>NC_060275.1:83669998-84869998 GCF_021613505.1 Equus quagga
GCCTGGATTCGGTTCCTGGGTTTAGAACTATGCCACCTGTCTGTCAGGAGCCATGCTGTGGTGGTGGCTCACATAGAAGAACTAGAGGGACTTACAACTAGAATACACAAGTACATAATGGGCGTTTGGGGAGGAAAAACAAAAGAGAGAGAGGAAGATTAGCAACAGACGTTAGCTCAAGGCAAATCTTCTCCAGCAAAAAATAAATATGTACATGAAAATAAAAAACAAATGCCCAGATTCCATGACTAGCAACTCTGACTATGTAGAGCCAATTTAGGCAGTCTTTAGTTTTTATAAGTACACTTATATGACTCCAATGCATGCCATATTAAGACCATACTTCTAGAAACACTGGTCTCAGGAAAGGGGGAGCAAAATCTAGTAAAAAAGAAAGTATGCAAGTAGGTTAAAACTATAACACAGATAGGGTCTTAGAGTTGTATAACATCCACACTTTCTTCTAGCCGAGTGGCTTCCCACAGTGCAATGTGAACAGACTAAATTGTGAACACTGGCCCTAGAGATGAATAGCTAAACAGAGCTGGGAGTAGCTTTGCAGAGGGTTCTATGTGGGACTGGAGGGGCACTGATAGCAGGAGAAGCTTCACAGAAGAGACCTAAGGAATTATTTATCCAAAAAAGGGAAAGAGGAAGATTATTCCAAAAGAAAGTATCACTTACAAGGGCCCAGCAGAAGAGATGGACAATCTTATAGGGAGACAGTAATTCAACTTGCCTGTCAAACATTATGGAGATCGTGAGGAAAACTACTAAGATGAAACCTAGAGTTGGTGAGGAGACAGTCATGAGAAGCCTTGTATATGACATGTGAAGGCATTTAAGCTTCATCATGAGTGTAAAGGTGTCTTTGAATGATTTTTAAGCAGAAGTATGCAAGTCTCAGATTTTTGCTTTAAAGGGATTCCCATTTGGAAAATAGACTAGAAAGACATAAATTTGGAAACTTTCGCAACTGTTGCATGATGGATTTCTTAAGACTTTCTTAATTTTTGTAGGAAGAGAACAGTTTCTAATTTAGATGTCACTTAAAATTTCTTCCTGTCCAGAAATTCATTCCTTTACTCCCTGTGTCATACTTTCAATGACCCCTGAGAGGTAGAAGCTATTTTTGTCACTTAAAGCTTACTGAGATTTTGATATTTACTCATTTCACTCTCACAATCATGTGTATTACGCACTAGGACAAAAGAACATTTGTTAAAAGTCAGCAATAAATGAGGTGCTGTATTTGGCTACATATAATAAAAAATATCATCACCATCACTTCTCGAGTGTTTCATATGATTAGGGGACCTTGTTGGGGATACAAAACCTCAAAGATACGGCTCCTTCCTTGCAGGATTTAAATCCTGATTGAAAATTTAGGACAAAGACTAAATAAAGATAGCCAATTCATGGTAGCACATATTCATATCAAATGAGTGGTACCAGAAATATGTTTCCTGGAAACTTCCAAGTGCGGACTGATGACTAGCAAAGAGGATGGCTGCTTGGAAGTGATGGTGCCTTCACCAGAGCCCTGAAAGGAACATAAGTGAAGAAGGGAGGGCAGTTTCTATTTGGGATGACAGCAAGGAGTCTGAAGGGGAAGACTAGTGACACCTTTAAAACTGTTTCTATTCAAAGCTACCGAATATATTGCTTACGCTGTTTTCTTTTTTATCCACTCTACCCACTTCCACAAATTTTGAGTTTTGTCAAGAGCACAATTCAACAAGATTTGTTCTTTCTGAGCATTGTCTTTGTTTTATTCATTTTTGTTTCCAAAAGCTTAGAACACAGCCCAGCACACAGTAGATATTTGACAAAATGCCCATTGAATAAATGAAGGAAGCCCAGAGTTATCTACAAGAAGTTCTCTAATGAAAGTTACTATAAACTTAAGTCCAAATTTTAATTGTATGAGGAAAATATCTGTGAATAAGAATACATTGCTTTAAAAGCTACTTTATATACAAATGTCTATGAGAGAATTGAACAATTATTCCATCATTTTAAGAGAGATTCCCAATTATTTTGCTATAGACTTTGAGATGAGTTATATTCTTTAAAAAAAAACCAAAAACATAATTAAGAAAAAAATTAAAAGATTATAACAAAAATAATTAAGAGAAAAATGATCACAGGTGTCTATCAATGAACTATATATCACGCAAATAAGCAATTACTGAAACCTTACTTGAAGAGCTGAACCTCAAGTTCAGGAAGGCAAGCCAAATTGCCTTACGAAGGTCCAGTTCTCTTTGACAAAGTCATCTTCCCTCTTGCCCCTCCTGCCCCCAAAACAACTTAACTAGAAGCGGGAACTTCATTGTAACCAGAATCCCAATTTGCACACACTGGAATGTACTGAAGTAATTCAGGTCTTTCATCTTATTTAACTACTGAGCTTGGGTTTATATAAATTCATAATTGTGATTCCACACTTCACAAAAAACATAAACAAAATTAGAAACTCTGGACAGGAAAGATAATAAATGTTCAAATGGTGCCCTACAGATAAATCATATAGATACAGGATTTCAAACATCAGCCAGTGTGTGGTTCCAAGTCCCTTGAAAAGAAATAGTTTCTCTGTGACAAGCTGATGTTAACATTTTAATTAATGGGAAGAAGTCAAATAAAAAACTATTATTCTCTATTAAATTTTTCTAAATTAAGCCACATTACTCTTGTGTTTAAATTATATTTTCCATTAATAAATTTACATTAAGCTATATATGTAGCTTTCAAAATGTTGATATTTACATCACTCACTAAAGCATATTCTGAAAATGGCACTTTCTCTAAAGTGCAGACTGCTGTAAGCTTTATGTTAACTGAAATCCTTAAATACCACTTCAAGGTCTTGAAGTTGATTCTCATAATAGAAAGTCCTTTTGTTAATTTTTACTTACAAATTTAGGAGAGCAAATCCCATCTAGTATTCTGGTTCATGCCCTGAGTATTGCAGTGGCAAGAGGTAACTCTTGCTTGATGTGTCTTTGTTGTTTCTCTGCCACTGTTATGGCTACTAAAAGGTCAGTCAGAGCTTATGGCACCAAAAGGTCATTTTTGTTATTCTAAAGAGAGAAGTTTTGACATATGATATATTATGAAGAGAATAGAGACACTAACTGATGTACTGTAATGCTAATCATTCACCTCTTTTATTTCTTTAAAAGAAAGAAGAGGGAAAATTCCTTTGTCTTTATCTAAAAATACATTTTAAAACATTCAAAATATAAAGTGACTGAGTTACATTCCCTGCGGTCCATTTAACCAAATTTATAATTTTGATAAATACAAATTAGTAATCTAAGTTACAGCACTTCAGCTCATTTGCATTACTCATTTAGTTTTTGCTTAGCCATGATATATATGTTTCTGTATTTATGAGTATCAGATCACAGAATTTTTGAAAATTATAGGTTTATTTCTAGAAGAAAGGGAAGCCAGTCCTCATGCTCTTCTTTCACAGCCATCATCTCCATTTTAAGACAAGGGACTATGCAGAAATTTGAGCTTGGATCTGTGAGAAGACAATTTAGGGGCCATAAGAATGTTCCTTACAAACAACAAAACAATAAATCAATGAAGTGAATTCTGAAATCTTATGGTTGTTGTGATCATTAAATATATATTGGAGAAAAAAAATTCCTGGGTTTATTTCATTGAAGAACTACTGTATTACCACAATCTCTAAGGACCAAATTGGAGGAAGGGATCTTAATGTGGAGTCTCTGGATAGCCTAGATCCTACAAGAAATCTCTGAAAACTACAGAACAATACAAAAGTTTACATCAGTGGGAGCAAGTCCTCAGCTTTTGTCAGATTTTCAAAGGGAACAGTGACAAAATCCAAGTTAATAAATATTAGCAGCCAAGCTGTGATACGGAGACAAGAAATTCCCAGACAGTCCAGTGTGCTCCCAATGAATCCTTTCTTGTTCACTCACAATGAGGGTAACTCCTGCAGTAATAATAATAGCAGAATTTATAGCATGATTATTTCAGGACAGACACTGTGCTAAGTGCTTAAATGCTGCTTCATAAATTATCTGTAAACATTTAACATTTCTTTAATTCTTACAACAATCCCGGCATTTAAGTATTATGATCACCATATTTTACATGAGGAAATTAGGGGTATGTCCTTTACATTAAGACTTGAATAGGACCTCTAGAACCTACTTTCCAAACTCTTTTATCAGACGAACCTTTTCCTCCAAATGAAAATTAACGGAGAACCACAGATAGTAAGCACATGAAATGGTAATTTATTTGTATGCATTTTTTTATTTTAATATACAATATTTACTCTAAAGGCAATCAATGAGAATACAAAGGTTACTAATAATTCACCACAAAAATTTGTAAGCAGAGATTGTAAACGAGAGCTAGCATCTTATATCAGCTTCAACATCCAAATTATTTCTGTGTTTTATTTTCAGTTGCATCATGTAAAAACAATCTGGCATTACATAGAATAATTGCAAATGATAGCAGTTTCTTAACAGCTCATCCTGCAATTTTGTGATCCTCTTCAATTTAACTCATCTGGAAGACTAAAGGAGAAGTAGCAGAAAATTGTTTCAAGGTTGAATCACTAACATTATCCAACATCAGTCTCAATCCTTAATTGTTAAATTCCCAAGTTGAAATTGGTTGATGAACAGTTCCTCTTCCATTTTAAATTATCATTCTTTGGAAACTAATTTTCAAACGTATCTTTTATCCAATCTCTGTTCAACAATGTCAGTTTCTAAAATTAGCCAAACCACTCTATCAAAGTTTCAAATCAGTAAACATATATTTTGCATTTCCAATCAAAACTTGAAAGCTGTTTTGATTGCTGATACATTATCTTCAGTTTTCAGTATGTACAGTGGCATTAAGATACTGCTAAATGGAGCTTCTTTGGCTTATTCCAAATATTAGTAAGATATGCATAATGGGGAAACCATGTTATAGCCGAGCTACTTTTAGTTAATGAAGTTTCCCTATTAGAAGGCAAGAGTGTTTCTTGTCTCATTTGAAATATTTGTACTGACATTTTGCCATGGAAGAGTCAAGAAACTTCCATTTTTTAAAAAAGATTACTCATTACTATAGGACTATATCATTTAAAAAACTCCTTACCATATCACTACAAATAGCTTTGAAACATCTGCAATTGAAAGTTCAGACTTTAATAAAATACGTAATTTGTATGGCATTTATCTGTCACTCTTATAAAAGGTGATGCATCGTAAGAAATGCTATATTTATCTGAGCACCAAACAACAGTATAAAACCTGAATACGTTTTTCTACAACAGCTTCTAGAAAAACCGCTCTTCTCTACCTTCTTTGCCATTGTTCTCAGTTATGCTTGCCATCACTAGATCTTTGCCAACTTATTTAATGATGAGACAAAACTTTAAATATTCTTTCTATATTATGTTTACATATAAAAGACCTTCTTTACATTGGCCTGTGTAAGGTATTATACAAAAATTATGGGAAAATATGCAACACCCCTCCCCTTGCCTAGTTATATTGTTAAGATTTCATATGATATTAATTACTTCAATGTAATAAATATCTTAGATATGCTCTCTTGAATTATCTCTAGGTGATGTCATGAGACAACAGCATCAATGGTACTTCCATCACTGCCTTGTTGCAATGTCTACAGTGGGAGGCTTAATAAGCATTTTTCCTAATAGTGCGTGATTCTTCCTCACGTCTGATAGATTAAGTTCTTTTGGAAAAAAAATTGATGAATGCATTTCAGTTGACATATTTAAACTTTGTTGCATACATTTTTATAGGAACATGTTGTTCAATATATACTGGAAGAAATTTATATTATTTTTATGCTTGTTTATTTATGCTTCAAATGATTTAGCAGGAAACAGGACAATTTTGTAGAATTTTATTATGTAATACTCATTTATTCTTTAAAAAATGAGCACAGATAACAAATGACTTTTGTGTGTCCACCTAATTTTGTGTGAGCTTTTAGAACATAAGTTCATCGGATGTGTGCTTATCAGCATGGACGAGAATAGCTGCATAATTAGTTGACACATGTAAACATGGTTCTACTCATCACTTCATTTTAAGCTTGAACAGTCTCATCAAATTCAATGTTAAATTTACTATTCTAAACTTTCCCCTTTTAATATACAGTATCAAAGAATATAGTTTCACTTTACCTTGAACCCATGTAAAATTTAGAAATTCAAAAGTGAATATAAAAGCACCCCAAATTTAACTCAAACATGAACATAGAAACAAGACAAGAAACAGCTAAAACTAAACTTTCTGTTATCACGACCTGAGCTTATTGACATTAAATATCATTGTACATATACAAGGTTTTGGCCAGTTTGTCACTGTCCTCACTGATAAAAATAAATATTTATTGAGCACCTATCATGTGCCAGGACTGTGCCTCATACTGGAGAGAGAAAAGGGAACAAAAAAGAGCAGTCGAGGCTCTCCTCAAACAGTTGTGTCACCTATGAACTATCTCCACAGATCATTGAACAGGGATTTCATACCTTTTTTAAAGCACAGCTCTTTCTTCAAAGAAAATTAATTCACGATGCCAATATGTAAATTAGACCCTCTAATCGATATCCCTCCTGCTCATCCCTCTTTTCCTCTCAAACAGTCTAAAGCCCTCTAGGAATCTGTGGAACACAATTTGAAAACCACTGTCTTGGACATATTGTCTTCCCTACACTTGATTTGGACTCTCTTATCTACTTTTGAAACATGTATATCAAGCAGACATCATACGTCATAGATAACTTTCATTGTATTAATCAATTATCTATAATGGAGCTTTTTTTCTTTGCAAAACACATTTGCAGTTTGAGCTACTGGTAAAATCGACATTAATTTAATGTGTTACTTACAAATATTCATTCATAGAAAATTTATTTCAATTGGAAAGTTACATATAAAAACATCACTTTTAGGGGCCGCCCCGTGGCCCAGTGGTTAAAGGTCTACCGTTCAGCTTCGGCGGCCCGGGTCCAAGGTTCGGGTCCCTGGTGCGGACATACTCTGCTCATCAGCCATGCAGTGGAGATGTCCCACATACAGAGCAGAGGAAGATTGGCAGAGACATTAGCTCAGGGTGAATCTTCCTCACAAAAAAATAAAATAAAATAAAAAGGTTTTTAGAAAACATCACTTTTGTTTTCTGATCACATGATCATTTCAGTAACTAGCATATTGCTCTTACATGGCAAGTCTTCAATTAATATTTATTGAATATTCCCTAATCAAGTCAAGTAATAATTTAGAATAGAATTTAGAACTTTTAACCATTATATATGTTTGATAATTAATTTTAAATGACAAATGATATTGAAAGATTATCAACACCTTTATATACTGCTCATATATATATTGATCCTTTACAGATAATATCCTCAAAGATATATTTTGTTAAGAATTCTTTCAGAAATTGTACCTTTAAAATCATATTGGAGGGGCTGGCCCCGTGGCGGAGTGGTTAAGTTCGCGCACTCCGCTGCAGGCGGCCCAGTGTTTCGTTGGTTCGAATCCTGGGCGCGGACCTGGCACTGCTCATCAGACCACGCTGAGGCAGCGTCCCACATGCCACAACTAGAAGGACCCACAACGAAGAATATACAAAACAACTATGTACGGGGGGCTTTGGGGAGAAAAAGGAAAAAATAAAATCTTAAAAAAAAATAAAAAAATAAATAAAATAAAATAAATCATACTGGAATATTGAACAGTAAATAATAAAACATATGCTTGTTATTCAATAATATAAAATTAGTCAACATTTGCAACAGATGGCTGCAGGGTGTAATATTTCTGTAAGAATATATTAATTACATAATACATATTTTAAAAGGCTAAAAAGGAAATAAAAAATGTAAGTCAGTGCTATTAATATAACAAGCTCTGTGCACTAATATTCTCCAAGGTTATAGGATCGAGCAGAGAAAGAAGTATGTTTACTTCCATGTTAATATTTTCCTTCTTCTCAATACAGGTAATTAGAGGTTTTTCTTAAACATGAAAGTGGTTTCCTCCTCCACATCAAAATGATGTTGAGAGAAAAGAAGTCATATTAGTTTGAGTGATAAGACAAGAAAGATAAAAGAGATGATGAACCGCTGACACTTGTAGAGACTTGACTGTACCATTATGCTGCATGATTTAACCTATACTTTACACAGTAAACAGGTAAATAAACAAATGTGAACTCATCCAAAAACAGAAGTGCTCTAACATATTAAATTTCGCTGATCCTAAAAGAACAACAGGTTTCTTTCCAGTGGTTCATTATAGGTTTGTTCTGAAGGGGAGAGGTGGCCAGACCTGTCGGGGAGGACTTGTTTGGTCTCTTTGTGTGGTATTTATAGCCTGGTCTGGTTAATGTCAATCTTCACTTTATTGGTATTCTCTTAAATCCTGAAATTTTACCCAGACTTTTCCTTATAAGCCAAATCTTCTCATAGAAAACTCTATGTATATTTTCTGCAATATAAAAGTTCCATGCTTTTCCCTCAAGTTTTTTTTCCCTATTTGCCCCTATATTGTGATGCTTAGTGTAAATTTCACCTAAGATCTGAAATCCAACTTGAGTATTCGCTGTTTATATATGTGCATGATTTTTTTCCACTCTTTAGTAACCAAAATAAACAAAAATCCTTTTTCAGAGTCACAAAGACTGACTCTTTTCTGATAGCCATTGTTGGTAATGGAAGTGGAAAAAAACAATCAATCAGCTACTAGGGAGACAAGAGCTTATGAGCAACAGCTTCTATGTTAAAGAAAGTTATTCCATTTACCATTGGGATGTATGAAAATCAAATGATTCATTACATACAATATGAAAAATAAGATCATATTTTGTTTACCTATGTCTTTTTATTTAAAAAACTAAATCTTTGACATTTCTTTTTAAAAGTAAATACCTGAAATACTCTTGATACCTAATGGATTCCTTAAACATCATAACATAGCACTTTATCTTTCTCCTCTACTAGTCTTAGTTTGGATTACAATGAAATAAATGCCAAAAAAAGTAAAATGGAGATTTATGAACCTTCATATATATATTACTAGGAGAAAAAGCACAAATAAGCAATCTAACATAGAAGCATAAGGTACTATATTCTACATATGTATTTATTTAATGTCAATAATATATTTACATCCTTTTCTCAAAAAGCATGGGGAATAGAGATATATTTAGGAATATAGGAAGTAGAAACTGAGAGTGATTACTTCCAGTAACACTGCTTCAATCACCAAAAGGAACCTGCATTAAAGGCAGCGTAGTTCTGTGGGGTTGGTTATCGTCTATGACAGAGACAATACAAAATATTTGTTTTTGAAGTTGCTGAGTAAGTGGTGGATAGAGGTTAAGAAAAGTTATTTTGAAAATGTATCTTTAATTCACTATGATAACAAATAATGATAAGATACTTAAAGATATTTCTTTGTCAACTCTTGAGCATCCGAGAACTGTAATAACATTTTTAAAAGTTGACACCAAGAAAGGAAGTCTTCATATTCTGAGTATAAATATAACAAAGGATTTGTTTTTATATTATGTCCCATTCAACATTCCTTTGTTTTCCTTTCCCTTAAGTTTTAAAGTCAATAATCTGTTAATTCTTAGTTTCTGTGGCTGAGTTTTGATAACTATTCATATTTCTACTGATGAAACAATAATTTTCTAATTTTGAATGATTAATTTTTTATATTTCATGTCATTCAATTTTGTCATAAATTATTATACAATGTCAGTGAATTAACTAAAGGAGTTTCCAATAAATAGATTTGTAGTCTTTCCGGGCTTTTAGGAGGACAGACAGATTATTATTTCAAGATTTGTCAGTCTTATTCATACATTCAATAATATGAAAAATTTTTACTGCAAATGTCTCGATGGCCCTAAAAATCATCCCACTGATTAATTTGAACACCACTCCCTACTTACCTCTGCTTACATGCTCAGAGGTACAAATGCGGTATTTGCCTATTCCTTTTCCATCCACCATTTTTAGGTGTTAATACATTTCATAATTTCTTCTCTGATTGCACCAATTCTGTGATCCAGTCTTTACTTCTGATCCCCAATCTTTTTTATCCCAAATGCCAGGTTGTTTCTTTTTTCAAATATGGTAAATGTGGTAAAAATATTTAAATTGGCATTTAATCTTTCATTACTTTATCCTAAATGTATTACATTTACTCTCCTACCAACCAGACAGGAAGATATTCCTGGTTCACAGATCTTTCTTTCGTATTCTAAGTGTCTAATGTGTTCATATATAGACCAACTCTTAAGTCATCTGTTGCCCAGTACACAACATGCCAAGCGTTGGAAATGTGCATTACTTACTTTATACAAGTTGTAATTTTCCAAAGATTTTGCAAGTAAAGTTCTTAAGAATAAACTCTCCTACTGCATTTAAACGTGACTTTATTTCTAAAACCACTTTTCAGAAACTTGTAAATTGAACCACGTCCCTAGTTGAAAATTCCAAGTAGATAAGTTTAAATGTAAAAGAAACAAAAAGAAAATTCTACAAAACAAACAGTAGTGTACTTCCCATGTTACGGACCTCAGAGTTATTGCAAGAACTTCCAAGCTCTAAGCAATACTTGAATAAATGGTAATTTTAACATGTATGCATCAAATTCAAGGAACTCCAAATACTCTCGTGATTAATAAGATTGAAATTTATTGAAGATATTACACAATGTTAATAGTTTTGACTTTTATATATTTTCTCAATCAATATACACTGATAAATTCTTGGGATCAAATGAGATTTTTAAAATTATTATTTTAAAAAGAAGTCTTCTTTTATTTGGAAAGTGTGGAAACCATTTATTTAAAGTTCATATTGTTGATGCAGACAGTGTACCTGAAAACGGATTTTTACTGATGAGTGAAGCTATTGCTAATCTCCAAGTTCAAAGACACTGCTGCAGGAACTCATGCTCTGCTTTGAGAATCTACCTAGCTTCAGACATCAGCAGTGTCCAGCAGCGTCTTTCACACTATCCATAGCACATGGTTTGGACCTGGGGGCTCTGGTTACAGAAACTGGTGTCCTTGGTGAATGACTCCTACCTCCGGCCTGAGAGATTCTTGAGATATCTTTTTTTTAAGTCTCTCTCCCTAGGATTGCAGCTTGTCTGTCTCAGGACTGCCCGGGAGGCTGCGGACACTTCCTGCCTGTCCAGAGCTCTGCAGCGACGTTTGCAGTGGTGTTTTGGTGTGTCAGTGAGCAGAGCAGTCTGTAAAAACTAAATTTGTTCCTGAAAGATGTTTTTGAAAATCTTTCAAAGCACTTGAAAGAACGTTTCGGTTTTCTAAAACCCTTTGAGCTAGCACCATTTCAGAATAAGAATGAATTTTATATTATTAAAATTTCTTATGAAAAGTTGGCAAAAACACGCCCCCTTTTAAAATAAGCTCAAGTGTTTTTTGAAATAATATCAAATCTTGCATCTAGTAACATCTAAGTACTTATGGATTTCATTGAGTAGAGAGTTGAATTAAGTGTATTGATAACCTAATACAAAGAAACACATATAAGAGAAATAGTCTAAAATATTAATTTTGCATAAGTTGACTTATACTGTGAGTGTTATCAATTCTAACGGCAAAAAGAATTTCAAAATATCAATTGTAACATTTTTGGATTAAATTTAACCTTTAGAAAAACAGTGTGACAAAACCTGTCATAATGGTTGTATTTTATCATTGTCTCTAAGTCTGCCTTTCTTTAAAGTTAAGCTTCCCACATATAATTGTCTACATAAAAGCCTCTTATAAAGTCTTTCTTAATATGATTGGACGTCTACCATCATTCTTTTGCCTTAAGAACACTTGCCTTGCATCTCTTTGTCTGAGGTCTATTTTTCCCAAGGAACCAGATGCTGCCTCCAAATCTTTATTACATCTCTGTATCAGTGAAATTACAAACTTCACTGCACCCGTCTAAAGTCAGGTTCTGGAACATCTCTAAATTAAGGACAACTATGAGCTTTGTTTCCGCCAAGTCCCAAGATTTGAGGGGAGAAATGGCTAGAAGTCAGAGTCAAAAAAATAAATAAGTAAAGGAGTAAAATTTAGCCTGGAATTTTATTTCAGCTGAAAAGTTATTCTTGATATTTTCCAACCAGTCTGTTCATTGAAAACATTTACTTTTTTTCTAATTTCATGGACACTACACCTCCTTTCTTTCTGAACATTATGACCTGCCTGATACTTCTGCTCAAAATCTGAAAGATTTTCTGGAATTTCCTTGTTGCTCCTGGAAATCCATGTCATTCATTCTGTCTCTCGCAGGCTGGATGCATTTTAATTTTTGAAAGGTCTTCGAAACTTGATTTATGTTTTCATTATGGAAACATTTCTTGAGGTTTGAGTGGAAAATATAATAACTGTGATACGAAGGAAAGGGACAAAGGAGTCTAAGAAAGGGGAATAAAAATTAGTTTAACATAATATCTTTCTTCTCTACATTCATTTCTTTTATAATGCATCTTATTTGTGTCTATTTCCTGGAAAACAAGGTTATCATCCTCTACTGCTTTTATTTGTTTCTTAATTGTTGTGGCCACCTGAGGTATGGGTGAGGAGTGGACGTCCCAGGGGAGGGAGGGGCAATAAATCAAAACTTATTTTTTAAACAATGTTTTACCATTGTTGTCTAGCTCTAGTTCCTGAAATCCAAATTCTTATTGTCTAAATCCTTGCTAATATCTTAGACAGGAATAAAAACTTCTTTTGGGATTCACAAGTAAAAATTCTTATATAAATATAATATTTTTAGCAATACTCAGAAATGTTTAAGACTTTCTCTGTATGATGTTGAACCCCATGACCAGGTGGATCGTAAAGAGGTTCCTTGCCACTCATCTATACAATTGCCTAGAGTTTTGACTAAACTGAAGGTAACAACACAAGGCTTTGACATTTTGTTGAGAGAGACTAAGATCAAAGGTCTAGCCCAAAGCTTAAAGGGACAAAGAGGCTAAAAATGACTTTTTTCCTCCATTGCTTTCCAGGAGAAGATGAAGGAGAAGCCTGAAAGTTAGATCATATTATCACCCTGTTTTAGATATGGAAAGCAGTTTCTGGATAATCCAAACTCTACATTTTCTAAATGAAGTAAGAGTAGACATTACAGTGTTATTTAGTATTCTGACATAACAGAACAGTGATTTTTCCACTCTACCACAAAGTTTCTGTATTTTATACACTCTATTGCTAATCTAGATTATTAAAGTAACTTTTCAATAGGGTTGCCTCTCCCTGATCTCTCCCTTCTAGACTTCATTTTACACATGACTTCCAAATTAATAGTCCTAAATATTAATTTGATCATGACACTTTCTTACCCCACATCTTTCAATGATATACTAGTGTCAAAGGAAAATACTTCCTTTCTAGAAGGATACTCTATCCCAAAGACTTGTCCACTTCCTACTTCCCTGTGATACCTCCTTGGCCTCACCAGCTCATAGAAAAATGTCCTCAGGATTTATTGCTTAACCTAATCCTAAACAAATTGTAATTTAGTGATAGATGAAAAAATGCTTTTATAAACAATAATATATTTTATATGTTACTGTGATTATTACTTCCCTTGGTATTCTCCATAATGCCTTGTATAGAGATTTAGGCACAGTAGGTAATCATTTAAATGTGTGATCCATTAATTAACATACCTTATTTGTGATTCTATAGTAGATCATCATGGTAACAGGATGAGGAGGATGATGAAGATGATGATAAAGGAAAGGAAGAGGAGAAAGCACATGACAAATATAAATTAACTGATAAATATAACACCAAAACAATTGGGAAGTTGTTCTGGAACATCATCCACTTGCTTTTTTCGTTCTTCTTTCCAGATTTTCAGTTACTGAATGGCCTCATTCTATTTTAGCAGCCCCCACAAGTTAGCTCAGCAGACTCCCAACTGGACTGTTCATAGGAAACCAAGGCTTCATGTCCTCACTGCCTACAATCTCTATCAAAATCTACCCAATCTTGTTCCAGTTCTTGGTCATGAGAGTTAATTGTTGTCTGTGTTCTTCCCCACTTACCTGTATAGGATCTAATGAAAAAAGTTCTGGAAGAGTTTACATATCCCAACTGTCTAGTATTTTAGGTGTAATTGCTGAAATGTTATTCCAGAGAAGGGCTCCTTGTGTTCTTCAGTTCTTTCACTTACCTTCTGAAGCTATTCTCATTGATTTCATCCAAAAATGTTAGCTAAAGCAAAACACAACTGGAAAAGAAGTAGAAAAGTTGTCAAAGAATTACTTTCTAACGAGAATTTTGACAAGATACTTTCACAGAGGAATTCTTTGCAAATTTCAGTAATTGGACATATTTTGTGATGTAATAAAAATAATTCTAGGCATACATGCACACAATTAAAAGCCTTCAAATTAATTTAATGGCAGACATAAATCCAAAATCTGACACAGATGAAAAAATAAAAAATACTACAGATACTTTAACTTATTTCCTATATATACAGATATTTCTAAAGTAAATATAGGAGTAAATTTTTAAAATAATTCAGAATAACTAAATAGAATTTGTAACAAGAATGGAAGAAAATCTATTCATATAACATATCAACTAGTTAAAGGGGAAAAACTCAATAGAAATTAAAAGAAAAAACTTAATTTACCATAAATTTATTCCCCAAAACAAGACAAAAGAACTTTCAGTAATTATTGGACAAATAGCTATTTCCTTACCATGATCAAGAATCCTCAGCCTAAGCTAATAGCCAACTTCACGTTTAATGGCAAAACATTAAAGGCTTTAAAAAATAAATTTAGGAACAAGACTAGATACCACAAATTTAAATATTTTTGTCAAGTGTTAGATTTACAACATAAAGAAAGAGAATATCTACCAGAAAGAAGAAACAAATATTAAATTATTTGCTGATACAAAACTGTCTATCAGGGCACCATTATCATGGTGATGTGACAGTACCTTTTGTCTCTCCCCTTTAATCTATGGTGAGTAAAAATTCCACAACCCAACAAAGGCTACCTTGCCCAACATACCGGGAGGTCAGAGAGATCCATACATTGATACATACAAAGGTAGGTGGATTGGAGTAGATAGAGAAGGCTAAATGAGGGAACAGCAGAGGCTGAGCCCAGGACTCTAGAACCTGGCTGCGGTGGCTGAGCCAGCCACCACCAGCACCAGAGAAACTGATGGGCAGCAGTGGAGGCATGCATGAAACTCCAGCCAGATAGCCATGGTGGTATCTGTGGCCATGGGGGATGGAGCAGCAACAGAGGCAGGGCCCCATTATCTTGAGCCCCCAGCCATGGCTCAGAGCCTGTTAGCAACAGCAGAAGTGTGCACAGGAAACCAACATCCCAATCACAGTGGCGCTTGCAAACACAAGACAACAGGCAACAGCAGAGGCAGTGCCTTGCAAACCTGGTTCCTTCCCAGTCCCAATTCTCATCCTGCCACAGTGGCAGGGCTTCCAACTCAGGTGATCCTGGATACACTGGAGGCATCAGCCACACCTCTACTGCCAGCAGTGAAGACAGTGACCACTTTGACACCAGCAACAGCAACGCATTAGTGACCACAAGAGGTGCAGGCAGCAGCAATGAGAGTACCAGCAACACCCAAATAGAGGCAGTAGTTGGTGGAATGTGCAGATCCTCAAATATGGCAAGAGGCAGCTCGGGTAAGAGAAACCAAAAACCAGCACTATAGCTCCACCTACTGAAAAACAAAAGAAAGGCCTCTAATTTCCTACTGTTAGAAAAGTTTGAATCAAAACAAAGAAATGCCTAAATAAAAAGTGTCTGCTATGACAAATGCACTGGCAGAGGAGTAACTCAGCAAGCACCACAAAAAAGCCACAGTGACATGGCATCACAAAAGAGGACAATTCTCCAGTAACCAAACATAAAGTCATGGAAGATTGTGACCTAACTGATAAAGAATTCAAAATAGCCATCATGAAGAAATTCAATGGGCTACAAGAAAACTCAGAAAGGCAGTTCAATATGCTCAGGAATAAAATCAGTGCTCAGAAGGAATACTTTACCAAAGAGATTAAAACTAAATAAGAACAAACAAAAATTTCAGAGCTGAAGAACTCAACATATGAGATTTAAAAAATGTGTTTCTAACTGGAAATAGAGCAGACTACATGGAAGAGAGAATTAGCAAGCTCGAAGATAGAAACCTGGAAATGATGCAAATAGAAGAGGTGACAAAACTAAGATTTTTAAAAAATGTGGAAATTCTATGAGAATTATCCAACTCCATTAGAAAGATCAACATAAATATAATGGATATCCCAGAAGAAGAAGAAAGAGATAAGGGAGCAGAGAGCTTATTTAAAAAATAATAACTGAGAACTTCCCAAATCTGGGGGAGGAATTGAACATACAAATCCATGAAGCTAATCCAACACCCAGTTATCTCAATGAAAAAAGACCTTCTGCAAGACACATGATAATAAAGCTGTTAAAAGTCAGTGACAAAGAAAGAATATTAACGACAGCCAGGGGGAGAAAACACAATAATGTACAGGGAAACCTCATCAGACAATCAACAGATTTCTCAGCAGAAACTCTACAGGCCAAGAGAGAGTGGAATGATATACTCAAAATATTGAAAGATAAAAACTGTCAGTCAAGAATACTCTATCCAGCAAAATTATCTCCTGAATGTGAAGGAGAAACAAAGGCTTTCTCAGAAACAAAAGCTGAGGGAACTCATCACCACTAGAACTGCCTTACAAGAAATGTTGAAGGGACCCCTGCTACCTGCAATGAAAAAGCAAAGGAATACAAAGCTTTGAGCAAGGTGATAAATAGACAGACAGAATCAGAAAGTGATAACTCTATATCAGAATATGTTAGTAAACACTTAATTATAATATAAAAGGTAAAGGAAAACAAAGCATTAAAAATAACTGTAACCACTTCAATTTGGTAACAAACTCATAATACAAAAAAGGATAATTTGTGACAATAAAACATAGAAGAAGAAGAGGAAAAAGACAGAACCTGCATAGGCAGATGAATATAAGAGGTTATCAGCAGAAAAAGGACTATCTTATCTATGAGATCTTTTGTACAAACTTCATGGTAATCACAAAACACAAATTTGGAGCAGAGTCACAAAACATAAAAAAAGAGGAAACTGAGAAACGTAGCACAGAAAACTACCAAACTGAAATAGAAGGCAGAAATACAACAAAAAAGAAACAAAGGAAATATAGAGTAACCAGAAAAAAAAAGGTAAAATGACAGTATAAAGCCCTCATATATCAATAATCACCCTAAAAGTAAATGGATTGAATTCACCAATCAAAAAACACAGACTGGCTGCATGGATTAAAAACAAGACCCAACAATATGCTGCATCCAGGAGATTGTTCTTAGCTTTAAAGACAAACATAAGTTGAAAGTGAAGAGACGGAAGATCATATTTTAAGCAAATAGCAACCAAAAAAACCCTTGTATAGCCATAATTACTTCAGACAAAATAGACTTCAAGCCAAAAACCGATAACAAGAGACAAAGACAGACATTATATAATGATAAAGGGGACAATTCATCAAGCAGACACAACATTTATTAATATATATGCACCTAACATAGGAGCACTAAAGTATATAAAGCAATTATTAACAGACCTAAAGGGAGAAATGACAACTACACAATAATACTAGGGGACTCTAACACCCTACTAATATCAAAGGATAGATTATTTAGACAGAAAGTCAACAAAGAAACATTGGCATTTAAAAAAAACATTAGAGGGCTGGCCCAGTTGTGCAGCAGTTAAGTTCTTAAGTTCCGCTTCAGTGCCCAGGGTTTGCTGGCTTGGATCCCGGGTGAGGACCTATGCACCACTTGTCAAGCCATGCTGTGGTAGGTATCCCACATATAAAGGAGAAGAAGATGAGTATGGATGTTAGTTCAGGGCCAGTCTTCCTCAGCAAAAAAAGAGGAGGATTGGCAGCAGATGTTAGCTCAGAGCTAAACTTTCTCAAAAAAAAATTAGATCAGATGGACTTATATACATAAGTTTTATGTATATTTATATATATATAAAACATTCCATCCAAAAGCAGGGGAATACACATTCCTCTCAAGTACACATGAAACTCTTTCAAGGATAGGACATGTTGGGAAACAAAACAAGTTTCAATAAATTGAAGAAGATTGAAATCATACTAGGCATTTTTTCAGACCACAATAGTATGAAACTAGAAATCAACTACAAGAAGAAAGGTGGAAAAGTCACAAGTATGTGGAGACTAAACAATATGTTATGGAACAACTACTGGATCAATGAAGAAATCAAAGGAGAAAACAAAAAATACCTGAAGATAAATGAAAATGAAAACACAACATCCCAAAATCTACGGGAGGCAACAAAAGTGGTACTAAGAGGGAAGTCTATACAATACAGGCCTACTTCAAGTAATAAGAAAAATCTCAAACAATCTAACATTATAACTAAAGGAATTAGAAAAAGAAGAACAAAGACCAAAGTCAATAGAAGAAAGGAAATAATAAAAACCAGAGTGGAAATTAATGAAATAGAAACTAAAAAGACAACCGAAAAGAGCTGGTTCTTCAAAAAGATAAACAAAATTGACAATCTTTAGCTCAACTCACTAAGAATAAAACAGCGAAGGCTCAAATAAAATCAGAAACAAAAGAATTGAAATCACAATAAAAATACAGAAGATTATAAGAAAATACTATGAAAAGGTTTACACAAATTGGATAACCTAGAAGAAATGGATAAATTCTTAGATTCATACAAACTTTCAAAAGAGAATCTGAATAGACCAATAATTAGTAAGGACATTGAAATGGTAATCAAAACCTTACCAAAAAACAAAAACTCAGGACCAGATGGCTTCTCTGTTGAATTCTATCAAACATTCAAAAAAGATTTAACACCCATACTTCTCAAACTGTTCCAAAAAATTGAAGAGAATAGGATACTTTCTAATTCATTTTACAAGGCCAACATTACCCTGATACTAAAACCAGCCAAAGACAACACAAAAAAAGAAAATTGCTGCCCAATATTGGTGATGAATCTAGATATAAAATCCTCAGCAAAATATTAGCAAATTGAATACAACAATACATTGAAAGGATTATACACCATAATCAACTGGTGTTTATCCCTGGGATGCAAGGATGATTCAACATCCTCAAATCAATCAACATGATATACCAGATTAACAAAATTAAGAATAAAAATCACACAATCATCTCAATAGATGCAGAGAAAGCATCTGACAAGATTCAGCATCCACTTATGATAAAAACTCTAAGAAAATTGGTATATAGAAAGAAGGTACCTTAACACAATAAGGGCCATATGCAACAAACCCGTAGGTAAACTCATACTTAATGGTGAAAAACTAAAAGCTATCCCTTTAAGAACAGGAACAAGACAAGGACGCCCATTCTCACTGCTCTTATTCAACACAGTACTGCAAGTCCAAGCCAGGGTAATTAGGCAAGAAAAAGAAATAAAAGCTACCCAAATTGGAAAGGAAGAGGTGAAACAGTCATTATTCTCAGATGACATGATTTTATATATAGAAAACACTAAAGAATCCACAAAAAAAATCTATCAGAAATAATTAAGTAAAGTAAAGTTGCAGGGTACCAAATCACCATACAAAAATCAGTCACCTTTCTATACACTAACAACAAACTAGCAGGAAGAGAAATCAAGAATACAATCCAATTTATACTTGCAATGAAAAGAATAAAATACCTAGGAATAAATTTGATCAAAACTGGTGAAATACCTGTACAGTGAAAATTATAAGATGCTGTTGAAAGAAATTAAAGAACACAAAGAAATGGAAAGATATTCCATGTTCATGGATTAGAAGTATTAACATAGTTAAAATGTCTGTATTACCTAAAACAATCTACAGATTCAATAGAATTACAATAAAAATTGCAGCAACATTTTTCATAGAAGTAGAACAAAGAATTCTAAAATTTATATGGAACCCTGAATAGCCAAAGCAGTTTTGAGAAAAAAGAACAAAGCTGCAGGTATGATACTCCCTGATTTCATAATATACTACAAAGCTATAGTAATCAAAACAGCATGGTACTGGCAGAAAAACAGAAACATGATCAATGGAACAGAATAGAACCCAGAAATAAACCCCACACATTTATGGACAGCTAATTTTCAACAAAGGAGCCAAGAACATACAACAGAGAAAGGAAAGTCTCTTCTATAAATAGTGTGGGGAAAGAAGACAGCCACATGCAAAAGAATTAAAAGTAGATCATTATCTTACACCATACACAAAAATTAATTCAAAATGAATTAAAGACTAGAATGTAAGACCTGAAACCATAAAAATCTTAGAAGAAAACCTAGGCAGTACACTCCTTGACATCAGTCTTAGAAATATCTTTTGAATATGTCTCCTCAGGCAAGGGAAACAGAAGAAAAAATAAGCAAATAAGACTACATCAAACTAAAAAGCTTCTGCAGGCAAAGGAAAGTAGCAAGAAAAGGAAAAGACAACCCATCAATTGGGAGAAGATATTTGCAAATAATATATTCAATAAGTGGTTAATATCCAAAATATATAAATTACTCATACAACTGAAAAACAAAAAATAAACAGCACAATTGAAAAATGGGCAGGGGATCTGAAGAAACATTTTTCCAAAGATGATATATAGATGGCCAACAGGTACATGAAAAGATGTTCAACATCATTAAGTATCAGAGAAACGCAAATCAGAACTACAATGAGATATCACCCCGTATTCATCAGAATAGCTCTAATTAACAAGACAAAGAAATAGCAAGTGTTGGAGAGGATGTGGAGCAAAGGAAACTCTCTTACACTGCTGGTGGCAATGTAAATTGGTGCAGCCTCTATGGAAAACAGTATGGAGATTCCTCAAAAAATTAAGACCAGAACTATCATATGATCCAGCTATTTCACTTTTGGATGTTTATCCAAAGAATATGAAAAACCAATTTGAAAAAATATATGCACCCCTATGTTCGCTGTAGTCTTATTTACAATAGCCACAGCGTGGAAACTATCCAAGTGCCATCAATAGATGAATGGACAAAGAAGATGTGGTGTACATACACAATGGAAAACTAATAAGTCATAAAAAAAAGATGGAATTGTGTCATTTGCAACAACATGGATGGACTTTGAGGGTATTAGGTGAAGTGAAATAAGTCAGAGGACGAAAGACAAATAATGGTATGATTTCACTTATATGTGGAAGATTTTAAAGAAAAACACATAGAGATAGAGATTGGATTGGTGGTTACTAGAGAGGAAGGCAGGTGGGAGGGATGAGAGTGGTAAAGAGAGACAAATTTGTACGGTGACGAATGGAAACTAGACTTCTGGTGGTGAAGACAATGTAATCTATACAGAATTCGAAATACAATGATGTACACCTGAAATTTAAATAATATTATAAAATAATGTTGCCTCAATTTAAAAAAAGCTATCTAAAAAACTCCTATAAATTGAACTGAAAAACTGTTAGAATTATTAGGAGGATCAGGAAATTGACAAGATGCAACATAAACATATAAAGACTTTTCTGTATAGTAACAACAGTTAAATTTATGAAAATGTTTTATTCATAAGAGCAACAAAAATATGAAATAGAGGACAAAACTTCAATAAGAAACATACAACATCACATTGCTGGGAAGATGGTGGCATCAAAGGACTCTGAGATCACCTCCTCCAACAAACTCAACAACTTTACAACTACTCTTGGAACAATTGCCCATGAGAGAGAACTGAACACTGGATGAAAAGAACCCCCACAACAAGGGACAGTTTTGACTGAAATGGAAGAGGCAGAAATTCCTTTCTGAAGAAGAAAAAGCCATGTTTTAGCCATGGTGCTTCAGCCAGGAGCAATCTTAAGGTACAAAGCTTTTTCTGGAGGAGTGGGGGATCTGAGCAGGAGAGCTGTGCCACAATAAGCAGCTTTGGGACTCAGCACAATCAAGATAAGTGTCATAATATCTGGCTTTGCTGGCTATTAACAACAATAGGGAATACCCCTAGAAAAGCTGTCGGACATAAGGGGAAAGAAAGCCCGCTCTTAAAGGGCCCATGCACAAATTCACCCATTTCAGAAAGCAACCTAAAATCACCAGGAAGAAATGTGCATGGTCCTTTGGTGAAAAAAGACTCATTTGAAAGGTTCTAGGTGCATCTCAGCAAGAGGAGAGACCTCCTGAGGCTGGGACCACCTCCCCAAGGACTGAGAAATTGGTGGCAGCCATTATTGTGACCTAGTACAGGCATGCTGACATAGATGCTGGCAAACACCATTGGAGTTCTTCCTCTGGCCTGTTAGTGCAGGGGTCTGCCCACCCAACAGAGCACTGGTTTAATCCAGCTCAGGCAGGGAAGGCAGCCTGCCATAGGGACTGTTCGCAGCCAACACCAAGCCCTCTGGCAACTTGTGGGCCCACATAGGCAGGGTGTGTGGGACGACTACAGCCAGTGAGTGAGTCAGCCTTTGTGGGACAGGGCATGTGCAAGGGGTGGACCCATGTGGTGGAGTGTGTGGGGCCTCTGCAATGGGGCGACTGGGTCTGCTTCACTGGGTCAGGGGGCATGCACAGGGCAGGACTGTGTTGACAGTGTGTGTGGCCCTGTGGGTGGTGGGGCTTGTCAGCTACTGCAGACTTGTGCTTCTCAAACTGCCACGAAGGTGAACAGCTACACCTTCCAAACCCTGAAACAAGTGGGCACGCCCATGCCTGGGGCTGGCTCCTCTCAGCTGCAATCCTGAGAGAGCTGACAACAGCCTTGCAAGCCAGTGGCCTACAGCAATTGTAAACCCCTGAGCGTAGCACCCAGCCATGCTGGGGCCTATTCATTTAACAGAAAATTGCAACAGGAATGTGCTATTAGACCTTGCAGCCAACTATGCTGGGGCTCTCCATACCCGATAAAGTGACTGAAGGGTCCATAGCAACTACCCAACTTGTTGTAATGGTCAGCTGTGGGTAGTTACACACATTACAACCATTACAACAAGTTGGCCAGGGGAACAGCATAGCCTTCCTGTGTACCTGTAGCAAGAGCAACCCTGCCACAACAGAAGGACATGTAGCTCACACAGGGGACACTCCTGGAACATTTTGAACTGATGATGAGAGGGAAGGACACTGTTGGGCATCATAAGGCATCTTTTCCATAATGCCACATCTCCAAGATCAGGAGATGTAGCTGACCTATCTAATTCTTACCTAAGACGTAGCTGACCTACTTAATGAGCACAGAGAAAGAGGCAAAACGAGGAGACAAAGGAATATGTACCAAGCAAGAGAACAGGAAAAACTTCAGAAAAAGAATTAAACAAAATAGAGATAAACAATCTACCTGAAAAAGAGTACAAACTAATAGTCATAAGGATGCTCACTGATCATAGGAGAAGAATGGAAGAACTCAGTGAGAACTTCAACAAATAATTGGAAAATATAAAACAGGAACCAGTCAGAAAAGAAGAATACAATACTATCAATGAAAAATTCACTAGAGGAACTCAATAGCAGAGTAGTTGATACAGAAGAACAGATCAGCCAGCTTGACAAAAGACTAGAGGAAATCACCCAAACTGAACAGATAAAAGAAAAAAGAATTAAAAAGAATGAGAACAGTCTAGGGGACCTCTGGGACAACATCAAGTGTGCTAACATTCATATTATAGGAGCCCCAGAAGGAGAGGAGAGAGACAAAGGGGCAGAGAATCTATTTGAAGAAATAATGGATGAAAAATTTCCTAACCTAAGGAAGGAAACAGACATCCAAGCACAGGAAGTACAGAGAGCACCAAAGAAGATAAACCCAAAGAAAAGCAGGCAAAGACAAATTATAATTAAAATGTCAAGAATGAAAGATAGACAATCCTAAAACCTGCAAGACAAAGGCAACAAGTTACATACAAAGGAAACCCCATAAGGCTATCAGCTGACTTCTCAGCAGAAATCTTACAGCCTAGAAGGGAGTGGCATGATATATTTAAAGTGCTGAAAGGAAAAATATCTACAGCCAAGAATACTGTACCCAGCAAGGTTGTCATTCAGAATGGAAGGAGATAGAGTCTCCCAGAAAAAGCTAAAATTAAAGGAGTTTATCAACAAGAAACCAGCCTTACAAGAAATGCTAAAGGACTTACTTAAGTGGAAAAGAGAAGACCACAAACAGGAACAAGAAAATTATCAAAACAACAACAACACAATCACTGGTAAAGGCAAATATACAGTAAGTGTAGCAGATAAAACACCTATGAAGCTAATAGGAAGGTCAAAAGACGAAAGTACTGAAATTATCTATTTCCGTGATAAGAGGGTAACAGATACCCACACACACAAAAGAGGTTAAATATGACACCAAAAACATAAAATGTGGGAGGAAGGGTATAAAAAGTAGAGCTTTAATCAAGAGGTCAAACTAAAGAGACCATCAACTTAATATAGATTGCTGTATACGTAGGTTATTATATATGAACCTCGTGGTAATCATAAACCAGAAACGTATAATAAATATACAAAAATTTAAGAGGAAGGAACCCAAACAAAATACTAAAGAAAGCCATCAAACCACAAGGGAAGAGACCAAGAAAAGAAAAAAGGAACAGAGAAGAACTACTAAAACACCCAAGAAAAAAGTAACAAAATGGTAACAAGTACGTTCTTATCAATAGCTACTTTAAATGTCAATGGACTAAGTGCTCCAAACAAAAGGCATAGGGTGGCCAAGTAGATAAAACCTCAAGACCCATATATATGCTGCATACAAGAGGGGCACTTCAGACCTAAAGACACTCACAAACTGAAAGTGAAGGGATAGAAAAAGATACCCTATGCAAACGGCAATGAAAACAAAGCTGGAATAGCAATACTTACATCAGACAAAATAGAATTTAAAACAAAAAGTGTAATAGGAGACACAGAAGGGCACTACATAGTGATAAAAGGTACAATCCAGCAAGAGGCCATAACACTTGTAAATATGTACACACCCAACACAGGAGCACCTAAATATGTAAAGCAATTATTAACAAACATAAAAGGAGAAATAGACAGCAACACAATAATAATAGGAGACTTTAACACTCCACTTACACCAATGGATAGATCATTCAAACAGAAGATCAATAAAGAAACAGCCTTAAAGGACACATTAGACCAGATGGACTTAGTAGATATATCCACAACATTCCCTCCAAAACCCATAGAATACACATTCTTTTCAAATGTACATGGAATGTTCTCCAGGATTGATCACATATTAGGCCACAAAATTTGAGAAGATCGAAAGAATACCAAGCATCTTTTCTGACCACAACAGTATGAAACTAGAAATAAACTACTGGAAGAAAACCAGAAAAGCCAAAAATATGTGGAGATTAAACAAAATGCTACTGAACAACGATTGGATCAATGAATAAATCAAAGGAGAAACCAAAAAACACCTGGAGACATATGAAAATCAAAATATGGCATGCCAAAATTTGTGGGACACAGCAAAAGTTATAAGAGGGACGCTTGTAGCAATACAGGCCTACCTCAACAAACAACAAAAATCTCAAATACACAATCTAACAGTGCACCTAAAGGAACTGTAAAAAGAAGAACAAACAAAGCCCCAAATCAGTAGAAGGAAGGAAATTAAAAAATCAGAGTAGAATTAAATGAAATAGAGACTAAAAAAATAGAAAAAATCAATGAAACCAAGATCTGGTTCTTGGAAATGATAAACAAAATTGACAAACCTTTAGCTAGAGTCACCAAGAAAAAAGGAGAAAAGGCTAAAATAAATAAAATCAGAAATGAAAGAGGAGAAATTACAATGGATACCTCAGAAATACAAATGATTATAAGAGAATACTATAAAAAGGAACATGCCAAAAAATTGGATAATCTATAAGAAATGGATAAATTCTTAGAATCATACAACTTTCCAAAACTGAATCAAGAAGAAATAGACAATTTGGATAGACCAATCAGCAGTAAGGAAATCAAAACAGAAATCAAAAATCTCCCAAAAAATAAAAGTCCAGGCCCGGAGTGTGACTTCCTGGTGAATTCTACCAAACATTCAATGAGGACTTAATATGTATCTTTCTCAAACTGTTCCAAACAATTGAAGAGGAGAGGAAGCTTCCTAACTCATCATATAAGGACAACACTACTATGATACCAAAACCAGACAGGGACAACACAAAAAGAGAAAATCACAGACTAATATCACTGATGAGCAGCAATGCAAAAATCCCCTACAAAACACTAGCAAATCGAATACAACAATACATTAAAAAGATCACACACCATGATCAAATGGGATTTATTCCAGGGATGCAGGGATGGTTCAACATCAGCAAATCAATCAATGTGATACACCATATTAACAAAAGGAAGAATATAAACCACATGATCATCTCAATAGATGCACAGAAAGCATTTGAAAAGATACAGCATCGATTTATGATAAAAACTCTGAATAAAATGGGTATAGAATGAAAGTACTTCAACACAATAAAAGCCCAATAAATATATGACAAACCCACAGCTAATATCATACTTAACGGTGAAAAACTGAAATCTATCCTTTAAGAACAGGAACAGACAAGGATGCCCACTTTCGCCACCTATTTAACACAGTATCGTTAAATACTGTGTCCTAGCCAGAGCAATGAGACAAGAATGAAGAAATAAAAGGGATCCAAATTGGAAAGAAAGAAGTGAAACTGTTACTATTTGCAGATGACACGATTTTATATATAGAAAGCCCTAAAGAATGCATCAAATCTTTTAAAAAGTAATAAGTGAATGCGATAAAGTTGCAGGATACCAAATCAACATACAAAAATCGGTTGTGTTTCTATACACTAACAATAAAGTAGCAGGAAGAAAAATTAAGAATACAATCCCATTCACAATTGCAACAAAAAGAATAAAATATCAAGGAGTAAATTTAACAAAAGAGGTGAAAGAACTGTACACTGAAACTATAAAACATTGTTGAAATAAATTGAAAAAGACACAAAGAAATGGAAAGATATTCTATGCTCTTGGATTGGAAGAATTAACATAGTTAAAATATCCATAGTTCCTAAAGAAATCTACAGATTCAATGCAATCCCTATCAAAGTTCCAAGGACATTTTACAGAAATAGAACAAAGAATCCTAAAATTTATATGGAACAAAAAAAGACCCTGAATAACCAAAGAAATCCTGAGAAAAAAGAACCAAGCTGGAGATATCACATTCCCTGATTTCAGAACATACTACAAAGCTATAGTAGTCAAAACAGCATGGTACTAGCACAAAAACAGACACACATATCAATGGAACAGACTTGAGAGCCCAGAAATAAACCCACACACTGATGGAGAGCTAATTTTTGACTAGGGAGTCTAGAGTTTACAATGGAGAAAGGAAGGTTTCTTCAATAAATGGTGTTTGGAAAACAGGACAGCCACATGCAAATGAATGAAAGTAGATTATTATCTTACACTAGACACAAAAATTAACTCAAAATGGACTAAAGACTTGAATGTAAGACCTGAAACCATAGAAATTCTAGACCATAGAAAACATAAGCAGTACATTCTTCGACATTGGTCTTAGCAGCAAATTTTCAAGTACCATGTCTCATCAGGCAAGGGAAAGAATAGAAAGAATAAACAAATAGGATTACATCAAACTAAAATCCTTCTGCACAGCAAAGGAAACCACCAAAAAAACAAAAAAACCTAACAATTGGGAAAAGATATTTGCAAACCATATACCTGATAAGAGGTTAATCCAAAATATATAAAGAACTCATACGTCTCAACAACAAAAAAAACTAATAACCCAATTAAAAAATGGGCAAAAGATCTAACCAACATTTTTCCAAAGAAGATATAAAGATGGCCAACAGACACATGAAAAGATGTTCAATATCACTAATTGCTAGGGAAATGCAAATCAAAACTACAATGAGTTACCACCTCACCCCCGTCAAAATGGTTATAATTAACAAGATAAGAAGTAAGAACTGTTGGCAAAGATGTAGAGAAAAGGGAACTCAAAGACACTGCTGGTGGGAGTGCAAACTGATGCAGTCACTATGGAAAACAAGATCGAGATTCCTCAAAAAATTCAGAATAGAACTACCACACGATCCAGCTAGTCCACTGCTGAGTATTTATCCAAAGAACATGAAAACATGAAGGCATAAAGATGCATGCACCCCTATGTTCATTGCAGCATTATTCACAATAGCCAAGACTTGGAAACAACCTAGGTGCTCATCGAGGAACGAATGGATAAAGAAGATGTGGTGTATATACACAATGGAATACTACTCAGCCATAAGAAAAGATGAAATCTTGCTATTTGTAACAACATGGGTGCATCTTGAGAGTATTATGCTAAGTGAAATAAGTTAGAGGGAGAAAATCAAATACCATATGATCTCACTCATAAATAGAAGGTAAAGCAGTAACAAACAAATGCATAAAGCAGAGATTGAATTGGTGGTTACCAGAAGGGAAGGGAGAGAGGAGGCTGAAAGGGGTGATTCACACACGTGTATGGTGATGGATGGTAATTAGTCTTTGGGTGGTGAACATGATGTAACTTACAGAGAAATCGAAATACATTGATGTACACCTGAAATTTATATAATGTTATTAACCAATGTTACCTCAATAAATAAATAAATAAATAATTTTAAAAACTGGAAAAAAGAAAGAAATTTACAAAACCTAAGAGAAGAAAATTGTTAAAAATTTCTAAGATACATAAATGGAAACTTCAATAAAAGGGAAACTTTCCAAGTTCCTGGATGAGAAGAATAAGTAATATAAAGATATGAAGACTTTCAAAAGTAATTTTCAATTTTAATTCAAATTTCAGTGCTAGAACCTCAGTATATGTGGAACTTATCAATAGTTCTAAATTGTATTTGGTGAAAAAAAATGGCTATGAATGGGCCAGGAAACTTTTTTACAAAGAAAATTGAGGAAGGGAATATATGTTATATCAGAAATTAAAATGTACTATAAATTTACAATAATCAATTGCATTAATAAAAATCACTGGTCAGATTAGTGGCAGAAAAAAAGTTACCTAGAAGTAGGTCTTATTTCTTATAACAAATTAGAAATATCTTTAGAAATGAATGGAGAAAGGCATAGTAAGGAAATGATTCTGGAAAATTGGTTAAGAGTTTCATTAAAAAATTTGATATTACTAAAATGTAAACTCTACCACAGTAGAATTTTTGTCTGTTTTAGTCACAGCTCCATCCTTAGCACTTAAAGTAATGCCTGGCATTAAAGAGTTGCTGCATGAGTGAATCGATTAATTAGATTCCCCCACACCACTTAGTATACGAAAATAAATTCCAAATGTAACAAGTACTTAAAATTTATAATATAGTAGTAAAATATAGCATTATAACTAGAGAAATATAAATAGTTTGTTTATTTTAATTTCTGAGATAACATATATTCCCTTTTTCAATCTTCCTTTCTCTAAATATTTTCCTGGTCTATTCATATCTATAATAAATAAATATTTATTGTCTTTTGCATTAGGGAAAGACTTTCTAAATATAAAGCAATGGAAGAATTACAAGGACAAAAATCTATTTGAATGTCCTGTGTTTTAAAAGTTTATGTGTCAGAAAAACCCACTATTGATAAAATTAAAATCAAACCACAAACTCAGTTTTAATATTGCTATAAATAAGGCAAAAGTTGAAAACCCTAAAGATGTAAAGAGGTCTTATAAGTCCATTAAAACAACTAACAATTCTGTAGAAAAAGTATCAAAGGCACAAAGAATTTGAACAATTCACAAAAATAACTATTAAATACATTAAAAATATTAAACTAATAATGTCTTATTGACATCTTAAAAAGGCACAGACTAAATTAGTAATACTTAATTTTGGTGTAAGTGAGATGAAATGGATAGTTTTATATACTTTGGAGATGTGCTAAATGTAGCAAATTTTCTGGGAAATATGGATCAAGACACTTGAAATAGTCACCCTGTTTTCTCCAATGACCCACTTCTTTTCCCAAGAACATTGCCAAAGACTGTCAAGAATTTATGTTTAAGAATCCTCATTTTTATGTAGAGCTATTTATAATGGAAACAACCCAACCTTAATGTTCTTGAATAGAGGATTGAATAAAATTCATCCACAAAGTGGAAATATTATGAAGCCATTGAAAGATATGTTTAAACAAATACTTAATTATGTGAGACAATATTCATAACAATGGTAGCATGATCTCAGTCTTATAAAATAAATAACAGATAACATTTATGTTTATATAAATACATTCTTAAACATAATGGGAAGGAATACACTAAACTACTAACAGAGTATTTTAGGTGTTGAAATTGCAATTAATCTCAAATTCTTTACATTCGTCCGTATTTTTCCACTTCCTTGCTGTAATTAATCAATATTGTTTTTGAAAAGCTATAAATAAGAGATAAATTAAGCCCCAAAAGTGCCATTATTTTAAGCGAATCCTCTAACTATCTTTACTTTAGCTATTTATACTGGCTGAAGCTTATTATGCCTGGCCTTAATTCAAGCACTTTTGTGGCAAAAGGAATTCCACAAGAAAGCATCGCCTATTACAAGTTAAGAATACACAAACTTTAAACTGTTATTGACCAAATTTAAATATACTCAAAAACGTAATCAGGATTTGATCTTTCTCAATAAAGAATTTCCCCAATACCAACTTCACTAATTAATCTTTAATGAACAATTAGTATATTTGTCTCTTATCATTATAATCTAAATCAAGAATTTAATAAGAATTTAGTAGTATTTCTAATTATATAACTTTGACAGTTACAACTATTTAGGTTCAGCTTCAGCAAATTTATTACTATGATTCTCATTTTGAACTTACTTCTTATCTACTCAAATATCTATACTTTGGAACTCATTTTCTCTGTGCAGCTCATTCTGATTCTATTTCTTTTTACTCTTTCCTGGGGACAGTAAAAGCTCTGGAATTTCTTTATAGAAGGAACTGTAGGATATATTTTGAAGTTGCTTTTTGTTTTGTTTTGTTTTTAGATGGCATGTTTATTTCATCGGCTAATTGACAGTACAAAGACGGACTCTCCACCATTGAGGATTTGGAAAGAAGGCAAAATTCTGATGTATTTAATTTGTTTGCCCTGTTTTCCCAAGCGAGGGGAAATGAAAGTTCTCTGCCTACTTTCACTAGTCTATACCCATTGATACTGGACTGCAGTTACAAATGCTAATTCTTTTTACTTTAGTGGCATGGGACAGAATGAGCAGGTAAATGTTTATATGAGCTAGTAAATATCCCATATACCGTTGCTGCTTTAGTCACAAAGTTATTTGTAGTCAGGTATCATGTTTTCTATTAGTTCTGGATAGTACCGCCTATAAAGTGAGCATTTATTAATGATAATGATATTTTAATGCACATGAAATTTGAAATGTCCATAAAGACAGATACCACTTCTTCTGACATTACTCTCGTCGTTTCCTAAATAGCATAGAAAAATAAAATGATATAGATTCTTTTTAAAGAAATCAAATTATTTACCTTGTCCTCTCTCCTTCTCTGAGTAGTAAAATCAAACCAATGCAGCATGCACTGTGTGAACCACAAGGGTGTAATCCCATGTCATAAGAATTTTAAAATGTTCACTATTTGAACTGGGCTTCATTATTAAGGCTGTATTCATTTAAAAAAAAAAAAGTAAACTCTTTATGTTGATATTTTGCAGACTTATGCATACAAAGTAAAACTGTATCCAAAATGAATTACTGTTGCCGGCTGTTTTTCTATTCAACCGTCTTTTTTTAATCATCTTTTCATTGCTTATTGAGGGACTTTGCCTATAAAATTTTAAGAAGTTACATTTAAAATAGGTACATACACTAGAACTAGCCTCTTAAATAGGATTTAATGTAACTATTGATAGCATAACATGTAGTAATAAAAAAGTACTATTCTTACTGCAGCACAACCATATTGCATCATTTCATATCCCATATTTGCTTTTTGTAAAATTTACTTTCAAGAACCGAGTCAATTCTTTTTTAGATAATTTAAGAATTACATTATAGTTAAAATATTATTATAGATTTTCATCAACATTTAAAAATATTTATATTTAGTGTACATTTTTATCTGTTACTGAGAAATCCATTTTTTCTTAGAAGATGTGTATATACCAATAAATAAATATTCAGAATTATAGTGAGCATCATGTTTTGAGTCAAAAATGTGGAATTGATCGCTGAATTCACTATTAACTAGCCCAGCTATAAAGTGAATAAACAAGAAATAATAAATGATAGTATAGAATGTCAACAAATTTAAAACATGGCAAGGTAGATAAAATTTACCATATTAGACTTTTTTGAATAAAACTTTTTCCTGCATTTATATTGTTTTGCTTTGAAGGTATGCATGTAAACACGTTTTGTAAAGGACTTTTTTTAAAATGTGCAACTAGTATGCTTAATTTGCAATTCAGTCCCAAATGCTAGGTGTTTCTGTGTTTAATGTACAATCTTAACCTTTATTCACATTCACGTATACAAATTTAATTGACAGCCCATGTAAGTATATTTCTCCTCTACCAAACCATTTTGATGCCACATTCTGCCACCTTGATCTACGTAACTAATGATAGATTTGACTTTTCAGGCTATTTCTTTCTTCTTTAAACTTTCTCTGAGTTTTTGTTGACTCATGATATATTACTTATATTTTCCTTCTTCTAGATCCTTCCTACCTCATAACTGCTACTCTTTACCTTTGCAGCACTTAGGCCCACTTCTCTTTTTATCTCATCAGTCTTTAAAAAATTACATCAAAACACACTACCAGATAGAAATTTAACAACTTTTGATGTAACTTAATTCTTCCCTCTCCTGAACATACATACTCAGTTAAAAAATTGAAGGGTCTCAATTTGAATAGCTGGAAAGAATTGATAGGAACAATAAATAGAGCAGACGTTGCAAACTCAAATGCCTAGAGAGAACAAGCAAGTAACAAAAACAAAAAAAGCAGGCTCTGTGTGGGACGTTAGAGCATGGTAGGGACTGTGGCTAATTGGAGAGCACAAGTTCTACCCAGAGAGCTGCTGCTGCCACTCAGTCCCAACCAATTAACTTTAGCAACATCAATTCCAAACCATTATATTTGTGATTCTTAAATGCTGCAACTAATTTAAAGTAAAAGAAAAAAAACTGTGCAGGCAAAATTACATTCCTGACACCTCTGAATCAGAAGCATTTTATATTTTAAAGAAATTCATATGCCAGCCAATGATCTTATGAGTTTAGGGATTTTACTCATAAAATTCAAATTAGTTAATACTCCCTCATAGGCATGGTAGGCATTAATGACTCCAATGAAGTAAGAAGATCATTCTTGAAACCACTAATTAAATTTGACAACTCAAATATAAACAGAACACTAATGATGGTATTTTCTAATTAAATTACACACTCAAAGTTGTATGAGCTCTTAAAGGTCATCTAATTAACTCTCACCCAATCCAAAATCCCCTTTCCTACATCCCTGAGGGAAAAATATCCTTCCTTAGGTTGAATATTTCCAGGAGCAGAAAGCTGATAGCCCTTACAGCAGCCCATGCTGCTACAGAATGACAACATGACATAATCTTCTATACCCTCCTCTGGCATCTCTCTCCCACTGGCCCCAAAATTCCTCCTATGCAGAATAATAACAATGCCTTGGGGGCTATTTATTTGCTGACCACTATGGTTAGTCCTGTATATATCATCTCATTTAATCTTCAAAATAGCTCTCTGAGTAGGTTATTATTCTTCCCATTTTCGAGGTAAAAAATTGAAGCTGAGAGATGTTAAGGAATCAACCCAAGGATAAACAGCTAAATTAAGGCACAAGTCACTTTTATTCCAAATCCTAATACTTTAAAAGTATGGAGTCCAAATCACTACACTCTCGATTCTGAATCCCTGCCCAGTTGCATAGCATATTACTGATCTGTAACCAAAACAAAATTTGTGCCAAGAAGTTTGAAGCCCAAAATTTTGATCTTTGCTACAACTGTGTATACATTGTACACACAGTACACACATGTACACTGGTGAGGTTTGCTAATTGGAAAATTGAATTCAGTAAAGTCATAAAGTGCAGTAGAGAGTGTGATAAAACTTACCGTAATTGAAAGTATAATACAGCAGTATATCAAGTTCACAACAAAGAAAGACTATGTGTTTACCAAAACTAGAGAAAATGTTTCCTCTTGAATGTAAAGGAGATCAAACTCTGGGCCACTTATATCTTAAGCAACATTACTTAATTCGACTTCTGGTTTCCAATCTTTCATATAAAGAGCTTTGAAGTCATCATTCCTGTACTTACAAGAGAAGAAGCTGAGAAAACACAAAATCAACAACTCTCCTTAGATCTATCAGAGAATTGAAGTCACAGGGCGAGTCCCTGTCCCCAAAACTGCTGAGACAGACAGGTGGATAGAGAGAATCACAGCTTACTGAAGCAGAAGTCCAGGCACAGAAATGTCTGGCGGAGCCAGTTCCATGTAGGAAAACTTGAACTGTAATTGACAAGTTACGAAAATAGAGGAACTTTCTTTATAGTACATCTACTTCACAAGAAATATTAAAGGAAGGTCTTCAGGCGAAGGAATATGCTATCAATCAGAAACTTGCATCTACACAAAGAAATGCATCAGGAATGGAATACTTAACACTAATGTAAAAGTCATTTCTTTTCTTCTGATTAATTGCTCTAAAATGTAACTGACTACCTAAATCAACAGTAGGAACAATGTACTATGTGTTTATAGCATGTGTAAGAGGAAAATTATGATGAAACTATCACAAAAGTTGGAAGGGAAGAGTTAGGAATATAACGTTGTAAGTTCTATAAATTATACTTGATGCAGCACAATTTTGTTAAATTGTAGATGCAGAGTAAATATAAATGTATATTGTAAACTTTAGAAATCAGTAGTTTTTTAATAAAAAGAGCTATAAACAGAAGTCAATAGAGGAGATAAAATGGAATTATAAAATACACTCAATTAATCCAAAAGAAGGCAGAAGAATAAAATGGAACAAATAAAAAACAGCAAGCAAGATGGTTATTTGATCCATTCATATCAATAACAACTTTAATTGTGAATGGTTCAAACACACCAGTTAAAAAATAAAGGTTGTTGGGCCGGCCCCATTGCTGAGTGGTTAAGTTTGCAGGCTCTGCTGCTGTGGTCCAGGGCTTCACTGGTTTAGATCCTGGGCCTGGACATGGCACTACTCGTCGGGCCATGCTGAGGTGGAGTCCCACGTGCTCCAACTAGAAGGACCCACAACTAAAATATACAACTGTGTGCTGGAGGGATTTGGGGAGAAAAAGCAGAAAAAAAGAAGAAGGTTGGCAAAAGTTGTTAGCTCAAGTGCCAATTTTTTAAAAAAAATAAAGATTGTCAGATTGTATAAAAAGTCAAGACCCAACCCTATGCTGTTTTTAAGAAACCCAATTTAATACAAAGGTATCAAAGCAAGAATGGCAGAAGATATTCCATGCAAATACTAAGTAAAAGAAAGCTGGATTAGCTATATCAATGTTAGACAATGTAGATTTCAAAACAAGGGATATTATTTGAGATAAAAAGTGACAATATATTGATAAGGGGGCTAATTTCTCAAGATATAAAACTCCTAAATGTAAATTCGCCTAAAATAAAACTTCAAAATACATGAGGCAACAACTAACAGAACCTAAAAGAGAAATAGGAAAATAGATATTTGAAGTAATAAACAAAGAGACACATAGGAATAAGTAATTCCAATTCTCTTTCAAAAAATAGAAGAGAAGGGAACACTTCCCAGTTGGTTTCATGAGGCCAGCGTTATCCTTATACCAAAATCACACAAAGCCATTATAAGAAAAACCAACTACAGAACAATATATCTCATGAACATAAACACAACAATCTGCAACAAAACATTATCCAATCAAATTCGACAATATATTAAAAAATATGCCATAAACAATTGAGGGTTTTCTCAGGCATGTAAGGCTCAATTAATATTAAAAATCAATCAATATAATTCATCATACAGTAGTCCCTCATTATCCACGGTTTTGCTTTTAGTGGGTTCAGTTACCCATGGTCAACTGTGGTCCAAAAATATTAAATGGAAAATTCCAGAAATAAACAATTCATAAGTTTTAAATTGCATGCCATTCTGAGGCATGTGATGAAATCTCCATCATTCCACTCCATCCCTCCTGAGATGTGAATCAACTCTTTGTCCAGTGTATCCACACTGTATAAGCTACCCACCCAGTAATCACTTAGTAGCCATCTGGGTTATCTGGTCGACTATTGTGGTATCACAGTGCTTGTGTTACTTAATAGTGCTTATTTTACTTAATAATGACCCAAAGTACATGACTAGTGATGCTGGCAATTCAGATATGCCAAAGAAAAGCTATAAAATGCTTTCTTTAAGTGAAAGGTGAAAGTTCTTGACTTAATAAGGAAAGAAAAAAAACTGTATGCTGAGGTCGCTAAGATCTATGATAACTTTTATTACAGTATATTGTTATAATTGTTCTATTTTACTATTAGTTATTGCTGTTAATCTCTTAATGCGCCTAATCTAGAAATTAAACTTTATCATAGATATGTATGCATAGAATAAAACATGTACATATAGGGTTTGTTACTCTCCACAGTTTCAGGGGCTCTTAGAACATATCCCTCACAAATAAGGGGGGACCACTGTATCAACAGACTAAAGAAAAAAAACTATATGATCTCCTCAATAGGTGCAGAAAATGCACTTTCACAATTTAACGTTCATCCATGATAAGCACTGTAGTGAATTTAAAGTTGAAAGGACCTTCTTAAACTATCAAAGGGCATCTACAAAAAACCTACAATGAATATCGTGGTGGGAGATTGAATGCTTTCCTCCTAAGATCAGGAACAAGGCAAGGTTGAACTCTCTCAACACTCCTGTTCAACATCATACTTGAATTTCTGACCAATTCAATAAGGCAAGAAAAAGAAGGAGAAAAGTCATACAGATTAGAAAGGAAGCAATAAAACTCTCTCTATTTATAGATGACATAACTGCCCGTGTAGAAAATCCCAAAGAATCTACTAAAAATCTCCTAGAACTAATAAATGTCTTTAACAAGGTTGCAGGATAAAAGGTCAATAAGCATACAAAAATCATCTTTATTCCCACAGTGACAGCAATGAACATTTGAAGTTTCAGATTTTAAAAGAATTTATAACAGCCCTGCCCCCAAAATAAAATATTTAGGTATAAATCTAACAAAATATGTGCAGGGTCTTTAAAATAAAAACTGATGGTCTTATTTAGAAGACCTAAATAAGAACAAATAGACATTTTTTATCAATTGGAAGAAACAACATTATTAGGATGCCAGTTTTCCCCAAAATTAATCTATAGAGCAGTACAATCACAGACAAAATCTCAGCAGGTACTTTTACAGTTATAGAATAGCTGATTCTAAATTTTACGGAAAGGCAAAGGAATGAAAATAGCCAAAACAATTCTTAAAACTATGAACAAACTTGAAGAATTCACACCACACAATTTCAAGATGTACTGTGAAACTTTAACAATCAAAATAGTGTGGTATTTGCAGAAGGATAGATGGATGTATCAAATGGAACATTACAGGGAACTTGGAAACTGACACATGAATATAGTCAACTAATTATTTTTTATTAAGACTAGTTTTTTAGAGCAGTTCAAGGTTCTTAGCAAAATTGAGGAGAAGGTACAGAGATTTCCCATATATCCTCTGTCCTCACACACAAATAGGATCTCCCATTGTCAACATACCCCGCCAGAGTGGTACATTTGTTCCAGATGATGAACCTCCAAGGACACATCATAATAAATCATCATCCATAGTTTACACTGCAGTTCACTCTTGGTATTGAACATGGTATGGGTTTATAACGACATGTGGAAAAACTGGGGGAATCCAAATAGGATCTATAGTTTAGTTTATAGAATTGTACCAACGATAATTTCTTAATTTTGATAAATGTTCCACAGTGAATAAGATGTTAACCTTAAGAGAAGCTGAGCAAAGGGTATATAAGATAAAGGTATAAGGATATATTAAATGAATAAATAAGGTTGAATATTGGATGTTTTCTTATCTGTGCAAAAGTATATAAAATCAGATAGGTTTTTCCTTAAAATTCCTCTTGAAGCCAGCAATAACACCTTATTGATTCAAATACAACAAATAAAATTAAATTGCAAATACTAACACAACTTTACATTTTCGGAGAAATTTTACACTTCTGGTATATAATACGAAATTATGAAAATGAACAAGTTTATGGGTCCATAAATATAATTATAATGGTTATGTTTCTAAAATGTGTTGATTTAATAAATCGTAATAATGCTCACTAAGAAACGATTACTTTACTCATTACATAGATTGTCAGAAGAGCTTTTCCTTTGCAAAATCATCCAAAATATGAATTTGTTTAAAATGATTTCAATGCACATTTTAAATGAGACTGTTTTCCTAAATTTTACTTTTCCAGTTTTGTAGGCGGAAATGTGGGTAATGACTGAAGCTGCAGACACTCTTCAGATGTGGAGGAATCTTCAACAGGAAGAGAGGTTAAGAAGTTAAACCACAGCAACAATGATGCGTCAGTGAAAGGCATGTTCCTTTTCATTCGTATGGTTTAAACTAGAAAACCTGTCATTTGAAAGAATAGATGTTCTTTGAGTCATGGGTGGCAACGTAAGTTACAAGCTTATCCTGACGTTTTAGCCTGCAGCTGAAGTCCTTGATTCTCATTCTGACAATCCCCCGGCAGCATTCTGGCATGCTCCAATTGTACATGCCATGGGGATTATCAGCCAGCAATTACAAACTTTCTTCTGTGTAGGTTCCTGATTTTTAAGTCAACTGTCTTGTAATTTTAACTTTTTCCTATTGCTATCTTTAATCTCAGTTAAGAAGGAATTCACAGTAGTCAAAATTTAAAACAAAACAAGACAGGTTTTGAACTAAATTTGAAAAACCTCTAGGCTGTTGTTAGACATCAATATTATGGAGACTGTGAGGATGAATAAACATACAGATATACACACGAAAGTTTTTATGTTGTGTTTTGCTTTTCCACAACAACTACGATGTTACAATTCATAGAGAAAAACCTAGTGGGGCATTGGGAGCCTCGTTCCAGGGGAACAGAGTTAAAGGGAAGATGTTTGGATTAGGTTCAAATATATTTGAAACTCTGCCTAAGTACCTGGCGACACAGAGTAAAGGGGACATAATTTGACCCTTGGCATGGCCAAATGAAAGAGTGAGAACATGAAGTCAGGCCCTTAGCTCGATGTTTATTTACCCGCCAAAGTCAGCCTACATCCTGGGATTTACTCTTGTCTTCTCAGCAAATGTTTGAGAGCGTGCCTCATGGGGAAAATTCTTCTACTCAGGCCCCCTGCCAAGTGCACAGCTTCGACCTCCTCTTCCAAGTCCTGTGGATTTCCCAGTGCTTAGCTAGTGGCTAATGGGACCAACCGTGTGGCTCTGCTCCATCTCAGAACAGCTTACCTAACTCTGCCTTGAAATTCAAACTCTTGGAACTCCATGAGGCCGTACCCTCTGTCTGTCTCCACGACTAGGTGGTAAGCTCCTTGCTGTGTTCCCTCCTCTAGCTCTGTAAAAAAGAGTAAACAAATTTTGGTGAACAGCTAAGCAGTGTCCACCTCAAACAAACAAACAAGCAAACAAAAGATCAGATAGTGATAAGTGCCTGAAAATTATGAAAATAATTACAATACATTAATGTAATAGAGAGTAACTGAGTTTCTATTTAGATGGTGTGGAGAAGTTGTCTGAGGAAATGACCTTTAAACTGACAGTTTAAGAAAGGGTCCGCCTGGAGGGAGCATTCCAGGCAGAGGGGACAGCTAGTATAAAGGACCCTGGTGAAAACTGGTGGCTTGTTCAAGGAACACAAGAAGGCAAGAGTGTCTGTAGGAGAGGAAGAAGGGACAGAGAGCCAAGAGATGTAGCTGGTGGGTGGACATAACAATACCACGTGGGACTTTGTATGTCAGAGTGTAGAGTTCTAAATGCAATAGAAAGACATTGGAGTTCTAACATGAGCATGATATAATCTTATTTTTCCCTTAAAAGGATCACTCCATATTTTAGGGGACAGGACACAAGAGCCTAGAAGACAAGTTTATAAGGTACTGCAGTGATCCAGGAGAGATGAGGTGTGGACTCTTCCAAGTAAGGCAAAAGTTTGCCTCTTGGATTCCCTTTTTCTACATTAAAAAGGTGACCAAACCCCATCTGATAGACACATTTATTCTTTACATATATCAATGTATTTCATCAGGTTAAGTCTGGTCTTGCTGAGCTCTTTTTAAGGTGCTTTTGAAAATATCTGCTTTGATCCATCATATCTTGATTTATGGTTGAACTCACAGAGAGCAAATTTATTTTCTAATTCTCACAAGGCACTTTTGTTACAATCTTCCCATGTATTGCTTATGCAATCAACTCCAAGTATGGACAAACTTGTTAAAAAAAATTTTTTAAAGAATAATTTCTTCAAAATATTTGTGGAAGTAGAGGAGTCAGAGATATTGAAAAAGAAAATCTTTCCAGGTTCTTTCCACATAGTTCCACAAAATACGATTAATAACATCTAAATTATAATATCCTAAGAGCTATTGGAGACCTTGGAGCTATTAGCATTAATAATAATATCATCTTAAATTTACGTAAAAACTTTCATAAGACCTAGAACCTTAAGATCATTCATCACTTCCTACATCACCCACTCCTCATGCCCTCATGAAGCCACTGACTACTGAGGAAGGCAGACCTACATCCAATTAGAATACAGTTTGGATGGGCCATTGCTGATCCAAACAATGCTTTTGTGTTAATTAGAAAGAAGCTACCCCTTTATTGAAATATTTACTTCCATCTGCCAGAACATTGTTGTAATACATAGATATTTTTAGAACAAAACACTTTACTGCCATCTGCCTGAAGTTTGTCTAAATAAATACGCAAATACATTTGTCTAAATAAATGTCCAGTGTGAATGGCTCCCCTGCGGTACACTCATCCTGCAAGGCCACACACAGCAGTCCTGGTTAACTCTTTGGAACAAGAGGATCCAGGAGAAGAAGGAAGAAAGAAGAACAAAAAGGTGAGAAGAAGAAAGGCTACTTGACGGGTCAAGGAATATTTCATGGAGGATGCAGGGCTGCCTAAAGTTTGATCAGCTTAAACAAAATGTCTTCAAACAGTCATTAAGATCACATAGATTCATAGTACTTCTTTGTGGTAGGTAAAAGAATAAAATGTCATTCTGCAGAAAGGAACAATGGACATGGAGAAATCCACTGGTTTGTATAATATTACAAGGTCAAAGCCAGAATCCAGATATTCTGACACTCCATCCCCTACCTTCCCACTTGACTATGCTGTTTTCTAACTTTCCCAGAATGGTGAAAAGAACCAAAAAGAGATACAGACCCCTAAAGATAAACTAAAGGAGGAACGTATGTTTGCTTGTTTGTTCAATTTCTAGTTTATTTCTCTTTGCTTATCATTCTGGATAATCTCAATTTCAAATACAACTGAATACTTAAAAGTAGTATTCCTCAATAAGCAACTTCCATTTACACCAGTTCAAAACTGAAATTCAGAAATGAGGGACAATATTTTCGTTTCAGTGGGCTCGTATCCTATTGTTCTAAATATCGTGGACAAAAAATTTCTTTTACTCTTTAGGTATAATCAGCCATTTCATTTTTGTCTTACGTTTTCTTCTGGTTATAGCAGTTACTAAAAAAAAAGTCACTGGCTATTTTGCAGCCCATCAACTTTTACCATTTTCTCTCTGTCTCCTTCTGTCTCTCCACTCTCTCTCTCTCTCTCTCATACACCCACACACACAAACAAACATTTAGCTAATATCTCAATTCAAGGGGAGAAATTTTCTACGAAGTTTCGAAATACGTCGTGATACAGTACCAGTACCAGCTTCTGTATTCTCCTTCTCCAGTCTTCTATAAACTAATATGTCTTTGCCATTTTTCCTTTCTACATTTCTATCCATAACTAACCCCTCATTTTCCCAATTTTTACTGGAAATTTCTGTTCTCAAATATTGGCAGCGGATTAGGTAAATGGGATATCACTCAAAATAGCTATTCTTTTATTTTCATTTGATTAGTCAGGATTATTATTTATTTTTTTTTAGCATAGGTGATTGGCACCTGCGCTAACATCTGTTGCCAATCTTTTTTTTCTTCTTCTTCTTCTCCCCAAGTCTCCCCAGTACGTAGTTGTATATTCTAGTTGTGAGCATCTCTGGTTGTGCCATGTGGGACGCTGCCTTAACATGACCTGACAAGTGGTGCCATGTCCACGCCCAGGATCTGAATGGGCAAAACCCTGGGCCACGGAAACAGAGGACGTGAACTTAACCACTTGGCCATGGGGCCGGCCCCTGATTAGTCAGGGTTATTAATGCCTAAAGCTAAGCACTGTCCATGAAGCATTTAATAAGGATATTTTGTTATTCAATTAAACAAGAATGATTGCGCACCTGATACATTCAAGAACACTGTATCTCATATGGTTTATCCCAATAACTTTTATGTTTTCCAGAGAGACAAGACTATTCTTTGTGATGAGAGTAAAAGTGGTGGTGGTGATGACTGTTTTGTTCATTCTTGTTCATTGGCTGCATTGTACTGTTGATAAACAGTATGTTGCCAATTAAATTGTAAGAAATTGGGGATAAAGATGTACCTCAAAATGTAAACAAGACAACAAGACCCGACCAATGTTTGTTTGTTGGTTCGTTGGTTTGCCAATGAGAGGCAGAAAGTCGGCGTTCTCACAGATTGCTGTCTTCTTTCATGCATACATTTCTTTTTTGAAGGGGTGTGTACAATTTTAAGTGCAATTAAACCATATTATGTAAGTCAACTATCTTGGCCGTGGCAGGTTAGAAAGTGGAATAATTTCATAACTTGTTTGATAATTACTAAGCCTGAAGATGTATCTTATTTGGGCACTAAATCAAGGGTATTAACCTGTCATGATTAGATTATCCAAATGCAAAATACGTACTACAGCAGAGAGGTTTTGGAAGATAAACACACACACACACACACAAAACCTGAACTCTAAAGCCTTAAGAAGTTTGACTAAGGTTAGATAAAATATAAAATGTCACACTACATAAGAAGGTACTTAAAATATTCTTCACGATGAGAGTGCTTGGGTTACAGTTGAACACGAACATGCAGACTTCTCACTTAAGTGAATTTGTTGATACTCAGTAGTACTTAATACCAATACTTCACATTTGTTTAGCATTTTAATTTTTAAAAGCATTTTTGTATGTACTCTATCATTTTATATGTAATTTTATTCGACATAAAATTGCCATTGTAGTGACTGTTAAACTTAAAATAATTTGAAGAAACAATTTTTATAGGTGCATTTCAAATAGCACTTTTAAAGTTCTTTCATATATGCAACCTGAAATGTTGGTATTATAACTGATTTCTGAGAAATTACTCCACACACACACACACATACACATACACAAAAGAAAAATATCATAACTTAGATTCTATTTAGGCAAGATGAAGAACTGATCAAGGTAAATAATAGAAAAAAATTCTTTAAAACTTGTGACATTTACCCCAAATTTGCAACGCACTAACCAGTAAATTAGAGTTATATAGACCAAGAAATGGTTGGCATCTGTTACTTTCTAAGTAGTTTGGCCAGGCAATATCCCAGAACAATTAAATCACAATTTTCTGGGATGAGACCAACCATAATATAATCTGAAGTTAGGTGATTCCAATGAAGCCTGAGAACTATGATGTAATAGAATGATATGACAGCATTCACATCATTTATTCACAGTTACAGAATTATATGCGTTTGTTAAAGTTGTATTCAAAACAGATATCATCCATATTTTTAAGTTCTCTAATTTTAAAACGTCTAAAATTTTACTTGTGTGCAAATATAGCATGTGCAAATCACTGACTGGATTATATTTTGTCATGCAGAATGCAATTGAGTTAATCCATAGTACAATCAATGGAAACATGTTTACAACCCACAAGCCCTAACTATTATAAATTCACAATAGATCCTGAATTATGGAGGACTATCTAGAAGGACAAATGTCCCATAAAACAAAACAAAAATAAGTGAGTATACAAATGATATAAAATGCCTAAGTTTGAAAAATGAAAAGCAAAAATAATTTACACATTCGTGCTTTAAATTTTTAAATATATTTTTGACCATTATTAAGCAGAAATATAGTCTCTGTGGGGAAAAAATCTCATATCTGTTTTCAATTATCTCGAGTTTGAGTTTTGAAACAAAATATTAAAATTAACGCTTCTACACCTCTATTTAAAATGAACACCTCATCTCTGATATTCTTCATCCTTGTTTTTGACCTAACTCACATATTTCACTCTGTCCTTTAACCAGAGTCATAAATACTAAAAGAACATTGCATTACTGTCAATCAGTGGGTCAACAAAAGCAGGAGACCAGTGAGCTCTGCATGACCTCAGCATTTCAGTAAGCCAATGAAAACACTGAAAGACTGGCTTCTACGATGTTCCAGGATCGAATGTCAGCACCGTGGAGTTCCATCACCTGCCATACTTTTACCAGGGAGCGCCACAATATGGTCTAGAAAACTGTTGACTAGCTCATTAATTTGTAGAGCTATTGTGCCCTAGGCATGGAGGTATATTTTTTATTATGAACTATAATAACAATGACATTTAATCATATCTTCATTTACTTTCTGGCTTGGCTTCCAGGAACAAGTTCCATCCCACTTTCATGATATCTTGAATATAATTGATTATTGGCATCATTATCAATATAAATGTGACCAAAGGAGTCTATGAGATGCACCCAATAAAGTTAAATGCACTAAAATGTGGATATCCCAGATGGCTGAACCCGTGCACAACTAATTAAGGTGCACTCGTTTCATTTTTCATAAGCATAATCTACTCTGGACATCAGCCAAAAAAGAAGGTAGGAGACCATTTTTCCCCATGACTAAGAGGATATTCACAGTGTTTATTCACTGTGATTAGCCAAACAATTTATATGATTGCTCCCATAAATATAATCATTTCCAAAAATTGATGCAAATTTTACACCTAGTCCAATTGAAGAAGGAGGATCCTCTTTATATAGTCTCTCCTATATTAGGGATAATATTTAAACATTCATATAGCACGTTACATAAATGCTAAACTAAGAAAGTTCTTTCATGCTTTTCATATGTCTATATTTTTGTAAAAACAGTTTTGCACATATTTCTGAGAGAAATCTTTCATTTTAAGGCCAAAAGAAATTAAATGGAATAAAGGAAAATCAGCATTGAACTTTTCAAAGGGAACTGGAAGATTCTTATTGATTAAATGTAAAAACGCTAAAATATAAACTTTACGGCAAAGAACCTGAGCAACCAAGCATTTATACCTCATTTCCAGGAGTGAGCAAAATCTTAAGATCTAGTTACAAGCTGATTATCTGAAACAGTTAAAAAAAAAAAAAAAGTAGTGACAAATACGGATGCATCCTAATTGAATTGTCCACTTCATTTTGCCCATTCTGTAGTGTAAGAAATAGAGTAAATCCTGTTTTTAGCTATGCAGGATAAAAGTCTATTTGAAGTTGGAGTCTATAGCTGGCTTTTCACAGTAAATTGACCTTGCTCAGCGCAGCCAATGTCATAATGCGCTGCTTTATCTAGGCTGAGAGGGAAAATCGCAAATTGCTTCTGCATGATTAGTTCTGCCACTTCAAACGTGTTTCTTCCGAGTTGGCTTCCACACTTACTGCTAAAGATATGTGCCACTGGGAAACGCTGATCCGACTCCAAACTTCTCCAATTTAATAACCCTTTAATTCCCAGTTCGAGGAGGTGAATTTGGCAACACAAAAAGGGATCTATCTTTTAATCAATATAACTTAAAAGCTTTTTTCGTATGCTATAAACAAAAAGAGAGCTTTTTTAAAAAATGACATTGTATCTTATGAAATATATCAAAATCAAATTTAAAGCAAAATTAGATGAAGTTGTGAAAAGAATTGAAAGTTGATTTTGACAAGCTGACAAAAATATTTAATCACTGGTATAAGGTATACAGATTTTTTTTCCTGAAATATCTGAACTAACTCTAAAAATTGCAATATTATAACACATTGAAAATGTATTTCCCTTTACATATAAACAGTTGTAGTCTAACTGTTTTAGAAACTCATATGTGTTTGAAATCATATGAGTACAATTTAATTTTTCCTGGTGAAGAATAAAACCATTGTATGACCAATTGTTATAAAAATATTGAGGCACTGATTTCCAAATAGATAAGAGATTTTACCAAAAAAAGTAACAAAAGAACTAATGATTTACATGCCCAATTCGAATATCAGGGACACAGTTCTCCAAGCAAACAGTTATCCCAAAGAAATATGGCCCCAAAATATGTTTTTCCCTCTGACTTCTTATACCACTCAGTCTAGACTTCTAAAATCACTGATATATTAATTTTACACCTCATCAAAATATAAGCATAGTGACTTTGATAATTAACAGAAGTTGTATTTCCCAGAAAACGTAGTAAGGATTTGAATTCTCTGACAACAGACCTTTGAGACAATGAAAACAGAGCCAGTGAGAAGATTGGAATTAGTGAAAAATAATTTTTTCTTTTGTTTTGTTTCTTGTTTGCTTGTTTACTTCTTCGTTTTATCTAGCTTGTCAAATGTTGAAGTTCTAAACCATCTTGGGATCAAGTTCCTTTAGAAAGTTAAAAGCTCTTGGTGAGTTAACTTTTAAATTTTAGATATTACATTATATATTATTATATATTTGATATTAGATATATATTATATATTTAAATTGAAATAAGAGGGAGATACCAAACTAAAAGAACTATAACATTAATTGGGGTTAACTCCCACACGTTCAAGTTGGAGACTAGAATCTATCTTTTGTGCCATCTTTACCTCATTTTTTGCTGTGCTGTTGCAGAGAAAAGTTTAATAGGTATTTTAAAAATAAGATTTGTTGAGTGCTTTTCAGAAAGAGGAATAAAAGAGGAATGTAAAATTGATGGACTAAACTGTTCTAAAGCCCTGCTCTCAGATACAGTTAGGAATGACCCAAAGTGGATAGATTCACTTAAAGGTGAAGAGAGAACTAGAAATGTGTTACCTGACAAATAATTCTGCATATCAAAAGACTTTGCTAACCAGCCTGACATTTAAATGGCACATGTTGTCAACTTCTATTAGTCTCTTTACAAATGATGACAGCACCAAGAAACAATCACTTTTTCCTTAAGAATTGAATATTTTTACGAAGTTCTAGGCATTTTTCTGGGTCAGAAATGCACATAATTCTACATAATGAAAAAACTTGCAATTTCTTTATTTACACCCTAATTTTAGGATGTGAAAGCATTAAGTATTAGGCAAAAGACTGTTTCATTATGTGGTATCACTATGTTAACTTTTTATGAGAAACAACTTAAATCAGTCATAGACATTTTATAGGCTTGAAGATGCTGGAACTCAAATATGATGTCTATGTGGGAATCAGTTACGTCATTAAATAAAATTATGACTTTAAAAAGGGTATTTTAAAATAAATGTGAATTCTGGAATGAATCTGTTAAATCATCAGAAAAATATATAGTACACATGTTGCTTACTAATGAATGAAATTTTTAAAAACCTTCCCCTAAATTAGAGAAGACACATAAATACAGGAGTGCTGCCAATACGCTAAAACATAATAACACCAGTCAATTCTCTGTTTTGTAAGGACATCTTACAAGGAAAAGTTATAGGTAACATTAGCATCAATGAATTAGTATTTACAACGGCAATTTACCGTAAAATATAAATGTAATTCCTTCAATTTCTACAGAAGATTTTAATTATTTTATTTTATTACACTTGATGAAATCCCTACAGTTTGCACCTGAGCAAATACTAATTTTGCGTTTTCCCTAAATAAACTGTTAGCAAAGAAATGCTAAAATAACCAAGATTGCAAATCATGCTAGCTATCTGCATAGCCAGTATATGACTGTGAATCGCACGTTTCCATTCACTGCCTTGACCCACTTTCCTTAAAACCACAAAGTAAGGTATGCAAAGGTCAGAAGTAGGATTAGATTTCTATGTGCTTGAACATCCCCAACTTAAGAAAAAAAAATCATCTCAGAATCCTGTACTCAGGCCACCAAAGTAGCATTATGACCTCGAGAAGCAACTATTTGCAGCCTGGCGCTGTGAATAGACTTAGTGAATACCAACTGGGCTGTGTTTAACCCAAGAGCATCTTCCAAGACAGCTATTCATTCAATCTAGTTCACGCTCAATTATTTCTTTTCATCTTTCCTTTCTACTCTACCTACTTTCTAACTACCTATGAACAGAGTAGAGACTCCCTTTTCTACCCCACCCCCATCATAAAAAAGAAAAGAAAGAAAAGGGGATGGGGGAGGAAGAAAGCAAAGGAAGTTAAAATAAAAAAATGTTTTGGGGCCAGCCCGGTTGCATAGTGGTTGAGTTCATGCACGCCACTTCAGCGGCCCAGGGTTCACAGGTTGGGATCCCGGGTACGGACCTAGTACTGCTCCTCAAGCCATGCTATGGCAGCAGCTCACATAAAATAGAAGACTGGCACAAATGTTAGCTCATGGAGAATCCTCCTCAAGTATAAAGAGGAAGATTGGCAACAGATGTTAGCTCAGGGCCAATCTTCCCCCCCCACACACAAAAAAGTTCTGATTTTGTTTCTCTTTGTATTAGTATCTTATATTTCTCCTTCCATTCTCTGCCAAATTTCTCAAAGCGTGCTTTATGTTCACTGCCTCCATCACTGGTTTCTCCTTAATCACCTGCCACCTACCTCCTGGCCCTATCGTTCTACTGTAATTTTGTTCTACAAGGTCACTAAATCAAATGGGACACTCAGTTGGTGTTTTATTTCCAACTCATTCAGGTTGAGTTTTAATTTCTTTCAATGTGCTTGATCATCTCATTACAAAAGTCTCTTTTCTTGGCTGTTATATACAACAGTGAGGAGGGGAAACCATTGTTATTTGCCAAATTAGTCAAGCCAAATACCATTCTCCTATCAACTCTGACTTTTGGGACAAGACACTATTCCAGTTCAACAGTTGTCTGTTTAGCTTCTCCTTAGTTGTCTAAACAAATCTGCAGTAGCTTTCCACTTGGATATTCATCTATGACCCCAAATACTATATATATATAATCCCTCTGGATGTCTCTTGTGTCTGTTATAGTACCAAAATAATGTTATTAGCCATTGTTAAAAGTTTTGTGCCATTTCTCCTTTTCTATTTCCCTGCAACTAAGTTGTAAATGTGCCATTCCCATCCTTTTCTTTAGTGAGTGCTCTCCAATTTCTTTGTCAAGTCCAGAGCGTTATTCACAAATACAACCTGAATCTCTCTACCTGCAGGCCTCACTAATACAGCAAGCCTCAAAATAATAAAAGCAAACCATGAGTTTATGTTTCCTCCTTCCCTCACTCAGTGTTGATGACATGACCTTTCTCCCCATTACCAAGGCTCAAACCTGAATATCACCTATGATTCCTAACACATTGTTAATAATTCTTAATCTCTTTTCCCATCTTCATACATTCATTTATAACACCATTAAGCCTTGAATATGCCAGGTAGAGTTCAATCAAAAATGAAAGGAGCAAAGTGATTGTCTTTAAGCAACACATTACCTAACTAGGGATCCAAATACCCAAAGAATGTGGTAGTATTCCAGATCAATATGAGGTCACTAACTCAGGAACTGAATGGATAAGACTATTAGCCAAGAAAGGCAACTCAGGAGGAAAAACAGATTTTATAGCAAAGCAAATGAGCACATTTTTTAATACATTGAAGAGATTACAAGAGACAATTGGTCTTGAACTTGGCAGATAGAAGTTAGCTACTGATATGAAGCTGGACATTAAGATAAGGTAAGATAAGGACATGGATGACATTTCAAAAGGGAAGACATAGTAGTGTTAGGAAAAAAAGGGGTGAAATGGTAACTCTTAGGAACACTGATATTTAAGGAGCAGAAGGAGAAGATAAATTGGTGGGTGTGGATAAAAGAAGAAATATCAGGGCTGGCCTGGTGGCATAGTGGTTGAGTTCACACACTCTGCTTCAGCAGCCTGGGGTTCGCAGGTTCGGATCCTGGGCACAGACCTAGCACTGCTCATCAAGCCATGCTGTGGCAGCATCCCACATATCAAATAGAGGAAGATGATTGGCAGCAGATGTTAGCTCAGGGGCAATCTTCCTCACAACAAAAAGAAGAAGAAATACCAAAAGCCTTCCCAACTCAGGAAATTGTCCTTTTATTCTTTTGGTACTACCGTATCCCCTTCAGGTTTCTTTATGTTCTGTTATAGCACTTAATACATTAACGTTGTAAAAGGTTATTTTCTTGTCTCTTTCCCTCATTAGCCCACCAGTTCTTTGAGAACAAGAAGTGTATCTGATTTATTTGTCTATTCCTAGAGCCTACTATATTTCCAGGAATATAAACCAGGTTCGAAATTCTTACAGAATTAATTAATAATTGACAGTATTATCAAAGAATCCAGAAAAAAGGAGCATTGGAGAGGGATGATTTGACCACATGGCAGAAAAGGGAAAAAAACAAAATGAGAGAATTTGCTTTGGGAACTCAACTTGAAGGTCATTGATTATTCTAGCAAGAGTAGTTTCAGTAGAATGGTGAGAATAAAACCAGATTGCAAGAGATTGCAACATCAAAGACAGTTTAAGAGTAGGCAACTCATACAGACCGCTCTTGGGATGGATTTGAGAGTGTAATTAAGAAAGGAGCCATGTTGACACATAAGGAAAGAAGAATTATTTGCATTCCAGTCATGTGATTGGAGAATCCTGCAGAGTCTCTGCTTAAATAAAGGGGGAGGGAGCAGAATAAATTAATGTAGAGGCAATGCTGAGCTCCTGGGATAAGGAGCAAGGTGAGGCTGTAAACGGCAAATGAAACCTGAGATGGGAAAGATCTGGAGACGTTTAGCAAGGATTTTGTGAGAAGGGATAAGATAGACAAGTGGTTCAGGAATAAGTTGAATAATAAGAAAACTTTTGGCACCAGGGCAGAGCTGGGAACTTTAGGTGACTGTAGAAGTCTTCATAGAACCCAGATCAAGGACAGATTTGCTCTTCTTTTTAAGAAGGACTGGCTGAAGCCTTGAGTATATTTTTAGGCAGCAACAAGAGATGCAATAAAAATGAGTGAGAGATTGATGATTGAAAAGAGAAACAATAATTTAATGCTCAAAGTCCCAGAAGATGAGGAAACTTTGGGAGAAGGGTTATCTTTGGAAGAAGGGGGGAGATGGGAGCAACTTTTTTTTTCTGAGTAGGATACAATATTATTAGCTTCAGAGAAGAGGTAAACAAGCTTGGTTGTAAACCTGAGGGAATGCAAAGTTTTAGTTTCTCACTTAATTAGAAATTGAGAATGAAAAGAATGGGAAAGGGCTTAGGTGCTTGAGATCAGAAGAAACAGTTTAAAACAACTTCTGCAGGTATTTGAAAACTTGAATAAAAAGGAGATAAATGAGTTAATTGACTTTTTTTTAAAAAAGGTTACAGTATAGTGTCAAGGGTCCAACTTAGGTTGGAAATCATACATTTATACGGAGGCCAATCAACATGGTTCTGTAATTTTCTCCAGCTATATCCAAATCACTTGAGACAGAATTACAGAAAATTGATAGCGTGGTTGAGCCAGGGTTGGGGATTACCTGCAAATTGAAATGAATGTGTCAATGGGGTTAAGAAATTGAAAATGATAAGGATGGTAGAGATGAAATAACTGACTGTGGTATCCATTATGACTTGGGTACGAAGTGAAACAAGAAAGGGACTAATAAAGGAGTAAAATCAAATGTGACTAAAGAATTGATATCTGTTTGAAGTCAAAGGCAATGTTTATTAAACATGGGAGAAATAGTATGATGGCAATATGTGTCAAGAAAGAATTTCAAAATGTCAGATTATAGATGTGGAACGCTTTTGATTGTTGACAAAGTTCATAAATTAAACAGAAAAGTAGAATAATGAAAGAGGATTTTTTTGAACAATTTCCTGAAAACATCAATAGGGAGCCAGGAGGATCCCAATCTTGCCTCCTGTCGCCAAGTGTAGTATAGAGGTTGAGCACTAACATCGTGGAGTCAGGCAGAGCTAGGTTTGAATCTTGACCTTACCCCCTCATGTGCATAGCTATGGGCAAGCTACTCTTTTGTGTCTCACTTTTCCTATCTGTAAAATGGAAATGTATCTATTTCCTAAGATTATGAGGAAGATTACATGAGATATAAGGGTTCAGTATAGTGTAAGCAGATAACAGGTGACTCAGAGCATGAATTCTGGGACAACACTGCTTGTGTTTGAATCTCAGCTCTGCCACATACTAGTTTTACAACCTTAGGCAAATTAAATTCTCCATGCATCAGTTTTCTTGCATGAATACGCAGATAAGAATAGTAACTAATTCATATGGTTTTGGGGAGGATTAAGTGAACCTTATGAACCTTATGAAATTGCTGCTCTTCAACCATTTCTTACGTGTAAGAATGGCAGTTTCATATGATTCCACCTAATACGTGTAAATTGCTTAAGATCATGTATGGTACATAGTAAGTGATCAAAAAAGTTATTATCAAACTGTAGCTACTACTGCTACCACTTTTGCTAGTTCAGCTAATACAATAAGAATTCTCAATGTGAGCGAGTCATGAAAGACTTAGTGTTCACAAGGAGAAGACAGGTCTCAAGGAAGGGCAGTGGAGGGAACATAATAAAAACAAACAAAAAACCCCATTAAATTCAAATTCTTTGTCAATAGGATAGAGTTCTAAACGTCATCCACTGTGCGATTTCCTCTAGTTCAAACCCACATCCCCTCCTGCCTGGGTAACTATAATTTTCCCCCAATTTAATTCCCTATCTTCAGTTCTTCTTCTTTAATCTCTTTAACATAATGCTCTGAAATTAATCTTCCTAAAAATCTGATTTGCATGTACCTTTTCTTCCTTACACAAAACAAGTAAAATTCATACTCCTGAAGTTCATCTTCAAGAACTGAATCGACTTGGCTCAGAAACGATACCCAAAGCCTATATTCCACATATGCCCTATTCAAGCCGACTGCTTCAGTTAAACCAGGCTACTTCTGGCTTTGCAAATATAATGGAAACATGTCCACCTTGTCTCCACCTGGCTGAAATACAAGTCAGGGCTCTTGGTTAGGGCCTAGTCATACCACAAGATCCATTTAAAATCCACATTGATCATGAAAACATCAGTTTCCCCATTTCACTCATATCTCTTTCACATCTGAGCTCCTCAAATAAAAAGATCTGTACCACCTTTCATTTTCATTTGTATGTGTGTGTGTTTGTGTGTATTCTATTTTCTCTTGAGTCTGTGGGCACCTTAAAGATAGGAAGCATCTTTGAAATTTCTTTGAATTATCCACTGAACCACTATAGTTGTCTTGCATAAAATTATTATGTTTATGGATTTTGACAATATTTGAGAGTGACAAATATTGAGAGAACTGAAAATAAAAAATGTAAATCTTTGATATGCTTATAAGTAAAATAAATATTCTCAATTCAGATGTGAAAATTTTTTATATAGTAAAATTTAGAAGAGACCAATTAAAAGTTTAATTCCTGCCTTTTTAACATCTATACTAGTGTAAGTTGTCTTGTGTTGGCCATACAGATAGAGAGATGGAAATCCGAAGAACAGGATCACAAAAGGAAAAGACTTGTTAAGATAACTGCTGGCAATCTTGTTATTCACCATTCTAAAAAATAGAATATAAGGTTTCATGTCCATGATTGACTATATAGGGAATATCCTCAGCAAGCATGTAGTTCTTTCTAATGAGTTCTGTGGTTAAGTTTGGAAATATGTTAGCTATGTGCAAGATCACTGGAAAGGTATCTCACTGGAATTCTTAAAAATTTATATTACTATAACATTAAGAAGGATTCATAGAATCTCAATGATAAATAAAATTTTAGAGCTTAAATATTAGATTTTGAAAATGAGGCCAGAAAGATTAAGTCACAAGCCCAAAGTCAAAGCATTGATCTTCTTCAACTCTTATTCTATAGTAGTCTATTTTTAAGCCTGGAAAATGGCAAATTATTATGAAGCATTATGTGTTCACATGTGAAGTAAATAATAGCAAAGGAGTTTTGTTAATGGAGTCATTTAGATAGTTTTCTTCCTTTTCGTTTAACTCAATTCATCGGTATGTGATTGCATGTATATATTATACTCATCCGTATATACCAGTAAAGGATATATATTAGTTAGCATACAAGTTAAGCTGCTACAACAAAGACTCCCAAATGAAATAGTTTAACTGAAATAGATGTTTACTTCTCTTTCTTGTTCCAGTTTGAGTGGTCCAGGCTGGAAAGACGGTTGTGCTGAAAGATGTCATTCAGATTCCTTCCATCATCATGCTCTACCATCTTGTAGAATGTCATCCTCCTCTGCATGTTTGGAGGTGACTCACAATCAAATTAGTGTTCCAGTTTCTGAGAAGGAATAAGAGTGTAAACCAAGGCCAGTAGATCGTTTTCAGCAGGAAATATAAAAATTTGCAGACATCTTTTCTGATGATATCAGAGTGGTCTGAACTCATGATTTTATATATAGAAAACACTAAAGAATCCATTGGAAAACTGTTAGAAATAGTCAACAACTACAATAAGGTTGTAAGGTACAAAATCAACTTACAAAAATCAGTTGCATTTCTATACTCTAATAACGAACCAACAGAAAGAGAAGTCAAGAATACAATCCTATTTACAATTGCAACAAAAAGAATAAAATATTCAGAATAAATTTAACCAAGGAGATGAAAGACCTATACAATGAAAACTATAAGACATTACTAAAAGAAATTAATGATGACATAAAGAAATGGAGAGATATTCCATTCACGTGGAGTAGAAGAATTAACATGATTAAAATGTCCATACTATCTAAAGCAATTTACAGATTCACTGCAATCCCAGTCAGAATCCCAATGACATTCTTCATGGAAATAGAACAAAAAATCCTAAAATTTATATGGAACAACAAAAGACCCCAAATAGTCAAAGGAATCCTGAGAAAAAGCTGGAGGCATCAGAATCCCTGACTTCAGAATATACTACAAAGTTATAGTAATCAAAACAGCATGGTACGGGTACAAAAACAGGCACACAGATCAATGGAATAAAATTGAAAGCCTAGAAATAAAACCACATATCTATGAACAGACAGCTAATCTTCAACAAAGGAGCTAGGGACATACAATGGAGACAGGAAAGTCTCTTCAACAAATGGTGTTGGGAAAATTGGACAGCCACATGCAAAAGAATGAAAGTAGACCATTATCTTTCACCATACACAAAAATAAACTCAAAATGGATCAACGACTTAAAGGTAAGACCTGAAACCATAAAACTCCCAGAAGAAAATATAGGCAGTACACTTCTTTGAAACACATCTTAAAAGTATCTTTTTGAATACCATGTCTATTTGGACAAGGGAAACAAAAGAAAAAATAAACAAGTGGGACTTCATCAGACTAAAGAGCTTCTGCAAAGCAAAGGAAACCAGGACCAAAACAAAAAGACAACCCACTAACTGGGAGAAAATATTTGCAAATCATATATCTGACAAGGGGCTAATCACCATAATATATAAAGAACACATACAACTGAACAAAAACAAACAACTGATCAAAAAATGGGCAGAGAATATGAATAAACATTTTTCCAAAGAAGATATACAGATGGCCAATAGGCACATGAAAAGATGTTCAGTATCCCTAAATATCAGGGAAATGCAAATCAAAACTACACTTAGCTATCACTTTATACCTGTTAGAATAGCTATAATCACCAAGACAAAAAATAACAAATGTTGGAGAGGTTGTAGAGAAAAGGGAACCCTCATACACTGCTGATGGGAATACAATCTGGTGCAGCCACTATGGAAAATAGTATAGAGATTTCTCAAAAAATTAAAAATAGAAACATCATATGACCCAGTTATCCTGCTACTGGTTATTTATCCAAAGAACTTGAAATCAACAATTCATTGCTATGTTCATTGAAGCATTATTCACAATAGCCAAGTTGTGGAAGCAACACAAGCACCCATCAACTGATGATTGGATAACGAAGATGTGGTATATATATACAATGGAATACTATTCAGCCATAAAAAAGACAAAATCGTCCCATTCTCAACAACATGGATGGACCTTGAGGGTATTATGTAAAGCAAAATAAGCCAGACAGAGGAAGACAAATACTATATGATTTCATTCATATGTGGAAGATAAACACACAGACACAGAGAAAAGATTAGTGATTATCAGAGGAAAGGGGGTTAGAAGGTGGGGCACAAGGAGTGAAGGGGCACATTTATATGGTGCTGATAAATAATAACGTACAACTGAAATTTCACAATGTTATAAACTATTATCAGCTTAGAGTGGTCTGAACCTAGTTCAAATGGTCAAAATTAGTTGCAAGAAAAATTGAAAAATGGAAACTACCTGAGAAGTCATGTGCTCAGCTTAAGCTTGGAGGGTTCCAGCAATAAAAGAAAGAAATAGAAAATGGGAATGGTGTTTGGTTTAACTTGTAAACCATCCATGCATGCATTTATTTATTAATTTATTCACTCAGTCCTTCCAGAAATATTCAATGAGCATCTTATTATATGCTAGTTACTTTGGCTGGTATAGAGAGAACTAAATTTGTCCCAGGCATGAAGCAGCTTATAGTGTAATGGAGAAAACTGTGAAAATGAAATGAGTCTATCATAAGTGTCAATGTAATTAGTAAGACAGAATAGTAGGTCCAAACTTAGGCCACAGAGGATCTGTGATGACTGCAATGCTTGTCTGTATTCATTTATCTCCTGTCTACATGTCCTTCACATAAAGAGCAAGTAAAGTGATTTCACTCACTGAAGAGCTTACGATAAGAAAACAAGGTAAATATAATTGTAACTAAGTTCAGGTTGGAAATATTCTAGGAAAAAGCCTTAATTTATAAATATTTTAAGAAACTCTTTAATTATTTTAAATATTTAGACTGTTGATGAAGGGTTTCAAAGATACCACTTCAGAATGATGGCTCCAGTCCCTTCCCCTGGACTGTGTTTAGGTGAAGGCTAATCACATTGCAGAAGGGAAAAGGCCTTTCTTCCTCCGTTCCCATATTCCCCAGGCTTGGGTTCTCAGTTGGCAGATACTCAGCTGAGTGAACATTATTATAACCTAACTTTTGTGTTGAGCTACAAAATAAGTAGAAAAGTCTCCAGCCATACAACTCCCCTCAGTATTTTATTTCTTCCATTGTGATCACCATCCACCATCTTCCCTCAACCAAGGAGAAGATTCATCCATTCCATTTCACTGTGTGTGTGTGTGTGTTTGTGTGTGTGTCTTCAGATACCATAAATTAAATGACTTAAAATAAATGTTTTGTGAAAGCAATCATATTGACAAAGACTTCTTTGTAAATCAAGGCATAAGCCTTTATTCAGCATGCTTCACCAAATCATTCGAAACCCCTGTGACTCACACAGCACAGAGCACTGTTTCTATGTACAAGGGGGAGAGGAAGCCTCTCTCACCCTCACCCCACTCCCACCATCAGCTTCTTGAATAAACAGAGACCGAAGATTTCAAATCCTGTTATTTTCCCACCCATCCACCAAAATAAGCATACAGTTCCATATCAGGTTGTAGAAAGCATCATACACTCAAAATTAAATAGACAGGAAATCCCTTAATTTTCCTATGCAAACAAATTAGAATCTAACACATTGTAATGAGCTTGGATTTTTACTTCTGATGTTGACCATCCAAGTTATTGTGTGAACATCCCACACGGGGCACTTGCCAAATAGCAAGAGAAGTATGATAGTGCTAAAAGGATATTTAGCAAAGCAATTCAAAAATATCCTTTCAGATGTAGACTGATTCAATATTTTTATCACACTTTTCCCTTGCTGTATACATTTTTAAGTATATTTAAGACAGTAATGCATAATCATATTTTTATACGTAAATGGTTAACATTTCAGAAATCAATTATTCCACCAATATTTGTCAAGTACCCACTATGTGCTGTGCACCAGGCAAATCCCTGGGAATACGACGGTGGAAAAGAGAGGCAAGCTTTTTTATATAATCATTGTAAAATACATGGATTATGGGCTGGTTTTATTCCTTATTATAAATGGTTAATGCATTCTCTACTCAGAAAAGTTTATTCTTGTAACAGTAACAGAAATTAGCACGCTCCTGATGACAGCAGCTTTCTTATTTTATCTAACAGTTCTTCACACTTTGAGATTCCTAAACTTTTCCTTAAATCAACTCTATTGAGGTATAATTTACCTACAATAAAATTCCGCTATTTTAAGTGTTAGATGAGTTTTGACAAATGCACATATCCATGGAACCACCACCGTAATCACTTTCAGTTTATCTTAAAAGAACTCATATCTGGACTGCTTAATTGAAGGGTGCACAGTAATGACTATGGAGCAGATCAGCACTTAGACATCAGCACTCCCTCCTAACGTGCTAAGTAGAGTCATTATGCAAAGTGAATAACTCTAAGGGTGAGGATATCCTCAACAACCTCACTCCTACTTATGGGTTGAAAATTAGGCATAAGAAGGCCAATTGCCAGATAATGCTGTTGCTCCGAGGCTTGTGTACAAACTGAAAGGTTGAAGTGCACCCTTTCAGCACCAGGATTCTCTTCCAGTGGCTCCACTTTCCTCTCCATGGCTTACAACAGCCAAAGCAACATCGCTACAGCCTCAGCATTCTTCCTCACGCTCACCCTGTAGACAAGCATATTGTCCTGTCTGGAGGGTCCTCTTCACCAACACATTCCAAGCTGCTTTGGCTGGGGAGAATCTAAACTCGGGCCTGATGACAGATAACTAAAATCTTTTAAGAGAACTCCAAAAAGAAAAAAGGGGGAAGGACCTAGATCTGCATGTCAACTCACACTGTGTTGTCAGCTACTTTAGCTGACTGAGAAATACAATTCTTTCGAATGGAAGAAGTTTCAATGATAACCTTGTTGGGAAATGATATCAAAGGACAAAGGTGTCACTTTTAAATGTGTAACTTAGTACTATCAGCACTGTGAATTTCTCTGGCCATTTTAACGCTTAAAACTGCAGCGGTGTGGGTATTACTTAAGCACAAGACTAGTTTATCAGTAGGGGCCAAGATTATATGTATGTAGAATAAGCATATTGCATTGGTGGAAAGTACATAATATATTGTTTAAACTTCAGCAAAGTGAAGGTAAAAGTACTTATTAAACTAAAGATATGTACTAGCTTAGCTACCTTAAATTATATATTAATCTCTGCTCCTTTTGGTTCTACCATTTTCATTTGAGGTACCCAGTTTGTGCCTGGAGATTATTATCATTTACAAGATATTTAGTAGTAGTTCTGAAAAGAAGAGACACTTTCAGTTTAGCAGCTGTTTGTGTCACAACTAGCAGCCTTAGTGGAAGGTTGAAACAGTCCCTAGGAGCTAACGTTTACGATCAGGTAAAAAATGAACTATTAATACCTTAGATATCTAGATAATTAGTCTAAGGTGTGCACATGTTTGTGTGTGTGTAGGTAGATTTTTTACCCATCCAGTTGTTATCTTGTTCCTGTGTTTTTATTTATATACTCAAAATGCTTTTACTCTTTGATGTTATTTCTTTAATTTCTGAAAATTGAAGTGAAAAAATGAACCAGGTCATATATTAAAATATTTTTAATGCCTGATTTAAATTTAAAGGTTTGTATCCTCAAAACTTCTATTAAGAATGATAGATATTTACCTGATCTATTCACCTCCTTGTAATTTTGAAATGCAAAGGTCTTGAATTTTTCTAAAAACAAACCTCAGTTTTAAATTTAATATATGAGGATTAAGATTATTTTATAAGAATATATTTTTCAAAAACTCAAGTTTTCTCTAATAATTGTATTGAAAAATTGCTATGTTAATAACCAGAGAGATAAAACATGTCAGTATTTCTCCTTATCTCCTTTCATTAGTGAATTAAAATATTTTAAAACTTGATTAAAATTATTAGGAAAGTACATAAGCATCATTCGCTTTGTCTGCCTTAATTACTTTTATAAAATAGACATTCATTAAAACAATATTCATTTTTTTAAAAAAAGATGATTTGACTCTATTCTTAATGGTTCTCAACTTGAACTATAGTTTAACAGAGATAACTCTGTTATTTCGAGTTAACTTTAACAGCAAGTCTCAATATTCTATGGCCAAATTTATGAGTGCATCAGCAATTCTCTACAGAATGGGTGGGTGGGGACTTTTTAAATTAACCCTTTGCCTCCAGAGTCCTGACTATTCTTCCAAAGTATCTACTGTCACTCAACATTTACTCAGGAGATGTTTTTTAAGTGTCTACTACATGAAAAGCCCTGTTCTCCAGAGAATCAACCCAAAATATTAACACTGACCGAGAAAAAAATAGAGAAAAAGACAAAGTCAAGGGGGCTAGTTCTCTTGTAGATTCCCAGGCACTTTTACATTTCTTTTTGTAGTCATAGGTCCTCCTGAGTGAGAGCTGGAAGTAACCCCTCTTTCAGCTCGCCCAAGAGTGGAGAGAACAATCCACCAATATGAACCCCCACAAACACATTTGCTTTCACTCCCAGTTTCTCCTATGTATTTATGAAAGCCACCTGTCTATCCTGAATCCAATCAGCAAGATGATAATTCCTTTTTCATTAAAACTATGGAAAACAGTCTCTTCGGAGAATTCTTCTTTTAGGTCAGAAGGATCTTCTTCTTGGGCTTGCTTATCTCGAGTGACAAATAATTACTCCCTACAAAAAGCATCTCTGTGGAATTATATCACATCATAGGAGAGCATCAGTAAAAGAGTATTTTATTGCATTTTTTAAGACAGAGTTAAGTACCAAAAAATGCAATTTCTCCACCATTTACTTTAATCATTGGTTTTGACACTAACTCTAAGCCATGGGAAGAGCAGATCTGGCATCGTATTCTTTATTATCAACACAAGGGAAGTCCTTTCATTTTTAACGCTCACTCTGTTGTTATCATAATTCTTAAATGCAAAAACTTTTCTCTGTTTCCAATGAACAACCTAACCAAGCTTACATTTGATATTTCCACAACATCTTATATCATTTTATTATCTGGTATGGACATACTGAATAAATGTATAAAAGTGATTTCTAAAAGGATGAGTTTCAAATGTTCTTTTTTAAAACTTTACCTACAATAACAAAAATTACTGTGAGAATGCTTATGCATTAGAACCAGCTTTCATAGCTGAATTACTTTTCTAAAAAAACAAATTTTAAAATGCATTGAATGCTTATTTTTATACATCATTGAAATCTAGCATAGAGCTTCAGTTAGCTTCTTCAAAAATAAATAAATTCCAAATAGTCAAGAGCAACTGTGATTCCCCAAGTGCATTATTCTAACATCCATGACGACGCGCGATTTTTGTTCCATTTCTAAAAGTGTAACCACAGTTACTAATATAGGTCATTGTTTTTGACTCAGTTTTAGATTGGGAGTACAGAAACAGAATTTTTAACAAGGCCAAAAAATATTCAAAAATAATGAAAATATTTAAGAATTCTACCAACATTATGACAATGATACATATCATACCAAATCATTTTTACTACCATAAAGGAATTTTTGCCTCATTTCCTCAGAAACCTAACAATGAGGAAACATCAAACTCTGTAAAAATTTCACTGAAATTTAAATAAGGTAAAATTTCTTAAAGTTAGCAAGTGATGAGTGAGTAAAATCAGCTACTTACCATAAAATAATGACAGCTAACAAGAATTTAAGATAGCTTACAATTTTGTTTATCTGTGTTAAAGGTAAATACACAAAAACTCTTATTCTAAAAAACTTAGAGACTAAAAATGTATTCTGTGTGCAGAATAGAAGAAATTATTTAGTTCATCTCCAGGAAAATGTTGCAATTATTTCATATATTCTATCTATGTCTAGCTAAATATTTGATTTTTAGAAACTTTACAATATAGCTAATGTCTGGGTACATCAATCATAAAATCATTCTTTCTTAGGGAATTAAAAACTAAATATTGCTGCTATCCTAGTTATTTCAGGCATTTTGAGGAGCTTGTTCAGACTACCATGATGATTGCATAGCTAAAAAAAAGAAGTTATCAAACATTGGGTAAATAACTGCTGTGCTCATGTATGAATCAACTTCCTAAACGTACCCATCCTGTAAGGAATTACTACTTATGGCCAACACTGAACCTCCTTAATCTGTGTAAAAATCCACTTAGATAGACATGGCTATATCCCTGTTTTACAGATTGGGAAACTGAGCTCAGAGATCAACAGCTTACCCAACATCACTTAACTAGTAAGTAGCAAAGCCAGGATTTCAACCATATTCTCCCTGACATCAAAGTCTTTGCATTTTGTACACCACCCCCTTACTTCTTGGGACTTCCACAATGCCTAAGTATAGCTTAGTTTTAAATAAATACCTAAGTATCACTGATAGCATCAATAGTATTACATATCATATTCTGGTTAAATTGTTGTTGGTGGTGCCGTCTAGTCCATTCTGACACTTAATGACCCTGTGTACAGCAGAGTGGAACCCAGCCTGTATTTTTTGCACCATCCTCTCACCTTCCAGTGCTAGATAAGACAATGCTCTGCTGGTATTCATAGGACTTTCATGGCCAATTTTTAAGGAAGTAGATGGCCAGGTCCTTTATCCTAGTCTGTCTGAGTCTGGATGTTTTGCTGAAATCTGTCCACCTTGGGTGACCCTGTTGGCACAGCTTTCACCAACACAGCAACACGCAGCTGCCACAGGAGGACAACCCACAGATGGGTGGCGTGGTCCCCCAACTAGGAAACAAACCTGGGCCGCAGCAGTGAAAGCACCAAATCTTAACCACTAGACCATGAGGGCTGGCTGCTCTGGTTAATACAAAGAGTTAAATTGAATATTTCACAATTATATCACTTATGTGTAAATACTTCATCTTTTTCATAATTCTTTTACAAATAGTATCTTATATGTCCTTCCAAATCTTGTGACTTAGGGAAGAGCTTTCATTAACATCAATGGACACGTGAAGAAAACTGAGACACTAAGAAATTAAGTGGCCTGTGTCAAGTCACACACAGACTAACTCAATGGGAATAGGGGGTGGAAACTCCTTATTGACTTCCACTTAACATGGTATCTGGCACAACTTTTAAAAACAAAATAGTCGTTGAAAATAATGTTGTGATCTTAAAATTAATCACAAAAGCAATATTCACCAAGAATATTAAAATTTCCAAAACTGAAAACTTACTTATCCAATAACATCATCCAAAATATTTTATTTCTATGGCTATAATTCAGGATACTGGTGAGATTCAAGCAAATATTGTTTCAAATTTTGGCTTAGAGAAATTCCTATTTTACTGGTACAAATCTTTACCCTGGGGCTTATCCGCTAGGATCTAGACAAAATATCTAAAGAATGCATCAATGAATAGAAATTTTAAGCAACAACAGTCTGTACAACTGTTGTCTACGAAAATAAAGGAAAAAACTCTCATGTCAACTGTCTAAATTTAAACTTGCTTCCTTGTTTAAAACCCTTGTAAAGCTTTCTTTTAATGGAAGCTGAAAGGAAGACTAAATGGAAAAAATTTATTTCAGCAAAACTCACTTCCATGATTTCTCCAAGAGCAGCAAGCTGAGACAGCTCGGCCTACGGAACTCATCACTGTCCATGTAAATGGTAGCTGCCTTGGGGCTTGAAAGATGGAGGCAACTTTTTTTCTTTTTAAATCTTTTTCTCTCCAAAAACTTTCGTACCTAATTAGTAGATATCTCAGAACCTCTCGGTGTAGGTCAGTGTTACCCCTGTGGAAATATGTGCTGGCGGTCTGTTGTAAAATAAAACCTCTACTTTACAAAGGATCGCCTTGCATTACATGGAGGCGACGTATTGCATTCTCTCTTTCTTCAAGGTTTCCTCGAAGAGAAGACACACTCCTCTACAAGTGATTCCAAGCCCCTCTGACAGCAGAGGGAAGGGGTGGGGAAGGGAGTCCATTTTTCTATTCTGACTTAAAAACTTCAGACTGAGAAAGTTCTGTCTGAACAACTGATGTGTTTAAATAGTCTTCCATACTTATCTGTAAATATTTATATGGATTTTTCATATGGAAAAATGTCATCATCTACTTTGTAAAAATTTAGTGGTGTCTTATTTCCTGTCTTTCTCATTTTGCTAATAATGAAATTAGAAGTTATAAAGGAAATTGCTTCTCTGTGAAACACTTCTGCTACTCCAGATGCACATATTTCTTTTCCTGATTGAGCTGCTATTAGTTTATGATAAACCTCTAGTGACTCAAAAGTAGTCACCCAACACCTCTCCCACACGTTGAGCACGCAATATCCCCGTATTAATAGCATTGACATCATTGGGCTATAGCATTACTCCATGTGAGGTCAGAATTTACGCCTATAACTTGCACTATATTATTTTGCACTTTTAATATGATGATCTATGGCTTTTACATACACGGTCTCTTTACCTCTATTCAAATAGAGGGTCTTTATGGACAAAGGTCATGTGATCCATATCACGAGCATCTGCCCAATACACATGGAAGTATCATTTTTTGCCCAAAATAGGAGGAAAATAAATGGTTTTTGTTTATATGTTCATTTTCTGATTACTGACCAAATTCTTGTCATGTCTTAGTCAAATTGGACAAATTACCTAACATCTTTGGCCCAGTTTTGCCACCTATAAAATGAAGATAATACTACTGGGCTCACGAGATTGCTATAAAAATTAAATGTGTGACTGCTCCTTACAAAACATGAAACGCTATACACGTTCATTACTCTTGTGATTAAGCTATCTTCAGGAGTGAATGCGGCTTTTGAAAAGAGGTGGCTTTTCTTCATTTTCTAATTATTGTCCATCTTCTAATTATCATTATAGAAAATTCATCTATTTTAGGATTTTAAAAGTAACAGAACTTAAGAGAGAAATGGATAGAAACACTTTGGACATATTTGTTATGCACAAATGAGTGCCTGGAAGCACGGAGTCTATTTCCTGCTGTCTGGACAGGACTACTTCCCGCCTGTGTCCAGCACAGAGTGCACATACCCCTCTCCTGTGCTGGCTGAAGGCTGTGGATTACGATTCTGATCCGTCAACTGTGGCGGAAACGTTGCAGCTCATTAATTTTGAAAGACTACATCTTTGGCCAAAACTACTGGGTTTTATACTATAATGACAGTAGAAACAATCTTTTATTCACCATTTTTTCTTTCCCAAGACTAAGTATAGTACCTTGAATACATTAAGAAATTAACAATAATTATTAAAGAACCCAGTCCAAAATAATTACCCATCTTTGTGTTATGCTTCTTTATCAGGTCAAAATAAAGAGACTTTGGATTTGCAGTTCCAAATAAGCTGCATTGTGTATATGGAAAATGTGCATTTTCCCCACACGCTAATGAACAATTTAGGGTTCCAAAGCAAGTAACTTGGCCTGGTCACTTGGAAAAATTAATGCACCTTCCAAGGTATCAATTTACAAAACAACATCTGTAAAGGAACATTTGCAACCTGGTAGGGTATTTATATTTTAAAACTGCCTGTTCCTCTACATTTTTAAGAGCATATTACGAAAATAAAGTGAAACGTGTTATTATATTTCAAAATAGACTGCATGAAGAGAAAGGAGAATAATGAAATATAAATCTATTTGCTTGAATTCTAGTTCAATGAACACATAGTTCCATGAACTCAAGAACTATGTATGCTTTTTGCTGGCCATTCTTTTCCCAGGACCGAGAATAATGCCAGGTTATAATTAGGCCTCAGCAATATCTGTGAGGTTAATACATAAGTGAATCTATTAGGTATCTATAAGGCATTGTACTAAGTACTAGAGAATATGCAAGGATAACAAGGATGGAATTCTTGTGTCTGTGTATCTACCACCACTCTGACTAGAGGAAGCACAATCTTTGCTTGGGCTCTCTCCCGGAGGCCTTAGTGGGCCACATCAGGGCAGTGGGGATGCGCTTCTTCTGAAGGCACCCCCTGCTCAGGTTTTACACTCACCCAGGTCCTTTTGCTCCACTGATCTCGGCACTCCGCTGCCAGCTGCCTCTTCCCCAGCCACTCTCTATGCTCCTGCTGGCCCGAGTGAACTGCTCAGGGACCTCAACGCGGTGCAGGCTGCAGCAGGGCTGTGTGCTTCTGTCTCTGAGCCTGACTCATTCTTTCAGAGTAGTTTCCACAGCAAAGCCTTTAGGCCCCTAGTGGTGCAAGTCATTCTATTTACACAGCAGTCTCGTTCCCAGGACTTAGCAGGGATGGCCAGGCATGGACGAGTCAGGAACCATCTCCTGGTGCACCAGCAGCCACTGTTCCCTGGACATTTCAACCCTACTACAGTCAGGCTTTCTGAACCAGCAAGTGATTTTCTCTTGGGGTGCTCTGATCTCTTCCTCCAAGGGAGTCTCTTTGGAGAAACCCACAATCCTTCAGTCAGGTTTGCGTGTGTCTGAATCTCAATTATGTCCTCTCACTCACAGCTCATTGGGCATATGCAGATTATAAAACTTAGCTAGGCAGCTGTTTCAGGGTCCTCTACTTTCCATGACAAGTAAGGACTTCCCAAAACAGCCTGTGCCATCTAAAGTCTGCTCTGCCCAGAGCATTCGACATAGACCCATTGGACACTAATGCCACTTGCCAGCCTTGCAAAGTCAGATCTCTGACCCAAGCCAAAGCCATTTCACACACAGAGTGTGATAGATTCCATAATGAAGGTATACTAAAGCCATGATAGGAATGCAGAGGAGGAAGCCGAATTTGAGATTTTGTTGAGAAAGAGGCCTATCAGTTGAGTCTTGTAGGATGAATACAGTTTACAGACAAGCTGATAGAGAAGAGAAGAGCTTTCCATTTGGAACAGGCTGGACAGGGAAAATAAAGCTCGGAGGCTGGAGATTAAGGAGCCAAAAGAGAATATCTGAGTATAACAGAAGAAGGAGAAAGATGAAAACAAGGAACAAAAGGGATGGTTTCAATAAATTCTATATCCACACAATGTAGATATTTAAAAAATAGAAACATATTTATAAACATGAAGTATAATCCTTCTAGTGGAGTTTAAACATTTTTTTATATACTCTTAAGTTAAAATGGTTTAAAACTGCTGTGTACACTATGATCTCTCCTGTGGAAACATATGAAAATATTTGGATAGATAAAAGTTGAGAGCAGATGTTAAGAACTGCTATCTCTGAAAGTTAGAAATATAATCCAATTTTATTGCTTGTTCTTATTTTTTGTTTATGTGGCTTGGATATTATAACAACAAATGTGTTAATCATGGACTTAAAATAGTGCCAGCAGGAATACAATAAAAACGGGGGGAGAGTTCCCAGGTATAGATTTTCTGAAACTGGAGATCACCTCTCATTTTTACAAGGATATATTAGTAATGCAGAAAACAATATTTCGATATGTGCCTAAACTTCATTGTTTTATGATGCTATTTATTGGCATGTAAATAGTATTTTGGCTTATTTTTCTCCTATGTAAAGGATACATTGAAAGCGATAAATGTGAAAAAAAAGAAGAAGTAAATTTATACAACTCTAGTGAATTTTTCTGAGTTTGAATCCTGACAGATTTGTATAAACTCTGGACCAAGAAGATGAAGCCAACATTAGTACAAATACATTTTGGTCATGATTGAGAGATTCTGAGGGAAGTTCTTTAATATAAAATACATCTCTCTTTCTTCTGTGCTCTTTGCTGACAAAAATCCTTACTATTTATCTCACTTTTGAAGGCAAGAGTTAAAATTTAAATGCTGTCTGAGATAAGCCACACCTTTAGATTCTGTCTCTTTAGCTCACATTCATTACCCAGGTTCCTGGCGGGTGGAAGAAATGGGAAAATGAGAAGCTTCAGTTCTGATGGGGGCAGGTGAGAGGGAAAGGTTGGCAGCAGGCACTGCTTCTTTTCTTGAGTTTCTCGTCATCAGGCTGTGAGCTCCTTGAGAGTAGGAACGTGTCCTACTCGCATCTTTAATCCCCAGCCCCAAGACCGGGTCCTGCACACATCATAGAAAGAAGGAAAAGGAAGGAAGGGAGGAACTGGGAGGTGAACAAAAGAGGAAATGCTCAGGAAAACTCAGGATCTAGAAATATACAGAGGCTGCTGAGCACCGGGGAAGAAGACGTCAGGAGGAAAAGAATCTTTACCACTTTCCCCAGTCCTAACGTGGCTGCTTCCCCTATCCACATCTTTCCAGGAACAGATACAGAAGGATACAAAAGAGAGAGAGAAGAGCACTGGAGAGATTTGGTTACACTATTGGCAGATTGAAAACACACCCCACCCCCCGACCCCAAACTCACAAGGAGCAAAGAAGAAAGGAAAGAAAGAAATCCTTTCTTTCCCACCATAACAATTTGAAAAATCAGTATAGTCCAGTACTTTCAAGGATCACACCACATTTCAATAATGTTTAGTGGAATCTGGTTAACTGAAACCTCGTGAAAATTCTTACTGTTTAGGTTCTTTCTTCTCTCAGAGGAAAACAACATACGAATTTAGGGTAGGTTGGAATAGGGATTAAGATTCTAAAGGTATTTGCTCAGCTTTCTGAAGTTTTATGGCAAGAAATAAGGGCAAGCAGAGCACACACATGCAGTGTATTTGTCAGGTTAATGGGCAGGATCCATACTCAAAACGCCACTAATTTCCATAACTGGGCGAGTGTAGAGATTTGCCCTCTTGTATTAACTCAAAAGTACCTACTACGATGGGATCAGAAGTTCAGAGATTAGTAAACCTCTCAAATTTAGTCAGTTAAGACTCTTTATCCAGTTTCAACATCTAACTTCTTTTTCAGCATGCAGTCATGCCCCCTATAAAGAACATTTGACATGAAAAAATGCATCTTAGAACTGACAAATTAAGGAGACCTCATCCACATTATAAAAACGTTACCTTTGATTAAAAACAGTTTATATAAGGTAGTTTAAATGATTTGTTTCAGAAAAATTCAAACAATATAATGTTATAAAGGCATTCATGTGGGCAAAGAGAACTGCATCTGCATAATTAAATAAAAAGTACATTTTCAATGTTGCCAACATAATTTTCTCTCTTAAAACCTAAAAATCAGTGTTCTGTATTTATGAAAAGAGTAGAGAGATTAGACAGACAGGTAGATAGATTTAGAGGTGAAACACAGCAAAGATGAAATTATTATTTGCATACTAGTACAAGAAAAGAAGCATCATCAGAGTTTTGTGACCAGAAGAAATACAGCACATAAAGGTAAAGACATCCGCTAGGTCAAAGTTCTTGTCCAAAGGATAGAAGAAAATATAAAGAATTCTGGTACTCCATAGGTGCTTTCACAGAATTAAAGGATAAATTTTCATGAGTTTAAAAAAATAGCACATTGAGCACGTAGCTTCTTAGACTCATATGTGAAGCCTTGTGCTTACTTCTATAGTTTAAAACACTACACGATCCGTAGAACAATTTAACTTAGATATATAGGGATAGCTGTTCAAAAAGAAAACTAACTAGACTGATTTTATCCATATTCTCAACATATTTTTCTTTTCGTTCTTTTTTCGTTTGATATTTCAGGTTGAAGTCCTTCTCGAAACTATAAAACTGGGAATGTATAAAGTTTGCTTGTGTCTGGTTTCAAAGATGGCCTTTCTTTTCTTTCTTTTTCTTTTCTTTTTTATGTACAAAATGTCTGCCAAGCCTGAAAATGACGCAGATCATGTTTCTGTGTCTGTTAGGTGGCGCTTACCAAGCAGTCTGGCTCTGCTCGGGGATTTTTCGACTGCTCGCTGTGGTGGAATTACAGTAGGGGGTTACCAGTGGGGTTAGAGGGAGGGAGTCTTTGTCCTGCTGCATTTAAAATTACATCTAATCTTATCAAGGCGCTCGTCATTGTTTCTGGCGGCCGGGGGCAGGTACAGTACTGCTTTTGTTCCAGTCAGTAGCTTTGCTGAATAAAGTTGAGGGAAAAGCCAAGACTAAATAATATTCTTTCAGAACCTCATGTGCTGATTGAAAAAATGCTTTGAAAGAGAACGAGAGAAAGGTGGGGGTGGGAAGAGAGACAGGTAAAGTCACAATAGAAAAGTATCAATGTAGTAAGAAAAGAAGCAGAGACTTATTTAAAGATTAGGATAAAAAACTATGACAGAAAAGAATTGCTCAAAAATACTTCAATTCTTATCCGCTAAAATGTATTGGTTTGTTTTCTTTCGCGTGATATAATCATAAAATTCAAGGAACATACTCTATTTCTTCTATTTGAGAAAATTGAAAGCTCAAGCAAGCATTTTTTTAAACGGCATACAACTACAGAGCATATTTTCTCTTGCACAAATAAATATTCCTAAACCTCTTTGTACCAAGAGTCCCCCATTGATGTTCCTGTCTTTTTAATATGCTAAAATATAAGCTGAAGAGTCTTTGTCACAACTCTCGAGGTGGTAGTAGACCTGAGACAAACAAGGGGTAATAAATCCAAGTTCAAAAAACTTGCCCTGACCAGCTTTGAACAAAGCAGAGACACTATAATTCTAACAACCACAACAATATAATTATCAGCAAGAAAATAAACCCCCAGTTTGCATATGTCGATAAAGATTGCAAGTTTATTCAGACAGAAATAATTAGCATTAAGATTTACAAGAGATTCCATTATTGTAATTTGAAAATTAAGATGAAAAGTAGCTTGTTCAAACAAGTTCGGTTTTAAAACTGCTAAATTAACCTTAGTTACTCATAGACATACTGTAGAAAATAAAGTTTCTACCCAAAATGATTGGTTGGATTTTTATCATTTACAATTAAATTATATTAAAATAGAGTAAACAAATTTTCTGAAGTTCAAAAAATATTTTGCTATGCGTGCTTTCACAAGATTAAAGACCAAAATGATGGAACCTTCTGGGCAACAACAATCCTATGGGAGCTTTATTATTTATGATTCTCATCTATTTTAACTTCAGTGTATACAAATTATAATATTTAATTTTGATATTATGATCAAGAAGGTACCTCAAGCTGTGTGTTCAGGAGAGCTGCAAATATAAATTCTGACTAAATACATTTTAGTGATATGCTCTTTCTCCATGTTATACTTACTATTAAACAGACAACTATTTTGACACTTTTCAAAACAGCGTGAGGAGAAATTGTAGATAAAAAACTACAGTGTAAAAGATTTTAAAATTGCAAAGGCGCATTTTGTGCTTTGATATATCACTATAAGTAATATATAACTAAAATTAACACTCACATTTTTGATAGGTTAAAATAAAGTGTGTACTAGTCAAGGTATTTTAAAGTTATACTGTAAGCTATTTAGGTGTCACCATTTACTCTTATAACCACTGGTTGTATAGATCATTATAGAATCATTTGACTAATGGCTGCTTTGTAATCATTGTGCTAAGTCGCAAAAATGAATTATAATCATGATTTTTATAACAGTTTTCTTCTTCTATATACACTTTGTCACTTGATTGCAATTCATCTGTTAAAAATAGTAAAATGCCTCTATATAAATGGGTCGTACTTTAGCATAAAATCTTGTCTAAGCTACCTTTATGCATTTGCATTCACTCCAATTTTTCAGTTAGAAAACTTGATCACATTTCATGATCACATTCAAAAATCACCTACTGCTACTGGTATATTATCTTTTATAATTTGATTGCAGAAATCAAGAAACAAGTATACATGTCATGTTTATGAAAGCCAAATTGACTAAATGTTCAACTAATAAATTTCAAAAGGGAGTTTTAAAAATTATTTAGAATATAAAACATCCTTAAACTATCTTTTTCCTGCTTGATCTTTATTCTACGTGTAGTTTTCTTCTGCTCCTAAAAACTAAAAACTCTGCCCTAAAAGTTTCTAAAAACATATCTGTGTAGGATTGATATTGTTTCAATATTCAACAATGCTTTTGCAATTCACAGGAGATCTGAAATCAGGATTTTCAGTTAGTTATACTAAACAAAGACTTTCTCCTCACTGTAATTTTTTTTTATAGAAATGAGAAAGAGGTTGATATTAGTTGTTATTTGCTGGTCAAATTCCAAATTATGTATTTAAATTTACCTTCTTCAAGTCATTTCTGTAATTTTTATTGAATAAATTATATTTTACTTTCCCTGTTCACAAAACCGATCTACTACTTAGTGTTTATGAAAAGCTAGGGCTTGAGGTTGAAGGCAGAAATGAGGGAAGAGGAGTAGAAAGCGTTTCTAAAAACAGGAGTTGAGAGAGAAATCTGGTTCTTCTGGATGTCATTAATTCTGATCACTCACCAGTTTGAAGCATTTCCTCCTTCTTTGTTCTTTTCTTCCTAAGATATCCTCTTTACTCTTCAATTATATCCCATAAAGCTAGACTCAGTGGAGAGTCGAAGTGTGCTGGGATTTATTACAACCAAGGAAAAGTCAGGGAAATAAGTTCATTTCATTTTTTTCAACCTCTAGCTCTTCACACAGTTGTGCATGTATCATTAACTATGTGTAGTTATGCTATAGATTATCTAGAGATGGTTAAACCTGACCATCACCACTGATTATGAAAGTAAGAAAACTGGCACATCAAAAGATGAACTGCTTTTATCCTGAGTTATAGACCATCAGTGATATCACCCTGAGTGCTAAATTAAAACTCAGATGTTAAGAGAGATGCTAATTATTTGACTATCTTACAGTTTGAAAAATAAGCTTCCAATTTAAAAAAAGCCTCTTTTCCTTTCAAAATTACTTAAATTATTTCCTTGAAAGCGCAACTAATTTTGTTGTCTTCCTATTTACTGCTTTTCATTAAACTTCCATCTCCTAGAAGAGGGGGCCATATTTTCACTGACTATGGCAGTGGGGTCTCTCTGCCACGCCATGTGGTAATGGTAATACTTAAAGCAAACCTGTTCTGTACATAGACAAACTCCCACATTGACTACAGTGAAAATCACAGATGCTCAAAGAATGTTCAAAATTATAGGTAACTTCTAAAGACTTTTGACTTGATTAGGGAAAAGCTCAAGCTTTTATGAAGATTTAATTCATTAATAGTCAATGACAAAGTCTTCTCATCGCATGCTACAAGTGCATTCTCTAACTGCAGATTCTCTTAGGCTGAGTCTCCTCCCCAGGGCCTACCCCAGTCTCCACCCCCTTAACTCAGAGCCAGTGGAGACCTTTGTGGTAGGAGGTTTGCATGCCCAGTCCCAGGCTCCTTCACCACTTCACCATCCTCCTTCGCACTCTGCCTTCCTCAAATTCAGGAAGCTCAACAAGAAGGAAGTAAAATTGGGGGAACAGGACTCAAGGCCCAGGGCCTCTGCCAGTTTGGCTTTTGTGGCTCAATTAATGTCATTTCGGTTATAATGTGATGAAGCGCTAGAATAGTCTTTGGGATACAGGCTGGTCTAGGAATCTAGACTCTTCACCCTCATGAGAAACTAAAGTCTGACTTCTTACCAAACAATTTAGAACTTTTTTTGCAACCAATCCCATTCATCAACTGGAAATACGTATTCCAAGGAAATAAAAGAATAACAAAAATTTCAAATTAAAAAATACATTACTAATACTCAGACACACCCTTAACAGGGTAAGTTACAGTTCAAGCTGCCAGAAAAAAATCCAACACAGCAAATAGCTATGTCATTGTAAAAGATGTTGTCAGACAAAAACAAATTGCCATTCTGATATGAGGGGATGAAAACACAAGAACTCAATACTTGACAGTCTGTGGCTTTAGGTGGAGAGGAAAATAGTCTGTCTTGTGTTCTTCATTAACATTAACTTTAGTTAATTAGGAAATTTCCTAGTGTGAAAAATACTAACAGAAATATCAGACAAATAAAGTTTCACCAAATGCAGCCAATATTCGGTGACACAGCAACTACGTAATGCAAGGAGTTTATTTTACAAGATGCCTACTTGTAGATCTAATATTTGATTTATTGTAAGATTTTCCTGCTGCAATAGACTTCCTTGTTACGTATCTCTAATATGAGTTTATTTTATATTTTTTCCATTTTCAAAAACAGACCTTTATTTCCAAGGAAACCAGTTTATATATATCGTATATATCGTATTTATATAATACAATATATCATATTTAATGATAAACTTAAGTTCTTGTGAGTTGAAAATATAAGTTGTGCATTTCTTCTCTTTTCTATAATCAGTACTTTATGAGACCTTCTTTACATTAGTTCTGTTCATTTCACTATATTAGCATAATTGAAGCAAATATAAGTTATCTGCTTTAAAAGCACTGAAAGTTAAATTATTTCTCCATTATTACAAGACTGCATTTTTACGTGGCAATCTTTATGAGACGGATGTGCCACAGCAAGCTGGATTGATCCAGCAAAACATAAAGAAATATGCTGTGGTAGATGGTGTGTCTGATATGCTGAAAGAGAAGACCTTGTGAAGGCATTTTGGGCATAAATGGAAGACCTAAGTGCAACTGCTTCATGGCGTGAAAATCTGGGCATAATCAACTCTAAATTCTATTTTCAGCCTTAGAACCACTAAGGGAGAAAGAAGTGCTTTTTAGTTGGGTGTGAACTCAGTTTTATTTTCCTATATGCTTGTAAATGCTGGAGCAGTCTGATTAGAGGTAGAAAAATGATAATAGATAGAGGATAGATTGATCAGAGGGATGATTTGCCTTTTCCTTTCATATATAGAAACCAATCTTGTGTTGGTTAACTTTTATTCCTGTTTTCTTCTGCATTGCTTCCCACACCACTTTACAAAATCTTTCATCTTGCTGATCCAAAGTTGCTGATCTATGTTGGCAAGAAATTTTCTTTCTGATAGATGCAGCCATGTGGGTTTTGCTCATGAGCCAGATTTCAGGTTTCGACTCCCACTCCAGCTGAATTTAGGAGGGCTGAGAGGAGTGGAGAGAGGCAGTTTGATGCTTGGGTTTCGTACCTCGGCAAGCAGCCCAGCGCCTTTCACTCCTCGCACAAAGCAGTCTCTGCAGAAGATGCAGGGGAGAACTTTCTGGTGAAGCTTCCCCATGACCCAAAGTTGTTTCATTGACTACTTTTTAAATCTCCTAATTTTGTGTAATTTAGATTTTTTATGAAAGAGATAAATATCCCTTTTATTAAAACTTAGCCCTCAAAATCATAACAAAATGTTTCTTTTTCAGTCCAAAAGAAAATATGTGTGAATTTTCAAGATCATCTAAACATAACCAAAATTATATTCTGCAAAATAACTAGTTGACTAGCTAGAAATCCAAAATGTTGTTTCTTCTCTGTCTCCCACACTAATGTTCCTCACAGCATTTAACACTATTAGTTTGAAGTTGTGAAGCATTCCAAAATTTAGTGTTAAGTGCCTGAAGAGTCTTGAGCAAAAAATAATAGAAATATATTTCAATTGTTGTGATTTAGAAAAATATATCTTTCCTCCCCTGAGGGCTTAATGAATGCTGCAACTTTCCCCGATTTTTAAAAATCCATTGACAGCTTTCCTAATGTGCCTTAATCAGCTTTAATTTCTTAGTGATTTCAGTTGGTAGAGTTACTGTACTTGCAAAAGATAAAAAGAATCATTTAGGAGCGTTTTTTTTCCCTCCTTTCTTTCATTCCATCTTAAAAATATAAGGCCTGGAGAGCGATAATGTACTGAGTTCCAATAGCTTTTGATAATCACTCACCAAATTGTTCACTAGAGAGAAATAGCAAAAAGAAAAGAAGAAAAAGTCTGCTTTTGATCATATTAAAACTTTACGATTTATTCTGTTTTGTCACGTAGGTGGTGACCAGGAACTTTCAGCGTGCAGAGAGGCCCTGAGCCTGAGGCCCTGAGCCGCCTTCCCCACCGCATTTGCTCCTGGGATGCGAAGATGTTCCCATTTTGCTGTGCAAGGGGCTGAAACAGGTGAAACTGTGTATTTCACCTGAGGAAACCAGCTTCAAATGAGACTGTTTGCCCTGGATTGAAAAAAGTGAACCAAGGGATCTGAAACAGCGTGTAGCCCATAGGCAGCCATTCCTATCTCCACCCAGCTGCTTCTGGCCATTTCTGAACAATGTGTCATGGAAACACATGTACGTAACAGATTTTAAGAGCAAATGAGAAATGCACCATCCTCCTGCTTGAAGAAGTTAAAGGGATCCAATAAATTCTTTTACAATGTGTTTCCTCCTAGATAGAAAAAGACATGTCATAGCACAGTGGATCGATACATATCTGGAAAAATTTTCTCAAATAACTAAATTTGGCCAGTCTGTCTCTGATTTCAGATGACCTCTAGGCAGATTTCCAGAAGAAAAATCTCAGACAGTATCTGCTTCAGGACCAAAGGGCTACTGCAAGGTGTCAAAGATCTGTGTTTGAATTCTGGTTCTGCCATCAATTTACTCAGCAAATACTTATTGAAAACCTACTATCGTCCAGACACTATAGTGATCGCCGGATATGCAACAGCAAATGATAACATTGTCCTCATCTTGTGGACTTTTGACTCTACAAAAAGAGTCAGACAAACAAATAGGCAATTATAATACAGGATGACAAAAGCTATGAGAGAGAAGCACAGAACATGGAAGCCTCTGGGAAGAGCACTATATTAGCTTCCTATGGCTCCTGTAATAAATTGTCAAAATTTGGTGGCTTAAAAGAAGACAAATTTATTATATTACAATTATGGAGGTCAGAAGTCTGAAAATCATCTCACTGGGCTAAAATCTCAGCGTTAGCAGGGCCACGTTCCTTCCGGAGGTTCTAAGGGAGAATCGATTTCCTTGCCTTTTCTGGCTTTCAGAGGCTGCCTGCACCTCTCAGCTTGTGGCCTTTTTTCATTTTCAAAATCATCAATGGCCAGTGGAGTCTTTTACATGCTGTATTTCTTTTCTTTTCTCTTCTTTTTTGAGGAAGATTAGCCCTGAGCTAACTGCTGCCAATCCTCATCATTTTGTTGAGGAAGACTGGCCCTGAGCTAACATCCTTGCCCATCTTCTTCTACTTTATATCTGGGACGCCTACCACAGCATGACTTTTTGCCAAGCGGTGCCATGTCTGCACCCAGGATCCAAACCGGTGAACCCTGGGCTGACGAGAAGAGGAATGTGCGAACTTAACCGCTGCCCACCGGGCCATCCCCATGCTGCATTTCTTTGACACTGACACTTCTGCCTCCCTATTCCATGTACAAGGACTCTCGTGATTACTTTGGTCCCACTTAGATAATCCGGGATAGTCTCTCCATCTCAAGGCCATCTGATAAGCAATTTATATGCCATCTGCAACCTTAATTCCCCCTTGCCAGGTAACATAACATAGTCACAGGTTTCAGGGATTAGGACTAGAACGTGGACATCTTTGAGGGCCATTATTCTGCCTGTCATAAGCAGACTGGGAGTGGGGAGAATAAATAGTGAGGAAAGGCTTCTCAAAGGATTACTATGTAAGACAAGGCTCGAAGGAGAAATAGAATATAGGTAGATAAAGGGAGGACGTGGCAGGGCTAGGGGTGGGCTACTCTGTTTTGGTTATAGGAACAGCATGAATGAGGGCCCGGAGGGAAAAAGAACATGGCCCCTGAGAAGATGAGAGAAAAAGTGAGTGGCTTGAGCAGAGATTGTGAGGGTAGGAGACTGTCTGGCAAAAGACAAAGCCCAATGACTAAGCAGTTATGTAAGACTTCGGAAAAGATGGTAAGAGTTTAGAAGTATGTTATTGGAATCCAGACAGATGGTGTCAAGGAACAGCAGGAAGTGCAGAGAGGAGCTGAAGGGTGATTGACACATTTGAGCAATGTGTCACCCTGGGTTGGTCAATGGAGGAGAGCCAATGCTACCCCCAGGTTTGGAGGAACATTGAAGGGAGGGGGACAGTTAACAGACTATAAAAGAAAAAGTTAGTTGTTGAAGCCTTAAGTAGGACGTAGACAATCCTTGGAAACCGTATGGAGGAAGCCACAGCAACCTGACAGACATTCTCCTTTCAAAGTGAATCAATTACAATTTTGATTTGTGCTATGAATGAGACTGCCAAGATTGGGAGCCTTAAACTTAGCTGTGGATCAGAGAAAATTTAAGAAGAAATACTAAAGCTGAGATTTGAATATAAGTAAGAAATCACTAGGTGAGAGGGGACAGACTTCCAGGTAGAGAGAACAGCGAACTCATAGGGCCTATGGTGAGAAAGAGCACACTCTCTTCCAGATTCTAAAAGGCCAGCGCCTTGAGAGAGAAGACAGGGAAAAAGGAGAGTCACACAAGTCAAAGCTGGTGAGGTCCAAGAGTAGGGGTGAGGGCAGAATCATACAGCCCCGGAGGGTCTGTAGGATTGGAAACTTCGTCCTGAGAGAGTGAGGCATTACTCATAGCTTAAACAAAAGAATGTAATGATCAAATTATCCCCTTATAAAAACCATCTGGCTGCAGTGTGGAGAATGTATTGGAGGCGGTATAAACAACCTACCTATGAGAAGTGGCTCGCTTGGATAGAAATACTGTATACATCAGAAAGAGGAGCAATTGCTACTGGAAGCAAAAACTGACTACAGTTGATGCTGCCTTCCAGAGAAGTGACATAATTCATCCCTTAGGGAGATGGCTCTTTTTTTGAGAAAAAACACCTTCACAGTATAAGATGTTTCCTTTGATTGAGAAAGGTCAGGTCCAAGACTCAGATGGTCTGGGCTAGATGGGGGGTGTGAGATAAAAACAAAGCTCCTGTGTTACTCTGCATAATAAAGTGAGGAGACTTTGGCTTTGCTGCTGGTAGCCTAGCAGAGAGGCCTGGGAATGTAAGAAAGAGGTGTTGCCAGGAAGATCTAGGAAAAAAAGAAAGAGGGCTCCCAGCATATAGCTGGAGGCTGGAGCATACAAGGGCACATAGCCATGAAAAGCTTCCAGTGGAGGGGGATGGCTGACAAATTACTTGTAACATTGAGATCTGTACCTGACATTAAAGTTGAAGTATTTTTGGACCTGTGATTACATTCTGCAACCTTCAAATCTGTAATAAAAGGCTGTCACTCAAATGAGCCTCAATTTGTGGTGCTTTGCTAGGGTGCAGGAAGAGGGGCAGCACCCCACACTGGGCCAGCATGGGCGGGGAGCCCCCACAGGAAGGAATGGCTGTGATCAGGAGTAAGCAACAGCACATAGAAGTCCGCAGATGTGCACTCACATAGAAGTATGTGCTGTCTGGAAAAATCCCAGAGAGATTGGGGAGGATTCTGGGCTTCCCACAGTAAAGTTCAAGGCGTTTGCTTCAGAGATTAAGTTAAGGATGACCATAGGAAACTTGCCGATGTGAAAGTAGGAAACATCTGGACTGTAGTCGTTTCTATCTGGGGTTAAACCAAACATGATACTGCTTGATTGCTGTTACTTTTTAGTGCTAACTCTGAACTAAGAAAGTCTTGATGATATTTTTTAGAAATTTCTCTTTGGGGTTATTTTGCAGATGTAACTAATAGCTCACTGAATATATATATATATATATTTTCTAAATATATACTTAGAAATATACTTGTGTCAAATGTTACATAATATACAAAAATGAAATCTAATATTCTCTTTATCAGAAATACTCAACTGTCAAATGCATCAATATGCTGCCAAGAGGCATTCTGTGACATCATTCCTGTGGCTTTTCTAGCAAATCTTGGCTAAAATGACAAAAAATGGTTTGACCTTTATAGACTATGACTATCACAGAAATGGCAACCAGAATAAGTAAAACCAAGAAATAAGCCTCATATCATGTGGTCTTTATTAAAATACCAAAACACAGGAAAACTTTTAACAAAACATTTCTATTCCAGGGACTTCCTTGAGCATTTTTTTTTTCTAGTTCACTTGAGTTTACAGAAGGATTTCATCTGCTTTTACAGATTCGCTGGTCGGGCTGAGGATGTTAAGAGGCCAGCTGTTAACCCAAGAAATTTCTTGAGCATCTGCAATAAAATATGCACATATAAAAGAAAATAAAAATTCAGGATGTTTGGTGCGGAACATTTTGATAGGCCTGTGTAGTCACAGCTATCCAGATAAATCATAGTAGAAACTTTATTACTTCGTAAAATTTATCCAGATAATTGTGAGAAAGGCAAAATTCTGCTTTCTTCCTTCCGGTGTGTTAGGTATGGCTTGCTATGAAGTCTTATTTGTGAAAAATGTCAATTCTTAACTTCTTTGTGTTTTCTGCTCATCTGTGATTATTTAGGAACTTTTACAGTCAGTATAAAGCTCAAAGTCAAAGAAATGTAAATGGTCTTTTACTACAAGTACTGTCTTCTTTCATTCTCTTTCGGTTATTTATATTTCAAAATGCTCAGCTCAATAATGATGGAAGGGTTCATATGAAACAGGTTTCCATAACATCAGTTCTACAAAAGGCACAAATAAATTATTTTGCCAGGTAATGTTATTTTTGCCTCTGCTGTTCACTTAGTCAATCCTGTCTGAACCAGAACCTGTGATGAGCCAGATAGTCAAGAGCTAATTCTCATAAACCAGGTGGGAATCGCCAAGGTTATTCCCTGTGTCCACAGGTTCATGGAGAAATGAAAGACAAGAAATGCTATGCAGTAGGTGTTTTTGTTTGATAAGTATAAATTCATATTTTGCTTTTTTTTAGCAAGAATTTATTCTGCTATAAAATTTGTGACACCACAAACGCTATCGTTTTCCAATAACTAACAGACCAAAGGAAGTAGTGGCATTATAGGGATTCTGTTTTCCAAAAAAATCATTGTCTATTACATTGTGGAGAGTTGATTTTCTTAATCTTCATGTTTTATCAGTTCACTCAAAAATGATTAGAATTATCCACTGTTAATTTCCTTCATATTAGTTTGATTATGAAATTCTTGAAAAAGACTATTATACACAGTCATCTTTTTAAAAATAAGAAAAATTATAATCAAAATTAAAACCAACATTTTTCAATTTTGATTATAATAGCTAATAGGTGTTTAGCACTACTGAGGCAGTTCAACAGCATGCTAAGCACTTTCAATTCATTATCTCATTAATTCTCACAAGAACTCGAAGTGGTTAAGTAGCATTATCTATAGATCAATGATTCTCAAACTTAACGTACGTCAGAATCACCAGGAATGCTTGGTAAAACTCTTCCTGCATCCCACCCCCAGAGTTTCTGGTTCAGTAGGTTTAAGATAAGGCCTGAGAATTTTCATTTTGAAGAGTTTCCCAAGCGATGCTGGTGCCGCTGGTACGTGGGCCACACTTTGAAAACCACTATTCTAGATCAAATCCAGGAAACTGGCTTTTTCTTGTTTGATCCACAAGCTTAGATTGGTTTAAGTTTTAAATAGTGAAAAATATTCAAAAGAATATCTTGTGACAAATAAAACTTATATGAAAGTCAAATTTCAGTATCCGTAACTAAAGTTTTATTGGAACACAGCATAATCATTCATACACATGTTGTCTGTGGCTGCTTTCACACTACGATGGCAGAGTTGACTAGCTGTGAAAGACACAAAATGACCGGCAAAGACGAAATATTTACTATCTGGCTCTTTACAGAAAAAAAAATCTGCTAATTCCTGTCATAGAGGGAAGCAAGAGCTAAGATATTTTAACTAGCAGGCGATAGTGTTGGGATTCATATCCAGACCAAACTTCAGAGCCCATATTCTTAACCATTTTCAAAAGCTGTAGAAATTCACCATTTTAAAAATAACTGGTTTGAGTTAGTGATGTTAACAATGTCCAGCACTTTTTCACTAGTTCAGTAATCTTCTTTCAAAGTATTTTTCATTCTCACCAAACCCCATCTTCCTTCTCCGTGGCACTCCCATCCTTGTTCCGGTAGCATTACGGATCAGTCTTCTTTCTCCTGAGGATTATTCACATTTCGGAAGAAGCTATTTGATTTACCCGAAGTCAATTTCGATTTGGTGGATCTACTGCTCAGAAAATTAGTTTGTTGCTTCAACTGCATACTTAAGTTGAATAGAAGAGTATACATTTCATAAAAGATCTCTCAGAATATTTCCATATTTCAGAGAAATAACTTGTGATGGGAAAAGCAGAAAGACTTCTAAATTCAGCCTGGATTATGTGGAATAAAAAATGAAGTAATAATGATGACCTCATGGGTTCAGGCAACAGGGGCTGACTGATGTGGCGAAGTTCTCCGCAGGCAGATCAGGGCAGTGTATTTCACGGGGATTTCATCAGCCACAAGAGCAAGAGTAGTGTCAGCGAACTCCTCAACTAGCACCCAGCCTGTCAACGCTAAGCTATTCAAAATGGCATCATTTAGCCTGAGACCTTTTTCTAATTCACCATTTCAGGTTCCCTTATTTTGAGAGGGAAAAAAAGGAAACTCAAAGCATCATTTAGCATACATAAACAATGATTTGGGAAACACTTCAAGTAAATTTGTAGAAAATATTCTAAGATTTCAGTAAAGAAAATGTCTGTGTGCTTAAAGCATATAGCTTTTTTGGAGCATAATCAAATTTTTTCACTTATTGTCAAGAATATTTGACCATCTCTGCTGTTTCATTGTTGTAAATAAAGAATTTTACCCATTAATAATTAAAATGAGATGGAATTAGACAAGAGAATATATAAGTAAACAGATATTTGGACCTGTTTACAGTTCTACTAACTAGTAAGGACCTAATAGAAATGGGAGTTTTTCTTTGCCAAGTAATTCATTGAAGGCCTCAATCAATTTCAAATAAAAACCTCACAGTTTAAGTCTAATTATATCACTTACAATTTCAAGTATAGTAATTATTAGCTCTTTTCTTACTTAATATTTTCAAGATTGCTGCACTAATTATCTACAGATTTTTAAGGTAGTATTTAAGAATATAAGTCCAAAAGAGACGATGTATTTAGGCTAGTTGCCAACTTGTCTCCCTTCTGATAATGCTGGCTTTGAACCAGGAATAGAGAAAGGAACAGCTGACATTTGGAAAACAAAACTTCATATTCTACCAATATTTTAAATAATAGCTACAAAAACCAGAAATAGGAACTAATTTTTAAAATTCAATCAATATAGCATATCTGGTTAGTGTTCCATGATTAATATTCTAGTTTTTAAAATGAAATTGACCCCAAATCATAGTTCTTTATAAACTAAGGAATCTTATAGCATTTTTTAAAACCAGCACATGATGATTCTTCCTGTTAATATCTAGTAATCATGATTATTAAAACATAAACATGAATGGCAAAATGTTGATGGTTGTTTAAGCTGGGTGATGGATACATTGAGGTTTATTGTACTTTCTACTTTTGGTTACGTTTGGAAAGTTTCATAAGAAAAAGGTTTTCTTACAAGAAAAATACATAAACATTAGAGTTCATGTTTCTATTCTGATGGAGCTATTAAAGACATTCAATTGATTTTAAGTTTAATAAATCTTGAGAAGACCTAACTAATGACACAGCTCAAGCATATACTTCTAATTTCTTATTCTGAAAACGTTAATAAAAGAATCATTGAATTTCAAACCCAGAATTTAGTTATTCAAGTTAAAATGGAGCTTAGACAAACATGTCATAATTTTTGAAAAACTGAAAGCTCTGATTTAATGCTAGTCTGTTTTGCATAAGTCATAATACTAAATAATATTGAAAGGTAATGAGAGAGAGAAAAAATTTACCTGGCCAAATTTTACTGCTGCACTAACAGCTTCCTTTTTAAAGTCTTCTAACTCTTGCTCCTGTTTTCCATTGTGAACGTTCTCTCTTAAAGAGGTGAGCTGTAAAAGTAAATATGAAGGCTCCATCTGAGCTAGATGGTGAGACTATGCCTAAACCATTAAAATAAGCCCTGGGAATTTTCAGAAGGGTTAGAGCTTTAATGTCTTTTACCTGTGCCAAATTTGCTACAAGTCCCCAATGTCAAAATTACAGATAGGCCCCCAAACCTATGTCAGCAAATGTTTTCAACTTCCTTCCCACACCAAACTAAATCAAGCAACTCTCAGAATTGATTAATTTGAGGAACAGCTAATAGAGCTGTCAGTGAGCAATAAAATGACCAGAGGGTAAAGGTACCAACTGGAGAGAGAGGAACCAAAGAACTTAAATAAAGCTCAACTGAGGTACAATAGCAATTGGTGGCAAAAAATAAGTGTAGTCAGGAGAATTTTTTTAAATGTCAATAACAGTAAGACTATAATTTCTCATCTACAGGTAAGTCAACTGTGCATCAGAGCCATATTTTGGTTTCCAAAAGACAAGTCATTTCTCTGATTTGCTAAATAAATGTTTCAAGTGGCTATATAGATTGGGAGCTCAAATTGGTCAATGTAGATACAAGGGATATCTAAAAGAGAGAGAAAGGAGGGAGAGAGCTGATGTGTTAATGAGAAGAATCTTGGTTTAAATCCTGACCTATGATGTATTTTGTGAAGGAGCTGACTTGTAACTGATTTTTTCCCTTCTCCTGATCTTTCATTCAAGCATCCTCATCATGTGCTTGGCTTCTCTTTATTCTCTTGGTTTTGTGGACCCTCCAGCAGTGTAAGAGACACAGGAGCAGTGACTATACAAGCTCACAAGCAAGCAAAGACAAAGACAGAGGTATACATTTTCCAGTGGTTTCCCATTTTATCAAATGTGTGAAGGCTCACATGTCCATTGCTGGTTCATTATTTGGTAAAAAGTGGTAAGTACAAAAACAAGTTAAAAATAATATACCTCAAAATGGCTTTTTGCTGAGACAATTCCTACCATTAAAGAGAAGAGAAGAGGGGTATGTGGGTTGATATGATGTATCTGTAAAGTCACCCTTCTCTAGGAGACTTTACTCTCTGCAAGCTTGTAATTCCAAACACTGCTCTTCCTACAAGAAAGAAGGGAAGTTCTATAGAAACAGGAATTTTTGCCTATTTTTCTTCAGTGCTGCATTCTTAAAACCTAGCACATAGTAGGTGCTTAACAAGTACGTGGTCAATGAAAGAATGAATATTCTTAATATTACTGAGATGATAGAGTGATAATAGTGTGAGGTTCCACCCCACTTTAAGTTTCCATAGTTTGGAATTCCAATCTATTTTACATCTTCCTTGAAGGGTTAGGCTTCCCATTTCAATTTCTTCTTCTAGAAATCTACGGTTTAAAGAATAATTTAAGGAAGTAAAATAGTTATAAAGAACAAGGAAACCACCTTCCCTTTGTGACTATAACATGTAGCCAGAAAATTATTGAGGTAATTATCCTAAATTACACTTCATTTGGGACAGTCCATTAGTACCTCATGATGAATGTTAAACCAACCTGGTTTACTCAAGTCAGCCTCCACACCCTCGCTGGCATTCTAGCAAGGTTTGGCAAGGTAGGGATGGGGAGGAGAAGTGAAGGGGTTAAATTTTTGGAAATATTTTTTTTTTCCAAGAACTTCTACTTAGTAGCACAATTATTATATGCAGTTACATTCTTCCGAGATAACTTCCCCAGTGACTGATTTTCTCCTTTAAGGATTATAAACTTGTCCTCAACATAATTTTGGTATTCCTTTGATGATCCATGTTTAGCTCAATCTGCTACCTAACAGATGCCTGAATATTTAGAGTCCCAAAGGACTACAATATCCTGTGGTTTCAAATTCCTGAGCAGTTGATCCAGCAATTCTTATTTTATTCTTGCTTTCCTACCATCCTAGGAGCCAGTAGCACATGCTCGTTACAGTTTATTCTCCAGTCTCATATAGTTAATCCAAGTGGGACTAGAGAACAACAGCTTTTCTTTTTCTCTCTCCCTGGTTTGACAACCCTTGTCTTTCTTTTTCCCCTATAGTAAAAATTTGTTTCATCCACCTCTGAATATTTCAATTTTAAAAAAAAGAAGACAAAAGAGAAATCTAACAAAATGACACGTATATGATAAACTTTAACAGGAATATAAAATATGAATCCTTAGATTCATTAGCTGTATTTATATATGCATCTACTTACTAATTCAGTCTAATACAAATGTAAAAGCAAAAATGGAGCAAGAGCAGTATTGCATGAACAGCCAGGAACTCAGTTGACTGGTATTTGCATGGAGCTCATAAATGCAGAGTATCTAGTGCATGGAATTAAACTCTTGGAAAGAACTATCAAATCTCAAAAGAAAAATTCAGGTTCACAATACAGCTGAATTCAGTTTAGCAAACAAGGTAACAAACTTTGATTGAAAGTAAATTCTAAAATAAAAGACTGTTAACTTTTACTCAAAACTCTCAAGCCATTAAAAGTTCATTTTAAGAAATTTTGGTATTGCAAAGAAATATAAAATCCATATTTGGACTCTAATACTCTGAATGAAAGTGAATTCTGACACTATATAAAAGATTATATAATCTATTGAATTAGTCTATACATTTTTCAGTAACACTAACAAAAAGAACCAAACACTCAAATGATTAAAATTAATCAGACATTTTATGGAGTTTGGAAGATAGCAGTATAGGAGGACTCTGAGGTCACGTCTTACCATGGACACAACAAATCTACAACTACCTGTGGAGCAATTTCCTCTGAGAGAGATCTTGAAACTGGATAAAAAGAACCCCCACAACAAGGGACAACACTGACAGTGGTGGAAGAGGCAGAAATACACCTCTGCTGAGGAAAAAAACCACATCCTAGCCACAGTACTTCATCGCTGGGAGCAATCTTAAAGGCACGAAGCTTTTCCCAGAGGAATGGGGGGATCTGAGCAGAAGATTTATACCACAATAGGTATCCCTGCCTTTAGATTTAGCACAACTGAGACGAGATTCCCATAATACTTGGCTTTGCTGGCTTTGAAAAACAATGAGGAATACTCCCAGAAAACTGTCGAACCTTAGAGAAAGAAAAACCCCCTCTTAGAGGGCACATGCGCACATTCGCCAATTCTGGAAACCAACACAAAAACACCAGAAGGAAAACAGCATAGTCCTTTGTAAAAGAGACTCAGTTACTAATCTCTGAGTGCATCTCAGAGAGGCCGGAGGCAGCTGGGCCCAACCCTTCAGGGACTGAGACACTGGAGGCAGACTTTCTTGTGACCTAGTTCACTTGTACTGGCACAGATATTGGCAGATGTTATTGGATTCCTCTAGCCTGTTAGCACAGGGTTTTGCACTGCCCACTAGAGTACCAATTAATCCAGTGCAGCCAAGGTAGGCAGCTTGCCCTAGGAACTGGCCCTACGTACCAGTAAGCCCATGGCAATTGTGGGTCCATTTTGGTGGGTGTGTGGGACCTTTGCAGTGAGGTGAGTGGGTTTGGCAGGGTATGCAGGCAGGTGGGCCTTCATTGGTAGGGTGTGTGGGCCTGTGGGTAGTGGGGCATATTGGCTGCAACAGACTTGTGCTGCTGGCCATCTCAAATAGCCACAAAGGGGATCTGTCCCACATTCCAACACTGGAAATGATTGTGCACTGCTGTGCCTGGAACCAGCCCCACTTATTTGCATTCCTGAGAGAGCCAACAACAGCCATGAGCTGCAAAGTGCTGCCCCAGAGGTCTGCAACAATTATGAGCCCCAAGCCTAGCAATAAGTCACACTGTGGGCCTGACTAGCTTAACAGCAAAACAGCAGTAGTTGTGTGCTATTAGACCTCATAGCCAGCCATGCCATTGCTTGCTACACCCAATAAAGTGATCAGGGCAGCCACACAGAGCTGAGCCTTACAACCAGCCAACAGAATAGAGATAAACAATCTACCTGATAAAGAGTACAAACTAATAATCGTAAGGATGCTCACTGACCTTGGAAGAAGAACAGAAGAACACAGTGAGAACTTTGGCAAAGAATTGGAAAATATAAAGAAGAACCAATCAGAACTGAAGAATATAATAAGGGAAATGAAAAATTCATTAGAGTGAGTCAACAGCAGAGTAGATGATACAGAAGAATGGATCAGTGATCTGGATGAAAGAGTAGAAGAAATCACCCAAGCTGAAGAGAAAAAAGAATTAAAAAGAATGAGGAAAGTCGAAGGGACTTCTGGACAACATCAACCAAGCTAACATTCATATTATAGGTAACTCACAAGGAGAAGAGAGAAACAAAGGGGTAGAGAGCCTATTTGAAGAAATAATTGCTGAAAACTTCCCTAATCTGAGGAAAGAAACAGATATCCAGGAACAGGAAGCATAGAGAGCATCAAACAAGATGAACTCAAAGAAGCCCACATCAAGATACACTATAATTAAAATGAAAGAATTAAAGATAAAGAGAGAATCCTAAAAGCTACAAGAGAAAGGCAACAAGTTACATACAAAGAAAACCCCATAAGGCTATCAGCTGACTTCTCAGCAGAAACCTTACAGGCTAGAAGAGAGTGGCATGATATATTCAAAGCACTGAAAGGAAAAAAGCTACAACCAAGAATACTCTACCTGGAAAGGTTATCACTCAGAATGGAAGGAGAGATAAAGAGATTTCCAGAGAAACAAAACTACAGGAGTTTATCACTACTAAACTAGCCTTAGAAGAAAGGCTAAAGGGACTTATTTAAGTGGAAAAGAAAAGATCACAAATAGGAGAAAGAAAATTATCATAGAAAAAAATCAAAGTAAAGACAAATATACAGTAAAGGTAGTGGATTGACCAGCTATAAAGCTAGCATGAAGATCAAAAGACAAAAGTACTATAAATAACTATCTCTATAATAAGAGGTTAAGGGATACACACACACATAAAAGAGGTAAAATACGATATAAAAACATAAAATGTGGGAGTGGGAGTAAAAGTATAGGGCTTTTAGTAGGAGGTCAAACTTAAGACAACATTAACTTAATATAGATTGCTATTTACACAGGTTATTATATATGAACCTCATGGTAATTACAAATCAGAAACCTATAATAAATTCACAAAAAATAAAGAGAAAGGAACCCAAACATAACACTAAAGAAAGCCATCATGGGCCAGCCCAGTGGCACAGTGGTTAAGTTCACACATTCTGCTTCTTGGTGGCCCAGGGTTCACTGGTTCAGATTCCGAGTGCAGACATGGCACCGCTTGGCAAAAGCCATGCTGTGGTAGGCGTCCCACATATAAAGTAGAGGAATATGGGCATGGATGTTAGCTCAGGGCCAGTCCTACTGAGCAAAAAGAGGAGAATTGGCAGTAATTAGCTCAGGGCTAATCTTCTTCTTCTTCAAAAAAAGAAAGCCATCAGACCACAAGGGAAGAGAGCAAGTGAAGAAGAAACGAACAAAGAATTACAGACTCTCAGAAAAAAGGTAATAAAATAGCAATAAGTACATACTTATCAATAGCTACTTTAAATGTAAATGGACTAAATGCTCCAATCCAGAGACATAGCATTGCTGAAAGGATGAAAACAAGACCCATATATGCGTCACACAAGAGACACACTTCAGAACTAAAGACACTCACAAACTGAAAGTAAAGGTATGGAAAAAGATAGTCCACGAAAATGGAAAAAGAAAGAAAGCTGGGGTACATATATACAATACATATATCAGACAAAACAGACTTTAAAACAAAAACTGTAACAAGAGACAAAGAAGGGCACTATATAATGAGAAAGGGAACAATCCAACAAGAGAACATAACACATGTAAACATCTATGCACCCAACATAGGAGCACCTAAATATATAAAGCAATTATTTACAGACATAAAAGGAGAAATTGACAGTAACACAATAACAGTAGGGGACTTTAACACTCTACTTACAACAATGGATAGATCATCCAAATAGAAGATCAAAACAGGAAACATTGGCCTTAAATGACACATTAGACCAGATTGATTTAGGAGATATATACAGAAAATTCTATCACAAATCCACAGAATGCATATTATTTTCAAATGCACAAGGAACATTCTCCAGTGTAGATCATATATTAGGCCACAAAACAAGTCTTAATAAATTTAAGAACGTTGAAATAATGCCTAGCATCTTTCCTGACTACAATGGTATGAAACTAAAAATCAACCAGAAGAAGAAAACTGGGAAAGCCACAAATATGTGGAGATTAAACAAAATGCTACTGAATAAGGATTGGGTCAACGAAGATCAAAGGAGAAGTCAAAAAATATCTGGAGACAAATGAAAATGAAAATACAACATACCAAAATGTAGGGGATATAGCAAAAGCAGTACTAAGAGGGAACTTTATAGCAATACAGGCCTACCTCAAAAACCAAGAATAATCTCAAATTTAAAAAAAGCTATCAAAATACATAAAGGGACTAGAAAAAGAAGAACAAAGAAAGCCTAAAATCAGTAGAAGGAAGGAAATAATAAAAATCAGAGCAGAAGTAAGTGAAATAGAGACTAAAAAGAAAAAAATCAATGAAACTAAGAGCTGGCTCTTGGAAAAGATAAATAAAATAGACAAACCTTCATCGAGATTCATCAAGAAAAAAGGAGAAAAGTCTCAAATAAATAAAATCGGAAATGAAAGAGGAGAAATCACAAGGAACACCACAGAAATACAAAGGATTATGAGAGAAAACTACAAAAAGCTAAATGCCAAGAAATTGGATAATCTAGAAGAAATTGATAAATTCATGGAATCATACAACTGTCCAACATTGAATCAAGAATAAACAGAGAATTTGAATACTCTGATCACTAGTAAGGAGATCAAAACAGTAATCAAAAACCTCCCAAAAAACAAAAGTCCAGGATCAGACAGCTTCCCTAATGAATTCTACTAAACATTCAAAGAAGACTTACTACGTAACCTTCTCAAACTCTTCCAAAATATTGAATTGGAGGGGACGCTTCCTAACTCATTCTATGAGGCCAACATTACCCTGATAGCAAAACCAGACAAGGACAACATAAAAACAGAAAATTACAGCCCAATATCACTGATGAAGACAGATGCAAAAATCCTGAACAAAATACTAGTAAATTGAATACAATGCATTAAAAAGATCATACATCATGATCAAGTGGAATTTGTTCCACAAATTCAAGGATGGTTCAACATCCTCAAATCAATCAATGTGATACCACATCAAGAAAATTAAGAAAAAACTCACGTGATCATCTCAACAGATGCAGAGAATGCATTTGACAAGATACAGCATATATTTATGATAAAAACTCTGAATAAAATGAGCATAGAAGGAAATTACTCAACATAATAAAGGCCATATATGACAAACCCACAGCTAAAATCATACTCGTTGGTGAAAAACTGAAAGCTATCCCTCTAAGAATAGGCACAAGACAAGGATGCCCACTTTTGTGACTCTTATTTAACATAGCATTGGAAGTCCTAACCAGGCAAGAAAAAGAAATAAAAGGGATCCAAATTGGAACGGAAGACTTAAAACTGTCACTATTTGCGTATTACATGATTTTACATATAGAAAACCCTAAAGAATCCTTCCCAAAACATTGTTAGAAAAAATAAACTAATAGAATAAAGTTTCAGGATACAAAATCAACATACAAAAATTAGTTGCATTTCTGTATACTAACAACAAAATAGCAGAAAGAGAAATCAAGAATACAATCTCATTTACAGTTGCAACAAAAAGAATGAAATACATAGAAATAAATTTAACCAAAGAGGTGTAAGACCTGTACACCAAAAACTGAAAAACATTTTTTAAAAAACTGTAAAAGACACAAAGAAATGGAAAGATATTCCATGGTCATGGATTGGAAGAATTAACATAGTTAAAAGTTCCATACTTCCTAAAGCAATCTACAGATTCAATGCAATCCCTATGAAAGTCTCAACAACGTTTTTCATGGAGATAGAACAAGGAATCCTAAAATTTATATGGAATATTAAAGACCCTGAATAGCCAAAGGAATCCTGAGAAAAAAAGAACACAGCTGGAGGTATCACACTCCCTGATTTCAAAATATACTACAAAGCTATAGGAATCAAAACAGCACGGTACTAGCACAAAAACAGACATGCAGATCAATGGAACAGAATTGAAAGCCCAAAAATAAAACCACACATCTATGGAAAACTAATCTTTGACAAAGGAGTCAAGAGCATACAATGGAGAAAGGAAAGTCTCTTCAATAAATGGTGTTGGGAAAACTGGACAGCCACATTCAAAAGAATGAAAGTAGACCATTATCTTACACCATACACAAAAATTAATTCAAATCGATTAAAGACTTGAATGTAAAACCTGAAACCATTAAACTCCTAGGAGAAAACATAGGCAGTGATCACTTTGACCTCAGTCTTAGCAGTAACTTTTTGAATACCATGTCTACTCAGGCAAGGGAAACAAAAGAAAAAAATAAACAAGTGGGACTACATCAAACTGAAAAGCTTCTGCACAGGGAAAGACATCATCAGTAACATGAAAAGACAACCTAACAATTTAAGGAAGATATTTTCAAATCATATATCTGATAAGGGGTTAATAGGCAAAATATATAAAGAACTCATACTACTCAACAGCAAAAAAAAAATAAATAAAAATAAGAAATGGCCAAAGGATCTGAACAGACATTTTTCCAAAGACAATATACAGATGGCCAACAAGCACATGAAAAGGTGTTCAACATCACTAATTATTAGGGAAATACATATCCAAACTACCTCACACTCGTCAGAATGGCTATGATTGACAAGATAAGCAATAATGACTGTTGGAAAGGATGTGGAGAAAAGGGAAACTTCATACTCTGCTAGTGAGAATGTAAACTGGTGCAACCACTATGGAAAACAGTATGGAGATACCTCAAAAATTAAGAATAGAAGTGTCATGTGATCCGGCTATTCCACTTCTGGGTATTTATCAAAAGAACAACAAAGGTTGAAAAGATAATTGCACCCCTGTGCTCATTCTACCATTATTCACAATAGCCAAGACTTGGAAACAACCTAAGTGCCCATCAAGGGATGAATGAATAAAGAAGACACATGCAATAGAATACTACTCAGCCATAAAAAACGACAAAATCTTGCCATTTGCACTGACTTGGATTGACCTTGAGGGAATTATGCTAAGCAAAATAAGTCTGATGGAGAAAGTCAAATATGTTATCACTTCATTCATAAGTGGAAGATAAAAACAACAAAAAGAACAGCAACAAACACAGAGACACAGAGATTAGATTGTTGGATACCAGAGGGGAAGGGGGAAGGGGGGGAGAGTAAAAGGGGTGATTAGGCACACATGTATGGTGATGGATGGTAATTAATCTTTGGGTGGTGAACATGATGTAATCTACACAGAAATTGAAATACAGTGATGTACACCTGAAACTTACATAACGGTATAAAGCAATGTTACCTCAATAAAAAAAGAAAAACAATGACAAGACATACACACACAAAAAAACATTTTACAAAGGTAAACAGAGGAAAATGGGGAGGGAAGACAGGGAAGAGGTGTAAACTAAAAAACAAAAACAGGCTAATCCCTATAGCAGGGAAAATGATCAGTGATATAATTATTTTATTTCTAATTAATAAAGCCATTTAATCAGGCAAAAAGCTGCACTTATTTTATTTCCTTTAATATGAGGTGGTTTAACCAGCTGATCTCTAAGATCCTTATATATGTGTCCCTAAGATTATATGTATTGATGATAACTGCAGGTGTATAAATAACACACAATCCTATAGTTACAAGTCTTTCCTGATGAAGTCAGGGTTAACCAATATTTCTATATAGTAACAACACTAATCAAGATGCAACACCTTGGGGATGGCCTGGTGGCAAAGCAGTTAAGTTTGCATGTTCTGTTTTGGTGGCCCGGGGTTTGCCGGTTCGGATCCTGGGTGTGGACATGGCACTGCTTGGCAGGCCATGCTGTGGCCGGCGTCCCACGTATAAAGTACAGGAAGATGGGCATGGATGTTAGCTCGGGGCCAGTCTTCCTCAGCAAAAAGAGGAGGATTGGCAGCAGATGCTGGCTCAGGGCTAATCTTCCTCAAAAAAATAAATAAATAAATAAATAAATAAATAAATAAAGATGTAACACCTTTTTTGAGAATAAAAAGACTAACAAAGGTAGAAATTATTACGAGACCATCACTAATGTATACATTAGTGAATGTTTGAACTTTAGCTGAAATAGCAGCATAACAACAACTCCAGTAACCATTTAGTCAGCTCTTACAATGTGCCAGGCATAGTGCTAGCCACTGGGTTTACAGCAATACATAGGAAACCAAAATTTTTTACTGCAAAAAGCTTATATTCCGGTGGCAAGGACAGGGGTTACAGGCAATAAATGAAGCTGTAACTAAATAATTTCAGGTATTGGTAAGTGCAATATACAAAAAAAATAGAGTAAGTTGGAGAGTTGCTTTCATTAGGGAACGTAGGGGCAACTTCTCTGAGAAGAAAACATCTGGATTAACACTTGAACGAATGGGAAGAAGGCAACTATAACAAATCTGAGAACAAGCTTCCAAGCATGTGGTAAAAGTTCCTGGATAGGAACAAATGTGATGTATTTGAGAGACAGAAGAAAGAGCCAAATGCTAGAGGAGAATCAGTGAAGGACAGAAAGCAGGGAGATGAGATCTGTCAGGTAGGCAAGGGCTAGATCATGAGGAGTCTCATTAGGAGTTTGGATATATAAACTATTCGAGGGCTTTAAGTCAGGTGTAACATGGTTAAGGCTTTAAGAAGAACACTTTAGCTGTTAGGAGGAAAATGGAAGCAGCAGGGCAAGAGTGGAGGTAGGGAAACCAGTTAGAAGAAGGTTTTGATTGATAAGCAAGTGACAATGGTGACTTGGACTGGGGTTGTAGCAGTAGAAATGGTGAGAAGTGGGTGGATCAAGGATATATTTTGGAGGTAGAGCTAACTGAACTGACTGAAGTATTGGATGTAAGAAAAAAAGGAATCAACAATGACCTAGGATTTTGGTCTGAGCAACCAGATGGAGAATGATGTCATTTACTGAGATGAGAAAAGCTTAGAAACTATTAATACTTCTGTGTTAGTCATGTTAAGGCAGTAATGTCCATTAGACATCTAGATGTGAGATAGGAAGTTAGATATATGATTCTGGAACTTATGAGAAAGGTCTGGGCCAGTGGTAGAAACCTGAGTCATATCAGAACATGGCCAGCTTAGAGCTAGTATATGAAGTTCTACAAGACCTGATGAGACTGCCTATGCTTTACTAGAACAAGAAACTGCTAGAGGAAGTGGCCAATGAGACAATAGGAAAACCAAAACCAGGTCAATGGGTATTCCAGAACCTAAGAGGGAAAAATTATTTGAAGAAGCGAGGATTGGTCAACCCCACCCAAGCATGCTAAGATACTGAGACTAGTGAGGCTTAAATAAGTTTTTGGTCATTGATGACCTTGATGAACATAATAGTCCTCATAAAAACTTGATGAAATATGAATTATTATTTCTCATTTTACAAATGAAAAACTTAGCTTTGGGGAGGCTTAGCCTTGACTAACTTCCTATAATCTTGCTGATTTTAGAGACCATGCTTTTATTGCTTTGTTACAGCTGCCTCAGGTAACTTTTAGAAGCAAGTAGAGTTAAATAGTATTTTAAATCTACCCCATATATTTTATAGACTTTCATTTTATCTGTTTAATATATTGATTGAGAAAGTCAGTAACTGCAGACATTAAAAGAGAATACTGTAATTATCACAAGTCTCTGTTCTCAGAAGGAAGAGAGCTCTAAGCACCGGGAAAATGTCAGCTGAGGGTCCCAAATATCTAAAGAAAATCTTGAGACATTTAAAATAAAAAAACTTTAGAAGGAGGTCTCCAAAAATACAAAACCCATTGTATTTCTTTGAAAAAGAAAAGAGTACTTTCTTGACCCCCTGATTGCTTTGTACATAAAGTAATACCACTGAACTCTAAAGAATTCATCTGGAAGAGTATCTTTAAAGTATTCATTTTTATCCTACTGTTCACAGATATGTATTGAGCAGTAGGAGGTTTGTTCATGCCTATTGCGTTCTTAGAGTAAAAAGGGAAATTTGGTCTACTTTTACATTTCCACACTCATTTCGCTCCTAAATCTCAAAAGCTAGTACACAACTAATAGAATAGAGTTATGAAAGTTGGGGGGGGGGGGGGGCTTCTGCCTGAAAATTCTTTACTGAATTTAAATACATGGTACATTGTTACTGATCTGAATATATGAGCCCTATTACAAGTATTTATGTATATTTAAGAATTAAGAAACAGAACTTTTCAGTATATTTTCAGGTTAATCACACCATAGGAAAAATAAGAATCTAAAAATAGGATTCACGACTTTGTAAAATTGTGAAAGGCTTACCTGATTCAAACTCTCACCTGCTGATAAAAAATTGGCCATACATATATGTTAAAATTTGAAGTGTTTTCAGTCATTTACCATTTAACCACACTCTCGAGGAAGCTTGTTAAATCATCAATATCCTTATTGTGTAGGTTCAGAAATTGGTTCATCTATTGTTAAGAGTTTTTCATAGGGTTTTGTTGGTTTTAGACAGTAGTTGGCTAGGAACGAAGAATGCCCAAATCCTTCCCCTTCCTCTCTTCAGGAGCTTACTGAAGAATACGGTAAATGGGACACACAGTAATTTTATTTCTAATCACACTCAGACCCATTATACTAAATGCAGAGTTCTCTGGTTCCCTGGAATCTAACCTGCAGGTTTATAGGGATCTCTCCTCGTTCACCAAACCAAAAACCTCCCATTAGTCTGCTTTGGGGAGCTGAGAAGATGAATGTGCCTTGGCTCATATGGGAGAAACAGAGAGAAGGCAGAAAAGGTACCAGAATGGACAGGCACTGGACGGCAGCTTTCTGCATCAGCCACATGCAAGGAGAGAACAAGAGAGCACCGGACATGAGAGTCGGTTCCCCCTCCTCTGGGCAGTGATCTGGTTCCCTATTAAACATGGTTTAATCAAGGGCCCCAAATAAGACAGAGTTACATCGGTAGTTCTTCCTTTCTGCAGTGAGAGAAGAAATGATGGGAGAAGGGTTTTCATTGGACACTTCACCCAAGATTGCCCAGCAATCGCTCCCCTGCCCCTATGTTCACTCTGGGTCATCCACCCACAATGCCCAGCCCCGGCTCAACCTTTGGAAATTCCATCTATCCTCCTTCAAAGTCTAGCTTAATACCTAGAATCTCTAAGGTTAGCACTGGAAGAAGAATTCTGTTCCCTGGATGTCACCCTCTTTGGGTTTTCACTACTTTTCACCACTGTCACCATGCCTCCGACACTAGGGTTGTAGCAATATGTCTTTACAGTTCTTGTCTGAGTATAGACAAAACTCTTGTTTTGATACACTGGCTGACATTTTCACAAGCATTTTACTGACTATTAAGAGATAATAAAATAAAATTTTTTTAAAGCATTAAAATTGTCTGGCTTACATAAATCTAAAATACCTTCATTTGAGCACTGAAAAGCTGGCACAAATTAGCAGTCACCTGGACTGCATCCTACATCTCCAAGCTCTTTGTCTGCCTGTATATGGCTGGTGTCATCTTAATGCTGACCAACAGGAAACTGCTCTCTAAGATATATTAGCTTATGTTAGGGCTGAAACATTCAAATTCCTTTCTGTCTAAAGCTCACTCAGGGATCGCTATCAGTTGTAGTCTCTAGGCATATGTATTCCATTGGTCATTGATGCTTGGAATGACTTTGTCAATCTGTGAGACATTAATTACATACAGAAGTTATCCGTAGCACAAGTCTAATAGTAGTACAATACTCGGGGTAGCCTAAGCTAGGCTGTGGTAACAAACACTAAAATCTCTGTGGTGTAACACATAAGAATTTATTCTCATTCTCATTCACTCAAAGTCCTCTGTGGGTCTTGGAGGTCTCCACAGGAGCTTCCATCCAGGAAGTGACTCAGGGATCCAGCATACTTCCATCTTATGTCCCTACATTCTCAACGTATGGCTTCCAAGGAGGAAGACTAAGCTACTTCTGCAGGGGCTTTTCCCTGTCTCATCACAGAAACATCACATGTGTGCAGAATATCATGGTCTGTTAGCCAAAAGTAGTTGCACAGCCCAGCTGTAGGGGTTGTGCACAGAGGGCGGTGAGCATCAAATGTCTCGGCTACAAATAGACCAGGGGCCCCAAACTCAGTGCCTTTCAGAGGCCAGGAAAGTAATGTAAATACGTGAGCCTGCCTCATATAATAAACAAAACGAAGTTTTACTCCCTAATACGAGTTCAGTCATTTTCAACGAACATTCTATTGCCTTAATAAATTCTACATTTAGTGAACTTCTACAAAAGATAGGCAGGGAAATCTGAGACAAGAATAGCTTGTTAACACAACCATCTCTCCTCTCCCAACTCCAACTCCAGCCTCATCACCCAAACTAAGCACCTGCTGGGATGAGGAGGTGGACAGGGCATGGGAGTAGGACCAGAGACCACAGTGGTGCTCCCCAGCCTCTGGGCCCCTGAGAGCAAAGGATCAGCAAAATAAAGCCCTCAGGAAGGATCTAAAAAGAATATTGCCTGGGAAGAGCTTGTCAATCTGTTAGATATAAAGCAATAACTCATTGTCATTTAATTTTAATTTTTTACCTTAGTGTTTTTTTAAAATACATTTGTGAGACATTTGGTTATGTTACTTTCCCATGCTTATTTTTCTGCTGTATTGCTTTGCTTTGTTTTCTCATATGGCCAAAATAAAAAGTGAAAAATGGAGGAATTTTTCAGAAAAGCACATTCCCACACATTGTTGGTGAAATGTACATTTTTTGATGGCTTTTGGAAAGTAATCTGACAAAGCCTACTAAAATTAAAAATACAACTGCCCTTCTACCCAGCAACCCTATTCCTGGGAATTTATCAGAAAGGAATCAAATACTAGTACATATAGATAAGTGGAAAGGGCTATTTAAAAATGAATTGTTCAGAGTTGCAAAGAATTACTGAACTGGAACCGAATGAATGTTTATAGTTAGATTTATTATGGCTGAATATGGTATATCCACAATGGAATAGTATGTAGCCCTAAAAAGAGCACATTAGAGGTGACCCAGTTGACAGGAAGAATTTCCACAAGATATTGATTAATAAGAACAGTAAGAAAAGTATGTATTTTATAGCTCATTTTTGGAAAGCCATGGACAAAAACCCTCTATACATATTTTGGTACTGCAACATAAAAATTGTTGAATCTACCAGGTGATCTAGCAATTCCACTTCTGGGTATATACCCAAAGGAAGTAAAAAAGATTATTAAAGAGATATATGCACTGCCAGGTTTATTGCAGCACTATTCACAATAGCCAAGACATGGAAACAATCTAAGTGTCCATCAATGGATGAATGCATTAAGAAGATGCAGTATATCTATGTTTGTGTGTGTGTGTGTGTGTGTGTGTGTGTGTGTGTGTGATATATACACAATGGAATATTATTCAGCCATAAGAAAGAAGGAAATCCTGCCATTTGCCACCATAGGGATGCACCTTGAGAACATTGTGCTTCATGAGATAAGTCAAACAAAGAAAGAAAAATACTGTATGCTATCACTTATGTGTGGAATCTAAAAAAGCTAGACTCATAAAAACAGAGTAAAATAGTGGTTACCAGGGGCTAGGGGGTGGAGGAATACGAGAGATGTGGTTTAAGGGTACAAACTTGCAACTAATAGATAAATAAGTCCTGAAGACATAATGTACAGTATAATGATTATAGATAATATTGTAATATAAACATCCAACTTAAGAAGAGACTAGATCTTAATTATTCCCGTCATCAAAAAGAAATGATAATTACATGATATGTGAGAGGTGCTAGCTAATGCTACAGTCGTGATCATACTGCAATACATAAATGTATCAAATCAACATGTTGTATACTTTCAACTTACACGATGTTATATGTCAAATATATTTCAATAAAAAAGCTTATTTTCATCTATGTATATTTTATAACCAAGATGCCTCTTCCCAGTGTTTGTGAACCAAAGCATATTAGTGATAGGATGATAATATTAAAAGTTACTATTTGCATTCATGTGTCAGGCACTGTGATGGATACTTTCTTAAACCTTCACATTAATCCTTCAAGATAGAAATTATTATCCACATTTTACAGGAAAATCCAGGGCTTAGAGATGGTAAGTAACTTGCTCAAAGCCACGAGTCAGAACTGAGTCAAAGAAACTGCATTCTCTGCACATGAGAAGCTTCCCATGTAAATAAGTATGTACTTTAGTGTTAAGTAATTAGCTAGCCCTAAGATATAACTCTAAGATGTTCATAGGCAAATATGTAAAATAGATTATCCAAAAAGAGGGTAAAAACTTGGAGTCTGGAGTCAAATAGATACAAGTCCAAATCCTGGCACCATCCCTCAGTAACTGTGTTGCTTTGGCAAAGTTATTTCATCTCTGAAGCTTTCTCATTTGTAAAATGGCAATATTGGAACCGACTTCACTACCTTATGGGATTGTGGAGAGAATTAAATGGGAAATATGTATATAATGGTCAATACAGGACCCGAAACCTACACATTCAATATATATTAGAGATCATAATCTTTATCATTATTTTTACCAAAATACAGATATACCAGAAGTGGTAATATCTGATTAAAATTTATCAAAATAACTAATGTTAAGATCTTTTATTTCTTATAAACTGACTTATGAGATATCCAAAATATAGTAACATTATCTTTAGTTTCTTCCCCACCTTGATGCTAACACACCTGATTCTATTCTTTTTTGCTTCTTTGATCATCAGTTTTTAAGAAACATTCTCTTTCCTTCCCTTCCTTTTCTAGAGCTCCTAGAAAAATGTTTTGATTGCTTTGTCATGGTGACCCAGTCTCAGTTAAACGTTTATTTCTGGATAGGTAAGGGGTTTTTTTTAACAATTCCCTTTTATAAAAAGAATTGCTTCTGTTAATTTTCACTCCTCTGTCATTATTTTCTATGGGAATACTCCTAAAAATAGGTTGAGCACTACAAACCCTTTTAAAACTCTTGATATATTGCCAAAATGCTTCCCAGAAGGACTGAGAGAGACACTCCCAAGGCAATAGATGAGGGAAACCCACTCCCTACACCACTGTCAATAACATCTTAGAAGGAAAAATTGTTTTTGATTTGACAGGTGAAAAAATGGCATCTTGTTACTGTATCTTAAGATACAATACAAAAAATACAATATACAATAATAATTTTGTTTTTTTTTCAATATTAGTAAGTTTGATTTTTTCAAAGTTTTTTTGGTCATTTGAGTTTATTTGTGAATTATCTAATCAAGTTCTTTTGCACTTTTCTATTAGGATTCAGTGATTTCCTATTGAGATTTCTAAGAGCACTTTACATAATGCCCATATTTTCCTTAATGGGTAGTAGGTGTTTTAAAAGCAGGCAAATATATAGCATTGTGGTAGCTGTACAAAAAGCTCGAAGGAATAAATTAGAAGTATCTAGACCAATGCACATAAATTCAACAAACATTCATTGTGCACCTACCACGAGGAAGGTGCTATTCATGCCACATTCAGTATAAAACACATTCTCTGCTCTCAAGAAGCATATAATCTAGTTGAAGATTCAAAATATATAACAGAATGAAGAGCAATAAGAGGCGGAATGTGAAAAATGCTAAATTAAGTAAGCAAGGTCTGTGTCAGCAGAGGGAATGATCATTGTGATGTGTGTGTCAGGTAAGTCCTCCTGTACAGGTAAGGTGGGACTTGGGTGGTCTTGAATGAAAGGAAGAAATGACAGCAAAGTGAATAAGAGGGTATGTCACTGTGAGGAAGTCATAAGAAAAAAGTAGAGGTCAGAATCCATATGGCTTTTCTAGGAAACAATGAATAGATACCCCTGTAGTGGAGGGGAAGACCACAATGTCTGTTTAAAGACTTTGAATTTTAATAAACTTTCTTCATAGTTGTAAATATGAGGCCTGGTTTAAGCACTAACCTAGTATCAGCTGTCATAAAGGTTTGTCTGAAGAATGTTAAAAATAAAATCTATTTTATTGTTTCACTGCTCTTTAGATCTTATTCTCAGATGAAAGATTCTCTCTGAATTCAATGGGACATTTGGGGTCCAAATGTAAAGCTGACTTCTATTACTGCATCCAATAGTAACCAACTCAATGTATTTGCAGCTGGAAAGATAAGAAAACCTGCTGCAGAGTGGCTTGAATAAGTAGGGGAATGGTTTTTTCACAGCACAAGAAGTCTGGAGATAGGGGAAGGCTACTGGCAGTAGTTCAGAGGCCCAGCTATGTCAGAACCAGGACATCTCTGATTCTCAACCTTGTCACCTCATTGTCACAGGTTTGCTTTTACAGCTCCCAGTATCACATCCACTTTCAAGACAGGGTGATTCTGGTGAGGTCTTTCCTTCATAGAAAGAAAGCAAAACCTTTTCAGGAAACCCACAACAGTTATTTCACTGATTTCTAATTAGCTAGAACTAAATCACACCACCTTTCCTGGATACAAGGGAAGCTAAAAAAGCAGGTAATGTAGTGTAACGCAGTAAGGAAAAAGGGAGTTGAGAACGGATGTTGTAAGGCCAGTCTCATGCTCTGCCACAGTAACACTCCATGAAGAAAAGACCAAGAAATTATTTCAAGACAGAATCTTCAGGGTTAGCACTGCAGGATCACAGAAGAGTATGGGTAAGAACGCTCAGTAACTCATAGGAACAGCTTTCCAATTGGGGTTGAACAAAAAACTTCAGGGATTCGGATCATTTTTGTAATATAGTTAAGTAGAATGAGAGTTCTAAATTATGAAAGCACAAAATATTTAAAGTCTAAGGTACCAAAGACTGAAGAGGTTCTTGAAAGGTTTTTGTTCTTTGTATTTTTAAGTGAGTTCAGTGTTGGCAGAACCCCATCACTGCCTACATTATTGATGGGAATATCTGCAAAGAAGCAGATGTTTTGCCAAGAAAGGGAATATGAATCATTGTATCTAATAAGATGAGAATCTTAGGAAACAGTCTACACAGCTCATGAGTGAAACTAGCAATTAATCTTGACATGTTTTGTAAAAGGTTTGGTTGCTTAACATTTCTCCCAAGTAATTTTTTTTAAGTTTGCTGTAGGCAGGAAAGTAAAAAGACTGACATGCAGGAAACTGAACTTTTCTTTCCTCCAAAGACCAACTGTACCCGTTGTATACTGAAATATGAGGTGCGTCATGATAGGAGATTAGACAAATGCATTCACCAATGTGCCCTCAGTCCCAACTTGCTAAAGGAAGCCATGAAGTGGCGCCATTGGAGACAAGGAGTCGTGACCAATTTATGGCTCCATTCTGGATGTTGCATGGGCATGCAAAGTTTTATTTATAAAGATAATTTATGTGGCAGTTGGGCTATGTGGTAATCACCAAGACATAGTTTCTAAAACTACACAATGTCATGCTAGCCTGTAGACAGAAATTCTCTTATGTTGATCTACATTTGAAAGATTCCCAAGCAATGTGCTGCAATCAAAACGCGTCCATTGATTCTCCATATGCTTCTTTGAGGAAGAGAAAATGAAAACCTGATATTTCTAAAATTCATTCATTGTTGCCATCTCCATTTGGGTCTATGTTGTGCTAAAAATAAATTACGGAAATCTTATGTCAATAACTTAATATGGCTCGCTTATGTTCCTTTAATTTTTAGCTTTGAATTTATCTTAAAATTTTTTTATTTTTTAAAGATTGGTACCTGAACTAACAACTATTACCAATCTTCTTTTTTTTTCCTGCTTTTTTTTTCTCCCCAAATCCCCCCAGTACATAGTTGTATATTTTAGTTGTGGGTCCTTCTAGTTGTGGCATGTGGCATGTTGCCTCAACATGGCCTAGTGAGCGGTGCCATGTCCGCGCCCAGGATCCGAATCCTGGGCTGCCGAAGTAGAGAGCGTGAACTTAACCACACGCCCACAGGGCTGGTCCCATATCTTAAAACTTTGATATTATTATTTAATATCTGTTCAATTCATATTTAACAGAAGTTCAAATAGAATAAGCTCGAAGTTGATCAGGAACCTGGTGAAATGAACTCAGAGTCACAATGTCTATATTTGATCTTATTTGCAACTTTTCTATGAAAACTTACATGGAAATTTATATTTTAAAGAGAAGGAGGGGAGACCTTTAGCTTTTAGAAACTCAGAAATCTATTCTCTCTTTTATATCCAGTTATTATATTCTTAAAATGAATAAACTGCCCTGTTTAATTGCTTCTGTCACATGAAATTCACACACACCACTTTCTTAGATTTATGCATTCATTCATAATCAACAAACCACAACCACTAGAACTTCCCAAAAACAACAACAGGAAAACAAAAGACAATTCAAGGACTGGAATTTCATGAATATTTTCACTATTTATTGTTTTCTTTTCTCCACCCTTGCCTCACCTCTGCTCTTCTCTGGACTTTAGCCTCATTCAATCTCTCATTTTTGCCTTCTATTGCTTCTCAGTAAAGCATTTTACAGACATACACACTAAGCATTACATAGAATTCAAAGAGAAAAACATGTCCCAACATTTTTAGTCATCAGATGCATGCAAATTTAAAACCATAATAAGATATCACTACCCACCCACTGGAATTAATAAAATAAATAAAAGAAAGTAAATATTTACTGACAATACTGAGTGTTGGTGAAGATGTGGAACAACTGGAACTCTCATATGTTTCCAGTGAGAATGTAGGGTGGTACAACTTTGGAAATGAGTTTGGCAGTTTATAATGGGTTTAAATATACACTTATGATATGACTCGTGTGTACTAGTTCAGGTCCTCTGAGAAGAAGATGTTGTGAATGAGTTTTGAGATGCAGGAAATTTGTTTGGGAAAGCACCTGTGAACAACAGAACTTGGGCGGGGGGAACCCTGGGGCAGGTGGGGATAGCCTTCCAACCATGACGCAGGTTTGACATTGTGAAAGAGACAGGGAAGGAAAACAGGACTGGTAGAAAGAGTCTTCAACTGCTGTACAATTCCAAAGAAGGTGTGGTCAGTACTCAAGTCAAACTCACCATTGAAGGAGTCCCACATCTCACGGGCATGGGCTCTAGTTTCCCTGCTGTGCTGCAGCATTGGTGGGGCAGCATGGGAAGACTGTGGGTAGCATTGCCTCTGTGTAAAGGGTGGTGGTTGCAGAGAGGTGACAGCTGGAGCTGTCTCTCACTATGCTCCTCACAGCAGGAGGCATGAGGAGCAGTTTCAAGGCAATCACAACCCAGCAATTTTAATCACAGATATTTATCCAAAAGAAATGAAAACATATCTCCACACAAAGATTTTGTGTGATTTAATAGCTTCCTCCATTATTCTTCTCCAACATTTTATTGATACTTCTGTTATAGAACTTACCAGTTTGTGTTAATGACAATTCTTATTAACCTAATTCACTTCTTGAGTGTGAGGCTCTTAAAAACATCACTTTATTTTATATCTTTTACTGTCTAATGCATCACCCAGTATTCTGAATATGTACACACAAAAATATAAACAAAAGTATTCATAGAATCTTTAGTCTTATTAGCCAAAAGCTGGAAATATGTTCAACAACAGATAAATGAATAAATAAACAGTGATATATCCATTCAATGCAATACTATTCAGCAATAAAACACAATTAACTACTGATACACATAATATGGATGAATCAGAAAAACATATGCTGAGTGATAGAAATAAGACTTAAAAGATTGTGTACTATATGATTCTATTTACTTGGAAATTTAGAAAAGGCAAACCAATCTAGTGACAGAAAGCAAATCAGCAGTGGCTGCAAAGGGGTCAGAGGAAACTTCTTGGGATAATGATGCTCTGTATCTTGATGTGGTAGTGGTTACGTGAGTAGACACATTTTTCAAAACTCATTGAGCTGTACTTTTAAAATGGGTACATTTTATTGACAAAATTATATCTCAAAAGATTGATATTTTCAAAGTGCACTGGAATTTTTTAAAATAACATTTCCAATGTTTGGTTTTTTTGTAAATATGGAAGATTCAAAAGACTACTTGTTCAAAAATATGAAAGATATAAAATATAGACATAGATTATTCCTTCATATTTGGTCCTACATGAAACTGAACAGTATATGGTCATGAAAAGCATTTCTATCATGTGTGATGTGATTGAAAATAATTTTATATTTAAAGCAATTTTTAAAACCATCAATATCCACTTCTTAAATATCAGGAAAAGTAAGGAATGCCACAGAAGTCCCTGATGTACAACAGGTGAGTAAAATTCACAACTGTAGATTTTTAAAATCTTAATATATGAAAGAAATACCTGTCATTCTGTCTTATTCACGAATTCAGGGACTCAGACTTTTGTTTCAGCCATTGGAAAAGGATCAGCAAGAGGGATCTCATTCCCAGATGAGACAGAGAATTAAAGAGATATTATGTGGGTGTCTGGCTTTAGAGAAGTTCTTGAGAGTGTATTATTAACAAAGTGAGTGCTATGGCTGAAAATACAGTTATTTTCAGAGAGAGAAAAATGCAGCAGCAACAGCTTTTGACAGCAACCTTAGTCCCAATCAGCATCTTATCAACACATACCAATGGACAAATGGAAAGCACAAAAGAATATGGTTTAATTCATACGCTCTACTGAAAAAAACAACTTGAAATCTGTATCCCACTGGATGTGGGTCAGTAAGACATTTCTAATCAAAATAGAGCATGAAAATGCCTGAATTGAAGACTGGTCTATGTTGACCAAGGAAAATCTCCTTCACCCTCTGCTAGAAAAGGGGAACTGAAGCCAATGAAGAGATTATCTGTGAATATGTTCATTGGAATCATTCTATTGAAATAATTACCCAAATAATTCAAGCAAAAATTATTCTTCTTATACAATTGAATTACAGAATTGAAGAAAATTAGATTATAAAATATTTGTTGTAATGGATCACAGTTTATATTTCTTTATACCCTCAAAATGCCTAAAGTCATGGTAAATACATAATATTTTTCATTACCTTTGTAGTGAAAGATAGATCGAATAAAAATGTAATTTCTTCGTGAACTACCAAAATGTTTTTTTTACTTCCCATTTTACTTAGTTCTATCAGAATCAGTCTACTTTCTATTCTTTTTTTTTAATTAGAAAATTGGCATAATTGTATACAATGGTTTTTGTGTATCCCTAAAGAAAATAAAGTGACAACATATTTGTTCATTCAACGTTTATTAAGTGCCTACTATGTGCCAGGAAATGTGCTATTCATTGAAGACAAAACAATATACTCTATAGACATCTTCTCTATGCTTTTGGAGCTTACATGAATAAAACAACTTAAAAATTAGTAAATAAATTGTAATAAATGCTATGAAGGAAAAGCAATGGTTTGAAGATAAGAATGACAAAGAATAGTCAGAGAAGGCCTTCTAGAGGTGGACCATTTAAGCAGAGACCCAAAGGAAGAGAATGACCTACCCAGGTGATGAGAACTTGGATGAATTGTCCAGGAAGAGGTCAGAACATCTACAAAGTCTTTGGAGAGAAAAGGCCTAGACCTTTTGAAAGAGGAAAATATTAGTGGGGTGGGCACCTGGAAAATGAGAAAGGGATGGTGTTAGCCAAGGATTGGATCGCACAGGGATTTTTAGGCCTTGGTAAGAGGTTTTAATTTAATTCTAAATTCAGTGGGAAATCGCTGAAGGACCTTTACAAGGCAAGTGGTGTGGTTCTATTAACATTTGAAAAGGTCACTTTTCCTGCTGAGTGGAAATGTGTTAGAAGAGAGAAGTTAGTGAGGATGCTTAATATTAGACTGGTGCAGTCATTCAAGAGAGAAATAATGATCATCTGGATTAAGGTGATAGTGGTGGATCTAGAAAAAAGAGAATAGGTCTACAACTGTTTTGTACAGAGTATCAGCAGGATTGCTCATAAATAGAGTGGGGCATAGGACAAGAAAGAAGTCAATGCTGGCTCCTAGCATCTGGTCGCAACAACAAAGTGGATGATCGTACTATTTACTGAGGTCAGTGAAAATTGGGAGAAGTCAATGGGCTTAGTGGATTGAAGAATCAAAATTTCCATTTTGAACGTATGAAGTTTGAGGCGACTATGATATATCCAAAAAGAGATGTCAGGTAGACAGTAGAACACATGTGACCCAGGTGGCATCTAGAGATATGAATTCCAGAGTCATCAGAACAAACCTAATACTTAAATGCATAAGACGTAATGAGGTCATCTATGGGAGAAGTGTTGAGTAGAAAACCAAACCCAGCACTTAGCCTGGAAAAATGCCAATATTTGTAAGTGTGGTAAAGAAGAAACCAGCAAAGGAAACCGGTAGAGAAGGGTCACTTATGAAGAAGGCAAACCAGGAGAGGGATGTGTCCTCTAAGGCAACAGAAGATAATATTTCAAGTAGGAAGAATACTAAATCAAGGACAAAGAGTCGGCTAGATATGGCACCTGCAAGTTACTGGTGACGTTGACAAGAGAAGTTTCAGTGGAGTAGTGAGACTAAAACTGTGAGAAGTGAACGAGCGGCAAGAGGGTAAAGACATATGTAGACAGTTCTTTTGAAAAGTTTACTCAGATTAGGAGAGAGACTTAAAACAATTTTTTTAAGGTGGGAAATATCACAAGATGATTGAATGCTGGTGGTAATAATCCTGACGGAAGTGAGAGAAAATGATGCAAGAAAAATATTGTCATCAAAAGAATGAAGAACTTGAGAAGAAGGCTTAAGATGGGATCCAGATCTTTGGTGTAAAGAGAAAATTCTCCTCCATTGTGACAGACGTGAGGAAGGAGAACACGGATCCTAGCATAGGCAAGTTTTAGGTCTGGAGGAAGGAAGGTCAGAAATTGGTGTCTAATGATTTGTTTTTCTATATTTTCTGTCCAATTCTCCCAAAAAGTTTCAGAGTTAATTCTTCACCCATCCTGATTCAGAAGGTTAGCTAAAGGAACAGATTAAATATAGCTCAAATGTAGCATTCATCCTCCTCTGTGGCCATTCCCTGGAAGATGGTCTCTGAATACAAATGAAGCATTATTTTCTAGAAAATTAATATATATGGGTCACAACCAACATTCTAAAAAACACATGAAGTTTTCTAAAGAAAATTATGGACCTGACAGAACACAACATACTCTTTCCTTTCTATGAAACAGATGCTTAGAGCATGGCAAGGCACAAATATATGTTGTAGTTATTTGTATCATATATCATTATCAATTGAAGGAATCACTTATTTTTATTATCATTTAGTTGAATCCACTTGGATGACACAACGCTGCAAATATCTGTGATGTTAAAGGTATGGTTTAGAGGTCTTGGCAAAACAAAAATCACATCTCACATATAGGCGAGCTACCAACCAAGGACTAAACTAACCCATTTTTCAAAAATGCTTTCTCTCAGTAGCCCACTGCTGTACAAAACAAGTAGTGCTACCCTTCAAAACCTAGGAACATTGAGAGCCCAGGAATGGGGTTTTAAATCCAGGGAAATGATGGAGTTACCACAGGATGAAACTAGAATGGACATTATTTTTTTCTCTTGAGGAAGATGAGCCCTGAGCTAACATCTGTGCCAGTATTTCTCTATTTTATATATGTGGGTCACCGCCCACATAGAAAGCTCACAAGCCACAGCATGGCTGACAAGTAGTGTATGTCCACACACAGGAGGCAAACCCTAAAACCCAGGCTGCTTAAGCAGAGCACGCCAAACTTAACCACTGAGGCACGGGTCAGCCCCTAGAATGGACTTTTGAGACCATCTAATTCCATGATTTTCACATTTTTCCCAAAGTACTTTTTATTTTGCAGTGAAACGTCATGTCAAACAGATAAGAATTATGCTCAGACTCTGATGCTAGGCCTCTCTCATATACTTCTGGTAGCCCCCAGTGGACCTCCAAAGATCCATGGAGTACCAAAGAGACAGCCACCGAGAGAGAGAGAGAGAGAGAGAAAGGGAAAGAGAATATGAGAGAATGTACCTAATTAGTGAAAATGGCATTTGGATTTGCATCAGACTTCAGCTATCCAGATTCTCAGGGATAGATCCACCATGGGAGTCGAGACAGCTTGAGAGACTAAATATTTATATTGGTTCTAGGACATTGACATCAAGAACAAAACTATGGTGTCTGGGATGACTCCAGCTCAGAGCATGTCTCCCAGAGACCACTTGATGGGTTCCTGTTGTGCTCTCCCACTGAGATAATCCTCCAAGTTGTGGGAAACCTAAAGGAGCTCAGGCTGCAGAGAGTGAGCCACTGACTATATACCACACTGCGCTTTGGCACTAGGCAGACTGACATTAGCGGGACCTTTGTTTCCCCACCTTCACAGAAAGTGAAAAGTGCAATTAAATGGCAAAAGAAAGAACAGTTTTTATTTAATGTGGCATATATGTTAAAATATATAAAAATTTAAATAATATAACACGTATGGAAAATGGGCTTTAAATCTGTTTGCATTTGGAATATGAAGCTCACTTTAGATTGACAGCATGAGACAAAAGTACTGAATTTTAAAAATTGCTCTTCCCTTAAAAGACAGGAGTTGAGGGAACTGATCCTACTGTTTGAATCTGCCAAAACCAAATCAGACACAAGGGTTAGAGCATTTCTTTTTCAAGATTAATGTAGATTTTGGTCGATTTTGTGGCTGTATGGTCTACAGTCTCTCTCTCTCCCCCTCCTTCACGCCCCACCTTACACACACACACATGCACACCAACTCAATATTTTCCTTCAGTTTGAGTGTGGTTTCTTTGCCGTGCCTGCTTCCTCGCAACCAGGGACTCTGTGATCATGGTGTGCTTGGAAATGTCTGTCATATCATCTTATCACACCCCACTTCTGCCCATCTTCAGTATTCAAATCATTGAGAATAGAGTATATTTTATAGCACCTGTCATTATCATTATAGTAATTATAAAAATAATAGTAACAATAATGATACAATAATAAGAGGAAGTCTACATAACCATATAAGATGTTGCAAAAAGGAAGAAAATACTAAAACACACATTTGCCTTATTGAATCATCTATATAAGTTAGTCACACGCCAAGTAGAAATGTTATCTGCATTGTGTGTATAACTGTCCAAACTTCCTTCTGTCGCTCGTACATACAATTTGCCTCATGATGTTTATTCCACATTTGTTGGAGGTGAAACTTCCAACCATATTCCTGGGAATTGTGTGTCCAGCAGGAGAAAAGGAAACCTCCTCAGAACTTATTCCCTTTCTATTTCGCATCTAATAAGCAACTCTGACTTCAACACAACAGAGGATCATTCCTGAAGGCTACAATTTATATATCGATGTTCCTCAGAGGCATTGCATTTACTTCAGTAAAATGATATACCACTAAGATTGGTAGAAATTAATATACAAAGATTATAATGACTTTCCATAGGCTGACATCAAGGAATGTACTTCCTGAAAGAAAGGTGAAATTAAGAAAAAAATCTGAACATAGTACTAACTTGGAATGCTTAAATAAACCACCATTTCCTTGGGTTTAATACTGTTTCTGTTTCAACCATACAGGTGTACACCACACACTGATCAGCCACTAAACACAATTATTCTGTACTGTAAATGTTGAGACATCAATCACAAATAGAAAAGCAAAAACTAACATTGATAAAAAGAATTTCCACAAGTCAGTGTTCTTCATGTATTCCTTCTGTCTTTCTCCATTCTGAAAAATCAGGACACGTTGCTTTTTTTAAAAAAAAAATCAGTTCATTTTTTATGTGTTTTCATATAAAAGTTACTACAAGTTTATGGATTTTTTTTCTTGTCATAGGTTAAAGACACTTGAATTAATAATTCAAATAAGAAAATATTTTGTGACATAATCTTTACTAAATTGTTGTGAAGTCTTTCACAGAACCTTAAAAGCAAAGTAAAGTAAAAGTTTCTGCAAGTGTGCTAAAGTTAGCAACAATATGAAAGATTTTCTAATATATAATTCAGTGAACCATTATGAAGAAGAGAAATTACTCTGCAATCCCCTTAGTTTCACTATTTAGTGAAGAAATGAAATTGTTTTTCCTAAAATCTGAATTTTTAATAATAAGCATGCAGTGGAAAAAAATACGGTAAAATAATTTTAAAGGCTGCATCATTGAACCGAAAGACAATCTATCATATTAACAAATGCAGTAACAGTGTCTTCTATGAAGTGTTAAGAGTGAATCTATTAAATATAATGCCCCTTTTGGGGAAGATTCAGGACACTGGCTGATCATACATGACTGGCACAACTATAAATTGGTACATGTCTAGAAGGCAATTTGACAATATTCATCAAAGACTTTACAACTACACATATACTTTGATTCAGCAACAACACATCCATAATAGAGTCCAAGGAAATAATAAGAGTAGTTTGCAGAAACTTAAGTAAAAAGATGTCCCAACAATAATCAGTCATATAAATAAATGATTAATCAGTGTGTGGAATACTATGCAATTATTAAAAATAATGAAAATCTATACACCAAAGTAGGAAAGAGAAAAGTTAGCAGTGTTTAAAGCTGGGCCTTATCCTCCCCCTGAATCAGCCAGTTCCTAAGAGAGCTCTGGGCACACCAGGCCCACTAGCAGTCATTGCAAACAGAAAGTATTTGCTCAGTAATTTTATATTGAGGGGTGTCTGCAGGAATATTGGGGCAATTTTTTCAGCAGTTGTGCAAAGCTCTTACTGACTTCAAGGATATAGGGTGGGAACAAAGGAAAAATTTTTATTTTCCAAAAGACCTGGTGCACTGAGCTGGGTGTCAGGGTCCATCGAGAAGAACCATCAAGTCTTCATTCACGAGAAGTATGTACCTGAGCAACACACTGTGTTACTAAAAATTTCATTATCAGAAGTAATATTGGGAGTAAATCTAGCCTAAGATGGCAGAACAAGGTGAAGAGTAATGAGTATTATAACACTTAAGAATTGCCAATCAAGACAATTTGCTGTCCCTTTGATAACACTCCACTTTGAGGCAATTAGTGTCCAATTCTAGGGACTTTGTGAAGTGATACTGATATCCAAACATATATATGTATGTGTGTATACATAACTTAATTTTTTGTGTATTTAATAGATTTGAAGAATTGGTGAAAAGAGTCAAGCAACAATTTGTGTGAGCTAAGGAGTAGATTAAGAATTATGGGGGCTGGCCCGGTGGCACAGTGGTTAAGTTCGCACGTTCTGCTTCTCAGCGGCCCGGGGATCGCCGGTCCAGATTCCGGGTGTGGACATGGCACCAACTGGCAAAAGCCATGCTGTGGTAGGTGTCCCATGTATAAAGCAGAGGAAGATGGGCATGGATGTTAGCTCAGGGCCAGTCTTCCTGAGCAAAAAGAGGAGGATTGGCAGCAGTTAGCTCAGGGCTAATCTTCCTCAAATAAAAAAAAATATATATATATATATATAAAGAATGATAGCTCTACAGTTTTATTTGAATAATGAGTTGGTGGTGGGATGGCAGACAAAACAGACACAACAGAAGATGTTGGAAACCCCAAGAAGCTTTGCTCATGGAGGAATCACATTTTTGTGTGTGTGCGTGTGAGGAAGATTAGCCCTGAGCTAACGTCTGTTGCCAATCTTCCTCTTTTTGCTTGAGGAAGATTGTCACTAAGCTAACATCTGTGCCAATCTCCCTCTATTTTGTATGTGGGATGCCACCTCAGCGTGGCTTGATGAGTGGTGCATAGGTCCACACCCAGAATCTGGGCCTGCGAACCCTGGGCCACTAAAGTGGAGCGTACAGACTTAACCACTACGCCACTGTGCCAGCCTCAGCACATTTGTTCAAAAAACTCAGTTGGACACAAAGTATGATGACTTACAGTTATCTAGAGTCTCCCTGTAACTCCTTTCCTCTGACTTTCCTCCACTAGGCAATTCAGATAAAGCCAACTTCACTTGACAAATAAGCGCTCTGAGTTATGCATGTTAACATAATTTTTTGTCAATGTTAGCATAGTTTTCTTAATGTAATTTCAGATTGATCTTCCTTACTGCAGAGGTTCATAAACTGGAATTTTATATTTCTCAGCAGTCAATCACTCTGTCAAGGAGGTAAAACTTCAATTTAAAAAAATACACAAGGAGGTATATAATTAAATACCATCTAGGAAAATGTATGCTATGTTTTGTGATAGGAAGAAAATCTTATTTACCTAAGGTTTTCAACATATCATAATGTATCATCTAAAAACCTATTTGTAAGTCCCAATAGCCTCGAAAATCATCTTTGAAGATACTGCACAATCTATATTATTTTAAACAAATAAAGGCTGTCTAATTTTTGATATATTACTTACGACTATTGGGGTAGATTAGAAATTCAATGGCAATGAGTGTCTACAAAAATTCAGACTCCAACAATCATTAATACTCCAAGCCGGCTAATTACCGCATGCTGGAAGCACATACCACAGAATTACTGGGGTCTTTGACTGGAAGAATATCATCCCAGACTGGGTTTGTTGTTAATACCGTCAGGACATTTACTAAATACTGTGTATGTGAACATTAAGAAGATCACTTATGTCATGAAGTTCAGTTTGATGCAGAGGGTAGACATATGAACAAATAACTACAGCAATGAGATAAATGGTGTGAGAGGAAAAACAGGTGCTTCTAAATCATAAGCATTTAGCTTTAATGGCTAGCTAGAAAGGCTCCCTGAACTGGTGATGATATTTGAGTTAAGAAGTAAAAGATAAGCCTTTTCCAGGCAAACAAGAAGCATACAGTCATTCAAGGTAGAATGAAGGCCAGCATGTGCAAGAAAAAGCAGGGCCCCTTTTGAGAATTCCAAGTGCTTTATAATTCCAAGAGATTGGATCATGAAGGGTAGAGTATATGAGCTGAAGTTTTATATGTCCTGTAGGTGATGGGGCAGTATTGAAGGATTTTACACGAAAGCGTATTACCATACCTGCATTAGCCAGGGTTCTGCAGAAAAACAGAACCAATAACATATATATAAATATAGAAAGAGCTTTATTATAAGGAACTGGTTTACATGATTATGGAGATTGACAATCCAAAATTTTCAGGGTGGGCCAGAAGCCTGGAGACCCGGGAAAGCCAATGTTCCAGTTCAAATCTAAAGGCCATCTGCTGTAGAACTAAGAAGAGCTGATGATACAGATGAAGTGTGAAGGCAGTCTGCTGAAGAATTCTCTCTTGCTTGGGGGAGGCTTGTCTTTCTGTTCTATCCAAGCTGTCAACTGATTAGATGAGGCCCATCAACATTATGGAGGGCAATCTGCTTTACTCAAAGTCCACTAATTGAAATGTTAATCTCATCCAAAAACACCCTCACAGAAACACCCCAAATAATGTTTTACTAAATATCTGGGCAACCTGTGGCCCAGCAAAGTTGACACATAAAATTAACCATCACAATACCATATCTCAAATTGAGATGGAAGGAGTTATGTTATAATGAAGTAGACCACCCAGCACCTGGTATTCGTTAGTACGCTGGTAATGTTTAAAATATATTTCTCTTTATTTGGGCAAAATAGATGTAGACTATCTAAATTAACATGGAAATGGCTGGTCCAGCCTGGTGAAAAAAGGTTAGGGGCTGGCCTGGTGGCATAGTGGTTAAGTTCAGGCACTCCACTTTGGCAGCCCAGGGTTTGCAGGTTCGAATCCTGGGCATGGACCAACATAGCAGTCATCAAGCCATGCTGTGGTGGCATCCCACATACAAAATAGAGGAAGATTGCCACAGATGTTAGCTCAGCAACAATCTTCCTCAAGCAAAAAGGAAGATTGACAACAGATGTGAGCTCAGGGTCAATCTTCTTCACCAAAAAATAAAATAAAATAAGAGGAGGTTAGGCCTCCTTTTTCTATCCTAGTAACCCATTTTTCCTGTCATGGCCATGTCATGAAATTACTATTCAAAAATATGTATGGATTCTACAACACTATTATACAAGAAATGTATATCATATTTACTAGTTTTATAATGAGTGGTTTTGACTATCTAACAATCTGGAGCTAAATATCCTTTAATATTCGGAAGAACATTTTTGAAATATTTAGAACCAATATTATATTTTAATAAAGGGCAATTAGTAACTTTGATAAACAAAAATAAAATTAAAAATATAGAACTAATGATGAACCATACACAGACATAAGACCTTCATATATTTGAATACTTTTAATCTTTGCAGCAATCCTAAATATTAGGTACTACTGTGATCCCCGTTTTATAGATGATAAAATTAAAACATGAAGAAAGTGACTTTCCCAAGGTCAAATAGTATGGGGTGGACCTAGAATTTGAACCAGGCAGACTGGCTCCATATTCCACACTCCGAGCTATGCTGCTATACCGTCTCCCCTTTTTACTGATCATAAAATACATTACAAAACAGAATGTTGTAGATAAAACAACAAACTATGTGAGTAATATGTGGGCTTTTTTGGTTAGGCCTGGTTTGGAGGGAAAGAAGTGGTGAGAATTACAAATAATATTATATATATAGTGAAGTATCAGCCAGCCCTCGTGGTCTAGTGGTTAAGATTCAGTGTTCTCACCAGTGTGGCCCTGATTCATTCCAGTGAGGGAACCACACCACCCTTATGTCCGTTATCGTACCGTGGTGGCTGCATGTTGCTGTGATGCTGAAAGCTATGCCACTGGTATTTCCAATACCGCCAGGGTCACCCATGGTCGACAGGTTTCAGCAGACCTTTCAGACTAAGACAGACTAGGAAGAAGGACCTGGCCACCCACTTCTGAAAAAATTAGCCATGAAAACCCTAGGAATAGCAGCAGAGCATTGTCTGATATAACGCTGGAAGGTGAGAGGACCCCACAAAAGGATGGAGTAGGGTTCCGCTGTGCTGTACACAGGGTCGCTAGGAGTCAGAATCAACTCTATGGCACTAACAGCGTGTGAAGTACCAACTTAAACCCAAGCTGGGAGTCAGACATCTTTGGCTATGTCTGGCAAATTGGTGGAGTTACCAACAGGGACAAACTAACTAACTAAGAAAACGATGGAATTAGCTTGGCAATCAAGATCTGACAGACCTCAGATCTCACCACAGGACTAACTGGTGTACAGTCCAAACCAGTGTGGCAGACAGGTGGGTGTGCATGGCCTCACACCAGGCAGATTGGACAGCCAGGGTGATCAGAGCAGAAAGGCAGCAAGAACAACCAAGTTTTAGAATGAACTAACTCTATTACAGTTTAGATCTTTGACTCTAAGCCCTTTTGGATGATTTTCTGGTCACAGGTACTAATTATGATTAAAAAAAAAATGAAACTAAAATTGATGAATCTCACTCCCAACAAGAGAAGATACAAATAAGCACTATTCACTTCACATTGACTTTAACACATCCAGATAATTTTTCTTTGGCAGAAGGAAACTAAGGCTGCAAATAGCTGGAGTTGAATTATTCCACTGGTGATAGTAAGTCCTGCTTCCTGGACTCTCAAAGCTGCCCTGGTTCCTTTTCTTCTAAATAACCGATTTTTTAATTCTGCTTTCTGTTCTGGCAGCTATCTAATATCTCTTTGTAATTCTGGTTACCAAGAGTCAGTTTTGTTACTTGTCGCCAAAAGCCAGAAACCGAGACAATATTATTCCCCTCTTAGATGAAAGATTTCTTTCTCATTCTCTATCAAAATCTCACCCTTATTTGCAACCCAAGGTAAATCTTACCTTGACTTCCACTTGATCCTCTCAGTTTGGAACCCACTCAGGAAGAAATCTGATATGGTAGCAGTTTGTAAATACAGACGTGCATGCTAATATTGTTCTGTAATGTATAGTTACTCAATATTTTAGTATTTTTCCCCAATTACATTCTCATCCCCACGACCCTATCATACAGCATGATGCCGGATGTAATGGTAGGCATTCAACAAATACATATTGAGTTGAATCACCACTATCAAATATTATATTATTTATAATTGTGTATAATTTATTCCATATGAACATTCTCACCATAACAGGAATTTTATTTTGTAGTACAATGCAAGTGTCTTTAGCAGAGGACTAAATGTTTGTCTTTTAGCAAGGAAAGAACACTCTCAATCTGGATGTCATGCTGTGGCATTGAATTCAATCTTATTTAAGAACACATAAATTTTCTTTATAGCTTAAATCACATAAACAGAAATTTTGACCACATTCTACTTTTTGCATTCTCTAGTCACATCCCTACCGCTGAATGCTGTGATACAGTAACTCTGCAGTTACTCGAAGACTGCTCGAGTTGCAGCTCAGCCTAAGAGCAGCAAACAAAGAGCTCCAAACAGGAGCCACAAACTCTTTGCAATAGAATTTCAGGAAAGTTATTTATTTTCTCTAAACTTCAGTTCTCTCAGCTGTAAAATGAAAATAGATAATTTTAATCTGCAGCATTGTATGAAGGACAAAATGAGATAAATTCAGTAAAAAGTTTACTACAGATCGTGACACAAACGTCAATGAATTTGAGAGGCAGGTTGAGGTGAAACACACTCAGGAGCTTTAGTTAGAGAAAAGCCTCTCCAGACTTAGCTCAGAAAAACCCTTCGACTCATTTTTTCTTTTTACAAACCTAGTTATCTATTTTCCACCCTACCATAGATTGAGAGTAGCAAATTAAAACACTGGTAGGGAAAAGCTCCAAGCAACCATTGCAGTGGCTGACACGCAGTGGCTCATCTGTAAGTATGTATCTGTTATTGTTGCCAATGTCAGAGGCAAGTAAATTGAGAGCAGGACACATTTAGAGTTACCTTGCTGAAACTGAGGAAGCACACATAAAAACTATTTTAAAAGAAATAACCGTGAACCCAAAAAGCAGACATCATACAAATATAGACCTGTATAGACTTGAGGGCCTCAGAATATCAACATACAAGTGTGTTGAGTATAGTATCAAAATCAGTGGATACAGGCTTAGGTTCAAATCACAGTTCTACCCCTTGTAAGCTATCTAACATTTATTGTCTCTGTAATCTCAGTGACCCCAACTATAAAAGGAGATGACAATCACTATTTTGTGCGGTTGTTTTGAAAACTAAAAAGAAAAAAAAATACATGTAAAGTACCTGGTAGTTAACTGTATTCACTAAATTTTGTATAAGGAAGCAAAGAGGTGCATAATAGAATTTAGAATGATTGTTTTCATTTAAATTATTTTTCACTTAAAAATTGTCTCTTTTTAAATTTTTGCATTTAAAAAAGGCCTCAGTTACTTAGAAACTTTATTTAGGCAGAATTCCTCATTCTTTAACAATGCCATATATAATAAGCATTACTACCTATGAATCAGAAATGCATACATCATTTTTAAAAAGCATTATAAACACAATTTAAAGGCAAATGAAAAAGTGGTAAACATATTCAGAACATATTTGACAAAGGATTAATAACTTTAATGTTAAAGATCTAAAAATTAATGAGAAAAAGTTGCACCAAAGTCATGAACAAGCAATTTAAAAAGAAGAATTACAACTGGACTATATATATATATATATTTTAAAGCTAGTTAAAAACAGTGAGAGAATATTTGCACCTATGACCTTGACAAAGATTTTTTAACATTATTGTAATGCCCAATATTGACTAGAATGTGGGGAAATAGGTACTTTTATATATTACAGGGGAGAGTAGAAACTGGCAGTCTGCCTAGAAGGCAAGTTGACAGTTTATATCAAAAGGCTCCAAACGCTATTTACACTTTCATCCAGGAATACTAATGAATGTATATAAGGATTAATAAGAAAGAATATTCACCTCTTTGAGAGACTGGAAATATCCTAAAGTTTTTGATCAGGGAACAAATAGGGAAATAATTAAGTAAAGTATAAATATGGCTCGTTCATATAAAGGAGTATATATTAACACGCAATCCTGTAAAGTATTTTTATTATCATAAAAATATGATCATAATATAATGTCAAAGAAACAGGAACAAACTACATATTGTATACTGTACACTGGAAAAATCGGATATACTTTTAAAAACTCTATGCATAAGCAAAAATGTAGATGAAAATGACATAAACGTGATAATAATTATTTGGAATGATTATGGGTGATTCTCAGTCCTTCTTTTTGCTTATTTTAATTTTCTGGGGTGTTTTTGCCTTCACCATGTGTTGTTTTTGCAATAAGATAATTGAAGCAAATGTCTACTGAGTTGTATAGAACCTGAATATAAACAATATCATTTATTGTTTAATTGGTGTAGCTTCAAGAATCATACGTTTACATAATATTTTGTTTGTCACCTCCTTCCATAAAATGCTGTCTTAAGCCTCTGGGACATGTCTATTATCCAATTTTAAGGATGAAGGAACTGAGTTACTTGAACAAAGTCATCCCACTGATAAGTGACACAGCTCAGTCTTAAATGCACTTCTGAGTAGAAGGCCATGGCCCTTTCCACTGTACTGAGAGCTCCCCCCAACTTAATCCCTGCATGGCAGTAAAAGAAGCCAGCTGAGCATTAAAATATAGTATCTTTAGCATTTCTATTCCAGATGCTTGTAGGAGCAAGCCAGCTTATCATTATTTTTCATTTCATTGAGTTTTTTTAATGACAAATTTTGACTACAAACTCTTTTCAGAGTGGAGAGTTCAAATTAAAATGTCAGTTTTGATTCAGTGAAGATGCTTTAGTTTCAAAATATTTAAGGAAAATATTTTCATTAAAAGCAAGATGATTGGATGTTAGAGTATATAAATGTCACGATAAGTTCCACCATTTAGTAAAAAGATTTCATGCCTTATTAGACAAATCCTGAACCTTTATAATGCATAAAAAACATTAGTCTCATTAAAACTATACATGTGCTTATGTATATTTACATAAATATTTAAAACATACGCAACAAGTTCAAGATCCTTATACTATAGTTTGTCAATGTCTATAACAAACAATACAATCTGTTGACAAGTAGTCTCCAACAATTATCGACAATGATAGCATTCATTGGACTTCTGCTCACTAGTATAGCTCTCATTGATGAATTGCTCTGCATTTTGCTAAGCCTCATTTCTTTCCATATATACACGTTAACCCCTTTTTAGTCTTTTCCTTTACAGGAGATCGATGTAGACTTTCAAGGTTCACTTTAGTCTAGGTTGACAGACTCCAGACAAACCAAACAAAATTTTTATATCTCTCATTACTTAGAAAAATCTCACAATTTATGATACCCTCACCACCCTACACCCAAATGGTCGAACATTTCACAAATAACCTATTAGAGCCAGACCTCATAGGCAGTTTTCATTTGAATTTAGTTCATCCATAGTAGGGTAGAGATCTCTTCAACTATGGTACAAAGATCACTACTGGCTTAAGAGAAGAGGCTTTTGCACAAATTCCATTTTACCTCCCCTTCTTTCTCTCTTCTAGGACCTAGAATGCTTCCCACCCCATCCCTCTCTCTCAGCAGCATCTCCCTTGGCCTTCGCTCTTCTCTGAAATTTTCAGTAAGGATGAGAAGGAAAGTGCTTCTTTAGTCCTTCCTCCTCTGAGAATTCCTAAGTACTCTGCCCAGGCTATAGGAAGCTAAATCAGTTAAGTTGACACGATGTCCTAGCATTGCATTACCATTTTCTCCTTTCTTCCAACTTTGCTCTTAGCCTTCATCTTTATTTTTCTGTCTCCCACAAACACCACCAGCTCTCCTTGAGATTTCCCCCATATGACCTGGCCCTAAAGGAAACTGAAAGAGGTCTCCCAATAACACACTTTGGATCATCTCAATCTCTGTTGCTTGTTTTATTTTAATACTCTGGAAAACTGCAAATCCCCTCCTTAGCCATACACATGCCTTAGCAAGGGTATTGTATGTGTCTTACTTATCAGTGGTATTATTGCAAAGGTAAAATCATTGGAAAAACACAATTACAAATATTTTATTTTTAATCAATTCAATCCAATTGCCAAAATACTTAAAAACAGGTAGTCTACTGAACTTCACCAGATTTCTCTACCCATTGTATTTAGACATGGTCAACGATGATTGGACAGCTCTAGCAGAAAGCAAAGTAAAGAGGGTTTTGGCAATATCCAATTTCAGAAGCTTTCTTTCAGTCAATCAACAATTCAAGTAACGATTACATATAGAGCACTTAGATTCTAGCTCTATTCTAAATTTATTGAATATTACAATAGAAAAATAAGACAAACTAGTTGAAAACTCAGGAGAGACACACAAAGAATTTAGAGAATAATGCGAAAATATAAAATAGTGTATACTTGTAAGGGCAATCACCAAGGTAAAGGCCAGAAATCTTAAAGAAATTTCATAAGTGAAATATTGGTAAGGGAAGTTTTTGTGAGGATATAGAACTCAAAATGGACTGTGTGGATGAGAAACATTTCAGACCATGAGAAAGGACACAGAGGAGGAAACTAACGAACATATAAGGGACTGGAACTAAAAGCTATAAGAAGCAGATAACTTTATCCACATATCTGTTGTGCACACATCCCACACTGTGGGAAATTCAAAACAGTCATAAATTCTTCCTTTCCATTGAGAGCTAAATTCTCTACTCTTGAATCAGGGTTGTCACCGTGGTTTCCTTTGGCTAATGAGACCTTAGCAAATATGACACAAGCAAAGGTATGAAAAACACTTGCCCCTCAGGGCTTTCCTTTTGCTGTACTTGGTTCCTGAGACAACCTTGAATGGAAAAGAACCCAAGTTAGACTGCTGGGGGATGAATGATGAAAGACCTCAAGGAGAAAGGAGATGACACAGACAACAATTAGACCGCCTTCAGGCAAAAGCCTGCCAACCGCCAGTGATGTTAAGTGAGGCAAGCCAACTTGCAAGCTGATCATGGACACATGAGTAATCCCAGCAGAGATCGATGGGCTCAGCCCAGACAGAGCACCCCACCAGTCCACAGAGCTCACACATACACACTCACACATCCTCTTGAGCTTTTTGTTTTTCCCTTCAAAATTATTATCATCCAATTAACAAAATAAGTCTCCAAACTGATGACCCAGCTTTCAGGTTTTCCTCTGAAACTACCTTAACCACTGCTGTCAGAATAACTTTTGAAAAAACACAGCTTTGGTCCTCTCACTCTTCTGATCACAAACTTCTAATAAGTATTTATTCATTCATTCAACACATATTTACTGGCCACCTAGTAGGTTCCAGCCATTAATCTAGATGTAGAAAATACAGCTTCAAAAATGTTGTGCACACTCTTTGCTCCACAAGGCTAACATTCTAGCTCATCGCTTTCTACAGTAAAGGCTCTCCAGTCTGACTCCACACAAGATCACCGGGGGAACTTTACAATTATGTATTGAACATAAACAATAGAATGACAAACCATGCCTTATTCAAATGGTTACCCATAGGGAGAGGAAGCAGACAGGCTGATGGGCCAGGCTAAACTACTTTGACAGTAATATGTTTTGTAAAGTTAACTTTGGAACTATGTAGATATCCTATGTAATTATAAAACAAAATTAAATTTATAAATTAATCTTTAAAAATGAAAATAAGGGGGCCGGCCCCGTGGCCGAGTGGTTAAGTTCACGCGCTCCGCTGCAGGCGGCCCAGTGTTTCGGCGGAATCCTGGGCGGGGACATGGCACTGCTCATCGAGCCACGGTGAGGTGGTGTCCCACATGCCACAACCAGAAGGACCCACAACTAAGAATATACAACTATGTAGTAGGAGGCTTTGGGGAGATAAAGGAAAAAAAAATTTTTTTTAAATAAAAATGAAAATAAAACAAATTAGGCTTAGTATATAAGCAATTGCTAGTGCAATCAAATAGATGAACTATTCAAAGTAACTTTAAAACAGAACAAATTGACTGTACATCCCCTGGTGGCATACACACTAAGAGTAAAAAGATTAAAAGAACAAAATTTAAGTAGTAATATTATTAGAAAAATTGTTAGTATTGTTAATCTGAATCTTTTGTGTGTGCATTGTAGGACAAAGCAAATGGTTCATTATAAAATATTCTCATTCTAACATTCCTGGTGTCATTGAGAACTGAGATTTGGGGGAATCTGGGGAAAAGAACATACTGACATAAAATAGAACCCTATATGTGAATTGAAAGTATCAGTATAGAATTGTGATGTGACGGTATCTTAGAAAATAAAATCTTCCCTAGCCCTTTCCATTGAAAAGGCTCAGAAACATTGCCTAGTAGCAATGAGAACCTCTAGCATCCAGGTTGTAATCATAAAACATGGTTTCCCACTAAAGGACATCAGAACTCCTTGGAGAAATAGTTGATTGCAGGTTTGGGGCAGGAAATGTACACGACAATCCTGGAACATCTTGTCATACCAGAAAGTAAAAAATGTTTCAACTACTATTAGGGTCATGTCAAAAGAACTCAGAAGCAAAACTGAAGAGGTTGCCACCAGGCAAAGAAAGAACAATCTGAGAATCAATAATAGCAACATTTCAATGAACTGGAATACGCCAAATATGTCTAAATTCATAATAATACTAAATAAACATATTAATTAAATAATTGGATCCCATTGCACGATGCTAATGAACAAATTCATTATTTCAAAAATGGTAAATAAGGGACAGAATCACACATCCTGCCTTTTCTATCGAAACTGGACCACTGTTTAAGAAACTAGTAGAAGAGAGAAAACGTCTCTTTACAGAAGTATTCCGGCAAGTAAATGAAGAGAAGAGAGAATATCATCATTTTGCAATTTCTTTTAAATTAACGGCTCTAGACATCGCTCATCAGTGGTTGCTAACATATCAATAAGAGAGACAAACAGATGTTACTTGCTCCTAATGGAAGAACACATCAAGACCTAGAAAATAGTCTTAAAAAAAAGAAACTGGAACCTAAATCTTGGCAAACCTCTAGATCCAACCATCTACAGATTACTAGACAATACGTTAAATGATATCATAGGAATGCAATCAGCAGAATGCAGAGGGAGGGAAACTCTGTAAGACAATCTAGTTTCTTGAACAAAAAAAAAGAGAGAGAGAGAGAGAAATGGAGAGGGAACACATAAATTAAAAAGGACATATCAACCAACCTTAATGTATGGGCCTTGTCAAAATCTTCATTCAAACAATTTGTAAAAAATCACATACATACACATTCATGTATATGAAACAGGGAAAAATTAGAACACAATTGGCTATTTCATGATATTAAAAAATTATTGTTTTTTAAGTGCTATAATGGTATTGTGGCACTTTTATATCCTTACTTAGAGACACATACTGAAATGCTATGGATGAAATTCTATAATCTCCAAGATTTGCTTCAAAATAATATAGAGGGTAGTGAAGGTACAAATGAAACAAGACTGTCCATGAGTTTACAATTATTTAAGTTGGGTGATGCGTGCATGGGTGTTCACTATACTGTTCTACCTACTTTTACATATATTTAAATTTTTTCATAATAAAAAGTAAAAAATATATACATGATACAAAGGCCCTACTCTCAGAGGCCTGGGGCTCAGGTACGAAAGACAGAGAGAGAAAAGAAGAAGAAGAAGGAGGAAGAAGAGGAGGAGGAGGAAGATGAGGGAGAGCAGGAGGAGAAGGGAGAAGAGGAGCAAATGAAGGAAGAAAGGAAGGAATTACGACCTTTCCATGTGATCCAAATGGGTGCACAGCCTGGGCAAAGAATCACTTGTCTACTCTCCAGCTATTCCATTATTTCCCATTACTCAGCCTTTCCCAGTGGCTCCATTGGGATTAACAAGGATTCACATTAAACATGCTGTCTCCTGGGCCTCATCCCAGAGGGACTAAAGCAGATTTTGGGGAGGTTGGGGTGGGGCCTTGGAATATGTACAATTAATAAACTCTGCAGGTGATTCTGCTGTAGCTCAAGGTGGTACCCCCTCTGCATTCATCAGAGCAGGACTTCTCACTGTTCCCGGTACACAGCCCTCACTCTACCACTCTCATGCCTTTGTTCGTTTTATTCCTCCTTTCTTCCAACTGAAGTGTCTTCCCTTTGTCTTCATCCAAATCATACCAACTTTATAACCAAGTTCAAAAATCGCCCATCCATGAACCCTAATCCCTTCAGCTGAAGGGACTCCTTCCTCCTGTGAACTCAGTTTTTCCCCCTCAAACGGGTTTATATATATGCTTCAGCTCCCTTACTCAACAATAAGTGGCTTTAGGTCAAAGGGCCTTTTTTACATAGCTTTGTAATTTCACAGAATTTAGACATTGGTAAGAGTTCAATAAACGTATGCTAAATCAATGAAGCAATGAAAACATAACAGCTGATGGTGTCCAGAATACTTACCCAGCAAGCTCTCTGCTCTTAAGGACCAGTTAACATCCCCATTCCACCTTCAATTTGCAAAGAAGCACCTCTCAAAGAAGGGTGGTACTGGAAGGAAGGCAGCTCAAGATAAGTGACTATCAGCATTTCTCAAGAATCAGCTAAATCGGCTATAAAAGCTTAACTACTTACTAAATCAAAATGCCACGCTTACCATTTTTACAAACTAAAGAAATTGGTCTGAAGAAAAATATTCCGAAGTATTATTTTACACATAATAACTGTGTCCAAAAAGTGTTGAATATCCTAAGAGGCCATGTTCTATAAAAATGTAAATAAATATGCCTTTATGTATAAATGTGCTTCAGTTTTATGTGGCTTCTAAAGAAAAGGGATATGTTTTTATAAAGACCTCTACTTCAGATTCTTGAATGAAAGAAAAAAAGCTTTCAAACTTTGACTGGGAGGTTTATCATTATAAATGAATGCATGGCCCTCATTGAGTGCCTGCTGTGCTCAGCAGTTTATCTGAGTCTCTCATTCAATCGTCTATGAGTTGGGCTTATCCATGGTTTGTCAAGGAGAACAGTGAGATCTGGAGGAGTTGGGTAACCTCCCAAGGTCACCCAACCCGCAGAAATGGGATTTAAGCTCCTATTGCCTGATTCTTTCTTTCCACAGACTTTGCTTTCTTGGCACTGTGTTGTCTATTGAGAGTAGAACCACAAATGCCCAGGGAAGGGGGCAGGGAAGAGGAGGGAGGGGGGATTCGAGGATGAGAGACAAAATGAGAGGAGGGCTCTGCTGTCAGACAGATCTAGGTTCACACCTTCTTACCTTCCCTGTACTGAATCTCTCTCCTCTTCAGCTTCCTTCTCAATAATAACATGGACCATTTGGAGCTGTTATGAGGACTGTGTAAGATGATGCATATCAGGATCCTAGCTCAATAAATTTCCATTTATTGGTAAAAACAGCCAGTATGGTCAACCTTGATCTTGTCATGAACAGGGTGTCTTCGTAGATTTCTCATTACCAGGTCATCAGCTAATTCAATGAAATGAACTGACTGATTTTTCACCCTTTACAGATTCTGCTTAAATTGCATAGACACCATCTAATTTATTGTTGTTCTTTGGGGAGTTTTCTTGTCAAACGTCTTAACACATTACATACATATGTAAAAGAGAGTGTAATATTTAAAATCGTGCAGAGCTTTATCTAATCCCAAACCCACGAGCTAAGCTGCTCTCAGCAACCTCACCTCACAGGATCTGTCATATAGCAGAAGGCTAAACTCTGTGCACAAATCTTGCCCAAAGGGATGCAGCCCAGAAGGTCAATACACTACACCTGCCACAATTAGCCTCTCCAGCAGCCCTTCTGCAGGATCCTTTGCTTCACCCAGGGATAATGATGACCCTTATTTTTTCCTAGAGCAGTCCTTCCTAAAAGCTCAGACCTGGCAGAAGGAAATGGTCTTGGGAGGGCACTGGAACACTCAGCATACCATTCTTGCCTCTCCTTTCCTAATTTGATTGGTTTTATCCTAAAACAATGGGTAAGTGTCTACCTCTTAGGATGTCCAAGTTCAAAAGACATATTTATTTTCTAGAATCCACCAGTACCATCCATCTGAAGGGTTCAGAAGGAATTTTATGGAGTGGTCAGAGCCTATAATTAAATTCTGAAGAGACCCAACATTTAGAGACACAAACTCTTCTGCCCTCAAACCGGTTTGAAATATAAGTAATCGAGTCAATAGTCAGAGATACCAAGAGAGAGACTGAACATGGCTGATGAATTATATTTTTGTTGACCAGTTATAGTCACAGATATTATTTATAGAAAAATGTTTACAATCTCTATATGGCTTATGAGAAACATTAGTTACTAAACAGTATAAACAATTTGCAACTTCTGTGTTTCTGTATACAATCTTTACTCCTTGAAACAAAATGTTTCTCTAGCACCTTCATGGACCTAAACTGAAGAAAAAAAATAATAAAATTGTCTATTTATAACTTAGAAGTAACTTTACAAATATTTTGACAGAATGATTCAAATACCCATACTAATGAGCATACATATTTTTTCTGGCAAATAGCATGGTTCTCATATCTCCACAATGGCTGAAAATCTTGCTCTCTGGGGGAAGCTTTCAGATACTAATTTATGGAGATACTTTTATCCTTCCTTTATTCACAGAGAGCTAGGATTGAAGAGCCTACCCTTTTAATGTAGTACAAATATTCCTTAAAACGTAAGATCATTTATGTTGTCCTAAAAGACATGTTCAAATGTTTGCACTTTTAATAACACAGCTATTTTTTACATAAATACAGAAAATATAAGACATAAATACAATATTAGAAATACAATCTTGCAATGGAACTAGCACTAAAAAAGGATTTTTATTGTTAAAATCGTCGTGAAAGCACTCTGCATTTATGAGATTAAGCTGCTGCGAAGTCTGTTTTATCTATCCCTGAAATTATTTTGTCAGTCTCTTTAACTATCTAAGTATTTTTTACAGTCAGAATTAAAAACGCAAACCTATCATTAGTACTCTTGTAAATCCTTAGCAGAAAAATCTGTTTACCGAAGAAAAGAAACAGAAAATTTCTTCTTGAGCAGAGGATATCCCACAACCAGAAACACACATAAACAATGTAAATTACACATTTTTCAAAATTTATATTTTCTTTATTAGAATGATACGGAAGAAAAATTTTAACCAAATATGCAAGAAAAGCTTGGTCATGCTTCCAATACAAGGGCTTAAGCTTTCTTCGGTGCTCCTGTACCATTCCATATTGGTTGCTGAGTAACATTAGCATAATTCTGAATTATTAAGAAAATTAGAAGTCAGATTTACTTTACAGGAGAATTCAACCTATCTGAATCAGGACTGAGAGGGTCGTAGCATTCCAGATGTGAGCCTGGTGGTAGGTGTAAAGTGCACCACATGTAGAGAATGTGCACAGTAAGGAAAAAGACAAATTACCCAGAGCTATTACTGTCATTAGTTCCATCAGCCTGGGAAGCCCTCCCACGGCATTTCCAGTGTAGTGTGTGGAGCAGACCTGGGGCTTATCACATCTCGCAGGGGGTCGTCTTCTGCCAGGCATAGTCACATAGCTTGACATTTCAGCAAAAAAAAAAAAAGTCTGGGCCCTCATTCTCCATGCAGGCTTCTGTTTCCCAGCTCTACAACCAGTAGCTTAAATAAAGGGAGCCAGCTCACTAAAGGCTGCAATCATTTATCTGATGGCAGAATTGCTAGCCTTTCTAGAGGTGCACACTGTTCTTTCACATCATCAGTTTTAAGCCAGGGACAATAAGCCTCTGCTACTATATTGCACCAGAAGCTCCTTTGGGGGTTGTTTCATTAACTTTTTGAATATTTTGCCAGAATTAAAAGGTTGGGAATCTATGCCACAAGAAATGTGATGAAATAATAAAATGTACACAATAATCTTAGGTGGAATATTGCATTTAGACTGTGCAATGCTAACCAATGAGAAAGGCTTAAGGGACAACCGATGTAAGAAAGCCATTTTCCCAAGGAGTTTTTGATTCTGGAAGTGCAAATGGATAATACTTATTATGGGATATTAAGCAAAAATAGAAAAATATTATATATACATCTATATACACACATACACTATAACTATAATCGTAACTAATAAAGAATCCGTGTTTGTGGCAAGTAATATGCAAAAAAATGGGTTTTGCTAGGATAGTATGATTTTTAAAAATTGTCTTTTAATTATTTGTTAACATCCCTTTAACGCTGCATATTCTACTCAGTTAAAGAAAACCATGAAAGTATACGTATAGCCTCATGAAGAAAATAGTACCAACAGAAAGGAAAACGAGTGTGAAAACATAAAGCATCCTCCACTCCACCTAATAACAAGAAAACACATAAAGACTCAGCAGCCAGCTCAAGTAAGTTCATTCAAGAGAATAAGACTTTTCTCACCCTCTTCTTAATAAAAACCAAACATATAGGGTTTATCACACAGTAGGCACACATCAAACTAGTTCACAAGCCTTTCTTAAACATCTGTAGACTGTGGTTCCGAGAAGCTAAGTAACCTGCCCAAGGTCAAACAGCAGTATTCACATCCAAGAGTAACTGACTCCATGCCTTGAACCACTAAGTTACAGCTCTCCCTCTCTCTTACCATTATAAGTAAGTTCCAGCAGTCATCATTCTGAAATAGCCCTCTTTTCTGTTCCTTCCCTTGCTCTTAGCCCTTAATAAAGCAGTGCGGTTCTCATCTGACTTTGGCAGGTCCTATATTGATTCATAATTTAATTTATATACAGTAAATAAATATATACACCTACTCTGCATTGTGCTGGTTCCGGGGACACAAAGCTGCAGAAAACAGACACTCCAAGGGCCAGCAGAGAAGTAGGGGGTACAAACATGCAAGCAGGCAAATGCGGTCTGTTGTGGCAGCACATAGCTGGGATACGTGACCTCAGCTTCTTGAGGAACTGGCATCTGCACTGAAAAACGGAAGGATGAGTTGACATTAGGCAGATAAATGATGCACAGTTAGGAAATAATCCCTCTAGGGGGCCAAAGGGGGAAAACATTAAAAGAAGACAAAAACAAAACAAACGTGGTGCATTCCAGAAACTGAAAGTGGCCTATAGAGCTGGAGTGCAATAATAACCACAGGTACTTTCTTATATCTAGAACAGTCTCATTTTTTGAAGAACCGGAGGGTTTGCTTTTTAAGGAAAATTTATTCATGATGTCAAAATGAATAATGTAAAACTTTCTAGGCTTTCCATGATTGCATGTCAACAATAAAAACTGCTTTGTGAATAAGCATATCTAAATTAAGTCGTGCTATGCCAATTACCAGTGCAATTAATTTAAATATAATTGTGTCAGTATCCACAAATTCTGTGAGACACTGGGTAAGCTCTCTTGACTGGAGTTTGCTTTCCTCTTCTGAAAAATGGGATACACTTACCTTACATGTTTGTAGATGAGAATGAGAAACAATATAAGACTGTCACCTAGTCTGGTGCCTGGTACATAGAAGACAACCATTAAATGGTAGCTATAATAGAAGAGTTTAGAAAGCCAAATGCCTATAAGTCTCATTTTGGTGACAAGAAGAGAGAAGAGCCATCTTCTCATCAGCCTCACACTTGGTTCCCAATCCTGACTGGCTGTTCAAATATATGATTATTTTGCTAATAGCCAACTTCAATTGCATTAATGTTTCAAAAGCCTTTCTGTCTTTCCCTTACTTCCTATGCATTTATGTTTGATATAAGAATACATACCACAAATCACCGGCTACACGTCAGAACAGAAGCCTTGATCCAAATTTGACCTCTAGGGACAGTCAGGACATTCCTAAACTCAGGAGAACGTGTCACAAAAGTTCTCATTCACTGCCTCTGTCATCTGGCCACCCATCTGGCTTATGCATGGCTTGCTAGGGAGCTAATGAAATCAATGCCAAGCGGTTTAGGGAGTCCTGTAGAGGGCTCGACTGTCATGAATTTATCCTGGCATGTTTCTTTCTGAGATAGTTAATTGCATTATGCCTTACAAAACTGAGACCTTTATTTAACTCTACAACTTTCCAGAACATGTTGCTTATATTCTTGCTAAGCAATAGTGAGTGATTCAGGCAGCCATTCTGATATAGTGGGTAGTGGGAAAGAAAATGATTCTTGTTAAATCTCAAGCATAAAAATAGATTTATCATTATTCATTTTGAAGAAAAATTCTTTTTTTCTCTAGAAGAAAACTAATTTTCTGAAAACAAATGTAGTTAGGATTATTGTGGCATTTTCTTCCATGAAGCAAACAATCAAGAATTTCACTTTGAAAAAAGACAACTGATATCAGGTGATATCAAATTAATCTAGTTATAAGAGGTAAATTACATTTCCACTATTAATATACTTTGTACATGATGTGCATTTAGAAAGTGCATGGGGCAAACACAAATGATATTTCATTCAGGAAAAAAATCAAATATTAGATTAGAAAACATTTTATGTGCCAATTCTGGATTCCACAAGGAACAGAATAACTAAAATCTTTATAATTATGGAGGTTTCTTCATTTTATTGCTTTATGTACTTTAACACAATCCCAAAATTAGAGCTCAGGGAGAAAAAAACGATGGAATCTCTATCATTCTTGGGGTGGGGGGAGTATTTTAAAAAATCACCATACCGAGACGTTTTTAAAACCGAGTATTTCAACTACACTCACTTAAGTCTTTTGCTTTGTCTAGACATTTTTCCACACCACACCTGTGCATTTACTCATCAGATAAGCTTTTCCTTTCTATTTCCTTTATGTTAGCCCTGAAAATCAAGTAAGCCTTTTCTATTCTTCCTCTATTCATTCCTATCTTTACCAATATTTTAGGCTTTATCCTCTTATGTACACTCCAAAGTATTGGGTGGAGGATAATTAATCTTTTAAAATTATTTTGAACTACAAATACTAACTAACCTAGTGTGTTTGGATGTGTTAACTAGATTTAGTCTTTATGTTTCCCCCAGTGGGCTTACATTATAGGCATACCTATAGCTGCATACAACTCACTATTTCTTGCAGAGGAAAGTAAAATTAAGAAAAACTACAAATTCCTGGTAGGCATGCATTTCCAGTAAAGGCAAATTATGGCAGATATTATCACTGATTTTCTCTTACCATGGACACATAAGTGATGCAAAATGACATACATCGGACTCCCCAGTGTTTTCAGACTGGCAGAAGCATCAGCTGGATGCTGGGTCACAATACAAAATATGTGAGGACTTTGCTTCTTGCTACCTGAATTTCTAACGCCCAAACGATTTTTTTTTCTCTACTGCAAGTAGTTTTCAAACATGTTGCTTTTTTTCAGTCTTTTCAGCTGAGTTTTTAATTGCATGGTAATATACAGCCCAAGGAATACTACCTTCTGATGAAACATCACATATTTCAGCCTAGTGTCAACAAAACTAAGCAAATTGCTACCTCTCAGTTTTACAACATGCCAATAGGTCTTTTTTCTGTTAGATTTTTGCCTAGATTCTTATAATTACTGGATAATTACCTCTCCATACTCACTTTCTTTTGACAGTTCAGTTCTAGCCTCTGGGATTTTAACATCTAATTGGCTTGTGGGCTTAGATTGTGGCTTCTTGAGTCTTCCTGAATTCGGCAAAGCCAGATGGCCACAGGGATTAAAAACATTTTAGGTAGTTCTGTCCTCTAGTCCTTCTAAAAGGGTTAATAGAAGTACCAGACTTTGGTACTTCTTCAGTCATTCTTCACAAACCTGGTAACTGGACTCAGCGAACACTTTGGTTATCAGAGCAGAGCTCCACAGAATCACTGCACTCAATAAATGTCCAATAACAATGGTGAAGAGTTAGACGAACTATATTTAAAATATTTCCCCCCTAATTCCCCTCCTAAATCTGGCTTCCATCTTTGCCTCTTTATGGTATCCAATGATCTCAATTCAGCCAAGTTCAAAGGCATTTTCTCTGTCCTTATCTTCCTTGATCTTTCTGATGTATGGGGCACAGCTTTTCATACCTGCCCCTTTGAAGACTTCTGGTTTTAGTTCCTGAGACATTTCTATTGTCTTTTATTTTTCTTCATCACTACCCTAATCTCTTCAACTATTTCTTGCATTTATATGCTTTCTTTTTAACTTATACCTTTCCAGTCACTTTTCTTCCAAAATATCTTTGATGAATTATTGTATTCCTGTGTCCTCCTGCTTCTTTTTTTTTTTATTCTACACAGATTCTTTTGCTTTCACTAAGTTATGTAAGTGAATAGCTTACAGATACCTCTCTAACATTGATCCGTTTCTTTCTGAACAGTCCTAGATACATCAAGGGCACATCAAAACTCAGATATACAGTTTCAATAACGAATTGATGTAGTACATGCATATCTCATATTCACTTTTTCAAGTGTTCCCCACCTCTTCAAAAGTCATCTCTTGGGAGAAGTCTTTCTTGGTCACTCTACCTCAAATTCTCTGTTCCTTTTATCTGCTTGATTTTTCTTTTTAGAATCTATCACTACCTCATTAGAATGCACATTTATTTGTATGTCATTTGAATGTACCACAAAAATATAAGCTTCATGAGGGCAAGAACTTTTTGCTTTGTTCACTGCTACATAGCCAGCATCTAGAATAGTGTATGGCAGATGGTAAGCACTAGATAAATATTTGAATGGGTTAACAAATGAGTGATGAGTAAGTGAATAAATGTATGATTCATTCAGAATCTGTCAGATTCAGATCCTTAGAGTCATCTTGATTTCTTACTACCTCAATGCTCTACTCTCTATCCTATTGTATTAGGGTAAGGCTAAGCTGATGTAATAAATAGGCCCAATAATAATTCAGTGGCTTAAAGAAGATAAAAATTATTTCTCACTTATTGTTTGAGCTGAATGTTTCAGGTCGGTGGGCCGCTCCACTCCCCGAGCTATTAAGAACATTAGTTATTTCCATCGTGCTGGTCCATCATACCCATAGGGTATTTTCATCATCTGCTCAGTTAAAGCTGGACTTTCATGGGTTCCAGTCAGTTGGAGGGGAAAAGAGAACAGGAAAGAAGCACATCTCCAAGCTACATTATTTCTGCTTAGATCCCATTGGCAAGGACACGGTCATGTGGCCCACCCACCTGTGAGGGAACCTGGGATATGCAGTCTATCCATATGCTTATAAAGAAGGGGAAAGCAAGTTCTGATGCACAACTGCCTGTCTCCTCCACACCAATCAAGTTCTCAGAATATCTCTCAGACCAATTCCTTCCTTTCTGTTCATGCCAATTATAAAAACCTCCTGCCCGAACCACTGTGATCCTTGATTTGGTATTTTCCTAGCCTTCAGTCTTTCATCTCACAAACGTATCTCATTCCAAAAGCCAAATGACTTTTCCAAATTATAACTATCACCTTTAATTCCTTGTCTCAAAATGCTGTGGCTAGCAATTCCCACCCACGTCAAATCTGAATTATTTGTTATAGATTTCAGAGTTCATCATCCTCCACAATGTCACAGGGAAAAAGGGTAAAAAATACATTTTACATTACACTAGTCCAGTCATGTGTCTGTCTCTCTTAGAGTTTTTTAGAAAGGAACCTTCAATTTTCAGTTGTATAACATCACAATTTTTTTTTCTTCAAGGCCCTGGATATAAGTGACTTTCAGATCAGTGTTTGATGATGGAATTGAAAAGTCACAAAATAAAACTGTGACCTGGACTTGACTTAAAAACAAACCTGTATCGTTAGCGCGTTAATTCCCTCAAGCAATAGTTGCTCTAGAATTCTTTTATAAAAGCCCGTTTTTAAGGCAGGGCTTCTCAATGTGTGTTCTGGGAACCCCTGAGGGGATGTCCTTGGAACATTTTCAGGGGGTCTGTAAGGTCTCAAGTCTTTTCATAATAATGCTGAGACATTATTTACCTTTTTAATTTCATTCTCTCACATGTGGACATGGAGTTTTCCAGAGGCTACGCGGTATGTAATATTGCCACAGAGTGCACCATGAAACAGCTATGAGAATTAAGCTGTCTTCTATTAAGCTAGACATTTAAAAGATTTGCAAAAATAGAAAACTATACCACTTTTCTCACTAAATTTTTCATCTGTAATCTACATCTAGTTTTTATTAAAAAGTTATTTATGTTAACATATAGCATGGTATTTTAAATGAATAATAAATATTTCAAAATCCTCATTCTAACTCATTATACAGTAAATATTGATAGACGTAACTCATATAAACAAAAGCTTTTTGAGATCCTCAATAATTTCGAAGAGCATAAAGGGGTCTTGAAATCAAAAAGTGTGAGTCCCAGCTTTAAGGAGAGAAATTACAGTTTTGCTAGTTTACGCACCCACCCGCTTTACCACTCAGCATCTCCCCTCAATTCCTGGAAGTAAGGAGAGTGGACATCACTGAATATGTCTATAAAATAGTTTCCATTCTCTGATCTAACGTAGTCCTCACTGAAGTCATCGAAGACAAAGTATTGCTTCTTTGATGTTCTGCTCTTATACATACGAAGGAAAGACAAGGGAATTGAGAATTGTGCTGAGAAACAGGTACAGAGGTCATTAGGAAAACAGGCTTTGCCGACTCTCATGCATAACTAATGATTGTAAAGTGCTTTACAGATAGAAAAGTGTCATGTCATGGCAGAAACAACCACTAAGCATCTCTTGCTCTAGGAAAAACTGCCTTTTTTCTTGAGATTCTTTATAAAGAAGATTTAAAATATTCTTAGTCTATATAGTGATTCTAGAAGATTTTAACTTGAATAACAAAACAACATTCATGATGAACAACACTCATCATTTATACTCTTGGATCATCACTCAATTCTGTAACGTTACAGATTCTATTCTAATACGAGCCACTTAGCTTTGCCCTAGAGAAAACTCTATGCCACAGCCAAAGGCTGCGATAACACACATTACAAATGCATACATTTATCTACAAGAATAATTTCATAGAGTCCATCACCACTACAAAATGAAAACAAATAAACAAAGCATCACTCAAATTCCAGTAAATAATTCAATAGAAACAACTTCCTATATGGTGAGTAAGCAGTATATAACCAGTTCGGTCCTAGATCTCAGAGAGAGAGAAGCTATACTATTTGCCTGGCAGAAATATTTCTGAACTCTCAGTTAATTAACTAAGGGTTATTTCTAAAATTCTAAAAGGTGGGGGGAAATATTTTCAGGTCTTTTTTTTTTTTAATAATGCCTTTGTTTTTAAAGTCAATTCTAATCCCACCACTTCACATGCTCATTTTCACCTGTGAGATGCATATTATCTGGGCCTCAATGCCTTTGAAACAACTTAGGTCCTTTTAGCCCTAGAATACTTGCTATAAAGAAACTCCTGGGTGAAACATCTCCAATCCCTGTTTAGCATGTGACATAAGGACATTTTCCATTAACATTAACGAGATTTATGAATCCATTGATGAGATAATACAACTAAACGTGAGTTTTTATTGGTGATATATCATCCTTCATCCAAGTGTTCAACTTCTGGTAAACAGGTAGAAATTTGGCCACACATAAAACGCAAGAGGGATTAGTGTCTCTGCAGTATAAAGACTTCAAGGAAACATCACAGCCTTAAAATTATGAAATGTACTTTGATACAAAAACAAAATTCTAAGTAATAATCTCTAAAATATTTCCACATATTACTGAAGAAAGTAAATGAATGATTTCATAATTTACTAAGCATTTTCATTCTCCAGAAACTGATAATCCATATTTTCCTTAATCTTTTTAGACATTGGCATTCATTGTTAGTAGAAGCAAATTACTGTATTTTACAAATAAAGTCATTTTTTTTAAATGTATTAAATCTTAAATGTTATTTAGGTTGCCAGGCTATTTTTATTTCAAGTATTTCTTCTTGAGAACTGAAATCTTACAACAAAAATTCTTGGACTACTGATATAAAACTTTAAATAACTATCAGTTATATTCTGTGACTTTAAAATGAGATTTTCACTATTTGGCCCATAAGTCTTTTTTCCCTTTATTGCTTAAAATATACTGTATCAAAGTATATGCTCGTTTCCTAAATCTAACTCATTTTTTTTCTGTTTCCTGCTAGTCCTCTCCCCAAATCAGATATACTTTTCCTTTTGCTAAACCTATTTTTAAAGTAAGCCTCCTATATATAGTTAAAAAAACAAATTAATAGTTGTTCTAATAAGTAAGTATTGAAAATTTTAAGACAAAACATGTTTTTACCTAGTTGTGGGCATTTTTTAATGAGGGAAAAGAAAATTTATTTAAAACTAATTGAGAATATAAATAATTTAAATTATCAAAATAACTGCAGAATAGAAAGTGCAAAAGTAGCATTTTGCCAATCACATCTTTACTGTGCATTGAACAACTAGTTTACTGTTTGATATTATAGAACTGTGAGAAAATAGATGCAACACCTTAAAGAAATATCAATTAAAAAGCTATTGCGAAGAAGTAAAATACTTCATAGCCCTTAAAAGTTAATTCCCACCGTATTTTACTTTATCATATTCAGTGGCCTGTCTAGTATTATCTCTATATACCTGCTAAGTTTAACAAGTTTCAAACAACACATTGTATTTGTGACAGGTCAAAATAAACAGCAACTCTTGCCCATGAGAAAAAGGATAGTCAGTGCCTGAGTTACAGTTAAGGATTATTTTCTGGAGAAAGAAGTGTTTTGGTTTTTTTTAAAAAATCTCTCTACAGAAATCCTTTGATTTCATGAAACTAGGGTTTTGTCATACTTTGTCTGTTTTCATCTGACACACAGTTGTGAGGCTGAGACCAGGCAGGGAAAAGCCTGATGTGGGTTTGCTGTCTCCAGAGCTAGGAGACTGTGGTGTTCGTGCTATCACCACATTAAGCACATAGCCAAATTACTCTCACCTACATTTACGGTTAGTTTTCAAACAGAGGCAGTATTATCTATTCCATGCCAATGACACACACATGTATAACGTTGTCCGCAAACTAGAAGAATAGTGAATAACAAGATGTAACTAGAAACTCTCCCTCCTCTTTGAAACAAGAGAAAAATCTCACAGAGAAGGACCAAAATGACCATTAATTTAATCTCACGCAATTAATTTGACATGCAAACCATAAAATCCTTGATTATAATTCCCCAAGCTTCCAAAAAAAGGCATTACAAGCTCTGTCTCAATGGTCCCCTTGCTCCCAAGTGGATGGCAGTGCCAGCCTCTCTGTAGTGGAAGCCAGCTGGAGGTTCAAGGAAGGCTTCCATGGTTTGCCCAGTGAAGTGGTCACGAAAACACTGGAAAGTCACGCCACTTTTTGTGCTCCGGGGTAAAGAAAGGTTACTCCGCCGCTCAGGGACACCCTGTCCAAGACGGTGACGCATCTTTCTCGGTACATTCGGGGTGGGTGGGGGGGAAGCAGCTTATTACTGAACTAAATGTTTTTATTGATTGCCCTTGAGTCAGAGCCCACTGACCCCGCAAACCATAAGTGGCCATGACGCAGAACTGTCATTTCCAGGCAGCAAGAGGAGACACCGGATCAGTCCAAGACACCTCGCCCTGAGTTTTCTCCCACAGCCCCTCCACCCCGCCCGCCTCCGGGTTCGGAATAAAGCAAAGGGCGGCGGTTGGGTTTCCCGAAGACCGGCCATCGCTGGGGGCTCGGGGAAGGGGAGCGGACAGGACCGAGCTGAGGGCGCGCTCTCCCGCGGGTGCCAGGGCCGCCGCGCTGGCGCTCGCCCCCACCCTGCGGCGGTGGCCGGCCGCAGCGCGAAGCGGCCGGGCGCGGGGCAGAGAAAACAAATAACTGTTTCGCAGCATTCCCCATTAAACAATAAAGCGAGCTGTAAAGCCTCAGGTGCTGTGTTTGTTGTGCCGTCTGCGCCGTGCGGTGGCTCCGGCAAGGGTGAGCCGAGCGCAGTGGGCCGGGGAGCGCCTCTTCGGCTGATTCCAGGGAAAGATAAGGAGCCGCCGAGCCACCAGCTCTGTCTAGACTCGCGACCTCACAAGTCAAGCGCCTTGTTTGGATTAGCCCTCCAGATCTGCCAACCTGATCAACTCCTGAAAGAGAAGGGCCCAGCAACACCCTTTTTTCCTCTCCTGGACCACGATTGTCCCTTCTTTAAGGGATCAAGGGCTGACTTGCCCGCGGGAGTCGCGGGGCTGGTTAGACCAGTGTCGGGTCCCCCATTCCTAGCAGCCACCCACCCCAAACCTGAGTGCAGACAAGTACTGCCCTGGCCCGGACATGGGAAAAGCACCAGAGGGAAGAACTGCTAGGAGGACCAGCAAAAATAAGTAGCCAACTCAATCGAATCCACAAATAACATCACCCTGAAATGAACACGAACTTCTGATCAGTGGAATGGAAAGAAGAGCCCAGTCGAGGAGAGAGCTAAGTGGAACCTCGCATAGGGCTGTCATAAAGGGCAGGTCAGTGTGCCCCACTGGGGAAAAGCAATCTTACCCCACATTTTTCCCTCCCAAATCTAGGCGTCTCCTTTGGGGAAAAAAAAATCTTTTTAGAACGTTTTGCTTATCTTTGCTGAGCGCTTTTGCAAAGGGATAATTAAGCAGAAAGATTTGCAAAATAAATTAAAAAAAAAACAAAACATTCAAGTAGGCTTAACTGCGACACTAAGGAGAGACCGGCTTCTCCAAGGCATAGAAACTGGCTTCTCGGACCCAACAGCTTAAGCGCCATAAAAATTAAAGGATGTGATAGTAACAATGCTCACAGCAAACACTCGGCAGCCTCCCCTCCCGCCCCTCCCCCTCCCTTGCTCCCTGTGAACCAACTTCTCTGTCTACACTTCAGAAGTCTCCGGGAGGTGTGGAGAGATCCTCCATCACGACTTGGGACATTGTAAGCTGTGAAGTTTATGTTTGTGGCGCCTGGGCTCAAACAGCCATTCAGTGGCTTGCTCGGTTATCAAGAAAACAACAATCAGAAAAGATCAGTAAACAGAATCGCTGCCAGCGCCCTGAATTAACTACTTGCATTTTAGTTTAAAAACACTGACTCACACTGTACAAGTTAATTGTTTTTATTTTAAATGCTTAACAAGCAGTCAAGATTTGGGACTATTTTTGAAAGTAACACTTTTTAAATAAAGGCACAAAAAATTCCCTTTCCCCTTTGTCCCCAGCGCCCGCAAAAGACTTGCCTTGTTGTGACTAATCTTTAATTGTTGATTAGCAAAGAGGAAGTAAATAGTTCTTAATGAATAGAACTCAAGTATAATTTAGATTATAAATCTCCTTTACAAAAGTTGACTAAACCGAACTTTACAAATAAGTACTTTCTGCTTAGATAGTTTACTTGTATTAGGGGTGAGATTAAAAATCCAAACTGGCTGGGTTCCATCCAAACTTAGCTTTTATGATGGCTTGACCAAGTTTTAACTTTTTTTCCTTCTTTTTTAAGAAAAAGGGAAAGGCTAAGTAAATCCACATGGGACTTAGAAGAGATATTTCAATGAGAATGATCTTAGGGCTTTAAACTTCAAGGTGCTAGGGAAATGCAAAGTACTTCTAGGCTCCTTAAAAGCACATTGCCTTTTTGGTTGGTAATCAAAAGGATAAGACAGACCAAAAAAGAGGCCAATACGATGAGTTTAACAAGTTGATCAGGGTGAATAGCAGCAGAGCATGACAAAGTCATCTATTTAATCTTGAATTCCAAAAAAAGTTGTGAATTGGTAAGTGGGTACACCCACAAAGAATCCCAAATAACCAGAAATGTTATTTCAACGAAGAAATAAATCTCTTCAAATAGGATTCTAACTTAGAAAGAACCCTTTTTAATGGTAAGAAAACCAGGTCCATTTGATGAAAGGGAAAGAGAGAGGAAGTAGAGTGAAATGGAAGATGTCATTGCTCTGAAACAATAGGGGGAAAAATCCTGTCTTTAAGAGTATAGATATTGATAAGGATGCCCTGATTTAAGAAGAGCGTCCTAGATGGTTTTATTTGCATTAAATTTTAGCTCGCAGAAGCTGGAGGAAATGAGTCATAATGTCCAGAGGAATAAGAGGAGGGAGGCTCGAAGATAATAGCAAACAGGAGGAATTTCAATAGAGCACAGCTCAAAACTCCGTCTCCAGGGGTATGCAGGGAAAAGGAGAGTACGTGTAAGAGATGGTTTGCAAACAAGAAGACATTTCAGCTACACATTTTAGAGCACCTGCTGAGGAGTCTAGAAGGGAACACACCTTTCATATGAATAATACAAGAACTAGAATGCCATCGACCCATCAATCCATTCTCAGCCATCAGGCAACAAATATCTTGAATCTACCAAGTGAAACCAAATCATTCCTCACTCCCCTCCCAAATTACTGTACTTAAATTCAAGCTGTGGACTTCAGAATAGACTGACATCTATATATGTAAAACATCACCCCCCCCCCCCATACACCTAATCTTAGAAATAAACGTCAGGATAAAAAAGCATCATAAAGATGTGTGTCTCACTTAAGTCCTCCATTGCATTCAAACCTCAAATAAAGTTTTTTTCCATCTCTAGGTCCTAAGGTTCTCAAGAGTCCACCAGCGGCTATGACCAGGGACTGAATGGTTTCCAAACTAGGGCTTGGACGATCAGTAACTTTGCACGCTTGACACCAATATTCACGTTGGACCTGCCATTCTTGCACTAATTAGCCATCCCAGATATGATGGTGAGGAAAAAGTAAAACTGAAAAGGCAGGCAAATAAAAATACTGAACGGGAAGCTAAAAGAGTCAAGTCTAGCGTAAAAGATTAGAAGAGAGAGACGGGACAGAAAAGGGGGGGTGGGCAGCCTTTCCCGGAGAAGATCCGTGTAAGTTAAGACATAACTCCTGTTTTTCTCAACAGACGACTACAAGCCATTATTACCGCCGGCCAAATTATTACCCCTCTGTCAAGAATTAGACACAACAATCAAAGTAATCAACGGGCATGTCTAATGCACTGTAACATTTTCAATGCAAAGTTTGTTTTCTCTCTGCCCCCACGTTAGAGCCTGTAATTAACCCGTTATGTAGAACGATGCCAAACAAAAGCCTAATTGAGGCTCGTTTCCCGACTTGCCGCAGGTTTGGAGAGGGTGAAAGCGACTTGAGAGCTGGGGAGCCGCGGGGCTCGCCCGGTCTCCGTCTCCGGCTGGGCCTCCGCCCCGCTCCTGGTCAGGGGTCCGAAGGGGCACACGCCACAAGACACACCATTAGGGTACGTTAGCGTTCATGTTTATTAAGAGTTGTTAGATATTTAAAACGGCGTTACACTCGCGCTTACAAATGAATCCAGTTTCTAAAGAGTCAAAGTATCATCCTGTGGGGGAGGAAGGAGACGGGACAGGGTGGAGCCCCAATTCCTAACTCTACACCCGCAAATGAAGAAGCACCGATAAGCCTGATTTCGGGCAGGGCCATTTATCCATCCCTGGGTTCTAGCTCCCGCACAGGAACTATTGCTAAACATCAAGGGGGGAAAAAGTTGTTAAAGGGCAGTCCACGTAACTGCGACCGCCCGCCGATGGGGGCCTGCAAAGCACGCGACCCGGCCCCCATCCCATAAAAGGCGGGTCCCCAACGGAGCCTCCGCCGCGGTTCTCCGCCCCAGCCAGTCACCCTTCCAAGGCTTTTGGAATTGGAGTTGGGGGGGGAAGGAGAGACGGGGGAGGGTAGGAAACAAGGGCGGGGAAGCAGAGTTGGGGAGAGAGGCAAGAAAAGACACACACCGACTGGTCTGGGAAATGCTGAAAAAAACTCTCTCCTCTCTGGGCCTGTTCTTCCCGCACAAATAAAGCAGCATTTCTCAATCGGCTGACAGCCGCCACTGGTAAATAATGGTCATACCTCACTGACTCGGCAGAAAGCCTCTCTTTTAGCAAGAGCTTATACTTGAAATATGGGTGATTTCAACAATCCTAAGCAGGAGCCTTTGGTATAAAGCACTTACTCTAAGAAAATAAAATAGTGACTCGGAATCAAAACCCATTGCAAGCAGGATCCTTTTCCTATTTTGAGAGCGGTCGGAAGTGGGGCAAGAAAAGAGACAAGAGGAAGGAAAGGTGGGGAGCAGGACAGAGGACAGCATCTCATTTTCAAAAAACCAGTAACATTATCACAGCTGAAAACTAAAGACTTTCAACCAGTTTTGATCCAACTACTGAAAAGTAAACTTGCAAGTTCAACTTTAAGTATTTGCAGTAAAATATCACACCTATTGTATGTCAGTTTACCCCATTCACATGCAGTCCTTAATTTCAGACACTTTAACGGCTTACTTGTAAACATATAAAAGAGGGACCCTGAATCATTGCATTTATTTATTTATCTATGCCAAATGTTTATTAGTGAAATAGTCCTGAAGATATAATTCTACATATGGCGCTTTGATTTCACATAATATTTAAGAAAAGAGACAAAACACATAGAATTAGACATATAATTCAAAGACCACGGTACAACCTTTATCTCTTTTTTTTTTTACTTCAGCAAACAAAAAAATGTCAAATGACATGAAAAGTGGCAAGTCTTCCGACAATAAATAATAAATTACTTTATAATTTTTGCAATGCAAGAGCAAACAAAAAAAAAAGTTTCCTTTTTTTCCTCTTTATTTCCAGAGAGAGAGAAAACAGTCATTTTAACCAATAACTATACACATCTTTGGGGGAAACGTTCTTGGACAGACACAAGTCAAACACAATCCCGAGACGCTTGTGGCAAAATAGAGGTAACCTTGTTGCAATGCTTTATAAGATGGTTTTTAAATCTGAATTCAAAAACCTTTAAAGTCGCTTCAGACTTCTTGATAGAGGATGGATCTCAAAAAAAAGGGGGGGAGAGAGGCAAAAGTAAAAAAGAAACCAGCTACAGGACATGCTAAGAGACCCAGGATTTCAATTAACCCCTTGTTAAAGTCAACTAAAAACATCGCGAACCAACGCAGCTCCACCTTCCTGAAACGACTCTTTCAGCCAAGGAGGCCAGTTTCTCTTCCTGCTCATTTGCTGGAGCTCCTGTTTGGCAAGGCAATGACCAATATAGAAACAGCACCATTCAGAATAGGATGGACTAGAAAATCTCTATTTCTGCTTTTCTCTAGATGTGCAGTGAAATGAAAATGTTTTTTTTTGAGATCCTTGAATATAAATCCTCTACGTTTTAAAAACGTCTTTTTTTTTCAGTACTCCTAAGGTCATTGGATAGCGTATGTTGGGTTTGGGTTTTGTTGTTTAATTCTAGTAAAATCCCATGATTGTCTTCACAGTGTTGCTACCATATCACCTTGTCGTTAAAACAGACTTCGTGCATTTCATGGAGCATTCATTTCTCGATTCAGTTTTCATTGACTGGGTCGTTAAATACTTTTGTTTCGGAGTTCAACATTATAATTCCCACTGTCTCCAACAGGGAAAAAAATACATCTGAATGAATGTTCCTCATGCCTCAATAGGACTGGCTACCATGCTGTTAGGTGTATCTGGGAGCTGAGAGGACATCGATGCCACTTCACTGCCAGTGGAATTAGAGCCGGGTCCTCCTTCTGAAAAATTGACCTGCATAGAAGGTTGAGAAATGAATAAAGGAGGCTGTGATCGTATTCAGAAAAGGACTGTACACCCGTCATATGTATGTACATACCAGTGTGTGTGTGTAGATAGATAGATATGTAGATAGAGAAATCTGCATATCTAGTTGAATTTTAGAAAGCCTACAAGGGAAGGAACTTGAGAAGAAATCCTCTCGCTTTCCCATCTTCCAAGAGATCTCTGTTTTAACCGAAAGTGAATTCCCAACATTATGTTCCATTAAATTATTTAAGAACAAATGTGTTTCCCACTGTAAAATGGCATCGCAAGTCTACCATGCATGCTCGAAATAAAATTATCCTGCTGGCTACATGTTGCCCTGGGAGCAGGCGATTTCTCAGTCTCTAGGCATCAAAGCTTCTCTTCTTGAGTTGGAAAATCCATAACACACGCTCAGATCGTGTGACAGGAGATTCAGAAGAGGCTCCACAGAACAATGATTAACTCCTCAGAGGGTTCACAGAGTGGGCTTTCTTCCTTGTTGTTGGTCCTGCTGCCTTTTGGCCTTTCTCTGTCTTTCTCTCTTTCTCTTTAAATCAGGCTCTTCTGAGAGAAGACCCATATATTCTAAGGTCATTGCATTATAAATATCTGGCTCCTTCTTTCAAGCCGAAAGTATTGTGCTGCTGCTGTAAAGCTCTCCGCCCTGCCCCCAGCCGCCCCCTCCTGCCTTGGCTTCCCTTCCACTGCTCTCATCTGACACTAAAGTTTCAGAAGGTGCAAACACATGGCTGCCCTAAACCCTCCCCTTACCTGCCTTCTGTGATCCAGGTTTCACTCAAGTAACTCGTAAGATTAACCTGACTTTAAAATAAGTTCTTTTTCCTAATTCCAGAGTCTACCTTCCTTTCTACCCTATTAAAATTTCCCATTGTGAGGTCAAGGGACTTCTCAAATTTGCCTAGCCTCTAGGCTGGCCCACTTACAAACATAAACCTGGGCCAACCCCTTTTAACCACTGCCCCTGGCCCATTACCTAACTATTGTCACAGAGAAAGAAAATGCCCTCCGGGTGAATAAGAGGGTAAGAAGTTAACCTCAACAAAGCCTTATTTTCAAAGAAAGGAACACGTTTTTAGGATAGATCTTGTTTTATGGATAAGATTCTATAGGGGTGTTTACTATTTAAGAAAAAAATCATATGTCTACATATACCATATCACAAACAACACATATATTTAATAATCTTATTGACCTTGACCTTTAAGCCTTTTATAGGTGAAAAGTGAGTTAATTTCTCTTCTCTGTATATATAAATAAAACATATTAATGCTAAAACAGTTTTCACATATTATCTCTCTCATTGGTAAAACTCATGTTCCTTTTGCTATACACGTCCCAGAGTATGTGACTGTGTATGACATTTGAACTCATACACTTAAAAATGTTTAAGCAGTTGTACATTTTAGATTATGATAGTCCCAGAAAGGGATATAGTAACAAAAAGTATCGATCATATCTTTGAATAACTGAACTCTTTATTGATATATCTGAAAATTGCACCCAAACAGGCACCTGCTGCCCAGTGATAATAACTTTGATTATGTATTACAACATTGATTATTATTACAATCACCTTGACTTAGGTCCTTAAATATACCAACCTCTAGGAGCTGAGAAGGGAATGAATTTACTAAGTGCTGATCAAAATGCCAAGGGGATCTCTAAAGGCCCTTCCAATTCTAAAAGTCTAAGAAGTATGATTTTTGTGCAACCCTGTACACCTTCCCATGCGTGTCTATTTAGTTGGGCATCTTGAACTTAATCCCTCAAAGTAGGCCTAAGTGATAGAAAATTCAATCTATATGGTCAAATTATGAGCTCTCACAGAAAACACTCACAAGAGGTTTGTAGTCCTTGAGTGCTTGCCTCCTCCTCTTCATCACCCCCCTTCATCTCTCCCCAACTCGGGGGCCAGGGAGGCATGCTCCCCCCTGAATCTCTCCTGTATGACAGTTAAACCAGAATCTCCTTTCTGTTGAAGATTCAGCCTCCTCACTCCGGGAGCTGACACTTACCAGTTGCTGAAAAGCAGGCTGATCTATGTCACTCTGCAAGGCGAAGTCACTCAGGACTTTCCAAGGCGGCTGGTAACTTTGCACCTCCACTGGGTTTGCCTGTAAGCCACCGTCGTGTCTCTCTGGACTGGCGGCCACCATAGGAGTTCCTGTCATCCCCTGGATATTCTGTGAATAGGCGCCCCCAATCCCAACATGTTAATGAGCAAACTCCCTCCCTCCATTGTCTGCCCAGGCTAAGCAAATATACCCTGGTATTATCTTATCTATATAGCAGCCTTTATTGACTCACTTAATCTCCTGCACGGATGGATGTTAGCCCCAGTTCAGTGTTGTTTTATTGTGTTTTGTTTTTTTGCTTCTGTGGGCTGGACTGTTAAGTCTGCTTGGACCTTATTAAACCAAATTCTACTAGGACTTTCTTCTTTCCCCTTTCATTCACAGCTCATCCCAGTTCCTTCCATCTGCCTTCCCAAGCCATAGCATCCCAGAAGCAGAAAGCTGAGGCAGGATAGGCCTCCCTTCAGCCTCTAGACACTGTGGTTTTCCTGCAGTTGCCGTTAGTGAGAATTTTGGTTAGATTTTCTCCAGACAGTTTTCCCCCGCGGAGCCAACCCCCACCCCCAAGTGTTTGGGTCTGGAGGCTATTGTGCTATTAGGCACTAACCAACTTAGAAGGTGTCCTGGCCCAGGCTTGGCAGGCCTGCCAAGTTTAATGACAGCGGGTTTTATAGCATTTAAAAATAGGGCCGAGGCAGTAAAAATCAAAAGTAAAAAAAGAAAGAAACTCTTTAGCTTAAGTCAACCTGGAGGCCTGTAGGCTGGGTGCTGCCGGCGGCCTGGGATGACAGGGGAAAATAGTTCCCTGGCTCTGACATCTCTGGAGGCCTGGGCTTGACCTCGAGCTGAGGGTGCCCTGTTTTCGCCGGGACTTCCCCGGCCTGAAGGCGCTGTGCAGGCCTCGCCCAGGGCTGGCAGTGCGCCCAGGGGACCCCCAAGGTGACCCCCCCACAGAAGCCCTGGGCTGGACAGCACACCATGGAGTTCTCCCTCCCTCTTCACTGCGATGAACTAACGGCCTGAACTTGGCAAAACCAGGGCCAGGCCCCGCTACTGCTTGCCCACGGAGGGGCGCCGCGTCCTTCCGGTTCCGGGGTGGGGGCGAGGTTGAAGGTCACGACCCCACCCACGCGGGCTGAGGGCGAGGGCGCGGCTCCAATAAGTACAGGCGCCTCCGGACCACCCGGTCCTGGGCGGGGACCCTGGCGTGGGTTGCCTCTGCCCGGGCCCTGCGTGGGACGAGGGGTCGACTCGGGGCTCCTGCTCCAGAGGAGGATGGAAACCGCGCGCCAGGCAGCCTCACGCACCTCGTGCGCCTCCTCCGCTCCCCCCTCGCATTCCCTGCCTGGCTGCAGGGCCACTCACAGTTTTGTCATTGGGCTGCTGCTGCTGGAGCTGCTTCATCATGATGCTCCGCTTCTTGTCCTTGCACCGCTTGTTCTGAAACCAGACCCGGATCACGCGCGGGCTGAGGCCGGTCATCTCCACCAGTTGCTCCTTCATGAGTGCGTCAGGCCGGGGGTTTGCGGCGTAGCAGGTCCGCAAGGTGTGCAGCTGCTTCTCGTTCAGCACAGTCCGCACGCGGGTGGTCTTCTCGGGCTGCTTGTGGACGTGGGGCCGTAGGGCCGGCTGCCGGGCGGAGATGGGCTCGGCTGCGGGACAAGGGGCGCCGTGAGCGCTGGCCCATCCCCTCGCCCGCCCTCGCCCTCCCAGATGGTGGCCAGCGCTTTGCAGCCTCAAGAGACAAAGCAGGGGCGGCAGAGGTGGGGGTAAGGGAAGCGAAAGGAAGAATAAAATCGTGTTCTCTAATCGCAGAGGTCAATGCTGAGTAATTCGGGCCCGGAACGCAGCCTCTGCCCCTGCTCTTGTCAACACAACGTTAACAATGGGGCGCACTTCTCAGGGTCTGTCCCCCTGCTTGCAGCAGGGGCGGCATCTTTCAGCCTTATTTCTCTCTTATTCCTCTCCTTTCCTCGGACCCAGACTGGGCCCAGGTTACACCGAGTACTCGCCACCTCCAGGTTCTTGGGCGAAGTCCACAGACAGTACTAGGGAAGGAAAAGCAGAACACTCCAGTGACGGCCAGAGACACTACACCAACCAGGAGAACTGCAACGCGAAGGCCGAGGAGGATTCTGCCAGAAAGCCTTGAACTTCAGTCCTGAGAGGACAGTCATGTCAAGGAGCTAAAGAAATTCGATATTTCGGCCATCTCTCCAGTCCCTGGTCTTCCTTAGTACTAAATCTACCTGGATGCTCCTGAGATGAGCTGACCCCAAGCAAAGGAAAACCGAAACTGTTGAGCTGCCTAGGTTCCAGATAAACGCCAGCTGGAAAGTATTCTGTTTCCTGATTCCCTCCCAATATTCCGTCCTCCTCTGTTTCCTCACAAGCAGAGCACAGGTTGCACGGAACAGAAGTTGCCACCTCTGGTTTTGCCCCCGTGCAAGGTAGTAACACATCCCCCAGGACAGAAATCTTGGGGCTGCCAGAAAGCAGAGGGGAGAGAGCTGTACTTTTCTCACCGCCAGTGTTTAGTGCGAATTGATACTTCAGAAATGCACCCAGGCAGATCCATTCATGACCGGAAGGCAGGTTTGGAAACATTGTCTGCCTTCTTACCCAGGGCCTCCTCCTGGCCAACCTTGCTCTGTTTCTACTCTCCTTCCTGGGAAAGGGCCGTCTGATCGGTATAGTACAAATCCTGCACCTTCCAGGAGCCCCTAGGGTCAGGTCAACACCTATGGGGTCAATTTAGTGTTACAGCCACAGGCCTGAAGATGAAATTGTCACCAAATCACGAAGAATGAATGGTTTAAAGAGGCAGGCACCCTTTAAAAGGCAATTACTGCAGATCAGCTTGTTGACAGTTTTAAATTACAGCTCTGTGCAATGACCTGCAGTTACTAAGACTGTATCATTTCGGGTCCATTCTTTCACAAAAGGATAAAAATAAATTCTAAAAATGTTTTGGAGTGTGGGGCAGTTTGCAAGGAAAAAGGATTTGAGAAGCTAAATGACTTAAGGCCACCTAAACTTCCTTCATTGGGTTAAAGGAGGAAGCTCCAGGGGCCCAGAGCTCCACCCCTTTAATCAGGCAGTGGCGGGCAGCATATCTGCTGAAGTCCGTTTTCAGTAAGCCACGGTTTGGAGGCCAAGGTGAACTAGAAGTACTGTTTGGACGTGTGTATACGTGTGCACAAGTGGTGTACATTCACGTGTACCCATATATAGACACACAGACGTGTAGGTATGCTGGAGCAGTCAAGGGCACAGCGAGTGCATTGAACCTTGCCGCAAAAGAGCGAAGCACAGCACAAACTGCCCCCACAACACTTCCTTTAACTGCCGGCCGCCGCCGCTGTCGCTGCGACCGCCCTGTGCCTACCAGGGTTGCCGGGCCGCCCGCGCGCTGGCAGGGGCGGCGCTGGCCTAGCACGACGCCTGCCTTCCGAGCCGGGCCTCCCTCTGCGCCAAGGAGTACCTGCCATTTGCAGCGGCCGCGCCGGGTGCAGGGGGCTGAGCGGGTCGCCGGCCCCCAGGCTGGCCCTCTCCACCACGTCGTGGTCGGCTCGGCAGAAGAGCCCGTCCTCCCGCAGTGCGAACTCGTCCCCTGGGATGAGCTGGCGACTGCAGGCCACGCAGCGGAAACACTCGATGTGGTACACCTTGGAGCGGGCGCGCATCACGAAGTCGTTCTTGCTGAAGCCGATGCTGCACTTGGCGCATTTGATCCCGTACAACCTACGCGGGGGCCGGGCCCGGGCCGGGAGAGAAGCACAGGGAGAGGGGGTCACTTCAGGCGGGCACTGCCCTGGCGCAACACTGCCGGCGAGGCCGGCCACAACGCCCTGAGACACTGAAATCAGCATTAGCAGACTAGCCGGGAAGAGGAGGATAGAGAAGAGTCGATTTCTCTCCCTTCTCTCTCTCCCTTTCTTTTTACTCCCTTTTCCTTCCCTATGAACCTCCGTGTCTCCGTCCAGTACCTCTTAGTTCAGAACCCGTGGTCCATACCACGGAAAAATGTTTGATGTGTTCTAAACCTGGGCTGCTGCTCTAGCGATCAGTCCGAGGGTGGCCCCTGCAGCTCCTGGCAGGAAAGAGTCCAGGGGGACTCCAGTAGCCACTGGCCTCACACTTTCTCCTCCCTATCCTCCAATTTCTACTGCTAGAAATGTCTCAAACTGTAACAAAAACTCCTCCTTCTAAGAAAAAAAGAGGCTGGGGAAGCAGATTGTCACCCCACTCGGTTTGCAAACAGACACAAATGCACAAGCAGAATAACAAAATGAAACCTCTGAGGGCTTCCAGATCCCTTTCTGCAGCATACGCCCGTTGCAATTTTTCCCCAACTAAAGATTTTTCCTCAGGCAACAATGTTAACAAAGTTTCCTCTCCATTCTTCCGTTTATTATTATTTTAAAAATGTGCCTCTGTTCCCTCAATCTTTTTCAAATCACTGAAGCATCTACCACTGTTTCAGTTTGCCTGAGAGCTATGACCGCCCAGAAGAATGAAAAGACTCACTTCTAAGATCTTCCTCACTAACCTTTCCTTACCAAGGGACAATCCTTTTAGGTTCTGCCTAGGCGGCTCTGCCCTGGCTCCCTCTCCATGTATCAGTAATAACAGAAGCGAGGGCATTCCTACAAACGGAGAGAATGGAAGAGAGGGAAAGATCCACACAAAGTGGGGAACTGGGGCATCTCGCTCCCCCAAGGGAAGAAAGGCATTCGGAAATCTAAATGGTCTCTCTGTTCTGCTTTTACAACTACAGGATTTCAAAGGAACACACACACACACACACACACAGAGCTGAGAGAGAGTGGAGAGGAAAAGGTAAAATCGATTGGCTCCTTCTGCAAAAGTGCATCCAGAATTTGGCAAATGCTGGTCTATATGCAATGGACCAAAACACTATCTCCATAGCAGTAAAGATACTCCTGGAGGTGCGAAGAGAGCTCTCCCTCTCCAGAATCTTGAGTTCACACACCAATCAAGTAAACAATGAAACCAGCTCATTTGTCAGAGGTTAGAAGGTAGATTCAAAAGTTTTCCTCCCTCCGCCTACTCTATATGAGATCTTCCATTTCATAGGATGAGGACTTTACCTTGCCTGTGACCAAACAATTTGGAAAATCCCTCCCCTTCCTCCAGTCCCCACTTCCCCTATTTCCTCCCACTTGCCCCTCCAACCAAAGCATCAATAACCTTTTTTGGGGGCACTGTTTAGTTTTACCTATCAAGATTATTCTCTCCGCTTTATGATTTTAAAATTAAAAAAATGCTAGACACTAAGTGAGCAAGAAAAAATTGTGACTACATACTTAAATTTTGACTAAACTTTAATATAAGTTCACAGCTCCAGAAACTCTATTACTTAAAGCTAATTACTTGTTAATAGCCACTGGAGAAATTTTTTAAAAAATACATAATATTTTGATATTGTTTAACCTAACACTGAGAGTGTTATCGCTTCTGTTTGTTATTAAAATAAAATTTCCTTTAGAAATTCTACTGGCTTCCTAAAGCAGCAAATGAAGTTTCTGACATAGTACATATACACAGGTCAGAGAAAATTTGAGATTAGCGAAGCACGAAGTTTAGATGCAGAATAAACTGAAAGAAAAAGAAACTCGGAAAGTTCCTTCTGTGGTTTTACCCTTGTTAGTATGGGCAATTCACTCATTTTATCAGTTACCAGATTTTAATGTGAGAAAGGAAGCTGTTCAATTATCTAAATATACCAATTGTTCGTAGACAGATGATGGGCAATTTGATCTGCTCTGTCTAATTCATCAGCTCAGATAAGATAAGAAAGAAAAGATAGTCAGATGTCACCAAAGGGTTAATATTTAAAAAGATTAAATTTCCAGCCTTTTTGCAGGGAATATTTGGGTTGGTTTTGAAATTTTCCAGGAAGGAGCTGTTACCCTAAAAGTAAAAGGTGAAATACCTCTATTTGCTTTCAAAGTGCATCTCTAAACATGCTTAGATCTTGCATTGACATCTCCAAAGAATTTGTACGTTACTAATAAATTACTGAACTAAAGCAAAAGAAGGAAAAATCATTGCAGGATACAATAAAAAATAAACCTTTTTTTAAGTTTAGAAACCCCAACTTATCCATCTTTAAATTTATTTTTTGGAAGGGGGAGGGTGGAAGAGGAAAATAATTTGAGCATCACAAATTCCAAGAGCAATTAAACAAGCTTCAATACTATGCAATTTAGGAAAACCACCACTGAGTTTGGGGGAGGTTCCCTAAAAAGTGAAATGAACAGTATAGTTTAATTTACATAACTCACTTAGATGGTAACTTTAGCATGCTGGACCCCACTAAAGCAAACTTCCCCCAAAAGACAAAGCCACATCAAATAATAAACAAGGAGTGGGGAGAGACAGGGAACTCTCACAAAATTAAGGAAGCAGTATAAATGGCGTACCTGATATAATCTCTTTTACAGTAGGTTTTCCCATCTCTAACAAAGCACGTACAGCTCTCGTCCAAATACTGATTACACTCCGCACATTTCAAACATGCCGCATGCCATTCCAAATCCGGAGAAACCCTCAGAATATACTGATCGTGAATCTGATTGCCGCAACCAACACATAAGGAAATCAGACGTTTTTCTGAAATGAAAATAAATACATGATTGACTAACCGTTTACTTCCTACAGAGATAAACACACTTTTAGTGTCGTTCTCTTATAGGGCGTACTCTGGGAGGTGTTTTTTTCTTTCTTTCTTTTTTTTAAGAGTATTGCACTTTGGGATGGTAATTGAAGTGTGCCATCAAAACCTTGACTCATTTTAAAAAGGAGGTGGAATATATGTAAAATGCGATTTGAGTAGTCTACGTTTGTAAGCCTAGCACGCAATCAAACCCGTTCATTTTGTATTTCTTTTTCCTCCCTCCTCCCTCTTTGCCATAATCATCGGGAAAGATTATGGATAAGTCAAGTCAAAGAAAAGGTTTTGACTAGAAGCGTTAAGTGAACGCAGGGATGTCTATATTTTCCATGAAGCATGCTCTTAAATAGCACACAGGACTGGATATTGTTAGGAAGAGCAGACATCAATACAGTTGTCACTAGTTCTTTTTTGCAAGTCTAATGCTAATTCAGATCTCCGGGTATTGTATGTGCAGGCAGTCCTTCGCAACAGAATAACCTTCTCGGAGAGCTCAGGATTCCCGAGGAGGAAACCACCGCTTAGCACTAGAAGCCTAGGGTTTGGAGGGCACACAGGCGAATTCAAACACAAGGTACGATCAGTTTCCCGAAGATCGGAACCAACAGCAAGCATGCAGGCGTGGCGGCAAAAAGAATAAGCCACCTTTTCTCTCTCTCTAGGCAATGACTCCAACTCCGAAGAGCCCTTGGCACCCGTGCCTGAGAGAGACCCCCGCACAAGAACAGCACACCGAGCCCCACAAGGTAAAATAGCCTCTTACTTTTTGGTGGATCTCCCATGTCTCCCATATCTGTAAGAGGGAGTAATGTCCACAGTGAAATGGTGGTTGTACAGTTGGTGAACAGCCCACAGAGAGGATGCTGGAGCTGTGGCTAAGTGGGAAATAGTGGCCCCTGGGATTGCCAAGGCTGAGAGAGCCGCTGCCCGGCTGCGCCGCGCCCTCGCGGATCGGGGAGTCCAATTTAAGCCGGCGGAGTTGGCGGAGCGGAGGCGCTGCGGCGGCGGCGGACTCGGCGCGGCTCGGGCACCTCTCTTCCTTATCTCTTACTCAAACTTCTCTGCTCCAACTCAGCTCCATCGCCATTGGTCTGACGCAGCGCGCGGGGACGTCAGGCGAGCGCCGCGCCCATTGGCTGCGGGACGCGGGGCGCAGCTGTTCTGATTATCATATTTCAGCCTCGTCGCTGCCGAGCGCCACTGACCGCTCGGCGAGCCCGCGGGAGAGGATTAGGGCTCCCGGGGCAACTTGCTCGGGGCTCAGACCGCTCTCCCCGGCTGCTCGGGCTGCCCGGCTGCTCTGGCTTTTGGCCTCCCTCTCTTCCTCCTCCTGCCCCCTCCCGCGCTCCTTCCCGGCCGCGCCGCCAGCGCCCTCGCCTCCTGTCGCGCTGCTCCTCCGCCCTGCGCTCCTGGGGTCCCCGCTGTCCGGCTGGCCGTGTTGCGCGCGGGGCTCACTTTTCTGCCGCCGGTGGCGAGTGGCTGGTGGGTAGGTCTTCCTGATGACGAGGTCCCTCCTGGGCCCTAGGAAAAGGGGCGTCTGGGAACAAGCCGTTTGGCTCGGTTTGGTCTCGCGCTTTGGCGCACAGCTCCGGGTCTGGCCCGGCTTGGCTGCCGGGGAGGGTGAGTTCCCGAACTGGCTGCGCTTGTCGCGCTGGGAGCTGCATAGGGGAAGAAGAACCGGGAATGAATAGACCCAGAGGAATTGTTCGCTACTGCTACCCCAGCACCCCGTTAACCCCGACCTCAGATCTCCAAAAACTTAGGGTGGGAGGAAAGCGGCGCTTCTTGCCTTAGCGGAGAATCAGGTTGGAAGCGGACAGGTAAAACCAAGGTGACTCCGCAGGCTGCTCTCTCTCCTTCCGACCCTCGAGGTCTGCTTTGCAGTTAACTCTAGAATTAGGAAGCGCACTAACCTGAAGCCAAAGATCGAAATGATTTTCAGTAGTTTACAGTTTGTAAAACGATTATATCCTGTCCACTTCTTCTGTTTGCTAGTCTCCTGCCCTTTTTTGAAAGCAAACGTGTGCAATTAACTGGTGGTGTTTTGATAATTAAAAGGACAAATCTCCATGTCTCTCTAGAGATTTTAAAAAATACGTTAGTCTTAAGGCGTCAGTAGGGAGGGGTCTCATACAGAAGAATAGTGAAATACCTATTTGACTTCACTGGGTATGTTGATCTGATATTTTTCTCTCGGGAAACAACCTAGAGAGAGAAAAATGTTGGCTGCAACTCGCCGGTAACCTTTTCCAATAATTTCTTACATGTTCCCGTCACCTCTGCAGTCTCTCAAAAACAAAGTCACAGGAAGGCCACGAAGAACCCCCACACTTCTCCCCAAGCTTCTAAATAGCTATTCGTTATCTAATGTGACTGCAGTTTTATCTGAAAAGGCTCACAAACCCAAGCAGTAGAAGGCTTAATTTCGGTGTCTTGTTGCCGCGAGAAAACCTGGTGTGTTAGGAAACTCCTTTCGTTCTATCTTTCCTCAGATCTAACCCTTGATAAGAGCTATGAGCCCTTAGCTGGCCTCAGTGGCTCGGTTTGCATGATTATGCTTCTCCAGAGGCAAAGAGAAGCTAAGATGCGGGAGTTTACTCCTGAACTAGTGGGGCTATACCAAGAACACGTATTTGTTTTGTTTTGTTTTCTCTGAAGGAAGATTTCTAACTGGATCCCATCCCTTCTGTTTTTGTTAGAAGTTATATCAGAGTGCGTGTGTGAAATCGAAAGTTGGCTAGACATAGGTTGATAAATTTATCAGATTTTTTGTGCGTTTTGTTTTGTTTCACGGGGGTTTTTGGTCCAAGTTTCTAGTCTCTGGTCTTATACGTGTGGAGCCTTTTGTCAGGCTGCTTTTGCAAAACTGATACTGATAATCACAACACGAAGCAAGTCTTCCGGTATATGGGCATGTTACCCCAAAAAGAGAACCTAGTTGACTGGAGTTAAAAAAAAAAAAGATACAACTATAACGCCAGAAAGTAAATAGAGGATTTTCTCCAGTCGTATTCCATTATGCCACCTTTGTAACATGCAGTTAAACAACAGACGCTGCCAGAAGCCTGATGACTTGTATTTGAGATCCACAAAGTACCCTCACTACCCATCCTTCTTCACACCAGATGCGCGCACACAGTGTGGTGTTTTAACTCCCTAAACTAATAAGCTGTTCCAAAGAATTATTGCTGCTGATGATAACAATTCCGGATAGAAAAACTGCCATGTGGCTTGGAGGAAACCTTTAGGAATGGGCAATTTCATTATAATGCTGAAGGCAACATTTTATCCTTGTTTTCAGCCCCCACTGTTGTGGTAAACAAGTATTTTCTTACCAAGTTCCTAAGCTGATAGAGGTAAAGGTCCTGTAGAAGACACTGCCTGCTAAGGGGGGAAATTTGAGAGAACTGAGTAATTATGTTGTGCCATGATGGTTGTGCTGTGGAGTTCTCTGTGTCTGTTGCTAATACACTTTGCATTAAAATTAAAGTTAGGATAGCAGGCATATTGTTTCACTTCACCTTGAAGTTCAAATGTAATTACAGATTATCCTGCTGTTTCCTTAGCTGATTGCAATAGGTGCATTTAATGAATCAAATATATCTGTAAAAAAAATTGGCAATATTTTTATAGAATACATCAAACAGTGATTAGCAATATTTCCTCCAGTACTTGATCACAGGAGCGACCTCTTGTGTTCAAAGGGAGGATTAGACCCTGTCCTGTCAAACATGGACTCATTTTGACCTTTGCCTATTCTCTTAGGTCAAAAATATATCCTTCAAAATATCAGTTTTCTGAATCCCCTGGTTTGAACCCCTATATTGACGAAAGAAAAACCAGAATATTAGTAGTTATTCAATATTTGTCCCTATTATCTCCAGGCCACCCAAATATACTTTACAGTGTCTTTGACTATGAAAGAGATGCTGAGATTTAATAAGTTCCTCTTGAGTCTGTCGCATGTGCCCATGTGCACTTGCATACACTTTCCAAAAGCCGCTGTGACACCTAAAACTCCTGGTAGGCTCTTACGTCTGTATTTCTGTGTGCTGCTGCTTTCTGTCTCTGCTTTAATTAAAATTTAAACATTCTGCATCAAACTTAATGCCAGGTACACATTCCTGAACAAATATCATGTTCTCAAACTACTTTTCAAAAATCTAAATAGGTTTGAATTGCAATTGAAAAGTAGTGTTACATGTTTAGAACTTATTTATTGCCCAACAACCTCTGGCAAAGTTCATAGAAATGAACTTTAAGTTGGCTCTTTGGGAAAGTATGTACAGAAAGGGAGAAGACTTCTTCTTCCCCAACTAAACGAGATTGGAAAGGAAAGGGGGTTTGGGTCAGCTTTTCCTGAACTATGGATTTGTTTGGGAACTTATTCCCAGGGAGGTGATGCTCTGTTTAGCCCACATCAGAATCTCATTTGAAAGGGTGGGATAACAGTTGGACTGCCAATTTGCATGAGTAAGGTATTCAGGTGGAAAACTATAACTGAAGGATTTGTATTTTCCTGATATCCACAAACTTGTAATTTGGGGATGAAAATGAGACGTGAACATATTTTCTTCACCTCAGAAAATAGATATGGAATGTACCTCATTCCCCCTTCTTGCTTTTACTTATTCTGTGTAGTCTAATCATGGCTACGTAAACCATCCATATCTTAAATCACGTCCAAAGGTCAGATAAAATTATATGCGTTTCAAAGGGAGTCACGGTTAACCATTTACATTCCACCCAGATCAGGACTGTGGGTGTTTACGGCTCATTTGCCTCTCTTCTGGTTCTTCTTGGTGACGGCTTATTGACGATGAATCAAGAGAATCTGCGCTCTAATTTCAGAGAAAAAGGGAAGGGATCTTCTTTATGTACCATTGGGTATGAAATGATTATCTTTTTCTTGCCGTCTTTTTTTTTTTTTAAGTAATACTAAGCAATGATAATACTGAAGGCAGTTAACAACCCCATAGTTGTGATTCCCATTTTATTGCCGAGAACTCCTGCTGTGACTGTTGTTTTGTTGAGTGTCAGTTGCTTTATTAACCAGTTAAAACAATCTAGGTGAATTGGCAAGAATTTTTTTTCTGCACGCAGAGCTTCCTAGCCTACGGTTCTTAGTTCAGGTAGTTGTTTCTGTCCCCAGCGTTCCTGGCAGAGGCAGCCCGGGAGGCAGCGTTCCTGTGCGGTCTGCTGCTCGGTTCTCAGCCAAGATAGAATTCCACGCTCCCGGCAGCGGCGAAGCCACAAACCTCAGATCAGTGTTGAGAATGCGAGGTTCCGCACCTCGTTGCCGGTAGCAATTCGGCCAAGCGAGGACAGAAATTTGCACCCTTCCTTTAACATTGTGCTTTTGGAAGTGTTTATTATGATTTCACAAAAGCAGCTGGCAGTGTCACGCGAAACCTTTCTCTTCCTTTTTTCAGTTTTTTTTGTTTTTGTTTTTTTTCTTTTTGAAACTCGAACTGACTAGGAACAGGCAATTTTCATCTGCGCCGGAGTTCTGCGTGGAGCCCAGGTTGCAGCCAGTGAGTGCAATGTGCTGACTAAGAGGTTCTGGCCCAAGGACGCGGTGAGCCCTGCATCTGGCGAAGCCTTCATTAAATGTATCGGATTCTCGCTGGGGTAGTTGGAGTCTGGAGAGGCGAAAAAGCTTGATCTCCCAAGAACTGGGCGGTTCGGCTAAACGCTACCACATCTGCACTGAATGTAGCAAAACACCCAGGGGCCCACCAGAGCTCTCGGGAAAGCCGCGGCAAGTTAACTCAGTGTAGTTGATCAAATGACATTCTTTCTGAAAGAAATGACACCCTTTCCCCCACTGCAATCCTGCAGCTCTGAATTTAGCGCCAAAGGATTGACTTCCACCGCTGGCTAGAGGTTTACGGGCAACGAGCGGGGGAGGGGAGGCGAAGGTACCTTGGAGGAGGTCAAGAGGAGGAGGAGAAGCAGCAGCAGAAAATTACCAGCCAAGCGGGGGAGGGAATTGGAAGCCCGGAAATCTACCAGGATGCCTCAAATAACCTTGCCTTAAGTCTCAGAATTCAGCACTCGAAAAACAGCCTCATAATAAGGTGTCCTCGGGTGGGCTGCGGAGGTGATGTCAAGAGTTATAGCTACTTTCTATGAATTAAACTGGTGACTAAAGCATGTCGGGCCGTTTAGTCTAGCTGAGATGCGTGGGTGGGGGCTGTTTTTAAGGTGAGGGGCAATCATTGGTGGCATCCACAAGCAGATTCTCAGGGTAGAAGAGAATGTGGTGTCAGGGCTGGAGGAAAATCTTCAAGTCGCAGTAAATGGCTAATAAGTTCGGGAGATAAGATTTTAGGGACAGTTTTGAAGGTCGCCATCTGCTTGGAGGTGAATGAGAGGATGAGGTCCTGGTGCGTGTGCATTTAGAATCATCTGCGCCTCCGGATCCAAGCTGGTAAGGTAACTCAGCAATTCTTTGTGACTTACGGTTGAGAGAAGAATTTGTCCCGCCCCTCTACCTGCTAAATGCCAACTGAGAAAAGGGGCCCAGGAGACGACCCCTTTCAGAAGGAACGTCATTTGATCAACTCCACTGAGTTAATAACTTGCTCTGGGAGGAGGTCAAGAACGCCTTCCCTTCCCACCCGCGCAGCCACGCGGCGCCGAGGTCAACCGCTCTATGCAGACAGCCTCTCACTGGGGGCCCAGGAACTCCTGTCCTACGGTCCTTTTCGGGCTTAGAGCCCTGCGATCAAGTTTCTGGTCTCGCCAAGAACCCCACCCGCCCGGGTTCAAGCACAGATGTCGCTAGATATTTAGCCCAGCCCCAGTCCAGGGATGAGTAGTGCGAAACAAAGAGAACCCCACCTCTATCCCCTCGGGCCTCCTCCCTTCCCGATTTCCAACTTGTCAGCCTTGTAGCCGACCACCCCCCAACCCTGAGTGTTCTGCGCTCAAGGGCATTTTTCTATCCCATCTTCCGGTTGACAGAAGTGGAAAAATCGAACTGAATCTACACCCCACTGCCCTAACTCCTGCTAGACTAAAGGAGGAAATCCACGTGCCGCACACCTCTCACAGTCCCGAGACAGCGAGCGCAGCCCGGAGAGGTCATTCTGTTCCTCAGTGTGAATCCGCTTGCCACTCCCGTTTGGAACCAGAGCTCTGGAGAGCCTCGGTAGCGCATTGCTGGGGACGCGAAAGCAAAGGTGAATCCGGTGAATCTGATCACCCGCGGCGCCGATCACTAAAAGGGGAAGGGCCCCTGCCTGCTACCTGGGGGCTGTCTGCTGGGAGATCCTCCAGCCTCCTAGGTTCGAAGAGTGGAGAAGTAACCGCAACCTGTGGCGGCAGACTCAGAGATGCAACCTTTCTGAAGGTTAAATAAACTTTGTTTTAGGTTGCCCCTATTTTCCTCCCATGGCCCAGTCCCCTAGGTTTCTCCCCGAATGAATACACTTGTGGAAATGAAAGAATCAAAGTACCTTCTTAATTGCTTCCAACTCTTTGTCAAATCACCTCTTTATGCCATCTGCCAGAGGCTCAACTTTCTCTGAGCGCCTACGTTCAAGAAAATTGTAAGGACAACATTCCCTCTGCATTTGCGTTGGTGGCAGCGTCCGGAAATGATAGCATAGTTATTGGTGCAGAACATTGGAGTGAATAGTTTAATTCTTAATATCACTCCTAAAATATAGATACGTTGAAGTATTAGTTGGCATTATTTTTTAGGATTATTTTATTCACTTTGTGTTGCAAGCGTTTGAATTGGAAAACAAGAGAGAAACCCCCGCAGCGTAGATTCACTTCAGCGCTCTACTGTCAGGCGGGGGACCCACACGGGCTGATTAGCTTAGAGAGGCGGACTCCTTTGTTGATTTAAGAGTTCACCAGGCAAGGCAGAGCAATTACGTTGTTGCCTTTTCTCAATTGTCTCTTGTTGACTTATATCCAGAACGCTTCTATTGTACAAAATTCGATCCAAAAGTGAAAAATAAAAAAAAATGTTAAGGTAAAAAGGTGATAATGGTAATACAGTTCTATTTTAACTGGCTTTGTTTATGGATTGTATATACCTCACACACATATATGTGAAAGATATCAAAAGTATTAGCTTATCTTTTTGGATAATTGTGTATGTTATAATTATATGCTAATGATATCATTTATTACAATATATCCATAAAGAAGAATTTGAAATGCTATTTCTCATACACATAGCCTCTTTCCAAGAAAATAATTAGGCTTAAAAATGATATTCAGGGGTGCTTTTATAAAAAACAAAATCTGAAACTTCATGAACCAAAGTCCCACCAAACATGATGGTCCATACTAGGTTGCTACAGGTTAATACTACAAGAAAACACTCTTCTGTTTTACACAATCTTATTGTATTTCAGTTGTGCATCTAATGTGTATTTTACCACTTACTATTCTGAAATCTCCCATCACATCATAGCAGCAAGAAACAAAATCTGAATAAGTCCTAGATAATGCTGAACGAATGATTATGATTAATTTTTGATGTTTAATAATATTGTGCCCACCTCTATTTAAATGTGAATATTAATATATTTAATATAACTAGATAATATCACCACCTCATAAATTACAAAAAAATCATGTAAAGCAAAAGAGCAAGTATAACAAACTTCTTTACTTTCTATAATGTCTAGTTAGAGTCTGTTATCAAAATATAGTCATAATAATGATTCATATGTGTAACAAATAGGTAGCTATCCACTCTATCAGTGTTCAGTCTACTTATAAAAACACTGAACTATTATATAATGTGTGCTCTCACTTGAATGTAGTTAAATTGGTACTTTGCCATATATTCTTCTCTCACTCCTCAGTTACATGTAACAACCTAGAAAGATCACTGCATCTTGAACTGTGATACTAATTCAGAAATATATTATTCCCCATAACTAGCATCCTGCTGACTCTCACTTAAGTATCAGGACCCAGATTATGTTATGTCTCACTTCAGAATGTGCTACAATGTGCTATTTCATCTTCTTGGCCCAGTCTTAAAATTTATTATATATACTCTCCTTTTTATGAGCTGCACAAACCATTGGTTATAGTGATGAGAAGCACTGAATATAGTTTCACTGGCTTTGGATTCTTGTATAGTATATTAAAAAATAGAAATCGTATCTTTTAGGTCTTGATGGTGTTTCTTCCAATCTTGAGATGTTGATTTTGCTGTCCCGAATGTCACATGATGTGCCTCTTCATAGTCCTGTACTCAAGCCATTGTAGATCTGCTGACGTGACCCTGGATGTGCTGGGCCAGGGCCAATATATTCTTTTGAATTATGCCAGCAGTGAAGAAGAAACTTGAGTACGGCTCTCAAAGTGGAGGGAAAGGTAAGTGGATGGAAAATCACTCTTTTGATACGGTGGTGGCAAAAGAATTGAGTGTACATGACTTTATCAGCTGTCAAAAGAAAGAATGAAAATAGGTGTCACACTAAGATGAGAAAAGTATTCGGTTTTGAGACAAGAAAGAGAAAGCTTATTAAAGGAAAGAAAAAATGGAGTAAATGTCAAGAGGAACAAAAGGAAGGAACAGATCTTGGTGACCCAGTTCATCCTGATAGACTGTGCATTTAAGGGCAAAACCCAGATCTTTCTAGTAGTTGGAGACTGGCAAAGTAGATGGAGATTGGGAAAAAGTGGACTTTATAGTTATTTTAATCTGACATTTAAAACTTTAAAATTCTGATTTAAGGGGTTTTTTTTTGTAGAAAAGTAGATTATTTGGCAATTATTTTAAAAAGTTGTGTTGAATCTTTAAACACATTATGCTGGGACGCTTACCAAAAGTAAATTCACTATTGGTAAACTGTAACAGCACAGAAAACACAAACTAAAGGTACTAGAAATAGCATAAAATGGATTCTTATAACTTTTTTATGTAAGTAGGTTCATTTAAAAACAGGATTCAGGACTCAGAAAGGAGAAAAGACTACATCTGAGAAGGAATTTTAAAAAATGGCTTCAAATGTTTCCAGAGTTCTTGTTAGCCATTGACCTTCTACAGATTGGATTATCCCAGAAAGTGTAATTCACCTATTTGGAACTGCTTGCTTAAACCACAATAAAAACAAAGATGTGGAAACACTGCCTTATGTGCAAATTCATGCCAGGCAAATTTAAGGGCTGCCAGTAACGTTGCTGTTATGTTAGCATTTCTGACCTGGCTTCACGTTCTCCTAGAGTGGTTCTTCTGATGTGAGAAGAATGTAAGCCAAAACCACGAGGGAGCGTTCTTCGCACCCGTGCACTTGGGAAGAGTTTGGGTGTCCAAAATGTTGGAAAGGTCAGATACAGTTGTTCTCATAGAATCTATTCTGGAGGTCAGGAGGTCAGAATGTCTGCACATGTGCACAAACCAACAGGCCCATAAAAGCCTGATAGGAGGCAGCAATGCCCCATAAAAGGTCACACCCAGCCGGAATCCAACAACATTTGAAAGGCATCTGCTATAGAGAAGAAATATGAGACTGACAGCAGCGACAGCGGCAGCAGCAGCAGCGAAGAGAAATGGGGATTAATCATGGTAAAATACTGAGCAAAAGAGACAGCAAATTCTGCCAAGCATGAATACCTCTCTACTCACATGTCTCACAAAGTACTCTCTTCAAAGTACAAGCCGGTTGGCCAAGGTCAGGTTGATCTTTGCTAGGCTAAAAGACGCAGCTACTGAGTGCATCCCACGGCAGAGGGGGAACACGTAAGGATTTTTAGTGTTTAAAAAAAAGAAAAATTATTTGTGGTTCAACAGTAGAAATACTCCTGATAACACATCGTAATCAAAATTGCATTCCCTCTCTGTGCTCATGCCATTCACTTTGGGATAATGCCGATTTATAAAGATTATTATTAGGTTGCTATTAGCCTGTGGATCTCTAAGACTTTTCTTTTAATGTATACCCTCTGTATTTCTAGATTTAGCATCTTGCCTCATTTTATAATTTCTCCTCATTGAGACACCCTTTCTATAAGCAAAACATTTTACATGACAGCCTTTGGAGGACTGAATTGGTAGCCCTAAATGGTGCAGTTTAGAGGGCTCTAGGCAAAGCCACAAAGACTGAAATATCATCCCCACCCCGAGTATCTATCAAAGGGACACCAAAAAATTCTAGCAAGGTTTTGCTTTAACTCTCATAAAGGCTCTTTAGTCTTCAGAAGTTTTTGTTTAGTTTTGTTTGTTGGTTTTCAATTCAAATATCAAAGTTTTCTGTAGGTGATTTTCTCCTCTTTCTTTCCCTTTTGTACTATTATGAAAGTTTCTATAATAAGTATGTTGCAATAAGAAAAGAGGAAGAAAGGAAGGTGTCTAGAAGGAAACAAGGATGGTAGACCTAAACATGAGTGATATACAATGGAATAAACCTCAACAATGAAAAGGAATGAACTATTGATACATGCTGTAATGTGGGTGAAGCTCAAAGTAAATAGCCTGAGTGAAAGAAGACCAACAAATCGACACACTCTGTTATTCCATTTATACAAAATTCTAGAAATACAAACTAGTGTATAGTGACAGAAATTAGATGAGTGGGGGCTTCGGAATGGAGGGGGTGACAGGGTGAGGCAGCATTGAAGGATTGCTAAGGGGCTTCAGGAAACTTTTGGGGGTGATATATCCTTTGGGGGTTCATTATCTTGATTGTAGTAATAGTTTAACAGGTGAACACATATGTCAAAGCTTACCAGATTATGCAGTTTAATATGTACCATTTATTGTATGTCAATTATATTTCAATAAAGCTATTTTAAAAAAGACCTCAAGAAACTGAGTATTGTGCGTTGCCCTATTCTTTATTATTATTGTTGTTGTTATTATCATTAATATATACTTTTTACAGTGAGATGATGGGGAAAGGGCAAGTGCACAGCGTTGTACATGATGAAATAAGGTGCTCAAAGAGAGAGGAGAGGGAACTTACCTCCACCACTGCCCTGATTGGAGTTTTGTCAGTGGTTGCTCAGCAGCATCAATCTGAATTTCCACTGCCTAATCCTGTAACTATAAGCACTTTCTTTTCCTCTTGTAGTTTCACTATTAGAGATCCCAAGATATGCTTTCAAGAAGCCTTCTTAAATATCCTGCTTTCCCAAAGTCAAATTAATTCTACTATTTCTAGCACTTTGTGGGTAATTTCTTATAACACATCACTTTCTACTTTGTTTAGGTATAGGTCTTTCTACCATCTTGAAGAAATCTTAAAAACAACAGTATTTAAGAAGAGAGTCCACCTCTAGTCCATTATTATAAACTACTGGCTTTCTACAAACCTTTGGTGAGTTATCGAATGGTCTCTCAGCCAGCTTGTTGGAGTCCTGCTGCCTTTGGCTCACCTTCCCCAGATGTTAACAGTCGGTTCACCTAAACAAATGCACCACTTCCTGGGCACTCTGTTCTGTTACCCAGTGGGTCGTGCATCAGCCTGATTCATGTTTGAGCTCTTCATACCTTTTGGGCACTGCTTCCAACACGTGGCTGCACCCCAAGGCTTACCAGAGAAGTCAGCCACCTTCCTCTTTCTGTCTCTTTTGGATGGGTCTTCAGCATATGCCCAGGTCATTCCTTCTTCCTTGGAAACTTAAGTTGCTGTGAGCTGACCTCAGTATCTGAGCCATATTGCTTGTATCTTTAATCACTCATTACCACACAGGCTTTTCTGTGAGGCAGAGAGAAGGGGAAAGAGAAATGACTTAAATGTGATGTTGCTTAAATAGAAGATTTATTTCTCTTCATGTTTTGTATTTGGGGTTTAAACATCACTGATCAGGGAAAGGATCCGGCACTTTCTTTGCTTCATATCTGTTGGTCTTCCCACAGGGCAAGACAAGTACCTAGTGGGTGAGCAAATAGCTCTGTTAAAGACAAGGCAGGGTAGGAGGCATTTGGAGGCAGAGGAGATAGAGCAAGATCAAAAGCATTAGTGTTGACTAAAAACCTTTTTTTGTACTCTGCTCAGAAGCTTGTCTTTTAATATAATTCTGTGTTTCTATAAGCATTCTGCTTAGAAAAATTCTCTCCTACCAGAAAACTTTTAAAGCAGAAAAAGGACATTGAAAAGCTCATACCAGGAAATTTGTTTTCCTTTTTTTTCTGTCTGTGGAAGAGACTGCCGTTTGCTCACCAAACGTCCATGCCCCTCCCACCCATCTTCTTCCTTGCTAATAGAATCCTGTTTGTTTTTATTTATTTGCCTATTGGATATATTCCTAGCTAAAACATTCTACTGCCTAGCCTCTTGTAGCTAGGAGTGGCCGATAAGTCTACTTGGAGGTTTGTATGTAAGTCTTCTTTGAAAACCGCTTAAAAGGTTAACAACTAGCATGTACCTCTCTTGTTCCTATTTCTCCTCTTCTCCTTGACTGGAACCTGGGCATTGTGGCTGCCCATCTTCTGTCTTTGGGATGACCTTGAGGAGGAACAAGGCACAAGCAGCAGATGGAAGAGTTGCCTGGATCTCTGACTATTTTCTAGAACCACCATACCATCTCTGAACTGCTGTATTAGTTATTTATTGCTAACAAATTATCACAAATTTATCAGTTTAAAACAACACCCATTTATTACCTCACTGTTTCCTTGAGTCATCAGTCTGGGCGTGGCTTAACTGAGTCCTTTGCTCAAGGTCTCACAGGGTTGCAATCAAGGTATCAGCCAGGCTGCATTCTCATCAGGAGGTTTGACAGGGGAAAGAATCTGCTTCCAAGCTCACTCTGGTTGTTGGAAGAATTCATTTCCTTGAAGTGGTGTGACGGAAGTCTCCATTTCATACTAGCTGTTAGCCAGGGACTACTCTTAACCTCTACTTCACAACTGTGCCACGTGGCCACTTCTGTAGTTCACAACATGGCTGTTAGCTTCTTCAAGGCCAGCAGAAGAATCTCTGTCTTCAGGAAGGGCCCAGTCCCTCTTTTAAGGGCTTTCACCTGATGAAGTCAAGTGACCCCCCCCCCCAGGGTAATCTCCCTTTTGATTAACTCAAAAATCAACTGATTTGGGACCTTAATTACCTCTACAAAGTTCTTTCACCTTTGCCACATACTGTAACCTAATCATAGGAGTGATCACCCATCTTCAAAGGTCCTGTCCACACTCAAAAGGCATGTATATCAGGAGGTAAGAATGGTGGGGGCCACCTTAGAATTCTGCCTACCACAACTGTCTACCATGGGCTTCCTTTACATTCAGAGGATAAACTCCTCATTTCTTTCGCCAAATAGACACATCTCGAATACTTGCAACAAAACAAAATTCCTAACTGTTACAATTTCTGGAAATGGAAAATATAAAAAGGAATAATTGAGTAAAAGAAAATTTCAAAATTAAGACAAAAACATGTTTGCAAATTAAAAAAAAAAGAGTCAACGTGAAAGCACTCTTTCAAACACCCTAATATCTCTTCATTCCCTAAGGATAGATACTATCAGTCATGGTCCTTCTTCTGTGCATTTACACACCCCCCCCATGTATGTATATTATATATATAATAAAACATGTAGCTATATATTTATACATATGTACACATCTATATTGATTAAAAATTCAATTATACAATGCATAATATTGTAAAATTTGTATGTATGTTAATGCCTTCCATCCAAAGACCTTCAGGAATTCACTGTACTTGAACAAGTTGAGTTTATTGTTCATTGCAGCAAGAGAGACTGCACACATGGAGAACTGTGGAGTGTTTTAGTAAAAGGATGTTAGAAAGGATTTAGAGGATTTGTGTTTTGGTTGGGTGATTTTGGAGAGGGTTCAAGGAAGTGGGGATTTGCTCACTCTGCATTGGATGCTATTGGAAAGTGGGGATAATTCTATGATAGGCATCTTAATAAATTTTTTCTAGAAGGAGAGAAAACTAGAAGGAAAATAAATCAGTAATTGGTAAAAGAAGCAACACTCACTTTAATTAGCCTGGAGTTGTTTGATATTTCTGTGGTTTGCACAGTGACCTGGCTTTTGCCTTGTGCTTAGACAAAATTGTAAAGCAGCACAACCAGAGGCGCTCACACCTAGAATATACAGCTATGTACTGCGGAGCTTTGGGGAGAAGAAGAAGAAGAAAAAAAACGGCAACAGATGTTAGCTCAGGTGCCAATCTTAAAAAAGAAAACATTGTGAAGTGGTCTTGTTCTTCACAGTCACAGAGAAACCTTGCTTCATGCTGATATTCTGAGAGATTGTTTTGGTGGGTCCAACAGGAGAACACTGAGCCTTGGCTGTGAGGGTCAGGCCGGCTCCTAACAACTAGGAATATGAAGGCCCAGTGTAAGCATCCGACCAAGTTCCTGGATGTCAGGGGCTGCTTTTCTCATTAACCCAGAGAATCTGTCGAGTGAGAGAAAAAGAAAGATACAAATGAGGTGATACATTACATTGAATTGGGGATAGAACATTTAAAAACTGTCCATTACACATGTACTTATATATGTAGGAACAAAATGTAGTCGATAATTCTAGACTTTATTCAAGACATTTCAGTGTTGTTTGAGAATGTCCTATGTTGGTAAGATACACACACATGCACCCCCTGCACACACACACACATACATACATATATAAAATATATGTTTTATACATGTATCAAATATATATATATATATACTTTTTAAGAGAAAGCATTACTCTAAAGATATCTATAGATGTGTTTATAGTATTAGATATATATATATTTTAAGATAAAGCATTATTAACTATCACATCCCGAATGAGTATATTAGTTGGAACTTGTAGGATTTATCTTGATTGGTCTTTGTTTCAAAGTTGTATAAAATAAACAACTAGCTGCTGCTGCTAATATCAACAACATTTTCTAAAAATATGTTGAGTATGTTGTGTTCTTCTAAATATTTATCGTTTTTAATAATCTCAATAAGCTATATTTTGGGAAACTTTTTGGGTGGGCAAATAAATATTTCCAACTGGAATAAAATGAAGAACAGTTCAACTCTCCTCTAGCATTTACAGAGATTCCCTTCTTATCTAGTAATCCAATGTCTTTCGTCTAAAATAGATCTAGTCTATAATGATTTTCTCTCTGAGCTTGGAGTAAGGGAGATTCTACCCAAGCAAGCAGCCTGATTTCTCATCTTTCTATTAGAGAAAGAGTCTCTTTCCAAATTCATTCTGCAGTTGCAACTGGAATAATGTGCATTCCTCATATTTCTAGTCTTTCGGGTAAGCTTTATAAGCCTTGTCTACAAAGTAATTACAGTCTTTTGGAAGAAAATGAGGACTGCTTGTCTCAATTAGTTAGGATAACTTGTAATTTCTTGGGGAAAAAAGTAAGAAAATGAAAGTTATCTCTGAGTGCCTGGGTTGAATTTCAGTATTCAAAGGATGAAATCTTCCACAAATCTTTCCATTTAACGTTGTTGAAAAAGGTGAAATGTAAGCACAGTACCGCACCTCCTTTCCTTTTCGTAACTCCTGGATAGGTGCCATAGAACATGCGTTCACATAGAATCCTTGCTTGAGATGAGTAAGCATTAACCATCGATTAGCTTTGCAGCCAAAAGGGCATCAAATGCATTACTCAGTTTCCTGGTCCTTGTTCCTGCCAGCTGTTCTATCCACTTGCCTCCCACAGTCTGTAAACTGAAATGCTGCTTCATTTCAGTATCACCTGGTGAATCCAAGGAAAAGGGAATGGGCAGTGTACTGCCTCATGAGAAGGCAGAATGATGAAGCAAGTTGATCTTTAGCACCTTCCACTTGTTATGGTACTGTTGCCGAGATGTCCGAGGAGCCACCCTGCCAAACTCTTAAACTCTATGGGGGTCATTTGGATGCCCATGCTGGTCCTGATTGAGCTCAAGTGTCCAACCTCATGATCTGGACTATCATACAGTAAGGCACAGTCTCCTCCTCCCGCTTTGTCTATTCTAAATTTGTTCCCTACTCCTATTTGGTCATTGAAGTACCCTCATTGCTCTCGGCTGATGCCTCTGGTGGATTCAGGCAGTCCCACATCAGCTGAAGTTTGGTGAGTTTTCAAGCAGCAACCCAGAAAAAGCATTTGAAGGTATATGCTTCAGATTTCATAAAGGCTTGTGTGTAAAATCTACTCATAGAGAAGGTAAAGTGTAAGTTTTTGTTGCAAGAGATAATAAGACAAGTAAATGTAATTTTCCTTTCCTACTACCTGCAGTACATACCTCTACTATTAAAGATTATATTTTAATATCACAAGTTTGATGTGAAAAAAATAAGATAATTAATGTGAAAATAATTTGTAAATATAAAGCGGATTGGTTCTATTGGCACTTTAGTTACAGCAATAATGATACCATTACTATTATCATTATTATTATTACTATAGTTATCATTAATGGTGGTAGTGATAGTAGGAGCATTAGGAAGGGTATAGTAGATGTGTTCCTGTTCAAATGACAAAAGACTTAAGAATGAGAAATACAATAAGAATTTAATTGCTAGTTAATAATTCACTGATGATTATATTTTTTCTAGCTATATAGAAATATATAGCTTTACTATTTTCTTAGAGATACCAGGGAAGTATTTTACATATTATCTATGTGTATATATATATATGCAGCATGCAAATAAATACTAATATGAACACATATTCATTAATGTGGTGCATAAATTTTAGAAGTACCATCCCTGATGTAATGTGTAATATAATATCACAACATTATAACGTAGACTCCACACGTATGATAATATAGCACACATCAACTTAAAGAAGAGCTAATACCTCATGCCAAAGACAGACAAATTATCATACCTATTAATTAGAGTTCCATCTTTAGTTTTCTGCAAAGTACAAAGAATTATTACAATATAGTGTAAACATGTGAATTTGACCTTGAAAATGCAAGTATTCACACGTACTTGTGTACTTCAAGCACATTATGTTTTACTAACAAGGACCAGTAAGTCTAATGAAGGCAGCTCAGGATAGTTCAAACAAGCGATTAGTGCAGATGATGTGAGAATAAATCTTTTCTGTTCTTCATATGCCTTTAGAAGCAAGAACCTACTTTATAGCTCAATGCAAGTGCTAAAACTATAATCTTAACGTGCACATTTACTTAGTTTTATATTTTCACATCCTTTGATTTGAGGCATCTTAAAAATATGCATTATCTAGAGTTTGAAGCCTGTTCTAGTATCTTTGTTTCAGTGAGAATGGAGCAGTGACACTATTGTGTCTCTATATGTAAGACTCTTTATGGCATTTCCAGGAGCAGTCGTGTATTGAGTCATCCAAAGTCCTCTGTTCTCCTTTGTGACACTCATCCTTGAGTAAGGTGGGCAGAGGGTGTAGCATTAAAGGTCGAGGTAGAATCTGTAGCAAAATCGTAATGGAAAACAATTTTAATTGATGTGAGAAATCTCAAGCCCACTTAGTGCAGAACTTTGGCTTTATTTCCCAGAATCTTTAATCATCTGCCTGTGTAGCATAAATTGATCTGTAGAGTTTGATATTTGCTAGATGGAGAAAGAATTTCAAGGTTTGCATGAAATTCAGTTATTTAACCAGTTTGAAGCTAGCCCTGGTGATCGGGTGGTTAAAATTCGGCTCTCTCACAGCCATGGCCCTGGTTCGTTTTTGATCAGGGAACCACACCACTTGTCAGTCGGTTGTCATTCTGTGGCAGCTGAATGTTGCTGTGAGGCTGAAAGCTGTGCCACCGGTATTTGAAGTACCAGCAGGGTCACCCATGGTGGACAGGTTTCCAGACTAGGAAGAAGGACCTGGCCACCCACTTCAGAAAAAATTGGCTATGAAGACCCTATTAATAGCAGCGGAGCATTGTCTGATAGAGCACCGGAAGGTGAGAGGATGGCGAAAAAAGACCACGCAAGGTTCCACTCTGCTGTATGCAGGGCTGCTAGGAGTCTGAATCCACTCAATGGCACTGACAACAAAACCAATTTGAGGGGACAGGTAGAGAGTTTTAAAGATTATGCTATCTTAGTACTTTACCTAATTTATCTAATTCAATGAAGTGTGGATGTTTGTGATTTAAGAATCTACAGAGGAAAGTTGCTTCTGTTGGCAACTTTGATCCAGCTCTTACATAGTTATAATTAAGTTGATCTATCTATGCATTCAATATAAAAGAGCCAGATGTAAAGTGATGAGTGCATTTTGGATATCAGTCATTTTGTGTATTTATTTTCCGTATTATAGCAAACCTCCAGAAGATTGACTAAATATTTTTGATCAATCCAGATATTTGGCATTGCATTGATATAGTTTCCAAAAAGCAGCCTTGGTAACAGTTTTGATAGACTATAAACAAAATAAATGTGCTTCTGATGGGCAAATATATTTTTAAAATGAAATTCTATTTACTATTTATTTATTCCTGTAATAATCTGTTATATCTGATTGACCTTCAACATTGAAGTTAATTGTATTACTTCATGAAAAGTGTCTCTCTGTATTCTTCTTTCTGCCTGTGCGAATTAGTTAAAAAGTGCCTGACACATTTTTTCTCTTTGAAGGTATGTTTTGTAACATTTTTTATAAATGTTACTTTTTGTATGTAAATATGAATAATTGCCATAAATGTGGTGTTTTATTTTTAATAGGGGAGGGTTCAGTTTTCCTAGAGTTGGGGCACATATGTTATAACTCAATTCAAAAGATCAACAAATTAAAAATTTAATTACTGGTAGACGATTTTACTGTCTTAAACTTTCTTAGCTTGGTATTCTTTCAGAGCTCATCAAGGAAAATTTAAGACAGTTAACTGAGCCTTAAATGAATACAGTAGCTGTGAAAAAGACATTCTGTGTTGAATCAGATAGTGTAGAGGCAGGAAAGAGATGGCACACTCAAAGGACTTGACTGGAGAATGACTGTGAAGGGACTGCTTATGGAAGTGTGGCCAGGGTGTAGGAAACCAACAGGGATAGTGAAGCCTTGGGACTAGCAGCAGTGGGGAGTTGTTACCACCCCCGGGCTAGGATCCTGGAAGCTGTGGAAGGGAGGATGCCTCTTATGAGTGGAGTCTGTCAGGAGACAGCATCAAATGCCAAAACTGCAGTGATCTGTGGGTCGCACAGGGGTGAATACTGTAACCTCTCTCCTCCAACCTTCTCATTGCCTGCCGGTGCCTCCATTCATTGATCTCAGCTAGAAGCCAAATGTTAGCCTGCTGTGGCACAGTCCAAGGCCAGGAAGGACGGAACGACCAGGAAGATGGACTCTGGGGAGTCAGAGAGAAACAATTAGCACAGACCCTGTGTTAGTTTCTTATTTCTGCTATAACAAATTAACATAGATTTAGTGGCTGAAAATAACACAAATTTATGATCTTACAGTTCTGAAGGTCAAAGGTCCTAAATTGAAGGTGCCTGCAAGGCTACTTTCCTTCTGAAGGCTCTAGGGGACAATCTATTTCTTTGCCCTTTCCAGCTTCTGGAGCCTACACACTTTCTTTGACTCATGACCCCTTCCTCAAATCACTTCAGCCTCTGCTTCCATCATCATATGTCCTCTCACTCGGACCCTCTTGCCTCCGTCTCCTAAGGAAGCTGTGGTTACATTGCGCCCACTCAGATAATACCTAATAATCTCTTCAATTCAAAAGCCTTAGCTTAATCCCATCAACAAAGTCCCTTTTGCCATGTAAGGTAACATATTCACAGGCTATAAGGATTAGGACATGGGCATCTTTGGGGAGCTATTTTTCTATCTGCAGACCACAGACCCCAACTAGCTATGAATATAGAAGAAGTTGATGTCTCTCCTATAAGGAGATTAAAACTAGAGACTATGTTGACACATTGTACAAGTAAGAAAGAATTGCATTTTATAATTTGAAAAGTGTCTTTTTGAAGAATTCAAAAAATATTAATGTTCCATTTAACGTTAACGTTGTATGTATTTAGGCCTTTAGGTTTTGAATATCTTCTAAATTTTCAACTTCCCAAGTTACCCTCTCCACATCTCATGGCATAAATACTTTGACCTATATCATTAGAAAATTGACTTGGAAAAATAATAATTGCTAAGGTTTATTGACTTGTTATGATTTTCTAGCCATGTCATATATTACTTCCACAATATATCCATAAAGACGATAGTATTATGAGCTATATTTTAGAGATGATGAAACAGAAGCATAGGTTAAGTAGTATGTCTCAGATAATATAACTAATAAGTGGATGTGTTGGTTATCATTTTCCATTTGCTTCCCCAGATCAATTTTCCACTCTTCTCTGTCCTGCTCTGGGAGGCTGAACTAGTCAAACTACATCCTCCAGGGTCTCTTCTCCCCTGGCTTCTGGTTGGCTTCCACTAAAGGGAGATCTCAGCAGGAGTCTTAAGGGTGAAAGAAGAGAGAAGTGTTGTTATTTTTCCCTACCCTAGTGCCTCTCCCTTCTCCCTTCCTGCCTTGCTACAGAGGGTTTGCTTCCCCATGTAGCTATCACTCCTGTTGGGTGCTCTTTCCACTCCTACCAAATTCTGCTAATACTCTTTCTTGAGTGCTTGGGGATAGTAATAGCTTTCGATTTTTGCTACTCCCCGGGTTCTTTACCATCCCTGTTGTTTCTTTCAACTTACCCACACCTCTGCAAATCATCTCTTCATTAAATGATTTTTATTTAAACCCCTCCGAATGTGCCATCTTTTTTCCTTCCTTTGGAAGTTAGGTGCGACTTGATTACAAAGATATTTGACTTAGAAATTGAGCTATCAATCATTTGGATATATTGACTTTAACAAAAATACATTCCTCAAGAAAATGAATTTATAACTTGAAATAAATTAGTTGCATTTGCTCAATTGCTTATATACTTGTTTATAGTTATTAATTTAAAAACAATGACTAACTCACTAAATTAAGCCAGTTTATTAATTTTCAAATGTGGACATAGCACACCTTATGTTGGGTATAATGAGTCTATTAGGTGGTTAATCTATCTGTAAATATAAGGCCAGTTCACCTTTGTTATTATCATACCATCAGCAAGCATTGTTCATAGCATCTTCTGTCATGCTCAGATTTCATGTTTTGCGGTGAGTTTGGGTTCTGTTCATTAACACTGGAAACTCATCAAGTTCTCCCTCAGAAAAGGCAACTCTTACCCCTGCAATATGCAATGTGTTTCTGTTGTTTTATAGATTTCCTTTCACTACTTCCTAAGTGATGCCAATGTCTGTTTCCTTGACAACAAGGTAGGATAAGCGCTGAGATGACACTGAGTGCATGTCAGATGTATTCATAAAGTGAGTTGTAGTTGTTCAGAGGAAATATATCAGAGCAACCCTGTCTCCTTTTGTGAGCAAAGATGCTAATGATGGAGCTTCACGTTGCCAATGATTTCCATGCAGCTGAGGGGATAGGTACACCAGAAACTCAACACTGGCCTATTGTATTTTTGCATTTGTTTACTACTAACTGTTCACTTTTTTCCCAGCTATTCCTAAGTTACCCATACTGACCAACTAGTTTATAACTTGAAAGCTAAACCAACACTTCATCTATTCCTTTTCAGTTGTGGGATACAGTTAAGGGATAGCATGATAGTCTCTGGTGGTCTTTGCACCTAGACTATGTAATTCAAAATGTGTTATGACAGTTTAGTAATCATTCCGGGATCCAACAGCAGATTGATCAGAAGTCTCCCTTAGCAGTTTTTCCTGCAAGTCTAAATTACAACATCTATGTTGATAAACCTGTGATGTAACAAGATCCTAAAATGTCTATTGAATCATAAAAAACTATTAGGTTATTTTCATAGTCACCTGGATTTTAAATGTATATTGATGTATTTGAATTATTTGAAAATCAGTAATTAAAACATAGTACATATGGAATCTCTATTAAGGATAAGATGATTAATCAACACGTTTTTTTCCTGATCATGACAGATAACAGAGTTTACTCTGCTTGAGTAATGATCTTCCTGAAACTAAAACCTGGGATTTTTTGGTTAAAAATTAATCTATATATGTGATGTAATCTTTGGCTATGATTCTAGGATATGCACATTAAGGTTTATAACTTAGTTCTCTTTAGTGTTAAGATATTTCCCTGGTATTTAAGGATGTTTTGAAATGTATGTATCTACATTCATATTGGGTAAAAAATGAGAATCAGTCCAGAGAACTTATACTTTTCCACCAATTGAACACAATGATGATATTACTAAGTACACACAATATAATGGGAATTTCTTTCACAGACCTTGAAGGTTATGCCTGTTTTAGTCATTAACAAAAGCTTGTATCGCACACAAAAATATCGAACTCACTTACTACTGTAGATATGACACACTGAGTGCCTTGGGGAGCAGACTTTGAAAGGGAAGATTAGCACGCAGGAAGTTTATTAGGATGTTTTTTGGAAAAGGAAGGAAACAGGGTTGGGTAGAGGGATAATTTAGGCTGTGATGCAAATGCAACAAAGGCCTCAGCCAACCTCATGGGTAGCTCTAAGGCTGGCATGGGTCCTTATGGTTGTCTTCAGTTAAGGTGAGGGGTGCTAGCCTTTATAACCTTATATTTACTAGTCATTGGATGTGCTCCTCTGAGAGGAAGACAGCCGTCTTGCTCTCTTAAGCTGGTGGTGATTCTGTGAGGGAGAGCAGATCTGAAAGCCTTCAACAAATTTCCTACTAGCTGAAGAGTCCTTTCTTCAGTTCTGAAGTGAGAGTTTGGGTCAGATAACACAGCATACGTAATGTGTTCACTCTCGTACTGCCTTTGCTGTAAGTGGGCCCATAGGTCTGATGCAAAGTTGTAGGGAATGACGTATCAGTGTACCAAACATTCTGTAAATCCTTGAATGGTGGTGCTAGTTGAGACTCTGTGGACAATAAAGCTACACTCACATTTGGACTATGTGTCAGTTACAAACACAATCTATCATTGCCCCCTCCCATAGTAGAAGAGATCAAATGTAATAGACTTGCCACCAAATACCTAACAAGTTTCCTCAACAGACAATGCCATATTAGGTGCTGTGCAGTGGTCTCTGTTGCCAGCAGGTTGGAATCTGCTGCAGCAGTAGCTGTATCAGCCTTGATGAGTGAGAACCCATGTTGTTTAACCCATGGTTAGTCACCATCCCTGCCACTACAGCTACTCCATTTATGTGTCCATTGTATCAGCACTGTGGTGGTTAATGATGGATTTGGATTGATGTCAACTGGCTGAATTGTCCCATTTATCTGGTTGTTTAGTGTCTTTTCCATGGTGGATGTTCTCAGGATCAACACTTGAGGCAGAAGGGAATGAAGCAGCGTTGGGCCAAATAAGAAGCTGGGTTGTTGTAGAGTCCCAACAAGGCCTCAGCTGAGCCTATGAGAGATCTGAAGCTTTAGTGGCCCTTCAGAGTTGCTCAGAGTTGGGAAAAGAGAGCTTGGCTTTTGTAACACTGTCTCAACCAGTCATCGGCTGTGGGCTGCCCTAGGAAGTGACGCTTGATCTTGGACAAAGTGACCCTTCAGCCCCTTTCTCCAGGGTGACTATATGATGGAGAAAGAAAACTTTGACTAAGGAGAACTTGAGACTTTAGGAGAATCTCTTTCCACCAAAATCAATCTTTTAACACAAGTCCCAAATCAATCTGGATTATGTATCCCAATAATTTTTAGGTATATGAGAATGGAACCTCCTCCACTGAGGACTGGGATCTGACTTAGCAGGACTGAGACGTATGCTGTCAGATAGACAACCTTTGGCAATCGGGTCCATTTGAAAAGTTCCTGACTGCCAGCAGTAAAATAACAGAGCATTAGTTTCCTGCAAGTGGAGACTAATATATGTAGGGAGCTCTCCCTGGTGCTGCTTAAAAACTTGACCAAAGACTGCCTCCTATGTTTAATCCTCTTTGAATACTGCTCTTCTGATCTGTCTCTAGTATATTTTGCTTAAAAGGTGATTTATCTTGCTTCCTCCCAATCCCACCAAATATCTTGAAAAACCCCTGTTGCAATTGTTACTGGATCTGATTCTAAACATATGCCCAGCTAGAGTCATCACCCAGGCCTACCATCCTATGGTCAGTTCCTCTATTATTAACTCGCCCTATGCCATATTGCTCAGCACAAAGAAACCATTCATTGAAAACTAAACTTATATGCGTTATTCTTTTGAAAATAATAAAATTCATTTGATTAAAATGCAACGTTAGTCAATAAGGAGATTTGGGCAATCAAATAAAACTAGAAGGTCAAAAGGCCTGCTAAACTCTAAGCTAAATAATTGCTCAGGATTTCACACAGAAGGGTCAAAAGCCATATAGCACATCAAATGAATAAAAATTAAGGTGTGTTAGGAGACGCTCTCTTTCTTCATATGTCAACTTTTTTTATATGCTACTCATTACCCCTATGGATTTAGCTATGTAGCTTGTCAAGTGAATATCCTTTACCTCATGTATATCCCTTTAACATATGGATTGGAATATCCTTTCAGATTGGGGAGAACCAGTTTTCTGTCAAAGATCTTCAAGTTCCCTATACTTCACTGTGAGAATGTTTAAACATTCACAAGGATTTTGACATCCAGGTATGGTGAAAGGGCGTGCCAGAGAGAGGGAGTGAAGCTTAGGAGTGGAGATAGGAACGCTTTAGAGCATATTTGAGACATAGTGAGTAGAGACTAGGGTTGGAGCATCAGACATTCAGCACACTGGTGGGAAAGAAATTGAGGAGCATATAGACACTGATAAGAGTAATGGAGGTCATAACAACTAAGATAATTGTAAGTCAAGTAAACTGACTAACACAGAGGAGAGATGCATCATTAGCAGTGGCAGTGGGGGATGAGAAGATACTACAAGCATAGATACTTATTATAAGACTGTCATAATGGCCTAGGTATGCAATTTGAAGGGATAATCTAGGATTTGGTCAGTAGAGATAAAAACAAGAGGATATGTGGGAAAGGTTATTTAGGAATTAGACCTAACAGAACTTGGTGACTCATTTTAAGATGGAGTAGATTTTTGTGGGAGAGTAAGTGAAAGAAGGCCAAAGTTTTTAGCCTGGGGGACTGAACACTCCATGAATGTCCATTAATTTAAACAGAATATTTTGGTTTGGAAGTTATGGTATTTTAAGTGGCCGCAAAGCATCGGGTGGGAAAGTGAACCAAGCAGTTGGAAAGAAAGGACTAGAGTTGAAGGGAGAGGCTGGATTGAGAGACTAAAATTTGGTTGTGAGCTACAAAGAAATAATCGTCAAAGTAAACTAAATGAAAGTGCAGTAGATTGATATGCTAGTCTGTTCTTTGAATCCGTCTGGATCTTGGGATGATGTGTCTGTAGTGTAAAGGAATTTCCACAAGGTGGTGATGAATTCTTATTAGGCAGCATAGACTTGAGACTTCAAAATAAGTTTTAAGAGGAATCCAAAGACAACTACTTTTTGTTCCCTCTCTGGCATTCTTCTGAGGCTACTATTTGATGTGTTATATGGAAATATTTTTTGCTGACAAAATATAACTATATATTTTATCTTATTATTTTCTATGATATATCAAAAGTGTAAGGGTTACTTGGAGTAAAAATTAAACCCATCATAAAAATCTAGTTAGGGCTGTCCCAACTTTTCATGTGAAAATAAAACTTGATATTTTCTCAAATTCTTGGTGTAATTCATTGTATAATCTCTCTTCTGTTTAATTTTATGACAAAATACTCATTTAGTCTTCTTATTTTTCAGATCAATCTTTCTTTTTCCCACTGGTCTCATTTTTAAATGTAAATAGCATTTTCTTCCTGTGTTTAAAAGCATTGTTCTGCTCACACCCTTAAGAAATTCAAATCCTCTTGACAGCCATATTCCACTTGCTGATAGGTCCAAATAAAAATATGTTCTCTTATGTGAGTGAGTCATCAATGAGTCAAATAATATTTAAAATATACATGTATCTTTAGTAATCTGAACTCTTAGCCAGATTCACTATACTTACAAAATTTCCCCCACATTCATTATTGAAAATATAGTTTAATGTACCAATAGAAACATCTAAATTGCTTTAAGAGTTTAAATGAGACGATGTAGATTGTGTTTTAGTCATATCTTCGCTCTTCTCCTAAAAGGATGTTTGTCTAAAAGTACTGTGCATTACCTGTTGTCTTCTTTACAATATTAAGTGAAAATGTCTTTTAAGAAATTAGGTGAGCCTGAAGTCCAGAAAAACCCATCCATTGGAAGAAAAATTGTAAGTAATAAGTTGAATTGAGAGAGGAGAACTCATAAAAGATGTAAGCCTGGCAATGCATTTATCTTCATTTGCCAGACATACAATGATTTTCTACATGTGAGAAGTAAAAAAAAAAAAAACCATTATGAAAAGTGTTTTTGGTACTAAAAAACAAGAAAAATAACCATGTGCTGTGTATTGATAGCCTGTCATTGTGGAATGCTATCAAGAACCATGTCGATACAGCAGAAAGCATTGAACATCTTCAAAGATCCGAAGAAAAAGGAGATGGAGAAGAGAGATATTCACCAAAAGACCTTAGTCTGAATAGATCCAGGATGCTCCAGAAGCTTTAAAAACTATACATGACCACATAATCTGAAGGTCATAGGTGAAGCAGCTGCTGTTGATACTGAGACTGTGTTGATCCTCCCCAATAAATTGCAGAAAACTATTGATGAATGTGATAAATGTGATGATTATTCTGCAAAACACATTTTCAATATCGATGAAACTAGATATCTTTGGAGATGAATGTCATCATGTAGATTTATTTCAGATAACTAGGAGAAAACAGTGCCACACCCCTGAAGCATCCTAAGATAGGCTAACGTTGCTTTTACGTGGAAATTATGAGGTACTGTTAAGCTAAAAATGTGTTGGCTTATCACTCCTCAAACGACATAACCCTTAAGGGTCCATTGAAGACTGCTTCGAGAAGCAAGTGTTTAATGATTATAGGAAAACTTATCTTCATGATTATTCATAATGGAATACATGAAGAAAGAAAATCTTGCCAACAAGCCTCTTTTGATAACAGATAATGTTCCCAGACATTCTTTCTGTTCTAAAGTAGCCTGTTCTTTTCTTTTCTTTTTTTTTTTTTTTTGCTTGTAGTGTTATTGATTAGAAAGATCTTAACTGGTCTTTTTGCCTCTCAAATAGTATGTGTAGTATCTGGTGTGACATTACTCCACTAAAACATTTATGAAATAGTTTTACCATAAAGAAGTCCTTAAAACTTATCAATCAGGCTTTGACAAAATGTATCACAACATATAAAGAGCAAAGTATGGAAGACACTTGTCTCGCAATTTGTTGCTCTTTCTCAAGGTTTAAGAAAATGATCGATGCAAAGCAAAAAATCTTAGAGCTTGCAAAGGAGATTAGATTTATTGAAGTAAATAATGAAAATACTGAAGAACTTTTAGCTTAAATAGCAAAGAACTTATCACCAAGGAATTCATTTAACTATGCTCAATGTTAGATTAAGAAGAAGACCCACACATACTCAGCACCAGATTTTTAAAATAATATCTTGTGGACAAAATAATAACCGTTGCAGGTGACCCTGACATGGAGGAATACGTGTGGAACCCAGGTAAACCCCTTTGTACTTTGAGGTGCTATCTTTTCTGGTTTTAACTGTGGATGGACATGTACAGCAACCTTGGCCTGAGAAGGATATGATTACCAAGCAATCAGTCCCCTCAGGAAAGAAGACTTGTGTTGCACCACCACATTAGTCACTGTGGTGGTTAATTCTATGTGTCAACTTGACTGGGCCACAGGGGACCCAGATATTTAGTCAAACGCTATTCTGGGTGTGTCTGTGAGGGTGTTTCTGGATAAGAATAACATTTGAATCAGTAGACTGAATAAAGCAGATTGCCCTCCCTGATGTTGGTGGGCCCCATCCAAACAGTGAAAGGTCTGGATATAACAAAAAGGCTGATCCTGCCTCGTGTAGGAGGGGACTTTTCCTCCCAGACTGCTTGAACTGGGCCACTGGTCTTTTCTGACCTCTGGACTCAGACTGAAAGATTGGCTCTTCTTGGGTCTTGAGCCTGCTGGCTTTCAGACTGGAACTTAGACCCCCAAGCTCCACTGGTCCTCAGATGTTTGGACTCAGACTGGAATTTCGCACTGCCTCTCAGTCTCCAGGGTGCTGGCTATAGATCTTGGGACGTCTCAGCCTCCATAATCACATGAGCAAATTCCTTATAACCCCCCCCCCCCACATACACACACACACACACACACACACACACACACACACACACAGAGTCATCAAAACCTGCAGGGGTGAGAGAAGAATAGATAGAATGGATAGTGGAGGAGGGACATAATGAACACTGGTTGTGATCCTGAGTACAACTGCATTCATAGGGGCTGTAGTTTGTCCCACTGATCTCCATCTTCTAAGAAGAGGACTTATGGCCAATTTCTGAGGAGACCCCTTATTTAAAAGGTTATGCAGAGAAAGATAAATCAGCCAAGGAGACTGAAGGATGACAAGAGAAAATCAATCGTGTGTAGCACCATCAGAGCCAATAAAAGAGAATGTTTTAGTAAGGAAGTTCCTCTCAAGAGATGAAGTCCATGGGGAGTAGGAGGGAACTGCTTCCCAAAGATGCATGGAGAAGTGGATCTGTGCATTGAAAGGAGTAGCCTGTTGCAGCCAGAAAGAGAACCTTCAGTGTGGAACATAGCTAACTGACAACCTTCAGTTGCCATACCATTGAATCTACATGTGGTGTTCACGGCCAAGGCCATCCAGTCCCAGGGTTTCTCGCAGCCAATGACTGAGCAGGGCAAGGGAACTAGAGCCAGGCCATTTTTGCCTAATGTGGGACTCCTCTATGGGCAGCCTTTGTTTAGGGGGTCCCCATGAGCCTAGCCAAGATTTTTCAGAAATGCAGTGTTATCTGAGGCTCTTTTTACCCAAATCTCCGTTCTTCCTTCTCTCTTTTGAAAAATGGCATACTTGCATCACAATCAGAAGGCTACTTCCTTCTCCTTCTGCTCTCTCCCCATTTGTCTTTCACAGGCAATTTTCATGCCAAATCTCTTGTATATTTGATCTCTCCTTAGCACTTACCTCTCAGAGCTCCCAAACTGACACACTTATAGATCTGAAATTTAGTGAGGTAGCACATCTCATTCCACTTGGTCTCAGGTGGGTCTACTCAATGACTGGGCATTGGAATTATCTGAAGACTGACTCACATTTTTGACATTTGAAGTTGCCTCTTGGCTAAGACCTTGGTTGGGGCTGTTCACTGGAATGTCTACATGTCTCCTTTCCCTGTGACCTGGGTTTCCTCCCAAGATGATTCCTGGGCTCTGAGGTCCAAGAGAGAAGCAGTCAGGCAGAAGCCATATTGCCTTTTAAGACCTAGCCTCAGAAGTCACACAGCATCATATCTACTGTATCCTATTGGTCACATACAGCTTTGATTCAACATGAGACGCAATCACATATGGACGTAATTACCAAGAAATGTGAATTATTGGGGATCATCTTGGGAGCTGGTACCTAAGTCTAAAGGTAAAAAAATTTATAGATCTTTAAAATGTTGCTTTAAATGAAAACGAAGTAAGTAGCAGGAGGAACTCTAAAGCAAAATATTTTTCTAAATTTAGAAAAGGAACACAATATGCATCTTCTAAGAATGCATACAAACAAAAGCTTTAGCATCAAACATTTTAGAATGGCTGTTATGGGAAGCAGAATAAGGATGGGGAATGATAACAAAAAATTTAAAAACAAAATATGTTTTGCTATTCTTAACAAATGTTTAATTTGAATATAGTTTTCAGTTACATGTAAAAATTCATATTTAAAACTATGTCCACATGGTAATATGCAAAATACTATCAGAAGATGGAGGTATATTGCAACTTTATTATTTCCCTAGGAGCAAGAATTTCAGGCAACATGAAATTTCCCAAAGGAAGCTTTACTTCAGTTTCTATTCAAACAGCTAATGGTGGTCTGGAGCTTTTGCAAATGACCCTTGATTAAAGTTTCTTATTTATTGAAGACTGGACAATGTCTAGGCTCACGATCAACCTTACATCTTTAAGAATGATGATTTCCTGTGTTTTGAGTTAAATTACTTATATTATGTACATGTAAAGTATGAAGATAATAAATATAAATGACATATTTTGCTTGTGAGAAATTGATGCATTTACCCTATAAATTCATTTAGATACCATTTATCGTCATTTATGTATTTAATTTATAGATTCATCATCTGTTTACTTGAATAAACAAATAGACATTTAAGAATAAATTAGAAAAGATTTGTAGATTGTAAGGATGTGAATCTCTCAACTTGAATATTTTCTTTATTGAAGTTATTTCCCTTAAAATAGAAAAAAATGATAATTTATTTAAAATGATAATATGTTTTCTCATCTTTGAAAGATTTAAATGAATACTTTTCCATTTGCAATATGCTTCTCTTTCATTATAAAACAGTATAGTGTCACAGAGAATTATAGCAAGAGTTATACTAATTATTTATACATGTATATATTATCCTAATACCTCTACCTTTTAAACCTCTGCATACAAATTCCTGAAAAATTCTTTAGTTTGACAGTTGGCAACCAGTCAATGCTGAACTAACTTCCTTCGAAAGGACATTATTTTGCATGTCCTTAGAGACTGGATAATTAATGCGTAATGTTTTACTTAAAACTCTAATTAAGTTTAAATTAAAATTCTTTGTGGTTTTAATAGAGGAGGAAGCATTTTGGTGCCTTTTTCACTTAAATGTTATATTTGCCAGCCTGTCTGAGTCACACCACCTCCATTTATATACACTTAATACTGTTGTTTTAATGTTGGCATTTGGTCTGGAAACTTTAAGAAAACCTTGTTGGTTTTTTCCTACCCTCCATTACAGTTGTTTCATTTTAGTTTGTGTTAAAGATATTATAAAACAAATAAGACACTCAGTGTCATTTAATATTTACCCTTTTCTAGAAACTAGAAAAGTACTATTTACTCTTTCCTCATAACTTTACTTATAAACACTGTAAATTAAGACTCATCTTCAAGAGCTTTTCTTTCTATTCTTCAAGGAGCCAAGTTAGCTACATACATAAACATGTTTTTTCCCTATCACTCTGACTTTCTCCGTTCTGTTCCCCAGGCACTGATTCTGTTCTGAGGACCAATCATATGGATATGAAAATTCATGAAGAAACTTCATCAGCAAACGTATCAGTTGGAGACTGAAGTTCCCCACTCATCTTGTCGCCACTCTCATCTTTCAGGGGTACTGCAATATCCTGAATGTGAAGCATTTCCAAATTAGCTTTTACATTCAATAAGCTATGTTAATTTTACTAACTCTATACTTTCCTTTCTTTTCTACCTGCAGTTCTGAGAATTGGGAAGGAATTTTAGCTTAAAATTCATCATTTACTATTATTAACTATTATTCTTATCCAAGAATGTTTTTTACTTAAAAATATCTGAAGTAGGTGGTAATTTGTCATATCTAAAGAGTAGGCCGGTCCACCTAAAGCTATAGACGTGAATACTTACTGAATATGAACTGGTATGTTCAATAAATCTTCAAGGTAGATGATTTGTCATGGTTAGTGTGGCTGAATGTTGATTATTTATGGAATAAACAGATCGACTAGTTTATAGAAAAATCTAGTCACATTCAATTTTGGCTTTAGCATCTACACTTCAAGCAAGTAGGATCTTTCAAAAATATGTTGAATTTTGCTATTTTTTATTGTATTGTAGCCAAATGTCCAATAGGAAATAAATGAAAAGGTCTAAATTAATTGTGGTCTCTGCCAGGATTGAATGAATGATTTAAGAAAGTGAAATAAATGATCCTATATTCAATATGCATAGCTATTGTTCTTTATGATCTGTGTTTAGAGAAACAATATTCCTTTTTTCTTAAAGCATATGGAGCTTATAACATTGTTCTGATACGCACATTTATTATTGCCATAACAAATAAATTAATTAAAACAGAGATAAAAACACTCTATTTTTTCACGAATTTGCATAATTATTGGGAAATTAAATTATGTCGTCAATAACATAACTTGTAGCACAGTAAATAGGGGAGGAAACGGATTTTAAATAGTAGGTAGTAGCATAAACCACTTTTGAAAGCAGCTCAAATTTTTTCTGAAGTAAGGATAAAATAGTAATTTTAAGTTTCATAAGAATTTATTTTGGCCAACTGCCAAATGATTTTTTTGGTAAATAATTTACTTATTCAGCAAATAAATGTCAACCAGTAAGATAAAGCAGGATATTTCTATTTAGTATTATTTATTTATCTCCAATAGTTACTTTTAACAGTATTTTAGGATCCTTATGCAACATTTTATGTTTTATTTTTTAAAAATGCCAAAATCTCTAAAATACATTTTTAAAATTGAAAAACTATACAGCACATAATATTATTTCAATTTAAGCCTCCTGTAACTTTATAATATATTTTGCTAAATTTTCATAATGGATATTAATTATACAATTTATGATCTATGTATGTATTTCGATAATATTATCTAGATGAGACAATTTTTAGATTAAACATACATAAGCAAATCCATTTAAGATGCAAATTTAGTTTACAATGTTAGTAATCAGTATTTAAAATATTTACTATATACTTTAAAAAAATAACTATGTGATTTAATTCACCTATATAGGAGAGAAAGAAAGGGAGAGAGGGCGAGAGGGAGGGGGAGGGACAGGCAGGGAGAGGGAGAAAGAGAGGGAGAGACAATATGAATGTAAGAGTATTTGCAGGCAAAGAATTTAAGGTAGAGAATAAATTTAAAGCTATTAATTTGAGAATTTGAAACTAGTCCAAATAATTTTGAACCTATATGATAATATTGTAATGGCTTATTGAAGCGATTGAATACTCACATTGCATCTTTGATTTCTTTTGCATGCATTTTATCCGTTTACTACATGTTCTCTTTTATTTTTTTTAATTTGTGAAAAAGTATGTACTCATGTATTTGGTAAATCCAAATCCCTTGATGTCGTGGGTCATATCTTCACTTTCCCATGTCCTCCGCAGTGTATATCTTATACTGGGCAAAGGATGGCTTAATATATCTGGATTGGCTAATTGAGGACTATTCATATTTATTGATCAGAACTTCCTTTACATAATTTGCGTAATGTTGAATGACTTACAATTTTTTATAATTTTCTAAAAATAAACCCTTTTTTATATTATGTACAGTAGATCCTCAATTTTAAAATTGCTTTAGAACTGAAGAAGAAAATGAATACATTAACACATAGTTAGAATTTATCCTGTACATATATTTTGATTATGAAAGTGACTAAAGTTATTGTTCCTACTCTGCCTTCATTTAAAAAAATAGATTTTAAAATATCTGGGAGTTAAAAAAAACTTGAGTCTCAAATTTCTTCTATATACAATGCATAATGTAAGATATATTTAAAATGTACATAAGGCGAGCCCAGTGTTGTAGTGGTTAAGTGTGCACACTCCACTTCAGTGGCCTGGGGTTCACGGCTCTGGATCCTGGACATGGGCCTACACACCGCTCATCAAGCCATGCTATGGTGGTGTGCCACATACAAAATAGAGGAAGACTGGCACAGATGTTAGCTCAGGCATAATCTTCCTCAAGCAAAAAGAAGATTGGCAACAGATGTTAGCTCAGGGCCAATCTTCCTCACCAAAAATAAGTAAATAAATTACTTAATTAAATAAAATGTATGGTTCCTCTTAACTTTACATGAAATTAATTTTACATAAAATAAAATTTTTTCTATTAGATTATTATTCATACTGCATTTTAAGTAGCATTCTCTTTTAACATCGAAAAATACTGTATTTTCATGTTAATATTAAAAACTAGTTCTGTGAACTGACTTCAATTGTTCCTAAGGTTTTAAATTAGCAGACTATCAAAGGATTTTAAATTTTAGAATATCTTCTTGTGTTTGCAGAATGGATACATTGAAAAAAATATATATTTCTTTCTGCTATTTTCTGAGTTATTTCTTAATATCTTTTTTCTACTTCACTAATTATATCTCAACTATGTTTAATCTGCTGACTAATCTGTCTCTTGTATTTTGAATAATCTTAATTATTGTATTTTTGTATTGCATTTTGTATTTATCATATTTTATTTTTCTCTTTCTAGTAGTCCTATTTGATGATTCTTTTCTCATCTGCCCTATTTTATTTTGTTATAATGTCTTGTGTTTTAGTCAGACTTTGATTCTCTCACTTCAATTTCTTTAATGATATTAAGCATTTCTTTTGCATTCTGTTTCTGACCATTAAAGAGTCTAGAGCTTTTGTGGGAATATTTCTGTAATTGCTGTATCTATTGACTCTCTCTCGTATTCTCATATATTCTGCAATTTTTCCTTATGAATTTGTGTTCTTTGGAATTTTATCTGTGGGAGTTCCTTGGGGCCAGGGTTGATATTACATCTCCCCCGAAAGTATTTGCATGTGCTTCCTACATGCATTTGGGGGGCACTATTGACACAGGACTGAGTTCATCTTAATTTTGGACTTGGTATTTTCAGATTCTGACAATAGAAGAATTCTAGTGCCAGGCCTAAATGAGGGCTTTGTTGGTAGACATTTTCTGGGAAGAATTTTCATTATTTTTCTTCCACTTAGAGCCAAGATCAGGCAAACAAGAGTTTCCTCCAGTTCCTTCTGTGAGGTAGGTTTTTTCTAGTTTTCCCACTGAAGGCATTGCCTTTTGGAATCCTGGCTATATGCAGAGGTCTCTGTTTTAATCTCTCTCCGTTCATGAGTCCTGAGTTTGTCTTCTGACCACTATAGTGCCTACTAAAAATGGAATTGAGGGCAGCCTAGTGGTTAAAGTTCGGCGCTGACCGCTTCTGTGGCCTGGTCTCATTTCCCGGTCACAGAACCACACCACCCCTCTGTCAGTTGCTGTGCTGTGGCAGTGGCTCACATAAGAACCAGAAAGACTTACAACTAGGATATATCACCATGCACTGGGGCTTTGAGGAGGAAAAAAAAGAGGAAGATTAGCAGCAGTTGTTAGCTCAGGATGAATCTTTGCCTGCAAAAAATTAAAAAAATTTTTTAAATTTTTTAAAAAATGGAATTCAGGGACACTAGGGATCATCACATGCTCCCCAAGATGCTCTGGTTCCGAAACTGACTTGTCTCTTTGAATTAGAGCTTTCTCATTGCTTCTGGTCTTGGGGGACATTCCTAATTTTCCGACCACCTCAGCAATACTTTCCAACAGCTTTTCAAAAAGTAGTTTTTCCAGGATTTTAAGATCTGATCCACCTTTCTTTTTCCACTGATCCACCTTTTGCTAAAAATGGGAAGAACTGAGACAAATATTTTGCAATAATTCATTGGCTATTTTCACTAATTCAAAAACAAATCTCTTTTGGCATAAATAGTCATTATTAAAAAGCCACTAATAACACAAACGTCCTTATTACATCAGAATTAATTTCTGTTGGAAACAGAAATTATCATTTCTGTTGGAATTATTATTATTATTGTTACCTTTTTCCTAAAATGCATTTAGCTAAACCAGTGATACTAAATGAAAAAAATTTTCTTGACTGTGAATTCTAAGTATTTTATTGTTTAAAGCATTTTCTATTATTTGAGTATAAACCATGCTGACTATGATTGTTACCTTGTTTTGTAAGGTAAAAGAAGAAAATGTTCGCTTTCAGAAGGTACCTGCAGGAGTCCTGGAGCTTCAGCCAGTTGCTCAGCCTTCTCTTTTCATCAGTACTCTTTACTATTTTACTGTCATACTGTAAACTTCCAGATTCTGTAGGATAAAACAAACCCCCGCCCATTCTGTGTGCTGTGAAAAGAAACAAAATTAGCTTTAAAAGTAACCATGAAACTGTGGCATTCCATAAATTGCAAATTATAAATGTGTGTTACAATACTAAAGATCCAATAATCTCTTGGCAGCTTTTTTGAGCAGAAAATCTTTTTTTAAGTTAATGTTATATTGAGGCCTTTGCTTTGGGGAGAGAATAAGAAGAGTTTTAAAGACATTTTTCAGAATCCTAGATTTGTAACCCTTTCTCTTTTCCAGATTTACCGTGTAATCTTTAATCTCTGGAAAACTTTGATTTAACATGTTATCTAAAGTTATTACTTTATGGTTTCAATGCTGCAGCCAGAATGCCATGCATTTTGTGGTGCGTAGAAAATTACAAATATCTCTGTCTATTTAGGTGAGAGGGTCCTTTCATACTGTTTGTTCCCCCTTTTTTTTTAACTCTACACATAAAAACACTAGAAAATGTGATAGCACATTTTTAGCAACTTGAAATTGTAGTGGATTGTATATGAATACTAAATATAAGAATGTCTGCTTTAATTTTTACAATTAACTACGTCTCCTTTTAGCTTTATTTCGTACTATTAAATATGGCTTCTTTAAAATAAGGATTCTGATAAAGATTCAGAGGTGATTGCATTTTAGCTTTTTTCCAAAGACTTGAAGTTAGTAGTCTGTCCCTGTTATGATCCTTTATTCACATTGGGTAACACTGTAATCAACTTCACAATATTTGCTAATTTTCTTCTAAGAATTGGGTTGAAATTCCATACTCTCAAGATGTGAAGCTGCCTATGGTATGAAATAAAATCCTCAGGGTAAAGGAATTTTAAAGTGTTATAAGATTATATTTCATTTTATAATGTCAAAAGATCCGTCGATAAAATACTCATAAGAGTTAAGAAGAATGACCTTTAAATTAGTCATATGAAATTCTAGGCATAAACATTAAAATTACATCGTGACCAATCTTTTCCTGCAAAAAATAAATGCCACAGTCAAATTTCAAAAACTGTTCAATTATGAAGATCTTTAAAGTACTGGTTACTCATATATTTGTGTGGAAAGTGATTCTAGGAAGCAAATGAATTCTGTAATTTTCAATTAAGGGTTGAGAATGGAATGTTCTGGCTCTTAATTCTTGAATGTGGACCCTGTTATGATGTCCTTTAAGATGTTCTTCTATTAGTGGTCGTGGCCAGGAGACGCAACTTCCTGTTGTCTTTTGCTTGGTTTTTATAGTCACCAAAAGGAATTTTAAAGTTAGTGGGTGAAGATTAAGAGTTCCACATCTGCCTAAAGCAAAGTTAACAGATGTATGAAAGAGTTAACCTTGGCAGAAGTCACAGATTTGACCACATTACTTCCTTGCCTACAAACCATTCTGAATTTCCCTATTGCCTACTGCCTACAGTTTGGCCAAGGATTGTGCACAAAATGATCTCCATGAACTTGTTCCCACCTGCTGACCCGGCCTCAGTGCTCCTCTATTCTCCAGTTAAGAGTATACTGTGGCGTCAGGCACGCAGATTGATTTTAAATCTTGACTCTATCGTGGGTCCTTTGAAAAGTTACTTAACCTCTCCAAACCTCAGTTACCTTATCTGTAAAATGAATGCAAAGGTAATTCTTATCTTTTATGAATACCGTAAGCCATCAAGAGGCAAGGCTTTTGTCTTACATGGACAAGAGTTGCTTGGAAGCTGGCATTGTGACATGACTCTCATTTCAGTGAGTCCTGTGGAGAGGTGGCTGATCTTAACAGCTAATGATTCTTCTGAATTTGTAGTTCAGAGTTCTTAAAGCATGATATTCTTATTGATGATCCTTAGGTCCAATTCCATTCTGAGCATCTAATATCATCTTCTTATTTTGATTTTTCTTTATCTGGGCATAATGTTATCTCAGAAGGCTTCCCTAAAGCCCAAGTTGGATTAAAAAACTTCTTCCTCTTTGCTTCTACAGCACCCCTGATCTTAGCATTTGCCATATGTATTGGACACGTCAATATTCTCTCAGCTCTACCTTGTATTTTTGCCAGTGTTCCAGCAGGATTGACAGAACCCAACTCATCTTTGGCTGGCTTAGTGTAGATGCAACTAGGTAGGACTTTACCATAGGTTTGTGCTTCTTGCCTCTCATTTACTGCTCCAGGCTTCTCTGATGTCTTAGCATGGGATGACTATGAGAACCTACCAGCACTTATGCACATGCAATCTGAATTTTCTTGAAATGAATGCCAGTGGAGTCACCCTTGACCAATATGTGTCTGGAGCTGATAGAATAATGCTTTCCCCTTTTGACCCTTGGGGTGACAGTTCTGAAATGCATTTCATAAGACTCCTCCGATGATTCCAGAATGACTGTTCTCTCCATCCTGTACTTCTGCTATGTGGGATCATACTCCCATATAAACTGCTAATATTCAGGCCTTCATCCAAGGCTCTGATATTTGGAGGAAACTCGGCTAAGACACCATATTGAGTTAGTCTGGAATCATCCCCTTTATATTACAAACAGTCGATTGATCAATTGATCTGTTTATATCAGCACTCCTGTTAATGTCCCTTTATAAACTGAGCAAAGCCTCCTCTGGGAATTTCAAAGCTAGAAACTATGTTTTTCTAAAATAAAAGTCTCTTCTCTTTAGCACCAAATAATATAATTTTGTGGATGGCAAATAAATGCATTAAAAGCATGTCTCTGAAAACAGCCTTTCCTATATTCCTAGAGAAGTTGAAAACTGAAAAAATTGATAAAATTTAATAATTCATCAGATCCAAATGATGAATGGCACATTTATGACATTGCTTTGCTAGTTCAATGGATGTGTTGGGCTTGGTGTGTAAATAAAATAATCTACTCTTAAGATATAAATATTAAGCCCATGCTGAGAACTTAGGAACATACACCAGAAAAGCATTTTAAAAGAATCTGCTCTGAAAGCATGGATTTTAACAGCACACTTCATTCCCTTTACTTGTAAACTGGAAGATGTAGATTTAGTTGAGTGACAGGGCACATGGTAGTTTTGGAGCTTGTGTTAAATAAGAATTCTGAAAATGGGAAAACCGTATTATTGCAGAAAGGGAGTACCATTGTCATGTAAACAAAGGCAAACCTAGTAGTAATTTAAAATGACTTGCATGCTTGACAGCTTACTCCTTTGCCAGATTTTCCTATTCTTTCAATATTAAAATAAATAATGGATTTTGCTTAATTCACTTTTCCAAGTAGGACATCTATTTAATATGGTCTCATGATTACAAATACATACATTTTACTACAACAAAAAATTTTTAAATGTAATAGTCTTTGACTAATTGAAAAGAAATGAGTTCTGAATAAAGCAATTAAAAGTATGATAGTATGGTTTTAGGTTACATTTTGGTTGGTGTGGAAAAATGTTACCCAGCCTATATTTATGGGTTTTGTGATTCAAATGAACAATTTGTATACAAGGTCCATGATTTTGTGCCAAGAGAATCCATTTCATTTCTTTGAATTAGTCTTTCACATTTTCCTAATTCGTTCAAAATCTTTTGGAAAAAGTGCAGTAAAATCTTTTAAGAATCACCTCTGAAATTGGCAAAAAGAAAATTAAACTGGAAATTTCAGTAACGAATAATGAATTATGACTAAAGAAGAAATTATCTATTAAAAAAGGTGGTGTTCAAGACCAGCCCAGTGGTGTAGTGGTTAAGTTTGCATGCTCCACTTCAGCAGCCCTGGGTTTGTGGGTTCAGATCCTGGGCACAGACCAACACACCACTTATCAAGCCATGCTGGGGTGGTGTCCCACATGCAAAATAGAGGAAGATTGCCACAGATGTTAACTCAGGGACAATCTTCCTCCAGCAAAAAAGAGGAAGATTGGCAACAGATGTTAGCTCAGGAGCAATCTTCCTCACCAAATGAAAAAAAAAGGTGGTGTTTGATGAAAATGTCTTTATTAAACTAGATAACTCAATGACTCTGTTTCCTCTAGTTTATTTCTTTTGGCTATCTAGAGCTCTATTTTGGGAAAGCAAGCAAGAAAGAAATTTCTCCTTGGTAAGACTCCCAATTTAGTAGAAATGAATAATTATATCTAATTTATAATGACTTAATGTAGATAAACTATATTTTCAGTAGTTTATACATGTCTTATACCAGATATAATGTAAATGGAATGTGTCATGGCTGAACAGGACAATAGAATCACCTGAAATAATGATTCTGCAGTATTGTTAGTAATCTTCTTTTTAAATATTGGCCCTGAGCTGACATCTGTTGCCAATCTTTTTTTTTTCCTTCTCACCAAAACCCCCCAGTACATAGTTGTATATTCTAGTTGCAGGTCCTTCTAGTTCTGCTACGTGGGACATTGCCTCAGCATGGCTTGATGAGCGGTGCTAGGTCTGTGCCCAGAATCCGAACTGGCGAAACCATGGGCCACCAAAGCAGAGCACATGAACTTAACCACTGAGCCACCGGGCTGGCACCTGTTAGTAATCTTAAAGGGCAGTATTACTCAGACTCTAACACCTGTTTTATTTAACTCTATCATTATTTAAATGTCACTGTGTGTTAGAACTATACAACTGAAAATAATAACTGTATTCATTTACCTCATTTTTGAAGCTTGCCAAAAGTACATGCAATAGCACATTTAATTCATCATGTTTTTTTAGTTAATTAATAAAAGGAAATTTCACAGGTAGGAACTATAAAGTAATTTATTACTGAAGTATGAGTAGATAGCAAAAGAACTAGTTTGAAATCCTTTATTAATTTAAAATTTATTTAAGAAAAAATGCTAAGAATTTTGGCTATTCAAAAATGTCTATTTCTGACAACTGTAATATGCAATTATTATACAATTCTTTAAATGAATGTAATGTTTGTTCCTTATTTTTATCTTTAATATTGTTTAAAAGCTATGGTTTTAAGACACTTTAAACCAAGGACTCTAAAGAAGGACATGTAGACCAAGTTCCAATGAGAAGAAATCCACTGCATCATAAAACTACATATTCTGAATTTATTTTGGAGGCAGGGGATGCATTCAGAACTGGCTCAGACCTTGATATTTAGGCATTGCCATTTCGATTATAGCATCTTCTGCCAAAATTCTCTATCAGCCACTAACTAACCATATGACCTTTGACAAGTCACTCAGCCTTTCTGTGCCTCAGCTTCCTAATCTGAAAACACAGAGATACTGATACTTGGGAGGATTAAAAGAGTCAATGCCTATAATGTGCTTGGTGCAGTGCTGGCACATACTTAGAGTGAGTAAATGCTTACTATTTTTATTAACATCACAGTCATGCCCACCCCTGGTGCTCTGTACTCTCCTAGATTTAGAAGGGACTGGGGCTCTCATTGTTCTCTTTCTCTCTTGTTTCCTGGATAGAAGCTAGAATAATCAGTGTATGCTTAAAATTAGCAGTATTGTTTATGCTGCTGATCAAAGACCAGGATTCGGTATTATTTGTAGACCTTTTTTAAAAAACCAAGAAACATAATCAAAATTTTGATACCAAGAGATACTCGTACCAGCAGTAACCAATCTTTTTGAGAAGTAATGCTGTCTTTATATTTTCCTCAGCTTTTGAGATAAGTGAGAGTAGGGATGAGGACAGGTATGAAATGTGAATGATTAGCAAAGTATATAGAAATACAGGGGTGAGAATCTACTACAATTGTACATGCTTTTCTGCCTACGAAGGAATCCCAGAACAGAACATAATGCCCAGTATTAGCTTTGAGTCAGACCAGATATGTCAGTTGATCTTGAGTTCCTGGCTAGGGATCCATTTCCTGGAGGATATGAGGGGAGATTCCATGACCTCTACAAAGGATCACATTCTGCTCCTAGTTATGGGGATGTTTGTTCCATCTTCCTGCATAACCACTTTAACCATTTCATTTTTCAACATCTATGGGTCCATCACCATGATGAATGCTAATGTGAAGGCAAAATCAATAAAAGACGTTATCCCTATTGTTGAGGAGCTTGAGGTACAGTTGGTCTCACCTACAGATAGCTAACAACTAGAAAGCAGAATAAGAGTGTGTGATCATGTGATCGATTGTGTGGAAATGTACAATGTGGGACATTGGTGTATAAGGAAAAGATTCTGAACCTTGAGTTTCTCATCTATAGAAGTTGGATATTAATGCTCACTTCACAAGGTAGTTGTAAAGATTAAAGGGTATAATTATGTTGTAGCTAAGATTCAGGCACATTATATGCCCTTAATAAATGTTAGTTGAAATACCATCCAGGCTTAGAGTAATTAAAAATTTTTTTCCATACATTTATATGCAGATCCTATTATGTGCCAGGTGTTGAGGATACAGTGGGGAACAAATCAAAATGGGTTCTACCTTCATAGAACTTAAATTCTAGTTGGAAAAGAAAGCAAATAATTGCATAAATATATAAGAAAATATCAAAAAATGACATATTAATGAGCAATGAAAAAGCAGAATAATGTTTTAGAGAAAATGAGTTACTTTAGATTGGGTGGCCAAGGAAGGTCTCCTAAAGGAGATATTGAAGTTGAAAGCTCAAGGAGAAGAAGAAACCAACTATGTTCCTATTATGTCATTGTCAAAAGACAAATTTGAACACCTCTCGAAGTCCCTAATGATCATACATTAATTATCCAAATGCTACTTCAAGACCACCTACACTGACTCCTCCAAATATATATATGTATATCCCATGACCTCAAGAAACCCAAACACGAGGCTAATACTTCCTCAGGGAATTTCATTTTTCTTGTGTGTGTGAGGCTATACTGTGTGTGTTTTACAAAATGTGATTATTGCTATCCTTGATTTTCTACTTGAAATGATTATTCCGTGCAATTGACCTATCATCATGATGACACTTTTCAGAATATTAAGCTCTATTGACTAACATGATGTTTTTATTCTCAACAATTGGCAGCACTTTATCTGAAGGTGGCTTGGCCATAATACAGGAATGAATACAGTTTCATGACTCTGTAGTATCACTCTTTCACTATTTGTGCTTTCCTGCAGCACGTCAATAAATTATTTGTATGAGATGTTCCCAGAAGTAGGAGTTCTGTCTGTGACCTCGAATTGATTTGACTGGGTTAAGAGATTAAGAAGAAGGTGTCTGTGCTAAGATACACATTATAAGCAGACAAGGCAGCTACATTTCCATGGGAGGTGATCAAGAAGCCCTGTTATGAATTCAAGTTGACTTTATAGGACCCTCCATGTTTTGATAGTGTGTCCTTTTATCAATGTGTCAAAGAGTTTCTAGGTTCTTCACTAACATTTTATGCAATAGTGAAATATATGGAATACTTAAATATACAATCGAGTTTAAGAAATTTGTGAAGAGGTTCCTTTTATAACCTTAAGTTAATGGTCAGATTATAAGAATAATACAAATATCTAAGGGTGTCCTGAATAGGATTGTCGGGAGGCAATTGGGTGAAACGTTTGAATAGGTTTATCATCACTTGATAAATTATCCCATTGTCCTTCTGAATGAAGTAGTATTTCAAGATATGCCTTGGTATCTCCTAGACGTGATTGAGGACATATAATACAAATAAGAATGCACTATGAATACTTTTCGCTTTATGTTCTTTTTGGTAAATCTTTATCACAACCATTATGCAGCTCTGTTACTTGCCCAAAATCAGTTCCAGTTTCCAGAATCCATATATTTTATCTATTTTCACCACTGACTTGCTGAAAACTTGCTTTTCCGCTGGGGACTGAACACTGGGGAAAATAATACAGAGCATTTGGGCAACAGGCTGTTCTTTATTCTGTGGCACTAAAACTTCCAAGTGAAGAGAGTAATGAGTTTCTGAAGAATCCAACAGCTGCGGTAGATGATGAAGAACTTCTGTACCTACTAAGAAAATAGAAAGATGGGTTTATGAAAGAATACACCTGTATCTGTTAATAGATTGTGTGAGTGGGAGAAGAGGGTACTTGTTTTTGCCTGGCAGTTTTAGTTTATATCATTTATTCCTCTTATGTTCCCATATGCACATGACGTAATGGCTTATGGTTAGAATAGTTCAAAAATATGTGGGCAACACTAAGTGATCATGGATGGAAGATATGAAACTTCTTGCTTCAATTACTTAATTAAAAAATGGGGGCCGGCCCCTTGGTGTAGTGGTTAAGTTCATGCATTCCACTTTGCTGGCCTGGGGTTCGCCGGTTCAGATCCTGGGCATGGACATACACACTGCTCATCAGGCCGCGATGTCCCACATAGAAGAACTAGAATGACTTACAACTAGGATATACAACTATGCACTGGGGCTTTGGGGAGGAAAAGAAAGTAAAATAAAAAAGGAAAGTCTTTCTTTTAATATTGGAATCTTAATATTTTAGATACGTGGTAGTATAATGATTAAGAGGACCGACAATTAACTAAAATAGGCCTGTGTTAAAATTCCAGTTCTGACATTTGTTAGCCAAGTGATATTAGACATGTTCTCTAACCTTTGTAATTTCAGTTTCTTTATTTGCAAACTAGAAAGAGAAATATCTATCTCACAGGAGTATGAGAATTAAAATAATGAAATGTATTTAAAAGTACTGAGTATAATATTGAATATATTTAGAGGTCCAATAGATGGTATTTGCCAAATGATCTTTGACATCTAGAAAAAGTTTTGGAAGGACTGCTACTCAATTTAATTCACATATAACAGCCTCTTATAATACAATACATACAGTACAATGCTTCCTGCCATTTCTTCCTTCAAATTATTTCCAAGACTCTCTCTCTCTCCCCCTACACACACACACACACACACACTTTTTTATTTTACATTCTAACTTTCATCACGGTGGGGTAGGTGTAAAAGCTTCCTAATGTTATCCTCTACTTCTTCAACTTTCTCTTGTCTCTCAAGTCCACCTTCACGCTGACTTCTTTAGTTTCCTAAAGCAGAATTCTCATCTCCTACTTTAAACTCACTAACTTCCTATTGATTACCACGTGAAATCCACCTTTCTGTCACTATCTTCCAGTTTTCTCAATGATAATGTCATACCCTCCTACGGCCATTGATCAGCCTCAGTCAGCCGTAGTCTTTGTGACTTCAGAGTCACCTATTTTTCCAGCTAAATTTGTGACGCTCTTTCTTTTACGAAGCTTACCTTTCCTAGGTTCACCCATGCCATGCTCTGTCCTGCTGAAGACATTCCAATAAACTATTCATACTGCCTAGAATGCTCTCGAGCAATCTACGATTATTATTTCCTTTGAATCTTTGCTTGTTATTAATTAGTTAAAAAAAGTCAACTTCCAAGTTTGTCTGTTTCATCCTATTGTAGATTGGGTTCTCCAAATCCAATTTTGACACAAAACTTAACCTGCAGGAGTATATACTAAGGAGTGCCCTTGGAATCAATACCTGTAGAATGGAGGCCAAAGAAGTAGAATTGGGCCAAAGGAGAAGTCAGGGTAGAAAGCAGGCCCAACAACAACCTCAGCTGACCCCACTGGGAGCTCTGGAGCTAAAACGACCCATCACAGTTGTCCCGAGTTAGGCTGAAATGGTCTAGCCTCTATAATCATGCTTCTATCTATCAATTAATATGGCCCCCTCTCTGAAGGGCATGAACTTGGTCAAAGTGGCTTTCTGCAGCTGAGGCAGTGCCTCAAGGGGCAGACAGGTGAAGGCTGTTTGTTGAAAGCACTCTCAGTAGCTGGGACAAGATTTTTATTGGAGGAGGATCTGGCCAGTGTGTCCCCTTATATATCACTCACCCATAAAACAAAGCTAGAGAATTAAGCTAAACAACATGACCTAAGTGTTTTGTATCCTCTACTGACCAGAACCACTTGACAATGTCAAAGACAGATGTCTGTGTCCCATGCCAAAGGACAGAGAGCCCTAATTGTCAGAAATCTGTGTGATGAAGCATGAACAGAAGAGTGAGTTTTATTCCAGAAAATGACCCTCTTTATATCTCGTGGACTGGTTGAGGAGGCAGCAAGTTTATCACCAAATAACAAAGACCTTCTACCCATAACCGTGTATTTTAATATTTATTTAAATGCCAAAACAAACTCCACAAAGTTTACGGACATAAATCAGAAGTGCATTTTTCTTATGAACTCCTCCTTTGCCCTAACAGACCCCAGGTAAGGCAACCTGTCATCTCAAAACATCGCAGTCACATTTCTCCCTCCAGAATACTATCGCTAATAACAATTTCAAATAGCTTGTTGAGAGTCTTAACCTTTTCAAGAATACTCATTACATTGCTTTCTTAATAGTTTGATTCTCTGTATTCTTTCTGAGTTCTAATATTTTATGGTGACATTTTCTGTCAGACAATTAACTGTATTTATTGGGAGCTGAATTCATGCATAGAAAACATCAGTCCTCTACTCAAAAACTCCACTGGCCATCTACTCTTCAAAAGCTCTTTGCATTTTGAAGTCTCTTTCAAAGAATGTTTTCAAATGCTTTAAAAAAAAAACCCCTCACATCTTATATGTTAAGTTCCTCATCCTGTAATCCAATAATACCAGATGGTTGTAGTTGGGGCCAACAATTGATAATGTTTTGTCATCATGACATTCTCAATTCAACAAATTCAATAAATATTTATTTATTACAAGGCACTGTACTAGGCACACAGGGGTATACAAATATAAACATAATCAAGATCCTAGACATTTATTGAGTTGAATTTGTGGAAGCAATTTTTGAGTTTGTAAGAGAAATAAGATATGTATCAAATAGCTGTAATTCAAATAAGAATGCTATTAGTGTTAACTAAGGGATTGCTAAAGGCTTCTTGGAGGAGATAGCATTAATGTTTGGACTTAAAGATTGGGTGATGATTAATTAATTAACTTATTTATTTAAATTTCACAGATATATAATGTTTATTATAACAAAATTGGGAAATACAGAGAAGCTGAAATATTAATAAAATAAAAATTATACACAATCTCACTATTCATTACTTTGTTGAATCTTTTATTTGATCTGTGCTTGTCTGTTAAAACTATGGCAAAATGTTTACTTAAATCAGGAGACCTTCATCAACTTTATTGATGACTTGGTAGTAAACCAGAATTCAGAGTTATAGCCATTTTTCCTTTGTTATGATCATAGCTGGTTCCACATGTATTTGGATTCTATTCCTACACAGGGTTACATTTTCATTCCCAGATAACAACAGTTGTAAGTCTCAAGCCAGGAGTAAGTGTCATATTGAGTTTATTAATTCAGCCCAGGAACTTGGGTATGTGACTTTCCATGACCTTGAACTCAACTCACTGGCAAATTGTTGTCTCCCCCAAGGTATTGTAAGATTTATCAGAAAAAAAGATATGAGGCAGTAATAATATGAAATTTTCATATTTTATTATGGATTGAAAGTCCACATGCAAAGAAAACATACATAGCTAATTTCTCAAAAATAAACAAAAGGAGAAAGCAGGTGAATAACCATTAATCAGCAATGTCTCTCTTTTGTCACTTTTCTTGATTTATAGATTTTAACTTTTTTAAACTTCTAAGTTGGAATATTAACAATATCTGAAATATGCTTAGTACCTTACAATTTTAGAGTTATTCTGCATGATGTATCTCTTTATTCTCATAATTAGTAGGTAAGAAGATGGTATTCTCTTAATTCTACATGTGAGAAAATGGAGATGTTGAAAGGTCACGTGAAAATTCATTGTCAGATAGCAAGTTATGTGTGAAACTTGGACTGGGAATCAGATCTCTAGCTTCATTTTCAATGTGCCTCAGTAGTTTTTAGATGCAAAATCAACCAATTTTCTTCTCACTTTTGAATAATAATATCTGGTGAATCATCTCAGAAGAGGAGCATTTTCATAACTCTCACCTGAATGAACTATTGTTTAAATGCTATTAGTTTTTGGCAATAGGCCTGAACTGAAGTGCTGACATATGGGAATAGAAAACCTTTTTGCTCCTTGCAGAAAACATTTATTTTTCCTGGCAGTATGTCGTCAAGGTAGCTGCTGGATGGTGTTAATAAGCTCAGGAGGAAGGATCTGGAAGAGTGGCAAATATAGGTGTGAAATTCAGCTGCTCCTGATGTAAAATAAGACCCATAGGTAGCAAACAGCCCTGAACCAAGAGAGAACCCTGTGACTCACGGAATTTAATAAAGCACAACTGAAAAGTTACTGTAGGGGCTTAGGCGAAACATGCCAGTTTAACTTCAACAGTTTTCAATGTGATTTTTTCTCATTTTAAAGTAAAAAAGAAAAAAGTCATCAAGTTCATAGATGAACTTCCTGGCCATATTTTTGATAATTCCTCATGAAAAATTATTAAATTCATACCCTGAAGTTATTATAAAGCATTCAATGCCTCCATGAGAACTACATGGAAAAATATGTTACAAAGGAAAGAGAACAGGAGTTTAGGAAAAATAATATTGCATATTAAATCTTTTTGGGGTCTGAAGTAGCCCAAAATATATTCTTTTTTTTTTGTTAAAGATTGGCCCTGAGCTAACATCTGTTGCCAATCTTTTTTTTCTCTTGTTCTTCCCAACCCTTCCTTCCCCCCCCCCCCCCCCCCCCCCCCCCCGGTATATAGTTGTATATTCTAGTTGTAGGTGCTTCTAGTTCTACTATGTGGGATGCCACCTCAGCATGGCTTGATGAGCAGTGCTAGGTCTGCACCCAGGATCCGAACCTGAGAAACCCTGGGCCTTTGAAGTGGAGCGTGCAAACTTAACCACTCGGCCATCGGGCTGGCCCCCAAGATATATGTCTGAAAGGCTAAATTGCACATTCAGTTTTAGGATACAGAAGGTGGTAACAAAGATGATCAAAGAGCTAGAAAATAGGATTTATATGGAAAAGTATTCTCTGTATCTATGAATGAAATCATATGGTATTTGGCTTTCTCCTTCTGACTTATTTCACTTAGCATAACATCCTCAAGGTGTTATGTCGTCAGAAATGGCAGGATTTCATCTTTTTTTTTTATGGCTGATTAATATTCCTTTGTAAATATATACCACATCTTCTTTATCCATTCATCCATTGATGGGCACTTAGTTTGTTTCCAAATCTTAGCCATTGTGAATAATGCTGCAATGAATATAGCATGGATGGATGGAATAGAATGGAAACAAATAGCTGGATCATATGGTAGTTCCATTTTTAATTTTTTGAGGAATCTCATACTGTTTTCCATAGTGACTGTTCCAGTTTACATTCCTCTGGTAGTAGAATATTAAAAACTACCATGTGATCCAGCTAGTTTACTAATGGATATTTATTCACAGAACATGAAAACACTAATTTGAAAAGATAGATGCATCCTTATGGATGTAGATTTTGATTTGCATTTCCCTATAATTAGTGAGGTTAAACATGTTTTCATGTGCCTGTTGGCCATCTGTATATCTTCTTTGAAAAAACGTCTGTTCAAGTCCTGTGCCCATTTTTTAATTGGGTTTTTTTGTTGTTGTTGAGTTGTATGAGTTCTTTATATATTTTGGAAATTAACCCCTTGTCAGCTATATGATTTGCAAATTTCTTCTCCAAATTGGTAGGTCATCTTTTCGTTCGTTTGATGGCTTCTTTTGCCATGCAGAAGCTTTTTAGTTTGATATATTCCCAATTGTTTATTTTTTCTTTTGTCTTCCTTGCCTGAGGAGACATATTCAAAAGATACTGTTAAGACTGGTGTCAAAGAGTTTACTGCCTGTGTTTTTTTCTAGAAGTTTTATGATTTCAGGTCTTATATTCAAGTCTTTAATCCATTTTGAGTTAATTCTTGTGTATGGTGTATGATAGTGGTCTATTTTCATTGTTTTTCACGTAGCTGTCCAGTTTTCCCAACACTATTTATTGGAGAGACTTTCCTTTCTCCATTGTACATTTTTGGCTCCTTTATCAAAAATTAGCTGTCCATAAACATGTCAGTTTATTTCTGGGCTCTCGATTCTGTTCCAATGATCAGTGTGTCTGTTTTTCTGCTAACACCATGCTGTTTTGATTACCACAGTTTTGTACTATACTTTGAAATGTGGGAGTGTGATGCCTCCAAATGTTTTCTTTTTTCTTGGATTGCTTTGGCTATTATAGGTCTTTTGTTGTTCCATAAAAATTTTAGGTTTCTTTGTTCTATTTCTGTGAAAAATGTTGTTGGCTTTCTGATAGGGATTTCATTGACTCTGTAGATTTTTTTAGGTAGTATGGACACTTCACTATGTTAACTCTTCCAGTCAATGAGCATGGGATATCTTTCCATTTCTTTGTGTCTTAGATTTCTTTCAACAATGTTTTACAGTTTTCAGTGTACAGGTCTTTCACTTCCTTGGGTAAATTGATTCCTAAGTATTTTATTCTTTTTGTTGTGATTGTAAAGGAAATGTATTCTTTATTTCTCTTTCTGTATTTTGTTGTTAGTATATAGAAATGCAACTGATTTTTGTATGTTGATTATGTATCCTGAAACTTTACTGTATTAGTTTGTTATTTCTAACAGTTTCTTGGTAGATTGTGTAGGGTTTTCTATACATAAAATCATGTCATCTACAAATAATGACAGTGTTACTTCTTCCTTTCCAATTTGGATCCCTTTGATTTCTTTTTCTTCTCTAATTGCTCTGGCTAGGACCTTCAATATTATGTTAAATAAGAGTGGCAAAAATGGGCATCTTTGTCTTGTTCCTATTCTTAGAGGGATAGCTTTCAGTTTTTCACTGTTGAGTATGATGTAGCTGTGGGTTAGTCATATATGACTTTATTATGTAGAGGTACTTTCCTTCTATACCCATTTTGTTGAGAGTTTTTATCATAAATGAATGCTGAATTTTGTTGAATGCTTTTTCTGCATCTATTGAGATAACCACACAATTTTTAGTTTTCATTTTGTTAATGTGTATCATGTTGATTGATTTGTGTGTGTTGAACCATCCTCGCATCCCTGGAATGAATCCCACTTGATCTTGGTGTATGATCCTTTTAATATATTGTTGTATTCAATTTGCCAATATTTAGTTGAGGATTCTTACACTTATGTTCACCAGCGATACTGGCCTGCACTTTTCTTCTTTGTGTGTTGCCCTTGTTTTGATATCAGGGTAATGTTGCCTTATAAAATGAGTTAGAAAGCATCCCCTGCTCTTCAATTTTTTAGGAAGAGTGTGAAACGGACAGGTATTAAATTTTCCTTGAATGTTTGGTATAATTCACTGGGGAAGCCATCTGGTCCTGGACTTTTGTTTTTTGGGAGGTTTTTATTTACTGTTTCTATCTACTTACTAGTGATTGGTCTATTTAGATGCTCTATTTCTTCTTGATTCAGTTTTGGAGGGTTGTATAATTCTAAGAATTTATTCATTTCTTCTAGGTTATCCAATTTGTTGGCATGTAGCTTTTCAAAATATTCTCTTATAATTCTTTTTTTTCTGTGATATTTGTAATTTCTCCTCTTTTCTTTCTGATTTTATTGATTTGAGTCTTCTCTGTTTCTTTCTTAATGAGTCTAGCTAAAGGTTTGTCGGTTTTGTTTATCTTTTCAAAGAACCAGCTCTTAGTTTCATTGATCTTTTCTATCAACTTTTTAGTCTATTGCATTTATTTCTGCTCTGATTGTTTATTTTTATTTAATTAATTAATTTATTCATTTGAGGAAGATTAGCCCTGAGCGAACTGCTGCCAATCTTTCTCTTTTTGCTGAGGAAGACTGGCCCTGAACTAACATCCATGGCCATCTTCCTCTACTTTATATGTGGGACGCCTACCACAGCATGGCGTGCCAAGCACTGCCATGTCCACACCCAGGATCCGAACTGGCGAACCCCAGGCCACGGAAGCAGAATGTGCAAACTTAACCGTTGCTCCACTAAGCCGGTCCTTGCTCTGATTTTTCATGATTTTCTTCCTTCTACTGATTTTGGGCTTTGTTTGTTCTCTTTCTGGCTCCTTTAGGTGTAATGTTAGATTTTTTATTTGAGACTTTTTCCTGTTTCTTCAGGTAGGCCTGTATTGCTATAAACTTCCCTTGCAGTACTGCTTTTGTTGTATCCCATAGATTTTGGTATGTTGCATTTTTATTTGTCTCCAGGTATTTTCTGACTTCTCCTTTGACTTCTTTCTTGACCGAGTAGTCGTTCAGGAGCATTTTGTTTAATCTCCACATATCATGACTTTTCCAGTTTTAGAAGAGACCTTTTTAAAATAGCTGTTCTGTTGGGCCCAGCAATTTAAATTCAAAATGTTTCTCATCTTAATTCTCATTTTAAAGAAAGGATATGTAGAATGCTCATTAGTTCTTTCAGTTACCTCCTTTCTTCCACAGCAGCCCCGCAAGGTCATTGATGGCCACCATTAAGGCACTTTGAATCTTTTGTTCTCTCTACCTAAGCTTGCACCTCAGGTAGGATGGAATGAACATCTTTTGTCTTGGTTTTTCTTCTTCACCTGCCAAGAACAGTTCCCACTTCCTACAGAGGTAAAACTTAGTCCTTCCTACATGTCTATTTTCTGGACTCTTACTGCCTCTTGGCATGGGAAACTTCGTCACTACAATGGCTACTGCTGCCTCTTGTGAGGAGAAGTGAATACTTTACCCTTTTCACCTCAAATTTCCACTTTTCTATCTCCTTCTGTTTCTCGGAGAAGATGTACATCAGAGACATACTCCAGAAGGTGAAAGTGGTTATCTAATGTCAGGCACAAAAGCTACTGGAGCCACAGCAGATGAAGAGATAAAGAGGTGACAAAATATGAGGAAGGGTGTGTGGGGAGTTGCAGCAACTAATCACTTCCTTACTGGGGAATTGGTGGCTATTCTAGATACTAAGCAGGTTATGATCTTTGGAATCTTCCAATTCCTTCTGAGTTTTTGAGCTATTGCTAACTCTCTGCTATTTGAGTTTGTTCAATGCTTCTAATAAGTTAAAGAGCAGTCAGATCTGGCTTTCTGCTTATATGCTATTTTATAGCCACTTTTTCCCCCATATATTTCTTTTCTTAAGCTAATGTTAAAAATGAATTTTTATTTAAGAAATTAGTAACTGATGAGAGTGGATAGGGAAGCAAACATGAGAATGGAAAAAATAGCTCAGATATATGACAGGTGCCAGGGAAAAGCCAGACTGACATTGAAAAGAGGATATAGATAATCCACGAGGATAAATAAGAAATTCAGCATAAGAGAAAATTTAGTCTTTGAAAACATTTCAGTGCTCCAGGAAAAATATTAATAATATCTTCCTGATATAGAATTTACAAAGGGTTTTGCATGATTATCTCATTTGACATTCTGGATAATAGTGCAACTCAGTCATCATTCTAATTTAAATATGAAAAAATCAAGGATTTTGTGATCTGACAAATTCAAAGGAATAAAAATGTCCAAGGACAATGACTCAAACTCAAGTCATGTGACTTCAAGGACATGCTTATACTGCTACATTCCAATGATGAAACAGGAACCATGTGATCAGATCTTCAGTCTTGGAACTGGGATGGAAGAATGCACTCTGGATGCCTAATAATTTGCAGTAGTTACTTTAGTTTTCAAAGCTGCATCTTATCTACTCCATGATGCTACGTAAATATAAGTCAGCTAAGCATTGCTAAATGGCTAACATGCCCAAAGCCCCATAAATGGAAAAATCCTTTATATCTAGGTTTTGAATATTCTTTGTTGTGCTGGTCTGTATTTCAACAACCATGATTATGTTTTAACTAAACCCTTACAGAAGGGAAAGTCATGGAAAAGGTAAAAAGCTGGAGGTGGAAGTAGTTGTGTAGTGCACCCTGCCAGGCAACCAATATGAGTTCTATTTATCTATTTCTGATTGATTATTTGTGTGTATGTTTGTATATATACCTGTATATCCATGCATATGTGCAACTGAGGGAATCACTTTGCTCAAAAATACGTAATGATATTATAGAATCTCTGAGTTGGAAGGAACCTTAGAGATTGTAAAAAATACAGATTAGAAATATTGCTCCTTCCAAAGGTATACCACTTTTTAAAGTGTTATTATTGGAAATCTTTATTGGCATCAGCTTTCCTACACCGAGTTGAAAATCTGTCTCAGTATAACCCAAATGTTCCAGTTGGGCCTAGAGGACTACATACTCTGTCGACAGCTCTTCAGATACTTGAAGATTCTTATCATTCACTGACTCTTATAAGATTTGCCTTCTTCAAGGAAAATATTCATTGTTCTTTCAATCATTTAAAATATGAAACAGTTGTCCTTATATAGATTTACGCCATGTTGTTGAAGCCTCCTTCAAACATGGTTTTTATCTTAATGACAATGATATGCATGTGTTCAATTTGATTCAGCATTCAGTAGAATCACTTCTTGCCTTTTAAAAAATGTATTTAGGGGCTGGTCCAGTGGTGCAGTGGTTAAGTTTCCACGTTCCACTTTGGTGGCCTGGGGTTTGCCAGTTCGGATCCCGGGTGCAGACCTATGCATTACCTGTCAAGCCATGCTGTGGCAGGCATCCCACATATAAAATAGGGGAAGATAGGCATGGATGTTAGCTCAGGGCCAGTCTTCCTCAGCAAAAAGAGGAGGATTGGTGACAGATGTTAGCTCAGGGATAATCTTCCTCAAAGAATAAAATAAAATAAAATATTAAAAATTTAAAAACTGGATTTAGCTCTTGGGGCAGCTATGACTCAAGACTGATGTTTATTGGATTATGCTTAAGGGAACTCTTATATCCTTAGGACCTGAACTGCTAAGTCATTCAATACTTATACAGTTGTTGTGAGCTTAAAGTCACTTTCCATTTAATACTTATTAATTCCCATCTTTGAAATTTCAGCTCATTATTTCAGTCTGCCCAGAATTTATGGAATTTGGATTCTGTCATCTCCTGAGCTGGCTTTCCCATCCCTATTTATGTCATCTTCAAAATTTATGAGAACGCATTCTCTATCTTTGTTTTTTGTGGTACATGGGGTAATGCCCAAGTCAAGCTTTTCTTGGCTTACCTCAAGAAATAACCATATCGAGTTGCAATCAATATTGGAATCAAAACTCTCTGGGTAATATAGTTTAACCAACATCAAATCCACCTAACGGTACTGTCTTCTGGACCAAATTCCCCATCCATTTAATAAAAATATTGTGGTAATGGCTGTATTTATCTAACACTAACCACTCTGCTTTTATTTGATAATGGAATGGTCACATTCTTTAAAGCAGGCAGTTTTGTCTAGGAATATGTTTTCTTAGCTAGAGAGTATATTTCCTAGCCTCCACTGCAATTTATGTGGCCGTGTGGCTATATCCTGGTCAGTGGAATGGGAGTGAAAATAATCTGTATTTTTCCCTTCTCTTCCCACTTACTGGGAGATGGCAGCTAATGGAGCCATGATTTGGATCTCATGGAAGCCACATGTCAGTGATGACAGTTTTTCCACATCAGCTCTGCATTAGCTATCTTTATATTTTTAAGTCACTTTAATACAGTTGCTTAACTAATATATATAATAAGAGAGGGAGAAAAATTATCAAATGTCTTATAGATGCACTCTTTTTCCATCTTCCAATTGAGTAATCTTATTATTCAAGAATAATTGATGCTAGTAGGCACTCGTTTTACATGATACTTCAGAAAGTGTTGCCTACCAATCATTCATAACTTGATGTCTGTGAATATAACCAGAAATCCAAATAAATACATTCTTGACATTAGCAGAGCTCAGAATTTAGATTGCAGGTGAGTTGGATGAGCACAAAAGATTTTGTTTTAGAGTATGGAGCACTTGGTTAAGAGTAGCCTTAGGTGGAGTTGGTGGTTTGAGCAGCTACCGTAGGCCCCTCTCAGGGATCTTTGTGTCTGAAAGGCAGCAAGGCAAGTGCTCAGCAAAAGAAAAATGAGTAGGTTTAAAAGCTAACTCTGGCTCTGGTGCAATTTTGATAAGTGATCTATTTGCCAGGATTGTGTTTTGGGAACACATCTCAAATGTAGGGAAACGTAGGTTTTCAGGGCCTGAGGAAAGCCACTGGGAAAACCTTGCAGGCTGGAAAACTTAGTCTATCCCAGCTCAGCCTAGGCCCTTTCTCCAGTAGATATATAGTGCTGTCTACTCCACACGTATGCACAGTTTGAATGGAAAGAGGGATATGGGGAGAGAAAGAAAGCAGAAGCAACAACAACAACAAAACAATGAACAGAAGGGTGAGACATCCACTACACATTTGCTACTGGAGGGAATTTCATATTCCCTTACTTATATGACTCCTCACCTTAATTTTTCTCCTCTATATCCTCTTCTCTATTTTAGTAAAGATGGGCACTTCAAATTTCCCTTTTTAGTGATCCAAAAAACTTATCCTGATGAGTATTAAGGAGAAGCTATTGCCTGAGATTGTTGAAATTACTTCAGTGCATTTCTGACAATGTTACAGAAATAGAATTCATAACTATGCAACTGGAATAAGAAAGCAGGCAATACTATTCCATTCTAGTGGTGACGTGTAATGTATTACCATGATAAAAGTCTCCAATAGTAACACATCGTTTTGAAAAAATAAGAGTGTTTGGTTGAACTATAAGCAAAATAAATTTTACCTGAAATATATGATGCTTCCACCCACACCCCGCACCCCCCACATCCTGCCTTCTGAAAGCATCTGTTATTGAAAGAGCTTGCCAAAAATGTCACTGCCAGATTTTGCTGGACATGGGCTCTGATCATTTCCAAATGACAGAAAATCAGCTGTGGGATTTATGCGCTAAGTAATCATTAACCATGGGCCCTGCATTGACTGGGTGGAAAATATAATGTTCTTAATCTGCCTGATCTGAAAGGTCAAGCTGTGCCCCATGCTGCCTGCTCCCAGGGATTCAATACCAGCCATAATGATTGCAACAATAAGACAGATTTGCCCTGAAAGATAATACATACCTGTGCCAGTGGCTAGAAGTACAAGCACCCATGTGAATATTTTCCATGTTAGAGTTAAAGCATCAATAATGCTTTTTCATATGTATGAAAATCATGAGGAAACACTCAAACATTAGCTTTATGAAATAAAAGAAGTGAGTGTGCCAGTATTAGTACAGAAGCCACAATTTGCTTTATCTTATTTCTTTTCTAATTGAATGTCTACTTTTATGATATACTCATATATCCTCACTAGGTGAAAATATTTCCCAGATTCTCCTCAATATGTTTTCCAAACATTTATTAAACTAATGAAATTAAAAAACCAGAATTTACCTAAAATTCCTATTTTAATATCTATTGCCAGCAAAATATCTAAGTTTTTAATTCTTTTGTTTAAATTCAGATATTAATCATTAAACATGTAATGTTTTGGGACTTCTGGTTTCCCGTCATCGTGTAAGGAGCTTACTCCATCCTAACAACAAGGAAAAGGCTGAACAAACTGAAAAATCAACAACTCCTTTTAGATTCATCAGAGAAGGAGATCACAGAGCAAATTGCTTTCCCCAAAATTGGAGACAGATTGACCGGTGAATACAGGGAATCACAGGTTACCTGAGCAGAAACTCACAAGCAGAAATTTCCATAGGATTGGAAGCTCAGTGTGGACAAATCTGAGAGTTAAAAACTCCAGTGGGACATAGTCTTAGGTGACCCCCACACTTTAATGAATTTTAGTGAGATGCACTGGTGGAGTTCACAGTCCAGGGGCACAGGCTCACCAAAAGACTGGAGTCCGATCATAGAACTATGGAATGCTTCCCCTCCCCCCAGGACATACCATTACATTACTGAAGTCCTATTACCACAGTTCCTTTTACCCAGTACTTCGTGTCCACCTTTCAACAAAAAATGACAAGGCATAATAAAAGGTAAAAACACAGTTTGAAGAGACTGAGCAAGCATCAGATTAGAGTCAGATATGGCAGGAACATTGGAATTACCAGACAAAATCTAAAACAACAACAACAACAACAAAAAACCTATGATAAGGGCCAGGGGCTTTAATGGAAAAAGTAGATGAGATGCAAGAACAGATGCTTAATGTAAGCAAAGAGATGGGAATTCTAAGAAAGAATAAAAAAGAAATGCTAGAGATCAAAAACACTGTAACAGAAAGGAACAATGCCTTTGATGAACTCATTGGGAGACTGAGAAAGGCTGAGGAAAGAATCTCTGAGCTTGAGTATATGACAATAGAAACTTCTAAAACTGAAAGCCGAAGAGAAAAAAGACTGAAAAAACCCAGAACAGAATATCCAACACTTGTGAGATAGCTACAAAAGGCATAACATATGTGTAGTGTGAATACCAGGAGAAGAAAGACAGAAAGGAACAGAAGTATTATTTGAAGCCATAGTAAATGAAAATTTCCCAAATTAATGCCAGACATCAAACCACAGGTCCAGGAAGCTTAGAGAATACCAAGCAGGATAAACGCCAAAAATCCCAAATAAAACAAAACAAAACAAACCTACATCAAGGCATAGCATCTTTAAATTTCAGGAAATCAGAGATAAAAAAACCTTGAAAGAAGCCAGAGGAAAAACTATCTTACTTATAGAGCAGCAAAGGTAAGAATTACTTCCAAAGAAACAATGCAAGCAAGAAAAGAATGGAGTGAAGTATTTAAAGCGTTGGGAGAAAAAAGCCACCAACATAGAATTCTATACACCATGAAATTATCCTTCAAAACTGAATGAGAAATGAAAACTTTCTCAAACAATCAAAAATTGAGGGAATTTGTTAGGAGCAGACTCGCCTTGCAAGAAATGTTGAAAGAAGTTCTTCATAGAGAAGGAAAATGATATGTCAGAAACCAAAACATACAAAAAGAAAGGAAAGGCATCAGAGAAGAAATAAGTGAAAATAAATGAAGGTAAAACAAAAACTTTTATTTTTATATTCTTAGTTGATTTCCCAGGTAACAGTTTGTTCAAAATAATAGTAGCAAAATTTATTCAATTGCTTAAATATTTATACATAATATATGCTTATATATACGTATATATGTATATATAATATATGTGTGTATGCTTATATATATATATATATATACACATAAGGATATATAATCATGTGTATATGCTTTTGTATGCTAACATACATGGCAACAAGCCACACTGGTCTAGCGGTTAAGACTCGGTGCTCTGGATTCATTTCCCTGCCAGGGAACCACACCACCCATCTGTTGGTTGTCACACTGTGGCAGCTGTGTGTTGCTGTGATGCTGAAAGCTATGACACCAGTATTTCAAATACCAGCAGGGTCATCCATGGTGGACAGATTTTAGCAGAGCTTCCAGATTAAGACAGACTAGGAAGAAGGACCTGGCCACTCACTTCTGAAAAAAATTGGTCATGAAAACCCTATGAACATCAGTGGAGTATTGTCTGATACAGCACTGGAAGGTGAGAGGATGGTGCAAAAACACCGTGCATCCTTGTGCTCTGCTGTACACAGGGTCGCTAGGAGTTGGAATCAACTAGATGGCACTAACAACAAATGCTTATGTATAAGTGAAATGAATGACAGCAATGATATAGGGATGGCAGGGAATAATTAGGAATATTTTGTTATTATAAGGTACTTACACTACCCATGGAGTGGTATAATGTTATGTGAAAGTACACTTGAAATTTGTAAATGCATGTGGCAAACTCTAGGGTAAATATTGAAGAATATTTTAGAATAAGCATAATTGATATGCCAAGAAAGGAGGGAAAATTGATTGTATAAAATGCTCAATTAAAACCATGAAAAGCAGAAGTGTGGAAGATAAAAATAAAAGCAAAGAACAAAGGCAAATAAAAAATGAAAAATATTATAGGTATTAATCCAACCGTATCAATAATCACTTTAAATGCCAATGGTATTAATACACCAATTAAAAGACAGAGATATATGTGTCAACAGGCAGATGACATTATTGCCAAATGTCCATGGGAGGAAAAGATGGACAAAAAGATTAGAAACAGACACCTCTTGGGTATATCGAACAAAATTTACTTGTCTAAAAGAAACATAAAGAAGTCAGCACAATTAGTATATACACTAGTGAGATCGTCAATAGCCTCACTGATAGGTAGAAATCTGGAGAGGATAACTTCTGCAGTAGATTAAACATAGTCTAATTCTTCTCCCTTTAAATGTGGGCTGGTCTTAATGACTTTCTTAATTAATAATACAATATGACAGGGACTTTCAAGGCAAAGTCATAAGAAACCCTGCACCTTCTGACTAGGCCTCCTGGAACACTTGTTCTTAGAGCTCAGCTTTCAACAGTGTGAGGAGAACTCCCAGCCTACAACTCTGGCTGAGTTCCCGGCTGACAGACAACTGCAACTTGCCAACCTTGTGCATGAGCCATTTTAGAAATGAATCTTTCAGTCCCAGTCAAGCCATTTCAGCTGATGCTCACAGAGAAGAGATGCGCCACCCTGCCAAGTCCTGCCCTAATTGTAGATTCATGAGCAACATAAATGATTGTTGTTGCTTTAAGCCACAAAGTTTTGTACTGGTTTGACATTTAGTCATAAATAACTGGAATGACTTCTAAGCGAGGCCTCCTATAAACATAAACTTCTACTTCCAGACTTTTGACCCTTCTGCACATAAAGCTGGAGTAGTCCAGTACATATCCTTGCCTGGACAAATGCTGCAGACACTCTCATCTGAACCAGGTTCACCTCCTCAACTTCGGAGTTATCCAAATACAACGTGACACAGCCTGCAGAATTAGAACAGGTGTCATTTATTAGATAACTTTGGGAGTCACGCCTCTGGGCTTATTTCACAGTACCAGATACAAATCCCCATTGATAGGCACAATTTGGGGAACTTTCAAGTAAGGCAGAGTTATCACTGCCAAAGATTTGCCTGTATTGAAGCTAAGTCCTAAAGCTTCATTTGCTATGATCTTCAAGTCTGACACCTCACTTTCAGCCATCACTTTAGGTCCTTCCAAAACCATTTCAAATACTGAGCATTTGATGATCTGCTGTTTCATCCACCAGCAGGCCATTCATGAGGGAAACCAAGAAACAGTACAAAGATGAAGCAACAGGAAGCATAATTTTAGCACCAAACTATTGCACCTAATAATTGATTATCTTTTTCCTTAGACACTATCCTTCTGCGGCTATGTATTCAACATCAGATCTTCAGAATAGCTGTTTCAAACAGTAAACTTTCAAGAGAAGTGATTATGTAAAGCTACATAAAATCCAAATTTTGTAAAAGATTTGTAAACCTCTCTGCAACCCAAATAAACTTATTTAATTAAATCAGTTGCTCTTTCATGACTAGCGTCTTTTCCATGAAACAACTAAAGGTTGGTGATTTGGAACCCTTCAGTCAAGAAGAAGAGCATCTGGTTTTTCTGGTTAGATTCTTGCCTCTACTATCACTGCCACTTCTTCGATGAATTGAGATGGAACATTTGGGATATCTGGCCTGATATGATGATCCAGAGAGGGAGAAGTAACATCTTAGCTAACCCACTCTAAAATAATAATAGTGGATAATTTTAATATACTACTCATTATGAGCCAGAAATTCTTTCAAATTCTTCACACGATTAACTCAACAAACTATGAGGTTAGGTTCTATTACTATCCTCATTTTATAGATGAGGAGATTGAGGCACAGAGATACTAACAAAATTGCTCACTGTCATGTAGATATTAATTATGGCAGCTGGTATAGGAGGTGAGGCAGTTCAGCTTCAGATTCTGTGCTCTTAACCTCTACTCTTAGGATCCTATTGAAAGATGAATGTGTGTGTGTGCGGAAAATGGTGAAGCTTGTATCAGTCTGTGTGTCTGCAGTATGTGAGAAAGATAGATACAGAGAAAGGGGGACAGATGAGGATGAGAAGTTTTGTTTGATTACTGAAAAAGAAAAGGAAAGATAATAATAATGTAAAAATAATCTAGAGTGTGGACCACATATTTAAGTCTATGCTCTCAAACATTTTCCGTGTACCATAGAATCTTATGATTTAAAAACTATATGTGTTGCTTTCTGGGAAGAAGACAAGGAAACACTATTATCATCGAACACTATTTTTTTGAGGACTTGCTGCACACTAGAGGTTGTAGGAAAAAGGCGATTTGCAAGTGCTTACTCAAAAATGGCTGACAAACTCAGTAACAACCAAATCACAACCTGAATTCCAAAGCCAAGGAAAACCTAGGCACCAAGGGAAAGATAGAATTGAGGCGCTGCAAGGCTGCAACAATTTAGGAAGGCTTTGTAGGGAGGTGGGTCAGGTTGAGGTAACAAGCCCAGAAATCATTTGGGGATGTTAATCCATCAAGGACTGTGCAGGGTGGCCTCTTTTCAGCCTGGCTTGCTAAAACAAAGCCCAGAGAAGCAAGTGCCTTGCAGGCAGCCAGCACCAAGGAGAGAGCCAGACAGGCGGGCCATCCAAATGAGAGTTCCTCAGTCCCATGGCGTCTTGGCATGGTCCCATAAACAACAGTTGACTATTGCCAGGAAAAAGTTCAGGAAACCCCACCAGACCCCTGGGGAAGATGAATGGCTTCTTTCCAAGAAAGCTCAGGATGTAGTTCTTATTTCACCCCTCCATGAGAAACATGAATTCTCCCAGACAGTAATGGTCTCTCTGCCTTTTTTAATCTGCTTGTTTGCAACTTAAAATTGATAATGAAAAAGCAGTTGTCTTGAACCTTCCTATAAATGTAAAGGAATGGAAACATTAGTTCCATGTAACATTTCTGTTGATTATGGCATATCCATTAGCAGATGGATTATGGCTTCCTCAATCTTTATGCTGTTTGGTGTAGCTAGGCTTTTTTTTTTTTTCCTTTTAATTCCTTTCTCATTGAACTAGTGAAAAGCACAAGATAAAAGTGTAAAATAAAAATGTGTATATTAAATTAATGCTGAAATAAGACATTTTCAAAAAGATGAGCTAAAGGAAAAGAGGCCTGAATAGAATCAGACACATGCACATATGCGCACGCGTGTCCACACACACACACACACACACATACAATGGCATCCTGATCATCACATACCCAAGCAAAACCATATAAATTCTATTAAAATATTTTGCTATATTTATGGATTTTCTCATAAGTGTAGAATGAATAAACTGATAAAAATGTCATAAGGTGAGTTCAGTGAGTTTGGAGAGAATTCAGAAATCATCTCAAAAGCCTAGAAATGAGGGTAGGAATAATGAAAAGTAGGTAAGGGAAGGAACTGAATGTTTGGTCAGCTAATTTTGTCTCAGTCTCGATTACTGGAACTCTCTCATCTCTCCTGGCAGCTTTGTTAACCCAAGTTCACAAACCCTGCATATAAATGCCATTTTATCTTCACTGATGGAAGGGGGTGGTATATGCAGAATTGGGACAATATTTTTCCCCACTAGTAAATAAATTGAAGATTTTTAAAAAGACTCATGTACTGTTCAGTTCCTTCATTTGTAGAGAATGAGACAGTTCTTTGGAATACACTGGTACTATCGTCAGCAAGTAAACTGTAGGACTTTCATTGCCATTTGGACACTGAGCTACCGATATTCCAGTGACTGTAAGATAATGTCTGCATATCAACCTAGATTTTAGAAAACGCACTAAGAACCAAGAAAAGAAATAAATTTGTGTATGTGAAGCACTCTTGAAACCTAATGTATTCTTGAACACGTTTTTTTCTATTGATCTGTATGTTTGGAGTACAGCTGGCAGGTAGGAAAATATGGCACCTATTAAACACTTACCTGCTTACATGCACCATCTTTATACAAGAACAATAATTGCTCTTTCATATTGACAAGCTGTATCTGAGTTCTTGAAAGAGTGGAAAATCTTGGCTGGGAGTACAAGCTGCTTTATCTCTCCCTCTGATATGTATTACTCTGTATATACTCTCTGATGTAAAGACTCTAGTAAAAGTGCTAGAAAGTTCTGATTTAAAGATTTTTTAAAAATTAATTCATCAAATTACATCTTTCTAAGCACTATCCATCCCATCCCATGTATCAAATGAATTGTATTTTGGTTTACTACTCTTAGCCGTTGATTACATTGGAATCAGAAGTGATTCATTTCCCTCTATCTCTGTAAACATGGAAAGTAATTGGACGCTATATTGGGTTGAATTGTGTCCCCTCAAAAGATTTTGAAGTCCTAACCCCAAGTATCTGTGAATGTGGCCTCATTTGGAAATAGGGTATAAGTAGAGACCTACTAAGTAGGTCTCTTAAGTCCTGGCCTGGGAATTGTTCAAATCTTTTGTTCTCTTCAGTAATTTTGTGCTCATCCCTCAATAAAATTTGACTATGCATCAGGGCCATGTGATACAGAAAGACAAAACATATAATACCTTCCCATATATTCTTTGATTGATACTGTAATTAATGAAAACTCTTTATGTCAGAGAAACTGGGTGGTATACTAGAGACAGATTTATAATATTTATATACTTGTTATTCCCAAAATATCTTGAACATTTAAGGGCAGTGACTATATCTTCATCTTTGTCTCCCTCATATTAACATGCATTAGTATTTTTAAAATGCTGGATGAATAACTAAGTCTTGGACCTGAAGTTAGAAGAACAGAGTTTGTATTCAGGCTCTGCCTCATTGTTGACTGTCTTACCTTAAACGTTGGAGATAAATTTTAGGGAAGACATTTAATCTGTCTCAATTTGTTTTCATTTCTATAACATCAATAATGTTGACCTATTTGCCTCATAAGGTAGGTTCAAAGAGATTATCCTTTTCTTATAAGTATCTCTAAATTTCAGGCTATTTTCTTAAAGAAATTTGACAGTTATTGTTGATCTTATTACTGCCAACTGATGTTTAAGAATACAAAGAAATAATTTTGAAACTTGTTGAAGAGATAAGACATACACAAAAAAGATATACCTAATAATACATATTTAGCTAGATTGAGAATCAAATATACAAAGGCAGCGAGTGGTATAGGATTTCAAAATAGAGGACCATTACCCACTCTGGTGCATTCTGGAAAATTCTTATAAGAATGCTAGGAGGTAAACTGGGTCTTGAAATAAGGACAGAGGCTGGAAAAATGAAGAGAACAGAGAACATTTTTGACAAGCAAAGAAGTAGAAATAGAGTCAGAAAGTTGGGGGATTTTCAGTGCGTATAATGAACTATGAAGATATCAACTTGACTAGACTATGAATGATTTATATATGGTATTATTAGAGAATGAAGTTTCTAGAAAAGTAGTCCATAGAGTCAGGAACATAGAGGGTCTTAAATGCTGGGCTAACGACATACCAAACAGTAATAACGGAAGTTGCAGACTTTCTGAATAGGTGTAGCACAAACAACTCAATCATCTATAAAGACCCTATTTCCAAATAAAGCCACATTCACAGATACTGGGGGTTAAGATCTCAATTTTTTTTTTTTTTTTTTTTTTTTTTTTTTTTGTATTTCACAAGACCTGTATATCACCAGTCAGCCCCAGGCAGGTTGGCACTGAAATGCACATGCTAACACCTGTTCCCCCGGGGGAAAACCTACAAGCCCCGCATCTGGGTGAAGCGAGCAGCCGGTAGGCTGCGGAATTCTCCAACAGGTGCGTTTCTCTGCACTGCCTCACGCCCACGCGGACCCCAGCAGGCACAAACAGCCGCCCACATCCACGTGCCCCCCGGGTGCCTGGCCCACACGCCCGGAAGGGCCCTAGAGGTGATGCTCCCTGGGACCCCACTTCTAGACAGTAAAGACGCCCTCCGTCCGCAAAGAGCTCCTTGGTGATCCCTCTGTGCATCTCTCAGCCCAGGACAGTGAGGAGTGGACGGTTGCCTCCGGGTTCCCAGCCTAGACCTCCTACGCACCCGCCCTCAGGCGCAGAGCACTTGAGAGACACTCCCCTAATCATCACCCACCTGCATGTTGGGCCTTGAAATCTTTTGAGGGGACACAGTTCACCCATGATGACATCCAATTACTTTCCATGTTTACAGAGACAGTTGGAAATGAATGACTTCTGATTTCAACATAATCTACAGCTACAGAAATAAAATTCAGCTTTCCTGTCTTCAATAATTCATCCCTTCACTCAACTTCGTTAGCATCCTTTCTTAAATTGAGTCTCTTCACCCAAGTAATTGCTAAGGTCAAACAGAAAATCCTCAGGGTGGTATACCAAGTGTGGCACTCTTCCATGGATGAAAACATTTGCTTCCATAGGGTTAAAGGAAGAGCTCACAGAATGCGAAGATGGTATTCTTATTTTGTAAGGCCAGACACATACAATGCTTTCCACTTGATTTACACTGCTTTCAGTGTCAAAGATTGATCTGAATTATATGTTGTTGTGTCTGACCACAAGGAGCTTCTTGTGCTACACTTGGGTGGACATTCTTGATTTTCCTCACAGTTGTTACAGATAAGAGATACAACAGCACAACTGAATGTACTTCATGATAGCATGCTGTAATAGAAATCTAATAAGTTGATCAACCTTCAGAAGTCAGAAATGACCACCACAAAAAAACAGTTGGCAGAGTCATTATCTAAACAATGTAAGTAGTTATATGTAAGCCATGGGGTATTGAGCGTAATAGCCCTGTCTAGACTCAGCACTTGCATAATGGTTTATTGCTGTTTTTTCTGCACCAGCTGGTTAAGCAAGTTGCTGATGACCTCCTTAATGGGCACCTCCATGACATAACCAGAACCAGAAAAATCTTGGCATTCTTAAAGTAGAAGATTTGAGAAATCTTACTTTTCAATCTTTTGAAGTAATTAGAATAGCTTGGTTTATATTGGCAAAGAGAAAGTCCTTTAATGAAAGTCGTTAGATAAATACTGCCTCATCATTTCCTGTCAGTGTCAAAGGAAAATCAATAGTAAGTCAACGAACATAGACACCCATATATTGCAGGATGCTCTTATAGAAGAACAATACATGAGGTGAAGTCGGAAGATTATGAACTTTAGTGTCAGATTAGATGTGGGTTTGAATCCTGATTCAGGTATTTGCTAAGTGGTATGATCCCAAAGTCACACTCCAAACATATGAAAAATAAAGAAAATGCCTCCACCATAGATTTCTGCGGATCAAATGACAGAAAATATGTAAAGATGCTAGAACAATAATAATCATAGGTAAGAATTCAATAAATGGCAGCTATTACTTTTATGAAAAGAGTGAACCACATATTGAATTTTTTCTCCTTTTAAGTTTGACATGACAATATTTTTGGAAAAACACATTTAAATGTTCTTACTGAATCTAGGGTTTTTCATCTATTTCTACTGTCTTCTAGTTGCTCTTATCACATCCATGACCTGGTTTCCTAACAGAAAATAACAATATGTTTTCAGTAAACTTCATACTGGCTACTTTTGTTTTTTAGGTTATCAGTGTCTTAGGTTGGGTTCCCCAGAATTAGACTCTGAGAATAGGAGTGTTCAGTGCTCCCAGGAGAAAGTGGTAAGGAGCTGTGGGACGCAGGACATGGAAGGAGAGAGAAGAGGTTAAGAAGAGTGCTATGTCAGGCAAAATCCTGTGTATAATCACTTTAGGCAGATCCCACAGGAGAGCTCTGAAATAGAAGTTGGGCCTGAGCATTGTCCCCAACTTAGACAAAGAAGCTGGCCTTCCTTCTCCCTCGCCAACTAGTCATTGACTAAGGCAACGGGGGCAGTGGTATAAGGAACGCAAGGGGAACTGGAAGAAAGCCTGCAGTATTCCTTGCAAATATATCCTGCAAAATTTAGCAGAGAACTTTTTCTACTCTTGTTTATACTACATATACATTGAAGGAATGCCTAGAATGTATATATAAACACACACACAGTTAGGGACTTCCATTCTTCAATTTCTACAACTTCAGCTTCTACAATTTCTTCAACTTCAATTTCTACATCAGAAATTAGAAAAATGAAGCCTTGGCTCATATACTTCCTAGTGTCAGGTCTGGGAAAAGAAGCCAGCATTCCTAATGCAAATAACTCTTCTAACTCCTCTGAAAGGTTTCTTTTATCTTCAACAGGAATTATAATGTCATCTAGCACTAATCATAGAAAAAAAAATGACAGACAATATCTAAAAATGCAAAGCAAACTAAGGCAATTTATTAAATGTATGTAGGGACAGTACTAAACTTTTGTCATCATAACATTGTTTCCCCCTTAATTAAGTTTAAATAGAAATGACTTGCTGAACTGTCTATTTCTGCCAGGTAATTTACAGGATATATAATATAAACTGTTATTAATACAACAATTAAAGTCAAGAAAAAGATTTTCACGATAAATCATTACAACTCACTTATTTTTGGCAAAAAAAAAAATTAAATTTATGAAGGCTTTTGTTCAAACCCTTGTGAAAAATGGATCTTTTTGTAAGAAAGCCTCTTAGTTTGTAAAGGTTAACTGATTCTTATTTGTCTCATGTACTTTGTTCCAAAAGTAGAACAATTTTATTTAATAACTAGGTAACTAACCACTCTTACAGAATTGTTAAAATTGATATTTTACAATCTTACAACATTCCACCTCTCCCCAAACAAGAAAACTAGAATGAAAGATAATAAAAACTGCACACACAGTCTTTTTAAGCAAGATGTGCAGGACCTTATTATGTCTACAGTTATGGGTCCTGTATTTTCCCTCTTCTATTTATTATTTTCTCTTTGGTTCAGGATTGTATACATGACTTTCCTCCTAGATACCTATAAAAAACTACTAAATGCTCTCAACTCCCAGCCTTCCTTTCTCCAGTTTTTTCTGATGTTGCCAGCAAGTTAATCTTTCTTAAGCATGGCTTCCAACACATCCTTCCTTTGCACTAAAACTCTCAATAGCTCCCCACTGCTCACCCTCACCCAACATTTAAAGTCTTCTATGATCACATCCCCTTATCTACTCTTTCAGATTTACCTTCCACTTCTTTTTGTTCCAGTTATTTAGTAGTATATGAAAATAATCCTGTCTTTCCCACCTTTCTTCCTTTGTTCTCACCAAACTGTCTCCACTCTGATCACCGCCTATTAATATTGTACTCAGTCCGTAATATTCCAAAATGTGGTTGTTTCTGACTGTGGTGATTTTTATTGTTGTTTTTGTGATTTTCTGTACCTTCTAAGATTTCTATGAGGAGTATGTGTTTCTTTATATTCAGAGTAGAACAGTAAAACTTATACACAATATCAGTCTTTCAAGAAGTGTCTCTTGTATCCCTGCCTTCCTGTAGCCTTCATTCATCCTCTCAGGTAGACCCTCTCCATTCTGTTCTCTTAACACCCCGCCCTCCCCATGCCCCCTGCTGCCTTACCCTACGAGGCTCTCTCCATCCTCCATGTTGCATTGCAGTGCAGACGCACTTCATCTCCATCACTGGGAGGTGAATTTCTCCAGGAATTCTCTTCTGCTGTAGGGCTTGGTTTGTTCTAAATGTTCAGCATTTAACTCTCATGTTAGTTTTTAGCTAAATGTGAATAAAAGAGAAGATTCTCAGAAGCCTCTTGATTTATATAATTTCCAGAAAATAGCTTTCAAATGTAACATTTTTTTCCCTAGTGAAAGTATAAATCAAGCAAGAGATCTCAAGTCTCCTTGAAAGAAAAGTACTAGTGCTGGGCTCAGGAATCGGACTCCTTATTAGATTATGCTATGTACTAGTTCTGCAATATTGGGCCAATAACTTAAACTTTTGATACCTCAGATAAATCATCTGTAAAAGAAAGATAACGTCAGCACCTATTCTTGAGAGTTATAGTGAGGATTACACGAGTTGATACACTTAAACCTCTTAGACCAGTACTGTCGTGTGGTAAGTTTCCACAAATACTAGGTATCATTACTGGGAAATAACCTTGCCCTATGTCATTGCAGCATGAATTACAAATTATGAAGCAAAACATTAACACACTGAATTAGAGAGTTCCTAAACTTGCATAATCATAGCATTCTTATTGTGCTTATATCCTGCAAAAACAGCCTGCAAAGTTTAGTGCCGACATTATATAGAATAAAGGGGAGGAAAAAAACACTCAGTATTTTATGTAACTCGACTATATGACTTCCCACTACCCAATGTGAAAAATTGACAGTTATGTTCATGGTCTTTTTTTCCTCCAAAATTAGTACGCCTTTATTATCTTTGCTGATTATAAATATAATAAAAGCTCTTTGTAAAATAGTTTAATAATATAAAAGTGTATAAAGCAGTACAGAAAAGTATTCCATGCCAAACTAAGTGTATAACTGTATCTATATTTCTTATACACACAACACACGAAACAGTTCTAAATATATTTTTTGTAGACTATTTTCTACTTTTATTTCTTTTTTATTAACTATATATCATTAACATCTTTCTATGTCAATGCAAATGGGTCTATCTCATTCTTTTGAATGCCTCTATATTCATTAAATAAATGACCAGTATCATATTGATAGAGATTTAGGACATTATCCAGTTGTTTGTTGTTATAAGCAATGCAAATAGACAATCTTCCACTTAGATTTTCTGGGTGCATTTTTCAATTAATTCCTTGGGATAGATCCTAGTATTGGACCAGATGGATCAAAGGACATGCATATTTAAAATGTTAATAGACAAGCCAAATTGCCTTCCAGAAAATTGGACCAATTCATACCTCTAGCAACAATGTGTAGAAGTCTCCATTCTCCCACTTTTGATTACATTGGCTATTATCATTATTAACCATTTTACAAATCTGATTATTTGGTAATCTTCTATTTTAATGGATCATTTGCATTTTTTTCTTTTGTGAAATGCCTAATAAATCCTCTGTTCCTTTATCAGAATATTAACCCCAAAAGAACACAGATTGAATATATTGATTGTTCTGGATATATTTATCTTAGAAATTAATTCTAATTCCTACCTCCCATAAACACAGATGCATTTTAAGGAGTATTTGCATTTATTTTCCACTTCGTATTCTTAGACATTTACTCAACCATCATGTTGTCTTTTTCGCTCCAATAAGACCGTCTCCCAAGTCCCTCACTGTGTCAAGATGATATTCTTGATAATGGCAAAGAAATCCGAAGAACACAGCTTTTTCATCTCAGATATAATATTGCTAATATAAAAGAACTATCTCCTTTCGTTAACAGTCTCGGCCATGTGAAGCTGTGATGTTGCAAAGAAGATTCTCACTGTCCAATATTTAGAGAATATTCCCGTTGCTATTTGTAATAAGGTATACAAACACAAATTATGTTAGGATACAAGCTTAAAGGGTTAGCAATGTTTTTAAAACAGTTGTCAGACTCATGTGAAACACCTGGTGAAACGTGAACTTTTTGCTTGAATAGTTCTAGCACTAGTACTGCACAAATACTAGGAAGTATTACCCTTTGTCTAAAAATTTGCATTCTCTATAGAAGGAAAATAATCATAGATGATCCGTCATTAAGTTTAGCATGCAAATTTTTAGTCAATTCTTCTAATTTTTTTTCTTGAATTTGGGGGTAAGGTATTCATGAAGAATGGAAAAGCAGGAATTTTGAGTTTTATTAGCAGCACTGTTAGTTATTGACTTTGAGGCTTAAGTTAGTTACACAAACTCTCTCCATCTCCAAACTCTCTTCATCTCCATAAGAGGATTAAACTATATGTTATTGAAGGTCTATCCATCTACCCAGTTTTACCATGTTAGCATATCATAGTGCCATATTAACATGATGGTTTTAGAGGGTGTATAGTGTCCAGGAATACAATTTAATGTAATTTAGACTGAAAATTAAAAACTTTAATGATAGGAGAGCAGTTATATCTTTATACTTTAAGGAACATTTGAATCTTTAAAATCACAACCAAAAATCTTTCTGTTAAAGGGACTGGAATGGAGAGGTGAAGGTTTTCATCTTCTTACTTTGTCCTTCCATGAACAGCTTTATTTTTTTCTAACTATGCACATATATAACTTATTAAAAAATGATAACTGAGATTTTCTAGAAGATAAAGTTATGGGGTTTTTTGTTTTGTTCTTTATATATTTTATATTCAAAAAACTAATAAAACTTTTAAATCTCCTTCTGGAGAGATTTATGTACATATAAAGAGTAGGAACATTCACTGGGGAGGTGTGGTGCCAAGACTCCTAGAATGAAATCCAAGAACCTGGGATTCTCACATATCTTCCTTTCACCCTCTGCCCTCAGGAAGGTCTCATAGGTGCCTTCCTTCTTCATCTAGGCTGCATCTTTGTTAAGCACATCTACTGAGGTTCATATTCTTTTGGGTAGTTTCAGAGAATGAATTATTAAAATAATATGATAAACCACCGCTTTACATTTTAGAAACTACTTTTTACTAGATCCTTGACAACAGATGGCCTTACTGATTCTTTTGGTTTTTGGCAGTCAGATAGGTGAAAAATATTTTCTTACTTTCTTAGGTGTTTATTTGACTCTTAATGATGCTGAGGATGAACATGATTTTCCTAAGTTTATTGTCCATCTGTCCTTTTGTCTGTTTGTATGATTCTCATGATTACATCCTTTGCCCCTGATGAAAACACATGAGAGAAGAGAAGGGAGAACTTACTGGCCCTATCTCTGAGGTCAGGGAAGGATCTTCTAGCTGAGACTTGAACGATGAGTAGAGATGACAGCTGTGGATAAGGTGAGAAGAGCTACTGTCTCTCAGCTCAAAGTTCTGTCTTTCTATATTCTGCTTTGTGAGGCTGAGGCTAAACTCTGGAAACATTTTTCTTTTGCCAACTGGCTCCTTGCTAGGTCTTGCCAGTGGGGAACTGGAAGGAAACTGAAAAGCAGGAGGAGGGGAGACAGGATTTGATCCTTCCTGTGTACTTGCTCTTACTGTCAATGTCTCCCTAGCAAAATCTCTTCACCCTGGCAGCAGCAGTTGGTTGCAATCTGCAGCTGTTTATTTGGCATTCTAAGAAACAGCTTCATCATGATTCCTCAAAGATACCAGCAGCAGCCTGGAAATGCCCCATCCTCAGCGTGCTCCCTCTTCCACCCATCCCCCACCCACACCTGGTATACCAGCACAGTGGGGCAGCACCCCTCTTCCTGGATCTGAGTTCATGGGATTCTTCCTACAAATTGCTAAGTTCTGTGAACTCAACTCAACTCAAGCCTCTTCCCTTGTTTCTTTCCAAGAAGGTTCTTATTTTGTCCACCATCTCTGTTTGAGCATCCAACACCTATTTAACACATTTATATTAAATTCTTTCTGTTGAAATACCTAGTATGATCTCGTTTTCCTTACTGGACCCCGAGTAACTTTTGTGGGGAAAGACGAAGTTCAGCTTTTACCTGTTGAAGTTGAGGGGCTGCAGGGCAACTGGATTTCAAGTCCAGTAGACAACCGGACTCAAAAGACTGGAGCTCAAAATGATGTTAGGACCAGAAATATCAGAACGATCTGCTTCCTTACCCACTTAAAACTGAGCTTGGTATAAAAAGCACTTCTAGTTTAAATTTTCTAACATGTAGAAATGTGTAAATACTTTTGTTATAAAGATAGTTTTTGCCATCTTAAGTTATGAAGCAATAGGAAAGAATAAAAATACAGAGAAAAATCCTTAAGCATCATGCAATCAATTAAACCAGAAGTTTTATGTGGTAATGTGGCCTCTAAAGTTTTTAGAGTAGTGGTAGAAGTGCAGATGTTCTATTATTTTGAGTGGCTTGAGTAAAACTGAAGTGAAGATGCTAAATGTTATGGTATTCTACAACAGAAGAGCTTTGAGTGGATGAGCAGTTGCCCATTATCACTCCATGAGAGGCTATCTACTTTCTTCTACACGTTTTCACAAAAGGAAATCTAAATTCTGCTGGAGAGTTTTAGACATTAGGCTAAAGCCTTTTTAGATCCTGAGAATGGAAGACCAAGAGAAAGGTCAACAAAACAAAACACTACAAAAACCATATCATAGAATTATGAAGTCATCAAAAACTTTCCAGTATACTCAAGATCTCTCTTCCTTTTACATTGCCAACCAATTGAAGTGACAATCGTAACTAATAAGCTGATATGAGATGGTACTTTTGAAAAAGATATTGCCTCTGGGAAAGACTTCTGTGTGCCATTGTAAGGTAATAAGTTCAAGGGAAACCTAGCTGAGACACTCCAATGATTTCAAGGCAGCTTAAATTGTAATAAAATAGGCATGAAATGCTCTAATAAGTATTCTTAAGTCAGGCTTCCTCAGCCTGATATTTAGAGGTTTAAAGCAGAAAAACGTTTTTCAGATACAACAAAACATGAGGCAGGATCAAGAGCAGTGTATATGAAGCCAGCCTGAGCCTGTTTTAAAGTTTATAATGTGCTACAATGATGAAGGAGCACACTCTGCAGTTATAACAGATTTTTCTGTTTCTTGTTCGTTAGTTTGACCCTAAGCTTCTTCCTTCTTTCAGTCTCTTCCACTGTTTCAACATCGTTTGGTGGGCAGGGAGTATTTTACATATTTTATTTTGTTATGAGAAAAAGTCAATCAGTTTTTCTTTGAATTCATATTTTATTTTTACTGAATTCATATTTTATTTTCCATTGGTTCTGTTTCCTAATGTATAATTAGTTCTATTACATTTGTGAATAAAAATGTCCAGCTGTAGACAGAATCCATAAATCAGATCTTGCAGTGGTTTGAACTTAAGTTCTGAGATATTATAAAGTATTTTTACATATTTTTATTCTGAATTTTTTATTTAATATTATGGGCTTCTTCCATTTTCTTAATTTTTCTTTTAATTTTATAGACAAACTAAAAGAATAGAAACATTAGGAACAACATCCTCGTTTTAAGTATGAAGTGAGTCAGTATCTGGTGAAAGGAGACCTTGTGGACCCCTAAATTATTTCTTAAGTATCTAATCATTGTTTTGCATTTTTAATTCCTGACTCAGAAGGACTGTTTTTCAAAGGACTCCTTCACACATTTAAAAATATGCCAATGCATTGGTTTTCTTTGATGTCCAGCTTTTGTTATTGGACTGGACAAAATTATGATGGACTAACTAGCTGAGCAATGACCAGCTTGGCAGAGATAGATTACCCCAAAGCCACAGTAACCAAAAAATGTCATTGTATTTCTGGGTCAGATCAGTGTATTAGTGTGGGGCCCTGGACAGAAGAAAATTAAAGAACATGCAAGGTTTGCCAATGAAAAAGATTACAACGAGGAACAAGGTACAAGTGGTTCAGAAACTAGCTTGGAAATGCTGATCATACACATTTATTCTATGCGGTTTCTGATGAGCTTCTCTAGACAAGTGGAAGGAATAGCCTAGCTCTGAGAGATCTTCTTGACCTACATCAATTGCTCAAGTGGTACATTTTACATCGATCCCAAACTTACCTAGAGGTAACTTCAAAAAGAAATTTAATAAAAGTAAGACTGACTGTAGATTTGGTGAACTGATATAATTTGTTTTTAGCTATCAAGCAGTATGACTTTGCTAGCAGTATGACTAAGTCACTGAAGAGGATTCCTGGACCCAATTTCAACTTGTGGGTATGGAGGCTTCCCCACACCAATAAGCAGTTCTCTCACACCAGCAATGTGTCTGAGAATTCAGCTCAATTCTGACATTATCTACCAAGAGATAGAATCAGATTCCACAAGTAAAGGGCTCAGTCCCACAAGACCACCCTCTATTTCAGAGGCCAATCAAAAGTCCACATTGTTACCTGTACTTCTGATCAACTGGCTATAAATCAGCAGTTCCCACGACCCCCTCCCTGGGTTTGATTAATTTTCTAGAATGGCACACAGAACTCAAGAAAATCCATTTACTCACTAGAGTACAGACTTATTACAAGAGATATTAAAGGATATGACTCAACAGCCAGATGAAGAGATACGTAGGAGGAAGTCCCAAACAAAGGAGCTTCTGTCTTCCTAGAGCTTGGGGCCTGGCACAGCAGCACATGGAAATGTTCTGGTTTCCCAACATGGAAGCTCTCTGAAAAAGGGCCAATAAGCTGTCTTTTTGGATATTTATGGAGGATTCATTATACAGTCATGATTGACTAATTCATTGGCTATTGGAAATTGATTCAACCTCAAGCTCTCCCCATCCTTGGAAGTCAAGGGATGGGACTGAAAGTTCTAATCCTCTGATCACATGGCCGGTTCTCCTGGCAACCAGTCCCCACGCTTGGGTGCTTCCAAAAGTCACCTCATTCACATAACAAATCCCAAGGGTTTGGGGAGCTATGAGTCAGGAACTGAACAAAGCTCAAATATATCATCTGAATGACCAAATATATATTTCTTATAAATCACAATATCACAGTCACTCTCACTCTTTGTAACTCAACTTTTTTTTCTCCATTAGATGGAAATTTAATTTTTAAAAAATTTGTTATATTTGGGGCCAGCCCCAGTGGCCTACTGGTTAAGTTCGGTGTGCTCCACTTCAGAAGCCTGGGCTTGATTCCTGGGCACAGAACTACACCACTTGTCTGTCAGAGGCCATTCTGTGGTGGTGGCTCACGTACAAAAAGAGAAAGATTGGCAGTGGATGTTAGTTCAGGGCAAATCTTCTTTAGCAAAAAAAGAGAAAACTGTTACCAAAAATTGTTATATTAATAGTATAAAGCTTTTTCTGAAAAAGAATTTATAAAAATTTTGAAAAGTTAAAAGTTCTATATTGATCCAAAGCATAAGCAATCAACATTATTCTTTGAACTAATGTTAGCATTGTATACTTTGTTAACTAGTAAGAGGAGTAAGTAATAATACTTGTCTTAATAATATAAACACAGAAACTTTAAAGGACAACATGGCTATATAAAAATATGGGGAAGGATATACATGATAACAAAAATTAAAACAATTTCCAAGAAATAAAAAACTCTGAACATGTAAGGTAATTATGATTACAAACTTGTGAAGTAGTTAAGCATCCTTTACCCTCGTATCAGAGGATGAGTGAGAATTGACCACTGGATTAGGCATGATGGAGATCACCTAGGACTCCTTCCTGTCTGGAAATCACATTTTTAAAACTCTATGGGCTACTTCTTGAAGATTGACTCTTGATATACTAAAGGGAAGATAAAGGAATATTCCCCATCCTTTTCATGATGTATGACCTTGAAGTATAATGTCTTCTTAAAATCCTGTTTTGAATAGCAGATACCCAATAGTAACTCTTCCTTTTTATTTTCATTTCTTCAGGCATCCTAATCTTACCAAGTCTATCACACACAGATACCTTAGGCTGATTATGCACATGGGAAGGTAAGAAAGAAAGATACTATATTTTTTAAATTATTAGCTGGATTTCTATTTGTTATTTATAATCACTCTATACATTAGTCTTTATTATCTATTCATCTATCTATAATCTTACCAATAATCAGTCAGTTTAAGTGGCTGTGATACATAGAAATATTCTTCTGTTTGTATACATGCCAAAAGTCATGTCTGGAATTTTTTCAGCAAACACTAATAAATATATTTTTTCCTGGCTGGTGAGATTTTGGAGATATTTTGCTTTCTTCTTTGCACTTTTATGAATTATTTGACTTTTTACATAAAAAGAGAGTACAAGTTTTATAGAAAAAAAATTTTCTTAAAAATAAAAAAGTTTTATTGATAACATGGAATAATAACAATAGAATTCATCTCATGGTTTTGTGATGAGGATTAAATGAAATTACAGGTGTCAGGTGCTTCCCAAGGTCTACTAGGGGACACTGGTGACACTCAAATATATTATTATTTCAGTCTTTTTTCCTAACCATGGTTAATGATTATGGGCATTGTGCTGTTTTTTTCATGTATACCTTGAAAATCTCAATGTATTTTATGGAAAATATCATCTTTTGTAAAAGAAATTTTGGCTATGGTTTAAAAGTTGTACCTAAAATAAATTAGAGGTAACTGTAACAACTAAAATGAGATAAAAAGAGCAAATTTATTAGAGGATAAGATAATGCTTACACAGAATAAGAATAATTCACAGATTAAGAGAGAGCTCAAAGAAATTCAAATATCTAATTCTTCAAGGGAAAAAATCTATAATAAGCACAAATATTTTCTTCCTGCTCCATCTACAGTTGTGCTAAAAAAATGCATTATAGAAAAGTTTGAGATCATTTTTTCACGCATAGTTTCTGTTAAAATCTGAAAACAATTTAGAGGGATGGTGTCAAGATGGTGGCATAAGCAGACTCTGAACTCACCTCCTCCCATAGATGCAACAAATTTACAACTACTCTTGGAACAATTGCCCCTGCAGGGGAACTGAAAACTGGATAAAAAGAACCCCTGAAACAAGAGACAGTGCTGTCTGAGGTGGAAGAGGCAGAAATTCCTTTCTGAAGAGAAAAAAGCCACCTTCATAAGCTGTGGTGCTTCACAGCCAGCCAAGAGCAATCCTAAGTTAAGGAGTCTTCCCTGGCGGAGTAGGGGAGCTGTGCAGGGGAGTTTTATCCCTATAAGCAGCTTTTGGATTCACCGCAACCAAGACAAGTGTCATAATACTGGCTTTGCTGGCTGGCAACAACAATGGGGAATACCCCCAGAAAAGCTATCAGACATAAGGGAAAAAAGCACCAGCTTTTAAAGGGCCCATGCACAAATTCATCCATTTAGGAAAGCAACCTAAAATCACCAGAAAGAAAGGTGCACAGTCCTTTGGTGAAAAGACACTCACCTGACAGGCTCTGGGTACATCTCAGTGAGAGGTGAGACCTCTCCAGGGACTAAGACATTGGAAACAGCCATTATTGTGACCTAGTACAGGCATGCTGACACAGATGCTGGCAGACACTATTAGAGTTCTTCTCCTGGCCTGTCAGCCCAGGATCTGCTGCCCCAGCTAGAGCACTGATTTAATCCAGCTCAGCCAGAGTAGGCAGCCGCCCTAGGGACTGGCTGCACCCTACAGCAATCCCTTGGGCAACTTGTGGGCCTGCATAGGTGGGGTGACTAGAACCTCTGCAGCCAGGCCAGGGGGTCTGCTTCTGTGGGGGCAGGATGTGCACAAGGAGCAGGATTAGTGGGTGGGGCCTCTGCAGTATGGTGACTGGGTCCACTTCAGTGGGTTGGGTTGCATACACAGGGCAGGACTGTGTTGATGAGGTGTGTGGCTCTGTAGGTGGTAGAGATTGTCAGCAGCAGCAGACTTGTGGTTCTCAAATAGCCACATAGGGGATCAGTCTGATCTTCTAAAGCCTGTAACAACTGGAGGCTCCCATGCCCAGAGCCAGCCCCACTCAGTGACAATCCTGAGAGAGCTGACAACAGCCTTGCAGGCCTGATGCCTACAGCAATTGTAAGCCTCTGAGCCTAGAAACCAGCCACACTGGGGGCCTACTCATTTAACAGAAAAATTGCAACAGAAAGGTGCTATTAGACTTTTCAGCCAACTTTCCTGGGGCTCCCCATGCCCAATAAAGTCATTAAAGGATCCATAGCATCCATAAACAGCTGAGCATTACAACCAGCTGGCAAGGGGGACAGCCTAGCCTCCCAGGGCACCTGCAGCAAGGGCAACCCTGCCACAACAGGAGGACACAATTAGCCCACACAAGGGACACTCCAGGAATATTTGGAACTGGTGACAAGACAGAAGCACATTGTTGGACCTCATAAGGCATCTCTTACATAGGGCCACATCTCCAAGATTGGGAGACATAGCTGTCCTACCTTATACATAGATATAAGCAGAAATAAAGAGGCAAAGTGAGGAGAAAAAGGAACACGTTCTAAGTAAGGGAACAGGACAAAGCCCCAGAAGAAGAACTAAATGAAACAGAAATAAACAATCTACCTGACAAAGAGTTCAAACAAAAAAATCATAAGGATGCTCACTGATCTTGGGAGAAGGATGAATGAACTCAGTGAGAACTTCAACAAAGAAGTGGAAAATATAAAAAAGAACCAATCAGAAATGAATACTATACTGGAAATGAAAAATTCACTAGAAGTACTCAATAGCAGAATAGATGATACAAAAGAACAGATCACTGAGCTGGATGAGAGACTAGATGAAATCACCCAAACTGAAAAGATAAAAGAAAAAAGAATTAAAAAGAATGAAGACAGTCTAAGGGACCTCTGGGACAACACCAAGTGCACCAACATCTGTATTATATGTATCCCAGAAGGAAAAGAAAGAGACAAAGGGGCAGAGAATATATTTGAAGAAATAATATCTGAAAAATTTCCTAATCTGAGGAAGGAAACAGACTTCCAAGTATGAGACATACAGAGAGCACCAGATAAGATAAATCCAAAGAGGCCCACACCAAGGAAAATTATAATTAAAATGTCAAGAATTAAAGAGAGAATCCTAAAAGCCACAAGAGAAAGGCAACAAGTTACATACAAAGGCAATCCCATAAGGCTATCAGCTGATTTCTCAGCAGAAACCTTACAGGCCAGAAGGGAGTGGCATGATATATTTAAAGTGCTGAAAGGAAAAAACCTACAGCCAAGAATACTCTATTGGCAAGTTTATCATTCAGAATGGAAGGAGATATAAAGAGCTTCCCAGACAAACAAAAACTAAAGGAGTTTATCACCCAGAAACCAGCCTTACAAGGAATGCTAAAGTGACTTATTTAAGTGGGAAAAAGAAGAGCACAAACAGGAATAAGAAAATTATCCAAAAAAACAAAAAAAGCAATAAAATCACTGGTAAAGGCAAATATACAGTAAAGGTAGCAGATTAATTACAACCAAAGCTAATAGGAAGGTCAAAAGACAAAAGTACTAAAACTATCTTTTTCCATGATAAGAGTGTACCAGATACACACAAACACAAAGAAGTTAGATATGATATCAAAAACATAAAATGTGGGAGGAGGGGAGTAAATTAGTAGAACTTTTAGCAAGAGGTCAAACTAAAGAGACTATCAACTTAATATAGCTTGCTATATATGTAGGTTATTATATATGAACCTCATGGTAATCACAAACAAGAAACCTATAATAAATACACAAAAAATTAAGAGAAAGGAACCCAAACCTAATAGTAAAGAAAGCCCTCAAACCACAAGGGAAGAGAGCAAGAGAAGAAGAAAGGAGCAGAGAAGAACTACTAAAACACCTAGAAAAAGTAATAAAATGGCAATAAGTGCATACTTATCAATAACTACTTTAAATGTCAATTGACTAAATTCTCCAATCAAAAGGCATAGGCTGGCTGATTGGATAAAGAAAAAGACCCATATATATGCTACACACAAGAGACACACTTCAGACCTAAAGACACTCACAAAATGAAAGTGAAGGGATGGAAAAAGATACTCCATGCTAATGGCATTGAAAAGAAAGCTGAAATAGCAACACTTTTATCAGAAAAAATAGACTTTAAAACAAAAACTGTAACAAGAGACAAAGAAGGGCACTATGTAATGATAAAGGGAACAATCTATCAAGAGGATATAACACTTGTAAATATCTATTCACCCAACATAGGAGCACCTGAATATATAAAGCAATTATTAACAGACATAAAAAGATAAATAGACAGTAGCACAATAATAGTAGAAGACTTTAACATTCCACTTACACCAATGGATAGCTCATCCAAACAGAATGTCAATAAGGAAATATTGCTCTTAAATGGCAGATTAGACCAGATTGGCTTAATAGATATGTGCAGAACATTCCACCCAAAAACTGTAGAATACACATTCTTTTCAAATGCACATGGAACATTCTCCAGGAAGGATCATATATCAGGCCATAAAACTAGTCTCCATAAAGTTGAGAAGGTTGAAATAATTCCAAGCATCTTCTCTTGCCACAAAAGTATGAAACTAGAAATCAACTACAGGAAGAAAATCAGAAAAGCCACAAATATGCAAAGAGTAAGCAAAATGCTTCTGAACAACAATTGGGTCAATAAAGAAATCAAAGGAGAAATTAAAAAAAATACCTTGAGATGAATGAAAATGAAAATACAACATGCTAAAATTTACGGGATACAGGAAAAGTGTTTCTAAGAGGGAAGTTTATAGCAATACAGGCCTATCTCAACAAACAATAAAATCTCAAATAAAAAATCTAACAGTGTCCCTAAAGGAACTGGAAAAAGAAGAACAAACAAAGCCCAACATCAGTAGAAGGAAGCAAATAGAAATCAGAGCAGAAATAAATGAAATAGAGACTAAAAGAACAATGGAAAAAATCAATGACTTGAAGATCTGGTTCTGTGAAAAGATAGACAAAATTGACAAACCTTTAGCTAGACTCACCAAGAAAAAAAGAGAGAAGGCTCAAATAAATAAAATCGGAAATGAAAGAGGAGAAATTGCAACAGACTCCTCAGAAATACAAACGATTTTAAGAGAATACTATGAAAAGCTATATTACAACAAATTGGATAATCTAGAAGAAATGGATAAATTCTTAGAATCATACAACCTTCCAAAACTGAATAAAGACGAAATAGAGAATTTTAATAGACCAATAACCAGTAAGGAGATCGAAACAGCAATCAAAAACCTCCCAAAGAATAAAAGTTCAGCACCAGATGGCTTCCCTGGTGAATTCTACCAAACATTCAAAGAAGACTTAATACCCATTCCTTCTCAAACTCTTCCAAAATGTTGAATAGGAGGGGAAACTTCCTAACTCATTCTACGAAGCCAACATTACCCTGATACCCAAACCAGAGAAGGACAACACAAAAAATAAAACTATAGGCCAATATCACTGTTGAACACGGATCAAAAGTCCACCAAAGTACTAGCAAATCAAATACAACAATATATTAAAAAGATCATGCACCATGATCAAGTGGGATTCATTCCAGGGATGCAGGGATGGTTCAACATCTGCAAATCAGTCAATGTGATACACCACATTAACAAAATGAAGACCAAAAATCACATGATCATCTCAATAGATGCAGAGACAACATTTGACAAGACACAGCATCAATTTATAATAAAACTCTGAATAATATTGGTATGGAAAGAAAGTACCTCAACATAATAAAGGCCATATACGACAAAGCCACAGTTAATATCATTCTCAATGGAGAAAAACTGAATGCTATCCCCCTAAGAACAGGAACCAGACAAAGATACGTACTTTCACCACTCATTTAACATAGTATTAGAAGTTCTAGCCAGAGCAATCAGGCAAGAAGAAGAAATAAAAGGAATCCAAACTGGAAAGGAAGAAGTGAAACTGTCACTATTTACAGATGACATGATTTTATGTACAGAAAACCCTACAGAATCCACCAGAAAACTTTTAGGAATAATAAAGGAATACAGTAAAATTGCAGGACACAAAATCAACATACAAAAATCAGTTGTGTTTCTATACAATAACAATGAAGTAGCAGAAAGAGTAATTATGAATACAATCCCATTTATAATTGCAACAAAAAGAATAAAATACCTAGGAATAAACTTAACCAAAGAGGTGAAAGATCTGTACACCAAAAACTGTAAAACATTGTTGAAAGAAATTGAAGAAGGCACAAAGAAATGAAAAGATATTCCATGCTCTTGGACTGGAAGAATTAACATAGATAAAATGTCCGTACTTCCTAAAGCAATCTACAGATTCAATGCCATCCCTACCAAAGTTACAACTACAATTTTTCAACAAGGAATCCTAAAATTTATACAGAACAACCAAAGACCCTGAATAGACCCTGAGAAAAAAGAACAAAGCTGGAGATACCACACTCTCTGATTTCAAAATATACTACAAAGCTATAGTAATCAAAACAGCATGGTATTGGCACAAAAACAGACACATAAGTCAATGGAAAAGAATCGAGAGTGCAGAAATAAACCCATATGTCTTTGGACAGCTAATTTTTGACTAGGGAGCCAAGAACATACAATCGAGAAAGGAGTCTCTTCAATAAAAGGTGTTGGGAAAACGGGAGAACCACATGCAAAATAATGAAAGTAGACCATTATCTTACACCATACACAAAAATTAACTCAAAATGGTGGCCAACTCTGTGGCACAGGATAATGTTGGTCGCCCTAGCCCTCCTTCATTGAACTGCCTCTTCCAGTTACCAGCATCTACACCATACACCCACTCCCCAACACATCATGTTCTCAGACTTCAGAAACTGGCTTTGTCTGTTAGCACAGTCTTGAAAGTAGCTAGAAATTTACATCCCCCCAGGGTGAGCCTTCAGAAATGACTGTTCAGGGCCAGCCCAGTGTCGTAACGGTTAAGTTTGCTTCAGCGGCCTGGGGTTCACCAGTTTGGATCCCGGGTGTGGACATGGCACCGTGTGGCAAGCCATGCTGTGGTAGGCGTTCCACATATAAAGTAGAGCAAGATGGGCACGGATGTTAGCTCAGGGCCAGTCTTCCTCAGAAAAAAGAGGAGGATTGGCAGATGTTAGCTCAGGGCTAGTCTTCCTAGGAAAAAAAAAAAATTAATTCAAAATAGATTAAAGACTTAAATGTAAGACTTGAAACCATGAAACTTCTAGAAGAAAACATAGGTAGTACCTCTTTGACATCAGTCTTATCAGCATATTTTCAAGTACCATGTCTGATTGGGCAAGGGAAACAATAAAAAAAATAAACAAATGGAACTACATCAAACTAAAAAACTTCTGTACAGCAAAGGAAATCATCAACAAAATGAAAAGACAACCTAACAATTGGGAGAAGATATTTGCAAACCATATGTCTGATAAGGGGTTAATATCCAAAATATATAAAGAAGTCATATATCTCAACAACAATAAAACTAACAACCCAATTAAAAAATGGGAAAATGATCTGAACAGACATTTTTCTAAAGAAATATACAGATGGCTAACAGGCACGTGAGAAGATGTTCAATGTCAGTAACTATCAGGGAAATGCAAATCAAAACTACAATGCAACATCACCTCATTCTTGTCAGAATGGCTATTGATTAACAAGAAAGGAAATCACAAGTGTTGGAGAGGATGTGGAGAAAAGGAAGCTCTCATACACTGCTGGTGGGAGTGCAAACTTGTACAGCCACTACGGAAAACAATATGGAGATTCCTCAAAAAATTAAGAATAGAACTACCATATGATCCAGCTATTCCACTGCTGGGTATTTATCCAAAGAACATGAAAACACGAATGCATAAAGATACATGCACCTCTATGTTCGTTGCAGCATTATTCACCATTGCCAAGACTTGGAAGCAACCTAGGTGCCCACCAAGGGACGAATGGATAAAGAAGACGTAGCACATATACACAATGCAATACTATTCAGCCATAAAAAATGATGAAATCTGGCCATTTGTGACAACATGGATGGACCTTGATGGTATTATGCTAAGAGTAATAAGTCAGAGGGAGAAAGTCAAATTCTGTATGATCTCACTCATAAATAGAAGATAAAAACAGCAACAAACAATCACGTAGAGACAGAGATTGGATTGGTGGTTATCAGAGGGGATGCAGGGAGGGAGGAAGGCAAAAGGGGTAATTAGGCATGTGTGTATGGTGATGGATTGTAATTAGTCTTTGGGTGGTGAACATGATGTAATCTACACAGAAATCAAAATGTAATGATGTACACCTGAAATATATTTAATGTTATAAATCAATGTTACCACAATAAAATAAATAAATAAAAACAATTTAACCACTTCAATGTAAATTTGCTAGTAAACCACACAAGACAAAATTATGAGTGCTCAAGACTGAAAGAGAGTAGTGGAATAAGATTCTGCCAGGAAAAGTTCCCCTAAAGACATTTTTTTAGTTATAGTAATGATTCCCAATGGGAAGCAACAGAAATATGTGTAACTGATTCTTTGGCCATAAGATTTTTTACCCAGACAATTCAAGATACAATTTTAAAATTCTCATTCTTTTATTTGCTTTATCTGTTTTATTTTTGTTCAAGCATTCTCATTCCCAATTTTCCATTTATTTTCATAATGTTTGGGTAACTTTCTCTATTTTAAAATTTTTCTATAGGTATTAGTTCCTTTATTAACTCAATTCTTAAAGACTAACATGAAGTGTTTATGACTAGAGGGCTTGCAAACTCAAGTCAAGTATTAAAGATTCATTCCAGCTAAGGCAGAGATCTATGCCTCCTTCATTTGTCTTTCAACATAAGAAATGCCAGCAAGAAGTATAGTTGTCTCTGGGAGGGAAAGGAAGGCGTCAGTTAACCCAGATTCTCAGAGCCATTGGCAATGGTCTAATCTTAGAAGGGGAGATCTGGTGGACCCACATCGTATGTGGACTTCTTTTTCAGTATCTTGAATCTCTAATCAATTGTGAAGTTTCATGGGAGGAATACAGTAATTATTTGTCACAATAAATTGTATCCCTTGAACTAGAATTTTTTGTGATGGTTTTACTCTGATCATTTAGAGAGAGTCTATAATTTTCCATCTTTTAAATGGAGAGATCTAGATTCTAGCTGTTTTATGAGATGACTACGTGAAAGCACCTTAACCAGGACCTAGGACATTGGAGACACTCTGAATTGCTAGTTTTCTTACCTTTTTTCTAGACTGAGAAAATTAATATACACTGCTCACTTTGTTAATGCAAATCTAATGAATTTTCTGGGTCGTGATATTGAAAAAAGCCAAATATATACTCAGTCATTCAGAGGAAAAAGGAAGCTTTCTAATTCCTGAGCCATGAATTTCCCATTAACGTTTTAATTCTTTAATCCATAGAGGAAGCCATGGCTGGCTAATAATATAACAGAAAGTTTACCTATAAATCTTCTGAAAAATACATTGCATATATACTAAAGGTATAGTCATATTTTAAAAGTAAAATGAGAACTTGTTTTATGTATCACATCCTGTAGTGACATGAGACTTTTAAAATGAACAATTATTTTTATTACCCCCTTATTAATTTTAAGGTGGATTTCTGGGTTAAAATCGTCAGATATGGTCAATACAACCATCTTAAGAAAAACAAAAAGGTAGAGCTTATGTTTTCATCATTGCTATTTCGGGAACCATCAGGATTTCAAAGGCTTATTATTTAAATCCCCTTGCTTTTGTTTCCACAAACTAACAAAGATATATCTGAAAACCATTATTTCTCTTTTGCCATTTTGTTCTTAATATAAATGATGCAAGGGTGCTCTCTCTTTTTCTTGTTTCTTAGACATTGGCTTATGCTTTTAGAATTAAGAAGGTATGGACAGAGGAAAATGAAGGAAACACTATTGGAAACTTCCTTAAAGAAGGAACTTTATTGAAATAGCAAAATATAATAGAGAAGACAGATTCTAGTGAAAACTGGTGTGGCTGGCTTTAGGTAACATTGATATTAAAGGGAAACCTTATTCATATTTCTCAGTCCACAGCATGTATAAAATTAACAGTTAAATGAAGAATTCAGAATGAAAAAGATGTTAAAAATATATCTCGATACGGACCAGCCCTTGTGGCCTAGTGGTTGAGGTCAGTGCTGTCTGCTTTGACCCCTGGGGTTTGGTTCCGGGCACAGACCTACACTGCTTTGTTAGTGGCCATGCTGTGCTGGTGGCCCGCATACTAAAAAATAGAGGAAGATTGACATGGATGTTAGCTCAAGGTGAATCTTCCTCAGCAATATATATATATATAAACCTTGATAAAATATTCTCTTTCTCCTGTAAAATTTGTAAATTAGCCATTGGAACCTCCCACTGCTACCAAACTCTTGTTCTGAAAGCATACCATTAGTCTTCACCAGAGCCTCCCACAGGTTATTATATCTCATTTAAATTTTCTTTACCCCTGTCTTTCCTCCCTATCATTCCTTCTTCTCTCATAGGCTCAGCTAGCAGTGAATATCATCATAAGAAATTAATAAAGTAAATGAACAAATATACATAAGATAGAATACAATAAATATCGGACAGAGTAAAAATGATTCCTATTAAAATTCTAATTTAGAGTCTCTGCATTTATATTGTCACCTGCACCTTATCTTTGATCCTCTTGCTGCTCAGCGCGTGGTCCTTGGGCCAGTAACCTCACATCCAGGTGTCTCATATGCCCATTAAAATTTGTTAAAACTACTCAGCCTACCTAGAAAATGATATCAAAACTTCTTATCCTTATGTTACTTAGGCTTAAGACTCAAACTACAGACAAGCTTCTTAAAATAATTTTATGTCAGGTTTTAATGGTTAAATTCAATAAAACTACCTTTAATGTTGATAAAATGATGCTAGACAACATAGCAAATTGGACTAAATCAGTCAATTTTTAATTTGCAAAACCTTTCCCACTTCAACATGCTGTTCAATTTTCTGTTTTCTGTTAGATATCAGCCACTGAAATCTGAGAAAATGCACTCTACTAGACTCACACCACTATGGTGGGGCTGGAAAATTCAGGTTCTTTTAATCTTCCCACCTCTCCGTTCATGATATCCATTGATATTTCAGGTGATCTCTGATTCTGATTTTCCTTTACATTTCTCTAGCCACCAGTCCAGTCTCATCCCTAACAAACATCTTGGCCTCCATCCCGTCTCTGCCCCTTTCACTGAGCTTCCTAAAAACAATATTTCTTAAAGTGGGTTTATAGGAAAACCTGTTCTATACTATATTAACAAGAATGACTTCCCCACAGTGCTCACTGGCAAAGGTGTCTAGGAAATGCTTGATAAAGCACAAGAGGGTTCTTTACCAGCTGGTGGGCCACACTTTGAATAGCACTGTACTGAAAGTAGTGTAGTCTTTAGTCTGGGAAGATTAGAAATTTTAAAAAAAGAAATCCAAAATGAGTCCTTGACCTCAACTTTCATAGGCTTCTGGTCATTTAGTTATCATCAATGGGCTAGATGTATAAAGTGTTTTTGGACTTTATTTGACCAGAGACCCTCTTTTTCACATAGCATCTACATTGATTGGAATTCTGTGACTATGTCTGAAAAAATATAATTAGAAAAACCTGCTTTCCTCATGTTCTTCTGTTTAGGAACTTAAACCGGCTTCCTACTCTCTATCACACCAAGTTCAAAATTCTGGGGTTTTTTTCCTTTAGGATTTATCTGATCTGATTCTGCCCTATTGTCCTACCTGCCCCAAATTATGCCCCCTTGGCTTTACAACACCCACAGTCAGCTATGAGGAAGGCTTGTGTTTCTCCTGATCTCTACATAAACAATACAAAACCCCGCATCCCCAGGCCTCTGCTCACAACTTTTTCCTCCCCTGGAAAGAACCTTTTGGCCCACTGCTCAAATGTGAAGCATATTTAAGGCCCAGTAAAGTTCCAGAGTTCTCTGTCTTGGATTGAGTTCCCCTAAAGTAGACCCAGAACAGATGATTTGTGTGAAACTGATTTATTAGGAAGGTCCCAGAAAGAGTAGGTAGGGGCTGAGGAAGTAAGGCCAGGATGAGAAGAGGCCAGGCAAGGGCTCCACGGAGTGACATCCCAGAAAGAGTCACTGGGGGTCAGCCTCACAGGGGAGCTCTGGAGAGAGTGTGGTGACACCTCTGAACTGTCTCATCCAGAGTGCAGGAGCCCGGGTGCCCAAGGCATTGATTAAGGGCTGTGCCTGGTTGGGGGGAAAGGCAAAAATTCACAGGCATTCCCATCTAACCTCTGACAAAGACACTTGGGTGCTGGCTGCTGGGATTGGAAGCACATGGGAGCCTACGAGTGCAAAACTCTTAATGTGATGGGGTGAAGTGGATCATGAATGGCATCAGCTGCTACTTCCCCTCACCCTTCTCTGACCATGGAGATTTCTGTTGATATGAGTCTCACTAAACCTGGCACTAGCATTACTTAGTTTTGCACCTACTTGCTTTTTACTTCCATGTATATATTTTTCCTAAATTCAGCAAGATTTTAAGCTCTTCCCGAACAACGTCCACTCATGATAATTCTCTTGTAATTTGTGCATTCCCAAGCAAACTCATTCATTTATTTAGGAAATGAATTACTAAATAAAAACTAATCTTTGCTTACCAACAATATGAATACAATACTGTCATGATTCCAATGCTTATTTGTCTAATGGGAGAAGCTAAGGTAGATGTTGGGATTAAATTCTGTTGGATCAGAATTTAAGGGAAGATGATAATTTTTTACCACCGAGTAGTAACTGAACTGGACTGAAATTAAGAAACTAGTTCCTTTCCTTTGATATATTCTTTTTTCCTTTTTCTCCCCAAAGCCCCCCGGTACATAGCTGTATATTCTTCTTTGTGGCTCCCTCTAGTTGTGGCATGTGGGACGCTGCCTCAGCGTGGTTTGATGAGCAGCACCATGTCCACGCCCAGGATTCGAACCAACGAAACACTGGGCCGCCTGCAGTGGAGCGCGCGAACTTAACCACTTGGCCACGGGGCCAGCCCCCTTTCCTTTGATATTTTGATCACAATAAAGCAAATTCTTGTTCTGGGTTGGAAAAGTCAGCAAGACTATCAGATAGGTTGATGTGAGGGGAGCTGACAATGCAATTTGGAACGAGAAGACCTGAGTCCATAGTTCTGCATCACCACCTACTTTATATCCCAGATGGATTTAAAACATTTAGTACTTTATTTTCTTTTTCTTTTATATAGGGTTGCTAGTAATAATAATTTTTCTCTTCTCTATCTTTGTTTTGAGGGTTAAATGAGATAATAAAGTACAACAGGACCTTATAAATCATAAAGAAGTGTCCAGTTTAGCAGTCATAGTAGGTACAGTAGAATATACTATATATGTATAATATAGTGGAATAGTTGTAGTTTTTACTCAAAAGCAAACAATGTTAGAGTCCAGTTAAAATAAATTTTTCTAGAAGCCAAAAACTCTTAATCAACTCAAAATTCCAAGTTGATTTTCACTTAAGATTTTTATAACTATAAAATGTTTAGTGTATAATCACTGAGTGAAAGATAAGGTTGCTGCTTAAAAACTCAGTGTTGGTAATCTAGCCGTTGTTTCAGGCTGCATGTTTCAAATTGTATTGCCTTCCCAGATCATTTTTTTTTATCATTAAGGTAGTTTTTAGCATGAGAGGCTCAAAATTGCCAATTAATTAAAACCATTGCCCAGTGGCCTTCAGATGCGTATGTAACCCTGATTGAGCTCTGCAGCTGTGAGAGCAACCCTTGAATAATAACCTCATCTCATAATTGGTTGCATGATGTTATACCTCTCAAATATGCAGTCTGATGGACCAAACAAAGACTAGAGAGCCTGAGTTTTTCTATCCTTTTTTGGCATATAGATTGATACTGCATTTAATCTTTTAGAGAGCTCTTTGAAATTAATATTTGGGACAAATATTCTAGATTTTGACTTGTTCTGTTTCATGCTGGAAACATTCTTCTCCTCTAGCTGCCTCAGACACAACAGAAATAATGCTGCTGGTAATCCAGGCTCTCTGGCTCACTGCCAACCAGTGCCAAGAGAAAAGAAAGCAGCAAAGGCCACTGAGCAGTTTCTGGGCTCCATGCACAAGTCCTGCAGCCCCTTTGCAGTGAGCTCTAATTCCGTGGCAGCTGCCCGTGTCATCGCCTCTCAAGGAAAGCCAACATTCTTAGGCTCATTAGTGGAAACATGGCTTCCCTGGTATCCTGAACATTCTGCATCTTTGAACCAGAGAATCTGAATAATAATTGTTACCTTTTAGTGAGCATTTACATCATGTTAGAAACTATGACATGCTCTAGGCTTTTTCTCATTTAATCCCAGAAGCAGATACAATTTTGATGCCATTTAGTTATGGAAAATGAGGTTTAGAGATTACAATAATTTCTCATCTTCAGCCAGGTTTCCCTGGAGCAGAACCAGAGTTGAGATTTCTGATGGAAGTGATTTATTAAGAAAGTGCCTACAAGAGAAGCCAATAAGAAAGAAGGGAAGCAGGGTGGGAGGTGGAATGGGGCGGGGGGAAGCCAAATAAGGAAGAAACTTGGCAAACTCTCCTGGGTGTGGCTTTAGCTTATTAGCACAGGGGAGCTCTGGAGTGTGAGGTAAGCCTCAAGGTTACACAAATCTGAAACAAGGGAACTCAGGCCTTTGTATGCCCTCACTGAGCAGTCATTTCTTTTCTTTTTTATTTTTTTTTAGGAAAATTAGCCCTGAGCTGACATCTGCTGCCAATCCTCCTCTTTTTTTGCTGAGGAAGACTGGCCCTGAGCTAACATTTGTGCCCATCTTCCGCTACTTTATATATGGGACGCCTGCCACATCATGGCTTAACAAGCAGTGCCATGTCCGCACCCGGGATCTGAACCAGTGAACCCCAAGCTGCTGAAGCGAACTTTACCACTATGACACTGGGCTGGCCCTGAACAGTCATTTCTGAAGGCTCACCCTGGGGGGATGTAAATTCCTAGCTACTTTCAACACTGTTCTAGCAGACAAAGCCAGTTTCTGAAGTCTGAGAACATTATGTGCTGGGGAGTGGGTGTATGGTGTAGATGCTGGTAACTGGAAGACGCAGTTCAATGAAAGAGGGCTAGGGCGACCAACATTATCCTGTGCCATCACATAGCTCAAATGCAGCAAAGCTGAGATTTCAACCAAGCTCTGTCTGACTATAACACTCAAGAATTTGTGAGCAACCAGGGTAATGGAGGTTCTGTATATTGTGTCCCATGAGAAGTTGTTGACCAAAGTTAACTGAAAGTATCCTAAAGTAGGGGAAGATTGGAAAGAGAAAAGAAAGTTCTCATAAATTATTTTGAGGGCTGTCAAGCCCTTGGAATTAGGAGTTTTGAACTAGGTTGTTTCCAAGTGCAGATAGAGAATAACGGGGTGTGAGCTACAGGGAAACAGATTGAAGCTTAAGACAAGGAAGACTTTTAGGACAATAATACTCTTCCAGTAATGGAGTCAGCTGCTTCTACAAAGAAAAATTTGGCTATACCTCACAGTGTCAAACGGTCCAGAATATCATCTGTCAAAGAGATGTAGTGTCCCATTACACTGGAGTTGGACTAAAAGATTGACTTCTAAAGTACTCTGATTTTCCTAAATGAGGACTTAGTTTAGAGGAACCATTTGACTTGTTATCTTGTCATTGTCTGGCATAAATGTTATGGCGATCTTACAAATACACTCCTTTGTTTTAATGCAAAATGAAGTGCACTAACTTCCATTTGAAATATGAAATTGAATGAGTCAATTGCCCTGCTTACCCCCCACCACCTTTTCCATCACATCTGTTCCTTTTGTAATAAGCAAATGAGCCAGGAGACAGGATGACACCTGCATTAGGGAACCAAGTATGTGCAAATGTCCTCTAAATTGCTTAGGATAAATCTGAACTTCATGAAATTCAAACTAGATGATTGTAAAATAGAGTTTAAAGAGAACAGAACATCATCACAGAGAACATGGGTACAAAACTGAGTCAAAACAACTCAAAATATCTAATCCAGTACAGACAAGTTCAATAATTAATAATCCCACTTGAGAGGAAACTGTTTGCAGACTATCCACAAGTATTTTTACTTATGCTATTAAGTTTTTCAAAGACTGACACTGAAGGTCTTAAATTATTCAAATTCTATGTATTTATTTTAAAAACATTGAAATCTTGAGAAAGACTCCTTTGTTCCAAAAAGAGGCTTTCTTTCCCTTTTTAAATAGTGTCACATCTAAATAGTCAATTAACAGGAGCACTAAGAGTAGTTAACCAACTCATCTGAATTAGTTCTTACCTTTTAGTGCTACTTCAGGACAGGCAGAGCGAAGTGCAGAGTTGAACAATTAGCCATGATTTTAGTTACAGAGTCTTCAGGTTAAAAGCTTCTGTGTTTTTCTTTTTTTTTTTTTTATTGAGTTAATGATAGGTTACAATCTTGTGTGATTTCAGTTGTACATTAGTGTTTGTCATTCGTGTTGTAGGTGCACCACTTCACCTTTTGTGCCCATCCCCCACCCCACCTTTCCCCTGGTAGCCACTAAACTGTTCTCTTTGTCCACATTTTTAAATTCCTCATATGAGTGGAGTCATACAGAGATTTTCCTTCTCTAACTGGCTTATTTCACTTAACATAATTCCCTCAAGGTCCATCCATGTTGTTGCAAATGGGATGATTTTGTTCTGTTTTGTAGCTGAGTGGTATTCCATTGTATACATATACCACAACTTCTTTATCCATTCATCTGTTGATGGGCACTTAGGTTGCTTCCATGTCTTGGCTATTGTAAATAATGCTGCAATGAACATTGGGGTGCATAGGACTTTTGGAATTGCTGACTTCAAGCTCTTTGGATAGATACCCAGTAGTGGAATGGCTGGATCCAATTTCCCAAAGACCCACATGAAGATTCCAGCTCACTATTTATTCGGTCTTTATATCGTATGGTAGTTCTACTTTTAATTTTTTGAGGAATCTCCATACTGTTTTCCGTAGCGGCTGCACCAGTTTGCATTCCCACCAGCAGTGTATGAGGGTTCCATTCTCTCCATAACCTCTCCAACATTTGTTACTATTAGATTTAGATATTTTTGTCATTCTAATGGGTGTAAGGTGATATCTTTTTCTCATAGAAATATGATACCTTTCACTTAAAGAGCACATTTATAGGTGATGGATAGCAACTAGATTTTTGGTGGTGAACATGATGTGGTCTATACAGGAGTCAAAATATCATGATATATACCTGAAATCTATATAATGTTATCAACCAATGCTACCTCAAACTTTTAAAAAAGAAACAAATACAGTACCTTTGAGCAAGTCCCCATGTGCTAAATGACAGCCTGGCTCATTGCAGAATTACTCTCTTCTAAGAAATTGGCCCTGAGCTAACATCTGTTTCCAATCTTCCTCTATTTTTTGTTTTTGGTCCCCAAAGGCCCAATACATAGTTGTATGTCCTAGTTGTAAGTCACTCTAGTTCTTCTATGTGGGATGTTGCCACAGCATGGCTTGATGAGCTATGTAGGTCTGCGCCAGGATCCCAACTGGTGAAACCCTGGGTCGCTGAAGCAGAGAGTACAAACTTAACAACTCAGCTGTGGGGCTGGCCCAAGATTTCCTATGTTTTGTAAAGCATGTTATATCTAACTTTTTTCACTCAATGTTACGTTTTTAGATTTATCCATGGTAGCAGATGTAGCTGTAATTCATTTGTTTTGGCTGCTGTGAAATATTCTCTTGTGTGACAGTATCACAGTGTATTTATCCATTTTCAAGTTAATGAAAGTTTAGGTTATTTCTAATTTTTTTGCTTTTATTGACGAGGCTGCATCTTGTATGTCTCCTCATTCACAGGTTGGTTTCCCCAAGGCTTAGGACATGATTTTTTCCATCTCTTCAAGATGGTTCCGTAAGCTCTCTGGTGTGGCTGCACTGATCTGCACTTTTACCCTTGATGTGCAGAAAGGACCAGAGACCAGTGTGTGGGAATATTGTCCTTTGGGAGTTACTCCTATAATGTACATTAGTCAAGGAGATAACACGGAAGGATGGGCTTCAAAAGGCAAGACAGATGGTTACAGCTGTATTATGGATAATTGTGTGAGTAGCGCAATTAAGTGTATAACCTAATTGTGAAGACAATTTTGAACATCCATTTTGGTAGGCATAAAGCACAGTAAAGGCCATGAAACTAAGGACAGCTCCATAAAGACTGAATAAATAGTGAGCTGGAATCTTCATGTGGGTCTTTGGGAAGTTGGATTTTCCTCTTCCTGACAGCATTTCTGCTCTTTGTACATAGGTCTATGGCTTATTTACTTTTACATCTTTTAATATCTTTCTGTATCAATAAGGCCTTTGCCTAATTTTTTCTACTAGGGTCATAATTACATAAGCTCTGTCAAGACCTTAGTATGGGCTTCATATTGTGTGGTCAGAATCAACACCACTTTTTCAATTTAATAGATAATTATTGACTACCTACTAGCTGCTACTCTTCCAGGCCCTGACGATTTGGCAGTGAGCAACACAGAGGAGCTCCTTGTACACACAGAAATTACAGTTTAGTGGGGAAGAAAACAGCAAAAATGAGAACACAATAATTCCACATAGTATTAAGAGAGTTGAAGGAATTAAAACAGTGATTCGAGAGTATCTGGCACTAATCGACAACATATTTATTATGAACACGTTCCAGGTACCAATGACATGGCATCAATTCTTATCAATTTTGTACAGTGTGCAAGGTACCAGTCGACAGAGGCTTTATCTTCCTTTTTTTTTTTTAGAATTTTCTGGAGTGAGGAAGATTGTCACTGAGCTAACATCTATGCCAATCCTCTTCTATTTTGTATGTGGGATGCCACCACAGCATGGCTTGATGAATGATGTGTAGGTCTGCACCTGGTATCTGAACCTCCAACCCGGGGCCACTAAAGCAGAGCACACGAACTTAACTGCTAAGCTACCAGGCCAGCCCCAAGGGTTATCTTTTGAACTTGATTTTAGATGACATAACAATATTATGATGTGAGGGTTTTTGATATCATCATGATCATACTATGATAGTTATTATCACAGTAATTTTATATTTATTATGTAAGAGAGGAACAATGTAGATGTTTCAAAAAAAGAAATTAATAATCCATCAAAAGAGATCACACATCATGCATGAAAAGTAACCAGAACACACAGTAGTATTAGCTGGCTATCTATAGGAGGTGCATACACTGAGAACTAAAGAAGTTCAGGAAAAAACATGTCATGTTGGCGTCGTCAAGAAAGAATTCCATGAGGAGGCATGATTTAGGGTTGAAGGCTGATTACTGTTTGATACTGAGATTGTAAACTTGAATCTGTATGGCATTATAATTCTCTATAAAATTAATTCATTTACTCTAGTAGCTTTCTTCTTGTCCCAGATTCCATTCTGAATTAATCGGACTTCCATCTGGCATCTGCTTATTAGGCCATGATCTCTTGCCCAGAATGGCTTTCAATTGTTCTTTCCTTGTTTCTTCCCAGCCTCCTGGTTTTACTTCTATTGTGGTAGGTGGATCTGGAATTCCTCTGTGCCCCAAATCACCTGCATGCTGCCAGGCTTGTCCTAAAATGGCTTCTCCCTTCCCTTCTATTACTTGCCACTATGACAATCAATGTGCAGAAATGGAGTCACACAAAGGAGAACAAAATCATAGTGATTTTCTCTGGCTCAGAAAAAAAACCTGTTGGCAGCAGTCTTCTTTCAGAATTCCATTCTAAACAGCTACCTTCACAAGTTTCCTTCAATTTCATTCTATTTTGGTTTAAAATAAAGTAGGAACAAGATAAAGAGCCTAACAAGCTTTGCTGCATTGACAATTAAGAAGCACAGTTTAAGGATAAGTAGGTGAGTATGGAAGTCAAGCTGAGGAAAAAGAAAAGAAGGGATATATTAGGGATCCCATATAAGGGAAAGGAATAAATGAAATTGTGAGAAGAAAGGAATATATAGAATTCTAAATACTAGCAACTGAAAAATATAGGGCCTAATGAAGCATCCAAGATTTTTCTAAAAGGATTCTGAATACATTTCAGTATTAGATTGTTTCAGGAACTCAAAATAACTCCAAAAAAACAAAACGTAGATTCTCATTCGTTTACTCAATATATTTATGAATTGTGTTCAATACAGCCATCTTTGCAAAACTGAGATAAAGAGCTGAATTTCTGCCTTTGAAGAGCTTGTCATCCAGAATGGAGACAGACATTCAGATGCACCATTACAGTGGAATATGATCATTAACTGAAGCAGCTCTGGGGGGCGGGGGGTGAGAGCATAGTGGAGGCAGTATCTACTTAAGTTTTCTCTGGGTAATAACATCTTATCTCTAACGTGGCTTTAGAAACTTTCTGCATCTCTTCAATTTTATATTATACTTTAAATTTCAAAGCTAGGTTCATTGATCTTCAAACCTTTTAATTTTCTTTTTCTACAAAATGGGATCCAATTGCTTTTCCTTTCTTCACTCTTCTTCATTTCTCTGCTCCATTTTACAGCTACATTCCACCCAATTCTGATTTCTTATACTCAAATCTCTCACTCCTTCCTCCTGGCTTTCTCTTCTAGGCTTAGGGACTGCGCATCAACCATATTTTCTATTTCATCGCTCTCCTCTAACCAGGTATAGTGCCTAGTGCTGCGTTCTGCTCCACAAAGGCTTGTTGACAAAATGCCAAAAGTTTCTAAAGCCACCCCAGAGACGCGGTGCTATTGCAATGCTATCTTCGTATGGATTTCACAAAGAAATCAAGGGAACTGATTAAACAGCGACTGTACTTTTACTGCGGAATTGCCTCTCTGAGAATCAGTGGGAAGTAAATTACAGGAAGGAAACCTGCAGGAAAGTTGCTCTTGATTAGACATCACTTTCACTGACCACTCAAGGGGAAGCCCAGAGCTCAGCAGTGGGACATTTTGACACAGAGCTCAGAAACCACATGAGCCAGCACCAAAGGAAAAACAACTAGTTAAAGGAACTGGATTGGGGTTCTGGCTTAGCAAGGACAGGAAGCCTAATGATTCATTCACTGGTCAATATTTTGCAAGGAAAATATAAACTCATCATGTGGGAGAATACTGCTTTCCAAGCGGGAGCCCCCATAAGTGTACCAATGACATATTTTTTTAAAAGTTATTATTTACTTTCTAATTGTTCTCAGCACAAAATTCCTATATAAATGGGTATTTCTGTAAGATATAAACAACGCACAAATGTGCAAAGTAAAAGGCTAAATTTCCTCTCTATTCTTCCCCTCAAAGGTAACCTCCATCAACTGATATGCATCTTCCCTGTTTTTCATTTCTCCATATATGCTATGTACAATGGATTTTAAAAATATATAAGGATGAGATGTTACAAATTTGTATTGCCAGATTTGTAGCTCTGTGATTTTAATTTCACTTACCATTCTTTATTGAGATCACTAAGTTAGTACTAGACATTTAACTATACTAGTACAATGTATGAGGATTTATACTGAATTAATTCAAATTCAAAGCAGCGTTACGTTGGCTAAAATTTCTCTTCTGATGGCCTTGTTTTCAAAAAAGTGATTGGGTCGCAAATGGCTAATTCATTTGGTGTTTGGTATTTGAAATAACTTAAAATATGAACAGGGAATGGTTAATCATGGAGCTTGAAGCAGAGTAGGCACTTAATAAATACTTGTTCAATTCTACTTAATATCTCTTAGTACGCTGTTACAAGTGAATAGTAGCGTCCTCTCAGTTTATCTACCTACATATTGCAAGATATCTTCCAAGGAACTGAGTCTATCTTATTTTATGAATCAGTTTACAAATATTTATCGGCTGCTTACTATGGTCAGTCAACAAAACTCACCCACCATGATGCGTCTTATCTATACCAGGAGTTTTGGAGGTTGGAAGTCATTCTCAAATCAATAACAATAAACTGTTATTTGTGTAGAGTGCTTTGCTGTTTACAAGATACTTTCACATGCCTCATCCCACTTAACACTCACAACAGCTTTGAGAGACAAGTATCATTCCCATTTGAGAGAAAGAAAGTGAGCCTCTGATCATAATTGAGCATCCCAAGTCACTTTACTGAAAAGTGAAAAAGGCTCAGATTCCCTTGCTTCAAACTCAGAGCTCTTCTGATATATTTTTTCCTGTACAAAATTTACTGCCCTATAGGACTAACACATTTTTTAAAAAATTAATTCACGCCTGAAGTGCTATTTATAAAAAGTGGGAAAGTCTCTGTTGGCATAGAAAATAACAATTTAGTACATTATCAGGATATATCTACATAAAATCAGTAGTATATTCTACCTCTCTGGTTCTCAATATGTGTTCCCCTGACCAGGAGCATCAGCATCCCCTGGAGACTTGCTGGAAAAGCAAGGCCCCACCCTAGGTCTACTGAATCAGGATCTGCTGCGGGGCTCAGCAATCTAGATATGATAAACTTCTTAAGCTATTCTGATGCACATTAAAACTTGAGAACCATAGTTCTATCCAGTAAACTGGCAGAAGGTAAACAACTTGCTATACAAATCTAAGCAACTCACCTTCCTGCTGACATATATTCCTATTGAGGTCCAAAGACATGCCTTCCACAGAGATCAAAGGACAGCTTTCTCCCTTGAAATACAAGCAGCTACTCTCTGTCAGGGCTTATTGCTTCCAGGTATAGTAGTAGGGTTTCACTTCCCTTATTGTATTCTCTGTATTTCTTGCTATTGTGAAAGCTATTTTTAAAAACCTCTTCAATATATTTCTCTCTTGATTCCATTTTCCCACATAGGAATATGAAATAATTTTATGCATTTTCCCAATTTATTAAACTCTGGAAGCTAAAAAGAAAAAGAAAATAAACAGACAACACAGAATAAAAAGAAAATTTCCCAAATCTTTTTTTTTTTTTGAGGAAGATTAACCCTGAGCTAATTACTGCCAATCCTCCTGTTTTTGCTGAGGAAGACTGGCCCTGAGCTAACATCCATGCCCATCTTTCTCTACTTTATACGTGGGACGTCTGCCACAGCATGGCTTTTTGCCAAATGGTGCCATGTCCACACGCAGGATCCGAACCAGCCCCCAGCCGTGGAGAAGCAGAACGTACGAACTTAACTGCTGTGCCACTGGGCCAGCCCCCTCCCAAATCTTAAGAACACAATTGGACAGTAAAATGACAATCAAGATTGCTACTTTTTGGTGACTGTTATTGGGCTGAATGTTTGTGCCCACCCCAAATTCATGTGTTGAAACCCCACCCAACAATGTGATGGTATTAGGAGGTGGGACCTTCGGAGAGTAGTTAGGATTAGATGAGGAGGAGTCCTCATGAATGGGATTAGTGCCCTTACAAGAATCATGAGAGAGCTTACTTCCTCTCTTTGCTCTCTGCCACGTAAAGATGCAAGAAGTCAGCAGTCTGCAACATGGAAGAGGGTCCTCACCAGAATGTGTTCCTGCCAACACCCTGATCTTGGACTTCCAGCCTCCAGAGCTGTGAGAAATAAATTTCTGTTGTTTGTAAGTCCCCCGGTCTATGGTAACTTGTTACAGCATCCCCGAATGGCTAACACAGTGACTAACTGATAAACACACGCTTAAGATGTGTGGAGGAGGGATATGAAAAACAAGAGGGTCAGAACCATAGGTTACTGTTCAAAAACTTGTCTCACATCATGTTATGATTTGAGTTAGCCTTGAACGCGGTTGCCACTGCAACAGAGACCGATTTTACTCATATCATCTTTGTTTGGCTTAGTATCTATTTCATAGACTAAAGGCTAGGGATTCTCCTTGGATACTCTATCATCAGTCTAATGTGAGAGGAAGAGTCTAGTGATAGTTGTTGCTGTTAAGATAGAGGAGTTTCAACTTTTGTATGTAAAGATTCTCATCCAAAGAAAATATTAATTGTTGAATGAATTAATAAACAAATATGCAAGCAGCAGATTTTGAGTACCATGCATATTTCTTCTATCGAAATGAACCAGCCAAATACGTATGATCTGTAAAACCTCTGATGTGCTTTTTGTAAAAAAGTTAATAAACTTTACTTTTTAAAGCAGTTTTAGGTCCACAACAAAATTGAGCAGAAAGTACAGAAAGTTCCCCTATACTTCTTGTCCTTGCACATACACAAGCTTCCCATTATTGATATCCTGCATCACAGTGGTACGTTTGTTACAGTCAATAAACCTACAGAGTCCACAGTTTACATTAGGGTTCACTCTTGATGTATGTTCTACAAGTCTAGACAAAAGTACGACAGCTAGACATCATTGTAGTATCATTCAGAATAGTTTCACTGCTCTAAAAGTCCTCTGGACTCTGCCTATTCATTCCTCCCTTCCGCCCCCCTCCAACTTCTGGCAACCTCTGATCTTCTTACTGTCTTCATAGTTTTACCTTTTCCGGAATGTCACTTAGTTGGAATCAGACAATATGTACCTTTTCAGATTGGCTTCTTTTACGTAGTAACGTGCATTTAAGTTTTCTCCAAGTCTTTTCATGGCTTGATAGCTCATTTCTCTTTAGCACTGAATGACACTCCATTGTCTGAATGTAGCACAGTTTATTTATCCATTCATCTACTGAAAGACATCTTGGTTGCTTCCAAGTTTTGGCATTTATGAGTAAAGCTTCTATAAGCATCAATGTGTAGGTTTTTGTGTGGACATAAGTTTTTAATTCAGTAGGATAAATACCAAAGAGTACGACTAGTGGATAGTATGGTAAGTGTGTTTAATTTTGTAAGAAACTGCCAGACTCTTCCAATGTGGTTGTATCATTTTGAATTCCCATTCCAGTGATCTATTTGTCTATTCTTTTGCCAGTACCACACTGCCTTGATTACTGTAGCTTTTTACTAAGTTTTGAGCAAGTTATTTTTCTTGAAGATGGGTAATGTCAGTCCTCTGGCTTTGTTTTTCTCCTTTCACATTGAGTTGGCTATTCTGGGTCTTTTGCTTCTTCATATAAATTTTAGAATGTCTGTCAATATCCGTAACATAATTTTCTGGGATTTTGACTGAGACCGTTTTGAATATATAGAGCAAGTTACAAAGAACTGACAGCTTGACAAAATTAAGTCTTCCTATCCATGAAGGCTGTTGAACTAGCCTTATATACCTAGGCTAAGTCATACTTCGTTGTGTTATATAATTCTTTTTGTTTGTTTGTTTGTTTGTGATGAGGAAGATTGACCCTGAGCTAACATCTGTGCCCATCTTCCTCAATTTTGCATGTGGGACACTGCCACAGCATGGCTTGATGAGTGGTGTGTAGGTCCGCACCCAGGATCTGAGCCCACAAACGAACTTAACCACTACGCCACCAGTCCGGCCCCCCTTTAATTCTTTTTATACAGTGTTGGATTCAATTTTCTAATATTTTTTTGAGGATTTTTGCAACCATGTTCATGAGAGATATTGTTCTGTAGTTTTCTCTTGTAATGTCTTTGTCTGGTTTTGGTCTTAGGGTAATGCTGGCCTCATAGAATGAGTTAAGAAGTAGTCTCTCTGCTGCTATCTTCTGGAAAATATTGTAGAGAATTAGAATAATTTCCTCCTGAAATCTTTGGTAAAATTCACCAGTGAATCCATCTGGGCCTGATGCTCTCGGTTTTGGAAGGTTATTAATTATTGGTTCAATTTATTTGATAGGTATAGGCCTATTCTGATTGTCTATTTCTTCTTGTGTGAATTTTGGAAGATTGTGTCCTTCAGGGATTTGGTCTATTTCATCTAGGTTACTAAATTTGTGGGCATAGAGTTGTTCATAATATTCCCTAATTTTTTTAATGTCCATAGGATCTGTAGTAATGTTCCTTCTTTCACTTCTGATATTAGTAATTTTTGTCTTCTCTCTTTTTTTCTTAGTTAGCCTGGCTAAGGGCTAATCAATTTTATTGATCTTTTCAAAGAACCAACTTTTAGTTTTACTGATTTTTTAAATTGATTTCTTGTTTTTAATTTCATTGATTTCTTTTTTTTTTTAATTTTTATTTTTTTCGGATGTACATCATATTTCAAATTCTGGATACATTACATCATGTTCACCACCCGAGCACTAATTATAGTGCATCCCCTCACATGTAACCCTAATCACCCCTTTTGCCCTCCCCCCTCCCCCTTCCCCAATGGTGACCACCAGTCCAATCTCCAATGCTATGTGTTTTTTTGTTGTTGTTGTTGTTTTTATCTTCTACTTATGAGTGAGATCATATGGTATTTGACTTTCTCCCTCTGACTTATTTCACTCAGCATAATACCCTCAAGGTCCATCCATGTTGTCACAAATGGCTGGATTTCGTCATTTCTTATGGCTGAGCAGTAGTCCATCATGTATAAATACCACATCTTCTTTATCCATTCATCCCTTGATGGGCACCTAGGTTGCTTCCAAGTCTTGGCTATTGTGTATAATGCCACAATGAACATAGGGATGCAAGTATCTTTATGCCTTTGTGTTTTCAAGTTCTTTGGATAAATACCCAGCAGTGGAATAGCTGGATCATATGGTAGATCTATTCTTAATTTTCTGAGGATACTCCAAACTGCTTTCCATAGTGGCTGTACCAGTTTGCACTGCCACCAGAAGTGGACAAGGGTTCCCTTCTCCCCACACCCTCTCCAACATTTGTTGTTTCCTGTCTTGTTAATTATAGCCATTCTGACCAGAGTGAGGTGATACCTCATTGTAGTTTTGATTTGCATTTCCCTGATAGCTAATGATGTTGAGCATCTTTTCATATGCCTGTTGGCCATCTGTATTTCTTCTTTGGAGAAATCTCTGTTCAGATCTTTTGCCCATTTTCTAATTGTATAGTTGGTTTTTTTTGTTGTTGAGCTGTATGAGTTCTTTGTATATTTTGGATATTAACTCCTTATCTGATATGTGGTTTGCAAATATCTTCTCCCAATTGTTATGTTGTCTTTTCGTTTTGTTGATGGTTTCCTTTGCTGTGCAGAAACTTTTTAGTTTAATGTAGTCCCATTTGTTCATTTTTTCTTTTGTTTCCCTTGCCCAGTCAGACATGGGCCTTGAAAATATCCTGCTAAGACAAATATCAAAAAGCATACTGCCTGGGGCTGGCCCCGTGGCCGAGTGGTTAAGTTCGCGCGCTCCGCTGCAGGCGGCCCAGTGTTTCGTTGGTTCGAATCCTGGGCACGGACATGGCACTGCTCATCAGACCACGCTGAGGCAGCGTCCCACATGCCACAACTAGAAGGACCCACAACGAAGAATACACAACTATGTACCGGGGGGCATTGGGGAGAAAAAGGAAAAAATAAAATCTTTAAACAAAAAAAAAATTAAAAAAAAAAAAAGCATACTGCCTATGTTTTCTTCTAGAAGTCTCATGGTTTCGGATCTTACATTCAAGTCTTTAATCCATTTTGAGTTGATTTTTGTGCAGGGTGTAAGGGAATGGTCTACTTTCATTCTTTTGCATGTGGCTGTCCAGTTTTCCCAACACCATTTATTGAAGAGACTCTCCTTTCTCCATTGTATGCTCTTGGCTCCCTTGTCGAATATTAGCTGTCCATAAACTTGTGGGTTTACTTCTGGGCTCTCAATTTTGTTTCATTGATCTGTGTGTCTGTTTTTGTGCCAGTACCATGCTGTTTTGGTTACTATGGCTTTGTAGTATAATTTGAAATAGGGGAGTGTGATACCTCCAGCTTTGTTCTTTTTTCTCAGGAATCCTTTGGCTATTCGGGGTCTTTTGTTGTTCCATATAAATTTTAGGATTCTTTGTTCTATTTCTGTAAAAAATGTTGTTGGAACTTTGATAGGGATTGCGTTGAATCTGTTCCAGTTTTTATTTCTTTTCTTCTGCTTACTTTGGATTTAATTTTCTTTTCTTTTTCTAGTTTCCCAAGGTAAAAACTTAAATTGTTGATTTTAGATCTCTCTTTCTTCATTTATAATATATTCATTCAGTGGTATAAATTTCCCTCTAACGTGCTTCTCTGCATCTCTCTAATTTTGAGAAGTTACATTTTCAATTTCATTTAGTTCAAAATATTTTAAATTTTTTCTTCAGATTTATTCTTTAGCCTATGTATAATTTAGAAGTGTGTTGTTTAATGTCCAAGCATTTGAGGATTTTTCAGTTATCTTTCTGTTATTGATTTCTAGATTAATTCCTTTGTGAGCTGAGACCAGACTTTGTATGGTTTCTTTTTTAAAAAACATTTTAATTTTTAATTTTTAAAAATTTGTTAAGGTGTTCTTTATGGCCTAGAATGTGGTCTACCTTGGTAAATGTTCCATGTGAGCTTGTGAAGAATGTGTACTTTTCTGTTGTTGGATGAAGTACTTTATAGATGCCAATTACATCCAGTTGATCAATGATGTTCTTACAACTGTGTTCTTACTGAATTTCTGCCTGTTGGATCTGTCCATTTCTGATGGAGGGGTATTAAAGTCTCCAACCATACTAATAGATTCACGTATTTCCTCTTGCAGTTCTATCAGTTTTGCCTCACACGTTTTGACACTGTTTTTAGGTGCATATGCATTAAGAATTGTTATATTGTCTTGGAGTATTGACCTCATCATTATGTGAAGCCCCTTCTTGTTCCTGATAACTTTCCTTGCTTTGAAGTCTTTCTGTCTGAAATTAATAGACCAACTCTGCTTTATTTGATTGGCATTAGTATGGTGCATCTTCCTCTGTTCCATTACTTTGAATCTATGTGTGTCTTTATATTTAAAGCGGGTTTCTTGTAAACAACATAAAACTGGGTCTTGTTTTTTGGTCCATTCTGACAATTTCTGTCTTTTAATTGGTCTATTTAGATTATTGACATTTAAAATGATTATTGATATAGTTGGATTAATATCTACCATATTTGTTACTTTTCTTTTTACTGTCCTTGTTCTTTGCTCCTATTTTTGTCTTCCACACATTTTTTGCCTTTTGTGATTTTAATTGAGCATTTTATAGGATTCCATTTTCCTTTATCTCCTAGCATATCAATTATGCTTCTTTTTTTTTTTTTTTTTTTGCTTTTTTAGTGATTGTCCTAGAGTTTGTAATATTCATTCACAACTAATTCAAGTACACTTTCAAATAACACTGTACTGCTTCATGGGTAGTAAAAGTGCCTTATTAATGACAAACTATTCCTAATTCCTCCTTCCTATCCCTCGTATCATTTCTGTCATTCATTCCACCTATACATAAGGACACATAAGCATATATATATTATAATCTAATGCACTCATGCTATTATTATGAACGAACTGTTATCTATTAGATCAGTAAGAAAAAAATAAAAGTTCTTGTTTTACCTTCAGTTATTCCTTCTCTGATGCCCTTCCTTTCTTCTTGTTGATCTGAGTTCCTGATTTATATTATTTTCTTTCTCTCTGAAGGATTTTAAGGCCTACTGACAACAAATTCCCCCAATTTTTGTTTGTCTGAGGAAGACTTTATTTCTCCTTTACTTTTGAAGGGTAATTTTATGGGGTACAGAATTCTAGCTTGATGAGTTTATTCTCTCAACGCTTTAAATATTTCACTCCATTCTCTTCTTGCTTGTGTGGTTTCTGAGGTGTCGTCTTTCCTCTGTCTTCAAGAATTTTTGTTTATTTCTCATTTTGTGAAGTTTGAATATGATTGGCTTAGGTGTAGATTTTTATGGTATTTTCCCTATTTTGTGCTCTGTGAATATCCTGGATCTGTGGTTTGGTGTCTGACATTAATTTGGGGAAATTTTTTGCCATTATTGCTTCAAAGATTGCTTTTGTTCCTTTCTTCCTTTTTCTTCTGGTATTCTTATTACATGTATGTTATGCATTTTTTAGTTGTCCCACAGTTCTCGGATATTTGGTTATGATTGTTTTTCAGTCTTTTTTCTCTTTGCTTTTCAGTTTTAGGAATTTCTATTGTCCTATCCTCAAGGTCAGAAATCTTCCCTCAGCCATGTCTAGTTTGCTAATCAGCCCATCAAAGGCATTAGTCATTTCTGTTACTGTGTTTTTGATTTCCAGCATTTGTTCTTGATTCTTTCTCAGAATTTCCATTTCTTTGTCTACATTATCTATCTGTCTTTGCATGTTGTCCACTTTTTCCATTAAAGCCCTTGGCCTATTAATTATAGCTTTAAAAAATTCTTGGTATGATAATTCTAACATTCCTGGTATATCTGACTTTGATTATGATGCTTGTTCAGGCTCTTCAAACTATACTTTCACTTTTTATTGTGCCTTGTAATTTTTTGTTGAAAGGTGGACGTGATGTACTGGGTGAAAGGCACTGCAGTACTAGGCCATTAGTAATGTAATTGTAAGGTGCAGGGGAGAGGAAGCATTCTATAACCATATGGTCAGGTCTCAGTCTTATGGTCAGCCTGTGCCCCTGGACTGCGAACTTCACCAGTGCTTCTCTGTCCCTCCCCATCCCACCCTTAGATGGGAGAGGATGGCTAGCGGGGGCTGGAGTTGGGTAATTCCCTTCCCCCATGTGAAAGGCTTGAAAGAGCTGGAGTTGAGAATTTTCCTTCCTCCAGTTCGGTTAGGCTCTGGAAAAAAACCCAATAATTTATGTTTTGGTAAAATAGTTTCACTGAAGTTTGGCTTTGTTAAGAACAGAATGATGTATTTCAAAGTGTTTTTTTTTCCCCTCTCCCAGATGGAAGCAGCAGATTTTTCTCAGATATTAAGCAATTCATCAATTGCGGTTCAAGTTTTCTTACTCCTGCCCTAGTTCCTGTGGAAGATTCTGCTTTTGGGTTTCTGCTCCGGTTGAGTTGTGAATTTCCATATTCTCCTGTTTCTGTAATTTCGGGGGCAGCAGTTTGCCCTGTGACCTTGCTTCTCTGATGGATGTAAGAAGAGTTGATTCTTCAGTTTGTTCGGTTCCTTACTTGTTTTTAGAATGGAGTGGGATTTCTAACTTTACACACCAGACCAGAAAGCCTGTGCTTTTTATTCAGATGAATAAAATACAAGCTAACATTGAATTGTTTGCTTTTCCTTCACACTGAAGAGTATTTCACTAATGAAGCAGGTGACATAAATCTATATATCTGAGTAAAATTGTAACAGCGAAAAATCTGTACCATATAACATAGCATAATATAATCATGTTGCTATTTGGAAAAAGATTAATCACTAATCATAGTACAATTTTTAATTAAAAGGAAGGTGGGAGCTAGATGAAAAAAATTAGGGATGTTCAGTAAGCTAGTGATCAAAGCCAAACATTAAATTAAAATGTTTTCTATGAAAATATGAATCTGCTTATGCAGATTATCCCACTGAATTATTCCACCATCTGTAGAATTCATGCCTTTTTGTTTGACTCATTTGTTACAAGTAGCTTATCAACAATAGCACCAACTATTAACATAAATAAGAGATTCTTGCATGATGATAGGAAGAGACAATTGGAAAGTCGTACCCAGTTAGAAAAATTAAAGAAACCAGCACTATGTTTTTATGCCATGTGTTACTGAATCAATGGGACTGTGCCCTTGAGAAATTCAGCTTTATTCCAAAAAGAAAAACAAATGTTAATCATATCATAGAGAATATTGAAACATTTGAAGGTGCTCTTGTCGATCTAGTTATGATTTTAACGCAGATTATGTGTAAAGATGGAACCCTGTTCAATGTGTAATCTGTACTGCTGGCTGTGGTCAGATATACTGGTATTGAGAAAATTTAACAATCACATTTTTATTGAAAAAATATTACAAAACATGTCTTTAAAGACAATATTCACAATTTGATGGCTGTGTTGTGCGTCAGCAACACACTAGCCTTCAGCTTTTACTTCTATGTTAATAAATTATTCAGAGAAGATATGGTCAAACTTTCATAAATGGAGTACCCACTGTTGATCCCTGTTATCTTCATTTCTTTAGTTTGAGGAAATAACCTGAATACAGAAGAGGCATAAAGAAGATTTTTATCTATGTATCTGTTTATCTATCCATCTATTTAGCTATCCAGCTAGTTATCTAACATCTATCTTTGTATGTACATTTGAGATATTAGAAATGAAAATTCCTCTTTAAGATTCCAAATTTTCTTCTACTAGGAGTGGATCTGTAAGTTCACACTTTAATGTAAATTACCTTCGGGGAAGTCAAAACTGGGATCCATATTGGGGACTTTGGATTGTCAGAATTCCACATGAAGCCATAGAAAACTGGTGGACAGGAGAAAAGACAAATAGAAAAGAATTTGGAGTGTGTTAATAATAATTAAAGTATTCTAAATTTGTATTTTCTTCGGGTTCCTGAATGAAGCAAGTCCTTCCTTGGGAGCACTAAAATTTCCCCCACATGCTGCCTTTAGTGTGCTCCTTCTTTTTTTCCGTAAAGATTGGCACCTGAGGGGCCGGCTCCGTGGCCAAGTGGTTAAGTTCGTGCGCTCCGCTGCTGCGGCCCAGGGTTCGGATCCTGGGCGCGAACATGGCACCACTCGTCAGGCCACATTGAGGCGGTGTCCCACATGCCACAACTAGAAGGATCTGCAACTAAGATATACAACTGTGTACAGGGGGGGTTTGGGGAGATAAAGCAGAAAAAAAAAAGATTGGCGCCTGAGCTAACATCTTTTGCCGATCTTCTTTTTCTTCTTCTCCTTCTCCTCCTTCGCCTTCTTCTTCTCCCTAAAGCCCCCCAGTACATAGTTGTCTATTCTTATTGTAGTTCTTTCTGGTTGTGCTCTGTGGGACGCCACTTCAGCATGGCTCGATGAGCTATGCCATGTCCATGTCCAGGATCCAAACCTGCGAAACCCCGGGCCAGTGAAGCGGAGCATGCCAACTTAACTGCTCGACCACAGGGCTGGCCCCTAGTGTGATCCCTTTTGATAGACAGCTGCTATTTCTTCTAGATCAAGAGGATGGATGGTGGACTCTAGTTTCTGAGAGGAAAAATTGCATTTTAAAATGGCCACGAGTTGCAAATATTGCTAGAGGGGAATACAGGGTTTATTTGACAATTGGTGAGTGGAGACTTTTGTTAGCATTCAATGGAAGGCCCAAGTTTGAAGCCATCATAGAGAGATGAAGTGACGTGCTTTCGGAAGCTTACCATGACCCTCTGCTATAGTTAGTGAGCCCAATCTAAATTTGCAATAGCTCTGGTAGGCTCCTCTAATAAGAAGTGGGGAGAGATAGGAAGTTTGTGTGAAACTTATGCCTCCTATTACTGACATATTTTGTTCATAAATATGTTTCATTAATAGCAACAGATGGAAATGACTTCAGTAATGAAGACTTGGAGAACAGTTGTTAAGCAAGGACATAAAATCGTGTTCTGTACAGCTTGGTTCAACAGAGGTCATCACATCAGAAGAATGCCAAACAACAAAAATTAAACACGATGGAGAGCATAAGGCAGGAAAACAATACGTGAAGACTACTGAGAGTTTGTTAACCCCTCCAGTGATCAAATCAAGTAGGAATCAAATCAAACTATTTTTCAAAATTGAATTTAAAATGATAGAATTTGCTCTAGTGTTTTTTTAAGTTCCAAATATTTAATTGTTAAACCCAGTTTAGTGTCCCTTTGATTCCTGAACTCTCCGGGAGAATGGTGACGAAGAGCGTATGCAGATTAGCCAAAGGCTAGAAGCTTTGGATACTCAGCATGGTCTGGATTGCAGTTCATATATGGTCATAGCAGACACAGTACCACACACAGAAGGGGGTTTGTAAGCAGACTTTGTCAGCAATCCTATTCTTGGATGCAAAGGATTATAAGCCTAGCACAAAGTAAATAGTCGGTTTCGCTTACATTTACAGAAGGCTGGACAAAAGTCAGCAGACACTACCGGCACAGAGCTAAATTAACTCAACTCAAGACAAGCGAGTTCTATATGTTGAGGAATAAAAGAGGATTTGGGAATTCTGTATTTAAATTCTTCCAGAAATCAAGAACCGCAGTAGGTTTGAGCGCACACGGCTAATGTATATATCCATGGATGCTAACATAAGCATCTTTAGGTGTCGATACATAGAAAGCAAAGTGCACCTTTGATTTTAAAACAGCGTCTTCAAATGTGTAAAGGCATCCAATTCTTAGGAATAGAGCATAGGAAAACTAAGTTTTTTGTTGTTTTTTGATTTATATTGTAAAACATTACTTTGATATTTAAATAGTGGCTATTTGCAACTGTAATAATGAAATATTAACGTTTTATCCTCCCCTGATTTTCCAGACATATCAAATGGCAGTTTTATTGCTTAATTTTTGAACATCCTGAAGTTAAGAACCAGTCAAAGACCATTACTTGAGTCTGGGTGAGGAAGTCTCCAATTTTCAGAATTCGGTGACCCAAACGGGCTGTGGGAATGTTATTATATTAGCTTAACACCTCAGAGATATGTTTCTCCGAGAACGTGATTTTGAAGAGTATTAAATTTAGCAAAACTTTCCAGTGAATCTCACCGTATGTGAAATTGAACATTAACAAGTATGTGAAATTTAATACTTGAGAATTATATTCTACCTGTAAATAGTACATTAAATCTCTCACATCAGAATTGCTGCTATGAATTGTGAGGTAAAATTGCTCTTTTAGGCAACTGATGCACTGGAGTAAATTACATAATAATTTACAATGTAACTGAAGGAGTTAATTGTCTTTCTAGCAAGCTCATTATAAAAACCTCTAAAGTGTTTATTTAGCTACATACATTAAAGTGTGCTAGTTTTCTAAAAAATAATTTCTTATAATAAGGATTTTTGTAATTTATAGGAAAATAAGCTTCTTGAACAGATCATCAACTGAAAAAACAAATGCTGAAAGGGAACACAGGAATTAAATTTACATGGAAAAACAAATGAACTATAAATAGATTCCTGGAAGTGCCTTAATAATCTGACTGATGCAACATATGAAATACTTTTTAGTTTCCCAATTGGGACTGGATTTTATGTTCCTGATTAAAGTAAACCTTTAAACATTAAACAAAAATAGATAATTTGTAGTCCAACTATGAACTGAAAGTGTTTAGCTGTATAGGTGGCAACACTGGATATTAAAGTGGGAGTAAAGACTTTCTATCCCTAATTGCATTCCAGAATCCCACTCTCTTCTAGTGCTGTTACTGGGACTGAACATAGTTTTCCTGTGGATATGGAGGTTAATTTTGTAAGATAATTTGGGAAAGAAAGGACTCTGAGCTTCTTGAGTTTTGTGATCATTTCCTATTTTATCTTTATATCTAAAATGCTTAGCTATGGGAGAGTGACATTTCATATACGCTTTATTCATTCATTCAATAAATATTTGTTGCACGTGTATAAAGAGCCTCAGAAACTGCTTTTGGTGCTGGGCACCTGTCAGTGAAGAGAGCAAGCAAAAATCTTTACCTGCCTCATAGATTTATTTTCCTATTTTTAGTATTATTGTATTCAATATCTTTTGAATGAATGTTTACTGGATGAATGACAAAGGAACCACCATTTGGAAAAACTAGAAAAAAGCATTTTAAAATTTTGTAATTATGATCATTTTCCCATTATCATATTAAAGACATTAAGGAGTGTTAATAGAGCATACAGATTACTTTGCTTGAATAATATTTTGAGGAAATGTAGCCACCTAAGCATCTGCATTTAGGTTAAAAGCCATGTTTCAAAAGTTCTGTCTCACACGCGAAAAATCACTTAAGCATATTTTAATATTACGTCTTCTTTCCTCAGAAAATCTTTAAGTAAAATAAGAATCTGGTAATTGTTGCTCCTAGATTAGGAGCTAATATTATATCTGTATACTCTGCAAGTAAGTTCATATTTACTGGGGGAGATCACTTAGAATAGTGGGAGAGCAGGTAAATGAGTGTATGGCTTGTCTACTGGCGCCAAGTGGTATTCTCAAGATTAAAGGTCTTAAATCTTTCATTCATAGTGTTACAAACTGACTGTCATAGTCCATTCACTACATCTACTCTAAAGAATAGCTAAGAAGTAAAGGAATGATTTCGCTCTCAAAATTTCTCAAGATGAGAATTTAAAAGGTAGGCAAGGTAATTTTGAGAAAATGAAGGATATTTTGGATGTGAAGATATGTAGGGTTTTTTTTTTTTTCAGACAAGAGCACATTACAAACAATGCCCAACCCTTTCTTCCATCCTCCTCCTGACACAGTAGCAACACACACCAAAGAAAGGATTAGTCCATCAATTTTAAAGAGATCCTCTTTAAAGCCATTCTGTAATAGGAAAATTTGGCTCAGTATTGTAGCACATCAACTATTGCCTTTAAAATTAGCTCTTATATTGAAAGAATGTACATTTCAGTTTTCTTTTTTTACTGTAGATACATTATTTTTATTTCCAAGAAATAAGATCTTTAAAAATCACCAATCACTGTAAATTTTTGAAATATTGGAATATTTTCTATCCGTCCTTTATAGGGATAAAGTTGTATGTTTTACATAGGCAGCGTTTATTCTATTTACCAAATACGAGTTTATGGAGTTAAGATGTATTACGCTTATGTAAATTAAATCTGTCTATAACCACATTTTAATAAAAAATAAACATATCACATACTTACTATTCTTCTTGGAATAACTGAAAGAAGGAATCTTAAATGATTTAAAATTTAGAGATGAAAGAAGTAGGTCTTATTTTAAATTGTTGTTTTATCTGAAAGGTCTTAATTATTCTCATTGCTGGTAACAAATAGTTGATAATGACTTCGAATCATCAAAAAACGGACTATCATAAAAATAATGACTACTGTACCTCTGTTTTCATAATTAAACATCTTAAGTCTTTAAGTATTTAAAGAGTATCTTCACATTGTCCCAAAATGAAGTAAAATGTTTTCCGATTTCTGTATGAAGGAAAGTATAACGATAAGTCTCAGAGCATTAAAGAAATATAGTACAGGTACTTTGGTTTGAGTTAGTTTGGAATATTTAACTTTTATATTTGTGGAGGCAAGTTTGGAATTTGGAATCAGAATACTGATTTTGAGTCCACCAAATATTACCAACTATCTCTGAGTTTCAGCTTGTTCATTTATGAAATAAGAAATATTTTACTTATCTCTTAGTGCTACTGTGAAGATTAAAAGAAAAAAAATGGGAAAACAACACGTAAGATATAAGTGCTACGAAATAATGTGGTAGTTTTCAAGTCTCCCGTAAGTTTGAGTGGCCTTTGGAAATTTTCGAAAACACAACATACCAGTTCCCCAAATATTGAATTTTTGACTCAGTGAGTCTGGAAATTAAGCCATCTGTACTTTTTAAAACTCCACAGAGGATTCCAAAACCCAGCCAGAACTTCTGTATTGTTGTTGTTGTTGTTATTATTATTATTATTATTACTATTATCATAAGCTGAGCTGTTCTACTATTCTCCTTTCCCAAAGATTTTTTTTCTTTACTCCACTACAGGCAGAGAGAATGAGAGTCTAGGATTCCCCAAAACACTTGTTCTGCAGACCATCCTTAATGCTCTTAAGAGGAGGAATTGCAAAGTAAACCCAATACAGAGACTATATTGCAAAGCACAAGAAATAAATCTACTCTATTCCTGACATCTGGAAGCAAATGCCAAAAAAATAAATAAAGCATAGGAATCCTTAAGATCTTTCTTGCAATGTTAAAGAGTGAAATTCCATTTTCAGACCAAACGTAGTTTAATAATAAAGGACAGAGATGTTCAATATGGAGATGAGGAAGGATATGAAAGTTCTTGTCTATGTCAATTCAACTTCTTACAAGTCAAGTGATTTGTCTTACATAAATTATCACTTTTCAATTAGAGCTAAACAATAATAAAGTAGCAATAGGAGAAATTCCATCAAACTAATTATTTGGCATCATATAACTTCCCCAAACCAAAAACTTGACGTTAAGATCACTTATTTTATACACAACTAGTTAGTATTACCAGAATGAGGAGACAGCTCTCTTGACGATCTCTATCAACTTTCACAATGTGGTCTTTTTAAAGTTAAAGTTCACTTCACTATAATTGCGACAAAATAAAATTCAAACGTTCAAAATTTCAAGAGAACCATAACTTCAAAATTGCTTCAAATGTTGTCAATTAGGGTTTTTTCAGGGGAAGGAGTAGTGGGTTATCATGGATAAATACTTTTGGCGCTAAATAAGAAAGGTAGGTGGGACACAATCCCTCTTGTCAAGAAACACAGAGTCTATTGGGGGAGATGCACAAATAAAGAGTTCATTATAAGTTGCTGTCATAAGTGCTATAAACTAGAAAACATCGTATGTTATAGGACATAAGAATGGCTCCTGATTTTCATTGATATTAAGATACTTAGAACAAACTCTTAAAAGGAAGTAGCTCTGAAACTTTACTCTTAGATGACAAAGCGTTGTCCAGATGAAAGATGTAGAGAGAGACCAACAACAGTCCAACAAGAGAGAGCTATGATTGTAAAGTCATGGAGGAGGAAGAAAGAGAAACCTTGGTGATTTAGGGGATGGAGAGAATTTTAATATATCTTGGGTATAATGTGAAAAGGGAAGAATATAAAGCAAGCTTGAGAAGGGTCTTATATGTCATGCTAAAGAACTTGGGCTTGTTCCCGGAAGCTGTAATAATCCACTGAATGATTTAAAGATGTGTGTCTTATTTATGCTGAAAAGAAATGCATCTATTAATTGAGTTTATTCATCATTAATCATGCTGAAAGAAGTTGCTGAATTTAATAAAGGTCACAATGTCAGGGTAAGAGTGCTGCTTTGAAAAAAAAACAAACACAAAAAAGACCATAGATCATTTGAATTCCTATATAACATTGACATTTTGCAGTTGGCAAATATCAGAGTACTCCCACTCCCAGATGCACATGTAACTGCAAGTAATGCAAATAGGTCATCAATGTTAGGTAAAAAGAAATATCTTATACCCTCTCCCTTACTTTCTGTCCAAAACGCAAGCAGATTTCTTATTTGCTAAATTTAGAGTTTAGATAATTTGATCCTTCTCTGTTAGAAACAGTTGCAATGCCATATAAGGTTCATTATTCCCTGGCTAAAAAAAATCCTTAGGATTAACAAAATAAACTAGAAATCAACTGAAATCTTTGGTTCTATTGCAGGAAAACTCAATGTTTAGTTGAACTTTGACTTTAAAAATAAATGCACGCCTTAATCAATATATTCCAAAAAGTACTGGGCTAAAACAGTGGTTGGTAATATCCATATTACATTTCATAAGTTTAAATGCTCCTAATAAGTTTATTCATATCAAAATTTAGTTTAGCATCCTTTATAGTGTAAGAGCATGCCTTCTTAGAATTCATATAAAGTCTGTTATACTTGCCACAACTGCATTTTAATGTGACTAAAATATATGGATGATATGTATATAGGGCAAAAATTGGACAATTGAGAAGAGATTTTATAATATTTGTTTATTAGTATTTCAGAACAATAGAGGCTCATAATGCATACTACTCATACTTTTCTTAAATAAATTACTTTGCATAGTCTAGCTAATAAAAAACAACCAGAGTCAGAACTTAAGACCGTATAGAAAAAACAGGTGTGTCAGAGTGTTGAAGAGTGAGAACAGGGAGGTGGTGGTGATGGTTGGATTCTCTTTCATTCTTAACATTGATAGAAAAATACAGGTTTGAGATAAGGTATAAAGATAATCATTACCAGGAATAAAGTCATATATTTAACTTCCAAATTTTTAGAGAAAATAGGAGAATAAAGAAATTGAATTCTATAGCTGCTGACAGAAAATTAAGAATAAGAGGAAACAGCAAAAACATAAACTATATGCAGTAGATCTAATAGAAAAAATAGGCCAAACATCAGTTATCACAATAAATATTAATGGATTAAACTCTAATATGAAATTGCCAATATAAGATTGTATTAAGACACATAAATATCTATGGATTGTTGAAAGAGACATATTGAAAATTAAATGGTACTGGGGCTGGCCACGTGGCCGAGTGGTTAAGTTCATGCACTCCTCTATGGCGGCCCAGGGTTTCGCTGGTTTGGATCCTTGGCACGGACATGGCACCACTCATCAGGCCACATTGAAGTGGTGTCCCTTGTGCCACAACTAGAAGGTCCCACAACCAAAGTATACAACTATGTACTGGGGGGATTTGGGGAGAAAAAGCAAAAAGCAAAAAAAAAAAAAAGGAAGATTAGCAACAGTTGTTAGCTCAGGTGACAATCTTTAAAAGAAAATTAAATGGTACGGAAAAGTTAAAAGTAGAGGGATAAATAAGAAGATATAAAAGGAAAATAAAAGTTTGAACAATTATTGGTGGCTATTGAAAAAAAAGAAGAGGAATAATAGAATTCAAAGCAAAAAAATTTAACAGGACAAAGATTTATATATTTTGCAAAATGAACATATGAATCATAAAATTTTACATTCAAAAACCCCAGAAAGTGTTTATTAAAATAGCAATTTTGATAAATATGATAGCTTGTGGATAATACTCATTCAATAAAAAAAAATTTATTGAATATTTGAGATGTGCCAGAAATGTACTAGTAACAGTAATATTAGTAAATTATGGATATTATACATTCTGAGATCTTTACTCCAATTGTCTGGTTTTTAATTTTTCTTTCAAAACCAATAAATTGTGGTCAAACATGCATTCAGAGAAGAATGGATAACTTTAAGTGCATTAATTATTAAAGGTGGAAGAATGACAAAGAATAAATTAACTGATAAAGAACAAAAAACTGTAGGAAGACAAGAAAGCGTTAAAACATATAGAAAGCATAAATTGGTTAATCTGAAAGAGATTAGCAATGGATTGATAAACAAATCCTCCCTAAGTTGTAGTCTCTGGTAAATTAATAAAAAACACATTTATGTATAGGAAATAGGATACAACCACACTCAAATTTATGAATAAAATTATTCCAATTACAGATTTCTGGACAACGAAATTTGAATTATCAAATTGTTTTAAGATGGGATAGACAATCTTAGTAGATTAAAAACCATTAAAAATTTGGTAAACTTTAAAAAAATCTCTCCCCACCCTAAATTATTATATTATGATTTTATATGCAAGTTCTTATAAATCTTTTAAAGGAAAAGTTAATTTCCATGATACTAAACCTTTTTAAGAGGTTATAACATAATTTAACATTTTTAGTTCATTTTAATGATATTTCCTTTACGCTGATGCCAAAGTCTGATACCAAATATGCCCCATCTTTATCATTCCTTATCCTGATAAATTACACCCTTATATCCAGTTAGCCGTGCCCTAAACATTGGAATTATTTTTGATTCCTCTTCCACACTACTGACATGAAATTTATCATTAAGTCCCAAGAATTTTCTTTCTAAATACCTCTAGAATTAGTACTCTCCATCCCTATTGTCCCACGTAATCCAGGCCATTGTTGTCTTTCATTCTGGTCCATTAAACAGTTTGCAACTTATGTCGTTATTTATATTCTTGGTCATTTCCCATCCATTTTCTGTGCTGTAATCTGGGTGATCTTTCTAAAACTTAGATATGATCATGTCGCTTCCATTCTTAATGCTTGTCAATGATCTCCCATTGTCATTTGGATATAGTCCAATATCAAGCTCCTTTTCAAAACTTACAAGACCCTTCATGATCTGGCTCCTGTCTACATTTTATAGTAGGGATTATCAATCTATTCTGATACCCTGAGAGCTCTGTGAGCTTGAATTCCTAGCATCTGGACTACTCCCTGAACATAGTTAAAGTTAGAAGTTGATATTGGAAAGCTATAGTGGAATCTTGTCCAAGAGAAGGAAGCTTAAACATCTAAAAACTCATACATTTAAAGATTTGTCAAAATGTCATTCTGCTTTACTCTGATATAGTCACTCATCCAAGCAGTTAAGAGAAATTCTTGGTATGTAGTGGACCACAAGTAAACATATAATGAACGAGTAAACGGATATGGTAGGTGTTCAAAGCTTTATAGAAAGCCTGGAACCCATATAAAGCTCATTCCACTGAGCTCAAGGACAGATTCTCTCCACAAAAATCACAGAAACAAAGTCTAGTAGATCAATCAATGCTACAAAAATATTAAACTACTTTTCTCCATTTTCTTAATTGGATATAATAGAATATAGCAACAGTTTAATATATTTGTGAAATTGTGAAACCTAGTAATTACACAGACTACTGAATTAAACAATAGCTCACTGGAGGGAACTCTCAGGTAGATTTTTGTGATCCTTTCCAGCAAAATTCTGCATCCTAACTTTGAGGAGTCTTCATTCCAAGTGAAAGACTTTACACAAAGAATTAGTATAAAGAGTTATGTCCCTATCTCAGAAAAGATTTTAAATCATTTCAGTGGATTTCCCCTTATGGCCTTTTTTCAACTTGAAGTAAACAATCAGATGTGATATAATGACTGAGTTAATTGGTTCGATATGGCATAACTTTTAGGGGTGTGCTGGATATTTTCCATTTGTCCCTTCAGACCTATTCTCCACTCTATTCTATGCCCCAGAGGTTGACCTCTATACCCCTCATCAGATTGGGACCTTCTGGCCCAAAATGGAGGGTGGAAAGAGAGAAAGGTCAGGGAAGCTATTCTTCTATCTCCCTCCTTGCTTGTCCTCAATGTGTCAGTCACTGCATTCTTCTATAGACCACACTTCCTGTTAGGTGGCCCCTCCCACATTATAACTACAGCTATAGCTCTTGTTAGGTTCTGGTAACTGCTCCCTCCACTTACCCCTTAGGCCTAGAGATGAGTAAGCCTCCCGGATATTGCTACCTCTGGGATGCTGCACCATTGCTTGTTGGCTTTCCTGTAAACCTCAGATCTTTGCAAATAATCTCTTTATTTACATCTCCCTGATAACCTCTTTTGAGTTTCCTATTAAATTGAGAGCTATTAAATTGAGAGCAATACCTCAAACCATCATGAAGTAATTTGTACCTCTCTACTTTGTCTCAGTGAATCCATGCTATGAGAAACCTTAGCCCAAAACCATTTTTTTCGCTCTAAGGACTAAGCTTAACATTTTCACTGAGATTTGCTAGAGTAAAATTTTGCTGTTCGTGTAAGTTGCTTATGAAAGGATTTAATTTTAAGCCCTTTTGAATGTCTTTATAGATTCCTCAGAGTTCTGAGAAAGATCCTTGGAGGATTTTCTTGGCTTTCCATTTGTTTGTATCAAAATAAGAATCAGGGAGACAATCCCTAATTGCTCAGCCATAGGGCAGTCAGGGCACATTTCAACACGTCTGTGATCAGCTGTAGAATCACAGAGAATATCTTTGACATGCCTTCTCTGCCTCAACTGCTTCAAACACTGTTTTTCTATCCCATTTATCTTAAGACTTAGAGGCAGCAATACTGAGAGACAGTTCAAGAAGCAATAACACCTTTAAACTTTTTCTGGGACAGTTAGAGATTCAGATTATCATGAGCACATAGGAATGTTAAAAGCATTAAATGCTTAAAGGAAGTCAGAGGAAGAAAAGACTACCACCAGTTGAGTAGATCATAGAACTCTTCATACACTAGATAACATATGAGTTAAATTATTAAAGATGTATATTTTATTATTATTGCTATTACTATTTTTTATCGTTATTTTATTTCTAGGATAAAAGACATTATTGAAAGGGCAACTGTAAACAAGGCTATCAGAGTGAGTAAATATAAATATAGATTTTATTTTTTTTCCTTTTTCTCTCCAAAGCCCCCCGGTACATAGTTGTATATTCTTCGTTGTGGGTCCTTCTAGTTGTGGCATGTGGGACGCCAGCTCAGTGTGGTTTGATGAGCAGTGCCATGTCCGCGTCCAGGATTCAAACCAATGAAACACTGGGCCACCTGCAGGGGAGCACACGAACTTAACCACTCGGCCACGGGGCCAGCCCCAGTAAATATATATAAAGAGCATTCAGGGGGTAGAAGTTGAGTAGATCAGTTGAAGTAGAGCTTATTTTAAAAGATTTAGTCAAAAAATATTTGATAGACCGGAATCAAATCAATAGGTAAAATAATTGAGTATTTTTGAGTCAAGAGTGTGACAAGAACATGGGTGATGTTGTGGGAGTCTACTCTGAAAGCATTGTGCAAAATGGATTGAGGTAGGAAAGACTAGGGCCATCGCAATAGTCTGTAGATGAGGTAATGTGGCTCTGAATTGGTCTAGTTGCAGTGAGAGGTTAAATGGGAAGAAAGTATCAAATAAGAAACAGGTTATAAAAGAATTAATAAAATTCAGGCAGATGCAGATGGTTTTAATTTCAACCTTCTTAATACTTTAGTTAAGCCATGTAGACTTTTCATTACGATGTTAATTTATTTTCAATACAGATGATTTTACTCTTTCCTAAACTACATTTTGTGAATGTATTCTGGAACCATGTCCAAATTCCATAAGATATTAGAAAAAGTCTACAGAAAATGATTACATAATTTGTTTTGCCTGCAATCTTTGGCTTCTTTCAGGAAGAGTGTAAGCTAATCACGTTGGCCACGCAAATATTGATTGTTCAATTGTGTGCATAAAAGTTGCTGTTACTATAGGGCTTGTGAAGAGACAAAAATTACATCACTAAACTCAATGGGATGATAATGACCTCAACCCCCCTTAACCCTATGATGTACATATGCTTACTTCATTAGGCCTTACTGTTAAGGATATAACAAAAAAATTAAAGTATAGGATAATTTTACATAAAGAAATCAAAATTCTTTCTCAAAAAAGAAGTAGAAGGGATGTGTATATTTCGAGGACAAGGAGCCTATAGAGTTGACTTTTTAGTTCCCCAATTATACTGAACGAAATATGATGAATGCAATAGTCACTTATACATTTTTGTAAAATACTAAAATAATTATAAACTAGATAAGCTAACATCTGGTAAAACCACATTAGATTTATTTATTTTAAATTTTAGTCAAGGATACCTCTCCAAAGTCAGTGAAGAGCCGGTTGAAATTAGACTAAAACACAAAGCCTCAATTTCAGACTTCTTATAATACCTATCATTCCAGTCATATGGTTGAAACTAAACAGAAAGTTTAAAACAAATCAACATATACAATAGACTTCTCAGGGTCAGACCATGTACCCAAGAATGCCCTCATTTTCTTCAGAACACTTCATTTTATACTTCACAGAAGAACCCTTAGCCCAGAGAAAAACTGTTCATCGGCATTGGGCTAAGGTCATAACTCAAATTTAAAATTTAAAATTTCCCATCATCCGCCATTACTCAAACCTTCTTGGATAATTCTGGCAATACTTGCTGAGACAACAGGACAAACCACCAGTACCGTATTTAGTGCTTCCTGTATCCTGGAAAATGCTTCCTCTTTAGAAAAATGGCTTGGAAGACTTCCAAGATTGTGCTTTTGCACTTTCAAGCATGAAGGCTCTATCAGAGTGCTGGATGAGATGACATAGTGTATTCACAATGCTTATAAATCATTTTACAAGCTGATACTATTGAGCATCTCATTTTTAAGATAAATCTGGAATTTTACACAGTTGTTGATTCTTTAATGTAAGGCTCAATAGAGGACTAGTGAGGAGCTATATTTATTTTAAAAATGAATAGCTTTCTTTATCTTTTTTCTGGGAAACATTTGCAGATAATGTGGCTAAAATGTAGTTTCTCTATGACAATGTATCTACTCAATGGAAAAGCCCTTTAAAGGCATCATGTGTCTGAATGACTAAAACATTTTCAAATAACATATTACTGAATTATTTAAAGTAACAGTTTTAAATTTTTTTAACGTTTTAAAATATCTATTTCTAAGTTGTCTCATTCTAAATTATTTTATACCCCTTTGTGTTCCAATAGGAACAGTAATCCACCCTTTTCTTGTATCATTAAAAGGACATCACTATGCAAGAGACTTAAAGGGTTGTAGATACACAGTTAGGTATATTTGTTTATTGCACAGTGAATGAACAGTGGCTCTACATCAGTCACTATATATTCGAGGAGGGCTAAATTTGTGGGTGAGGCATGGTAGTGAAGGATATAACTGAGTACTATAATTTTTTTTAAAAAGTTAGTTTATTCAGTAGAAGATGTTGCTCATATTACCATAGGGTCCCCTTGGCAAGAGGCAGATAATGGAATCCATCATCAGGGAGTCCACGGACCTAGTGGTGTTCAAGAATCCCCAGAGCAAAGGGCAAAGCATAGGTACTGAAGAGAGTGGAGGAATTCTGGAACTTTAGGTAGTGAATCAATGCAGATTATGGGCTGGGTCACCAGAGCCCAAATACCATCCTAAGCTATGATTTAGAGGCTATTTGGGCATGCTCAACCTCAGGTCTGGTTGGCAGTAAAGTGGATTCAGGGAAGATGGAGAACCCAGTTCCTGATGGGGTAACAGGACTAAAAGGCAAGCCCTATCTCTTAGTTGGTGTGAGTTTACTGATATACCTTGCACACATAAGACTGGGCTTAGCCACTGAGGTTGTTACAAGACGTAGCTACAAGAAGCTAAGGAAAACAAAGATAGCCAAAAAAAAAAATACATGTAATAACAAAAATTAATGCCTACTGTGTGATTTAAGGGCTATTATGTTAGGATGGAATCAAATAATACTTGGAAAACATCATTTCCCTTTTTGGGAATATCTTTGGGGAATCAAACATCTAAACAAGTCAACCCATTTAAAAAAGGTGAAACATTTCAAATGGTAATTACCAATTTTACAAATTAAATACGTATACTTTTGAAAGACAAATTTTAAAAATTGCATTTAGAATTTTTATGGGGTTATTGTTCTTGCCATTGACACTTTTGACCAATACCATGTGCTTTTGTGAAAGTTGCATGGACTGTCATGCAGTGGACCTGAGAACACATCCTAGCTTTAACTTTCTGTCCGGTTTGCTGAGAATTTTGAAAACTTTGTGGGAAACAATTTTGAGACAAATCTGAGAGATAAGGGATAGTAAATACACAGGATGGATGATCTAGTCAAAGGGAATATTTTTTGTAATGTCCAAAATGTCTTTGTGATGAGATAATTAAATTGTAATGATCCTTATGTAGAAGGCAAATCAAGAAAAAGTTCTTAAATAATTTTAAACAGTTTTTATGGTAGAACATACATAACATAAAATTTGCCATTTTAACAATTTTTGAGTGTGCAATTCAGTGCCATTAGTTACATTTGCAATGTTGTGCAATTATCACTACAATTTCTAAAACCCTTCCATCACCCCAAACAGAAACTCTGCACCTACTAGGGAACAACTTCTCATTCCCCCTTTCTCCAGCCCCTAGTAACCTTTAATCTACTTGTCTCTATGAGTTTGCCTATTCTCTGTATTTCATATAAGTGGAGTCATACAGTATGGCTCCTTTTGTGTCTGCCTGATTTCACTTAGCATAATGTTTTCAAAGTTCATCCATGTTGTAGCATGTATCAGAATTTCATTTCTTTTTACAGCTGAATAGTGTTCCATTTTATCTATATACTACATTTTGTTTATCTATTCATTTGCCGATGGACTCGGTTATTTTTTGAATCTGGAAATGTCATTACCTAATATTATATTTGTCCAAAGCCCATATCAGAGGTAAGGCCTATTTGGTGTAGCTTTATACCTGGACTTTGGGAAGATATGTGCTAAAAATGAAGTTATTACAAGGTTTACCACTATCAAATGATAATAAAAATTATCCAATAATATGAGATTAGAAATCACTTCACATTTTATATTAAGTCACAAAATTGTGCTACTATTAATTCATTAATATTGTCTAAATAGACTTTAATTTGCATATTATAATTTAAATGAATTTTCATGCTAGTTTAGAATTATAACCACATAAAAACAATACCAACTCTCTTTAAACACATTAGAGTCACAAATACCTGTGAATATATCATAAAAGTCACTAACTCAAAGGCACACATACACATACACACAATTTTGCAGTTAATATTGTGATTCATGGAACCCCAAGCCCTTCCAAGTCTTGATTTCCAAGATAAAGATTTCTCATCTTGGTAGATATTTGACCAAAAGTTCTGAGTGGTACAGATAAGAGTTGCAAATGACTCTTCAATTCAAACATTCTCCGTTTTTCTTATTTATGCATGCCAGCACCCTTGTAGCTCCAACAGAAGTTGCATATGCTTAAAATTCATGACTCATTGTGTTCTAACTAATTATCCTATGACAGTAGGTTTTGTTTTCCCTCCTAAATTGCAAACATTTATGGTAAACAGCTACGGCTTATATTTCCATTAAAGTTTTCATGCTCTTAGCACACATTGTTTTCAATAAAAATTATTTTATATATTTTACGTTTATTAGAAAGTTTAAAATAGAGATGTAATATCTCTTTGGAGTTTTCAATAAATGTCTTTGCTTTTTTTAACAATACTACTTTAGCACCATACTTTATGCATAGAAGATATTCCATAATTAGTTGTTAGTTTGATTTGATTTTTGTTTTAGATTCTTTCTTCAAAAAATTATTTTTCTTAGTGTTGTGAATGGATCGGAAAGGGAGTGAAGAAGTCATATGCCCATATATTATATCTTTCGGAAGAATTACACTTTAACTATTAAGTATAACTGAGCTGATATTTTTCAATATGGGCCCAGTAAATATTTCTAATATTGTTAAGCATTTTTAAGTACTTCCAAAGAGAGCAAGAAAGTGGTTTCAATACTTTCAGAGAAAAGTTAATTCACAAAGGAAGCTTGTGTTTTATGAGGCTTTCCTGAATTACAGAAATTAAAGATGGAAGGACCCATTAGGTCATCCAGTTCATTCCCTTAAGAGTGCAGAATTGCTCCCTGAAGAATATGCACTTGGGCTTTTCTGGAAAGGAAACATTAAAAGTCAACTGCAATTGAGATAGTAAATTTGTAATTTATGCACAATAAAGGTTTTTCTCCATAGATATTAATACTACTGCATATTTTAAAATCTGGCTAAAGCATTAATAAAGTGATTAGCAAAAGTCAAGGAGGCCATTTGTTAGCATACTTCCTGATGAAATAAAAAGCTCCTTAGGCAATTAGTTTGGAAGGAAATGAACATGAACCCCTAGTTCCTCCTCCTTATGCCACCCATCTAAGGCTTTTCCTTTTTGTTCCCCAAAATGCAATTTCATTGTTCTATAATGAAGGTGTAATGGTTCCTGCTTGGGAAGCTTCATGGGTAGAAAATTTCTATTAATTTCTCTGTTCAAGTGCAATTTCCACACAAGCCTTTTAGAAGGATAGCGTTCAAAATATTAATTTGACCAATACATAAGATCAGCTTTTGCAAGGACTGAAGTTGTTAGTTCTCTTAGGATCTCAAAAATAGCTCTTAGCCACAAAAATACTTTCCCACTACTATCAGAAAGTATTACTTTTATTTAAGCATTACTTTTTATTTAATTATTTATTTAAGAATTATTTTGTTGTTGTTAGTGCCATGGAATAGATTCCACTCCTAGATTCTGTGTACAGCAGAGTGGAACCTGCCTCATCTTTTCACACCATCCTCTCACCTTCTGATGCTACATCAGACAATGCTCTGCTGTTGTTCATATGGTTTTCATGGCCAATTTTTTCATAAGTGAGTGGCCAGGTCCTTCTTCCTAGGCTGTCTTAGTCTGGAAACTGCTGAAACCTGTCCACCATGTGTGACCCTGCTGGTATTCGAAATACCAGTGACATAGCTTTCAGCATCACAGCAACATGCAGCAGCCACAGTATGACTACTGATAGGCAAATGGGTGGTGTGGTTTCCGACCTGGAAGCAGACCCAGGCCGTGGTGGTGAGAGTGCTGAATCTTAACCACTAGATCACCTAAGTATTATTGCCATAGTACTAAACTACTATGGCACCTGAAAATGTAATCATAGATTTCATTTCTTAGGTTAACTATTCCCAGCATATTTTTCATAGGACACTAGTCTTGAGACAATGGTTCTATGGACAAATTTGGGAAATGATGGCTATTTTATTTCCTCTTTTAGAGATGCACAGTATCCATCAGTGACTTAAATACTGAAAAATCCATAATAAAGAAAGCTGCTTAACTTTGAGAAGCCAAATATTTAACTCATAATGTTTTTAAATTTCATGACCATCTATTAATGATCATAGAATATACTTTTGGAAATGCTGGCTTAGAATTATCGAGATTTTTCCTTTAAATTATAAATACCTTGGGTGGGTTAACACCAGTGTTTGTCTATCAGAGATTTAATGTAGTATGAATCAGTATACCTTTCATTTTTTTTTAATAGGTGATATTCTAGAAGAAAGAACTGAAGGAATAACAGAGTATTAAAAGGACTAGTTTGGGAGCATGAGCATTGTCCATAAATTCTTTATGCACTTGTTCAACTTCTATCTATCCTTCATCTTTTCTATATGGTTGCATGGGCCTTTCCTTGGGGAGCTATTGGTTATCATAGGGAGTGCAAATGACAACTGATCTGATTTTTGCAAGTTCACGTTGGCTCTTTAAACTTTCTGACTCCTTTAGGCTAAAATGGTCTCATGGGATTTCTCTTTACACGGCAGATTTCTTATTTTTGTTTTAGACTTCAAAATATGACTAAACTGGAATTGGTACAGTGGACTTTTTCCCAAGTTTGTCCTCTGGCGTTCTGCTTTCAGTTTTGGGCAGAACAAGACCAAGAAGAAGGAAACAACGAGCAGTCAAGCTACTTCTCTTTCTTTGCCCAGATCCTCAGGAGACTCTGGTTTCTACCCAATATGATAACCTTTCTGATTCTCAGTTTTACTACATGAAAATTAATGAGTGGGATTAGGAAAAGGTGACATTTATGATTCCTTTCAAATTTATCTATGACTAAAACATGCACAGATAAATTCTAGGACATAGCTATAAGAAGATATAAATTCTTTTTTTTTTCTCTCCAAATCCCCCCAGTACATAGTTGTATATGTTAGCTGTGGGTCCTTCTAGTTGTGCCATGTGGGATGCTGCCTCAAGGTGGCCTGACGAGCGGTGCCATGTCTGTGCCCAGGATCTGAACCAGGGAAACTCCAGGCCACCAAAGTAGAGTACACAGGCTTAACCACTCAGCCATGGGGCTGGCCCCCCAGATATAAATTTTTGATAGTAAAAGATGACTACAAAGCAATAACAACAATAACTTAACTAGATATTATAAAAATTACTTAACTTCTTGTGAACTAATGTCCTCAAGTATACAGTGAGGGATGAGCTAGTAATTAGGAAGAACATTTCCAGTTCCTAGAATCAATAAATTACTCTGTCTGATTTAGAAATTGAATTTTACCTGTTTCTCGCCAGGAAAAGGAAACAGTGACTGGTTTTTCACCTTCCAGACTGAAACAGCAACAACAAAAAGGTAAAGCATATGAAATAAAACAGTCATTTTCAAGACAATAGACATTACACAACAAGAGATGGTAATCCCTAAGAGACAGGGAGTAAGTGAGATGAACTTTATGACTGTCCCAGTTTTCCACCTCGAGAGAGTTTCTAGGCTGCACTATAGTAAAGAAAAGTCTACTTGGAGTCTGGTGATCTCCCTGAATTGAGGAGACAGAGCAGAGGATCTGGGAAGACCAAGGTGGCAAATATTGGAGAGGAGAATACTGCCTAGAAAGAGAAATTCAGAGAACCACAGAGGGCCACCTAAATATTCAACAGAGTACTGATCAGCACATACATGTGAAGATACTACCTGAGGCTAGGGGAATCACCTAAAATGATTCAATGCAACAGTGCCCACTGTTCACACAGGGCCTGGGAGAGTGACAGTTTCCACCATCTTGTCTGGAAAAACTCATAATTCAAGAGGCATTGGGTAGAGTACTCAGTAGGATCTTGTTTAGAGGTAAAGAATAATTAGCCCTAGAATGAGCACTGAGCCAGACCTACCTAAAATATAAAACAAGACCTCAAATAATTAAACTATTCCAAGTAACTTAACAGCATCCCAGAACAAAGTTCAAGAACATTTATCGGGATGCAAAATATCCCTCACCTAACAGTGTCTGGGTATCCAATCAAAGATATTCAGAAATGCAAAGAAGGAAGAAAACAGGAGCCATAGTGAGGAGAACAATCAACGAATGGAAACTGACCCAGAGCTGACAGAGATGTAATAATTAGCAAACAAGGCATTAAAACAGTTATTTTGACTGTATTCTACAAATTCAAAAAGTTGGAAGTAGAGATTATGGAAGATATAAAAAACCCAAATCAAATATTTGAGAAGAAAACTACAATGCATCAGATTAAAAAAATAAACTGAATGGGATTAACATCAGATTAGATGTTGCAGAAGAAAAGATTAGTGAACTTGAAAACATGGTAATAGAAACTACTCAAAACGAAACACAGAGGAAAAGAGAATAAATTTTAAAAATGAACAGAGACTCATTGTCCCAGAAGATAACTTCAGGTCACCTGATATACACATGCTTGGAGTCTCTGAAGAAGAGGGGTGGGATGCAGAAAAAAATATGAAAAAATAATGGCCAAAACTATCCTAATCTAATGAAAACAAGCAATCCATACCTCTAAGAAGCTCAATAAACTCCAAGCACAAGAAATATGAAGAAAACTACACCAAGGCAACTCATAATCAAATTATTCATAAACAATGATGAAGACAGCATCTTAAAAATAGCCAGAGAAAAAAAGATATATTATATATAGAGGAAGAAAAATAAGGATGAGACCAGATTTTTCACTGGACGGAACAGCATCTTTAAAGTATTGAAAAAATCTGGCAACTTATAGTTCTATACTCAGCAAAAATACTTTTCAACTACCAAGGCAAAACAAAGAAATAGAAAAGCTGAAAGAATTAATCATTAGCAAACCTGTACTACAAGGAATGTTCAAGGCAGTCCTTCAAGCAGAAGAAAAATGATATGAGATGAATTATAGGTGAATAACATGATGAAACCTTTGTGAATCTATACAAAGGAATGAAGAGTATTGGAAATGATAACTAGATGAGTAGAATGTCTGTTTTCTTATTATTTAAATCACTTTAAAATTTAAAATTAATCAAAAATACTAATGTATTTTGTAGTTTATGATATAGGAGAAATACAGTGTATGACAGCAAGAGTTTAATGGCTTGGAGAGTAGAAATGAAAGTATACCATACAAGCAGTGGGATAATATCACTTGAAGATAAAGACAGCGACAAGATAAATATGTATACCATATAGACCAAAAAAAAAATTAACTAAGAGTTATGATTAATAAACTAACAAAGAAGATAAAATTGCATCATCAAAAGACCCAATCTAAAAGAAACCAGAAAAAAAGAAAAATGGAAATAAAGAAGAGATGGGACATATTAAAAATTAATATGTACATGATGTATATAAACTTAACTATACTAGTAGTGACATTAACCCTAATTGGTCTAAATAATTGAATGGCAGATATGGTCAGATTGCATAAAAAAATTGAGACTCAAATATATGCTACCTATAAGAAATAAACTTAAATTATAAAGAAACAAATAGGCTAATAGATGGAAAAAAATTATACCCATGCCCACATTAATAAAAATGAAAGCTGGAGTGGCTATGTTAATATAGGACAAAGTAGAGTATAGACCAAAGAATATTTCTGGGATTAAGATGTCCATTTCACAATGAAAAAAGCATCAATTCATAACAATCTTAAACAATTATGGACTTAATAAGAGAGTTTCAAAATACATTCAGCAAAAACTGATAGAACTGCAAGAAGAAACAAATAAAACCACAATTATAATGATAGATTTCAACATCCCTCTCTGAATAATTGATCCAACAAGTAGACAGAGAGTCAACAAGTATGTGGTAAATTTGAACAATACCACCAGTCAACTTAACCTAATTGATATTTATAAAAGACTGGAACCAATAACAGTAGAATACTCATTTTTTTTCAAATGCATGCAGAACATTTGCCAAAAAATTTAATTTTAAACAATTCAGATTTAGATTCCATTTATTAAGATGTTTTAATCTTCACTTTTAAATCTTAGAGTATTTCTTTAAAAAGTTAATTTATAAGCATTTATTATACTTTGCTTATTGTAGAAATGAATTCTTCTATACTACATTTTCTTTGGGAATTTTAAATGTATCATCTATAAAATATAGAAATATACCTAATTACAGAGATACACTTGGTATTTCAAATATGTGTCTGGACTAAAGAAAAATGTTTCATGCCATATTAAAACCAAAGTCAAAGCAGCAATTAATATGGGATATTATCACCCAGTAAAATCATTGAATAGGTTGGCAGCATTCTTATTTTTAACAAATATAAAAGATACTAATATCTTGGGGACTAAGAACACCTTCAGAAAGATGCTATTTTTGCAAATGTCCTTAATTTACTCATTTTAATCAAAGTTTTTGGCTTTAAAAAGGATGCTTAGAATATGTCTCCACATTCTTGTCAAATACTGGCTGCTGTTTTCAAGAGACCTACTCAGTAGTCCAAGATTTAATAGCATCTGCTTATCTACCACAAAGGTTAAATAGGGATAAAACTGGCAATAACTTGAAAGAAACAAGCAGAGTTGGGGAGTGAACAAATTTGGGATTGGGTTGGCTTTAACATCACAAATCAACTTAAAAGCAAATTTTCAATATTGTTCAGATGTAGGTTCCTCAGTAATTCTGCCCGAGCTGTGCAGTTCAGCCAGGAGCTGGAGGATGGACTGGTTTTTATCCAGCCTCCTCCCACCCATCTTCAAAATTGAGAATCACTTTTGCAGTGCAGTATGTAAAGATAGGAACAGTAGATGATTCAAATCACATAGAGAGCCTAGTGTGGTATGTTACAATTACCCACCACACATCTATACACTTGTGATCATCAGTGTTATCTTAGTCCTCACAAAAGCATGATGATGTAACTTTTCTATTCCTAGTTAAAGGCAAAGACCTTGAGGCACAGAGAAACTCAGCAATTTATGTCACTTCAGAAAGTGGGAAGTAGCAGAGGCATTTTTCAACCCAGATCTCCGGTTAACGAATCTAACGATCTTTTTCATCCTTAGACTTTCGTCCTCTTTGGTGGAGTGCTTTATTGTCTTCCACATTTAGCTGTCCTTTAAATGGGCTTTGAGTCAACCAGTCCTGGGTCAAATCTGGATCTGTTACTCACTGGTTACCTGATCTGAGCCTCATTTTCTTCATCTGAAAAGTAGGAATCATAAAAATGTATAAATAAGTTAACAGATTTAAAGTACCTATTAGAATACATGGGCCACAGAAGACAATAAATATTAATTCTCTTATCAGTTTACAGACTTTTAAATCCTCAATTTTGGTATCTCTGTGCCAATAAGTAAAACTTTAGAAGCAGATGTTTCAGATTCATTTAAGGCATCTAAATGTGGTATCGGACAGAAATACCTTTGAAGACGGTGTCAACATGTAAGAATCACATAAAGGTAATTTGGAGCCATGCCTCAGAATATTTCTGGAGTTAAATGTTATTCACTAGTGAATCAGTCTGAAGAATATTTTGTAATGTGGAGTTTTGGATTACAGTTGGAGTTTCATCACAATTACATCAATGAAGTGAGAACTATTGTCATAATTTTCTTATCTTTGTGTAATTATGGGATGGCTGGAAGATTCATCATTTTTAACTGAACAAGTTTGATTTAGGAAATTCTTATGATCATATATCAAGTATAGAAACAATACTGTCATTTCTTTCACCCACTTTTTAAAGAGGTTTGTTAGCCGATGATCAAGAAAAGTGGATAACATACACCATGAATATTTGAGATTCTAGTATCTGGGCCTCTTTCCTATTTGTATTGGCAATTTTGAAATCTTCCTTTAATAAGTTTGTCATCAATTTATTATGATAATCGATGAAGATGTCCCAGGAAAAAAAGGTTTCCCTTAAGTAGATGCTTTATAAATACTAACAAATAACTTTGTTATCTTGAATTTTCACAACAAACTCATCACATACAAAAATGTACCATAAATTATAGATATCCATCATTAGCAATGTATGGACTATCCAGTGGCAGACATATTAAATAGACAGTAACCTTAAAATAGCCCTAGTTGCTGTGGCTGTATTGTGTGTTCACTGTTTGTAGCATATTAAATATCTCTGTTTCAGCTCAAGAATATCTTGCTGACTCCGAGTATTTCTTATACAATTAGCAAGCAACTTGTAATCACTGTCACCCTTAAACAGCATTACAAGGATAAGAAGCTCTTAGTTTTGGTCAAGTGAAGCTGGGTTTCAATGGGTTAACTGGGATCATTGCTTCAGTGACTGTTCATAGCCTCAGACTTCACAACCCTAGCAGAGGCCGGCTCTGTAATAAGTCTCACGTTACACACGGATTAGATTTGTAGAAATCCTGTAACTCAATAGGTACCTGCCTATTCTCTCCTGGCGTCAGCCTGCCTGCACTGCTTTGCTCTGTAGACATACCTGGCATTCCACCCATGCCTCTCACTTACTAAGTGAACTGGAGTCTGCCTACCAAAACATTGGGGTATTGTTGTGAGGGAGAAACCCCCTGACAGACAAGCAAAGTGTGAAGCTGGGCTTGCAATGCCTTGTTACCTTTCTCTGAAGTGCACATGCTCCTCTTTCTAAATTCCTTATATCCCACAGCTAGGTTGGAGGACAGCTCTTTCCAGGTATTTGTAAGTAGAATGCAGTCACACTCCAAAAGTAAGATGGCTGCCTTTTCCTCCTCTCATCTGTCCTTCCCCCACCCTTGCCTCCTTGACCATAAGGCTTACCCACCCTAGTCCCCTCTGCTTCCCCTCCCAACAGTGTACCTTGACAAACATGTTTACACTCAAAGGTGGGAAAACAAAACCAAGCACCAACCACAACAAAAAACAGGCTTGGCACCAAATCCTAGAACAGTCAGTGCACTGATTTCTGGGAGCTGTGCCAAACACGATAAGCACTGCTATTTTAACACATATCTCTGGTTCTCAGCACAAATCATTCATTAAACAATTAGCATGTTACCTTGTTAAGAATCTTTAAAACTAAAGTAAGGTTTTCATTCAGGAAGCGCATCAGATTGTTTAGCATCTTTTTCTAATTAAGCATTAATCCCTCCCAGGAAGAATGAGTCACTCAAGCAAGTCAACTTTCAAAGATAAGGGATTTCTCTTTTGTAAACTGCAATTAACAGCTTTTAACAGCCCGAGTTGCTCCAGTTTTCCCAGTAGTTGCAATGATTCTGATGATTTTTTCTTCTTGCTCCTGATGCAGCTAAGCAAATTCAGGAAATGGAGACATTTATGACAAATGGGGAGATGAGTTGAGTGGCAAGAGACCCAACCCACACCAAACCAAGCAAAAACCTTGAAGTGCATTACAATCCCATACAACATCCTTCTCACAGGAGATTTTTTTTAATATGTCAAATAGTAGCACCCTCTTTGGGGACACGACATGGCATTCTGTGTGATGCTTGGATGCAGTCTTCCTTTCAAAGGTGTGAAACATATCCTGGCAGTCAAACTGTGACATGTGCCCTAATTATAAGCATACTTTTTTTAAACAAGTCTAGTTAACATCCATCACCATATATAATTACAAAGGTTTTTTTCTTGTGAGAGAACATTTTTTTTTTAATTATGCTTTTTTTTTCTTGGTAAGGAAGATTGGCCCTAAGCTAACACCTGCTGCAAATCGTCCTCTTTTTTTTTTCTTCCCCGAAGCCCCAGTACATAGACATATATCCTAGTTGGAGGTCATTCTAATTCTTCTATTTGGGACGCTGCTACAGCATGGCTTGATGGGCGGTGCTAGGTCTGTACCAAGGATCCAAACTGGCCAACCCTGAGCCACCAAAGCGGAGTGTGCAAACTTAACCACTCAGCCATGGGCCCGCCCCTAGCCAAGCTTTTTAAATATAAAAATTTATTTTACAGTTGCATTTGGAAGAAGCTTTGAAGTCTTCAAGTCCTACAATTTTGTACCATTCAAATACTTATTTCTAGAAGCAAAGATTAAATCTTCATTCTTACAGGTAAGTATATGAAGTGAGGATTTCTGCCTCTCTGATGTAGCCGGTAATTCTAGAGTAGTAGACTGTCATGTTCTACGTGGGTTCTTACACTATTTATTTATTATTTGTGTATTTATTAACTGTTATGGAGGAAAACCATAAGCTGTTTCTTTCCTGAAAGTTCTCAGGCTTCAACATTTTCAAAAAGCGATATGTGAAAAACAAAGGGTGGGGGTGCAGGTCTGATGCCACTCAAAAAGGGAAAGAATACTGAATTTTCAAGCGTATTGAACATTTTATTATCAGAGTCTGTCTTTGTTGCCTCAAGGAGCAATTTCACTTGTGAACCAGCTTCATAGGGTTTTAGATCTGTAAGGGACCTTAAAAGCGACCCAATCCAACTTCCTCACTTTATAGAAAATTATTTAAGTAGGGAGGCCAAGTGACTTATCCAAGGTTACATGCTAATTCACGGAAAAGCCAGGAAGAGAATCAGGTCGATTAACCCCCAATCCAGAAGTTCTGCTCTTTGGCACACCTTGATGCCTGGGAAAAAGTCTTACTCCAGCTGTAGGACAGTATCACTTCCACGGTTCATTATGGCGAATAATTCTCAGTAGTCATAGGGTTTCCTCCTGCTGATATTTCCACTAAAGAACTGCAGATGTAATTCCAGGAGAAAGCGGGAACACCGACCTGCAGCAAGTCCTTTTTAGAATGGCCATTGCATAGATAGACTGAAAATAAACAAACTGATAGATCAGCAAACTCTCCTTTAAGAAGCAGAGCGTGGTTGGATTCCAGGTTGCCTTTGTCACTGGTGAAGGGAGTAAAAGGTCCTTTTCTACTTAAGCTTCATGATCACAACAGCTAGTCAAATACGTTCAGCACTCTTTGAAAGTGGAAAACTTTGTTGTGTGTTTTGAAAAATTATCTATGTGTTGAAAACCAACTTTGTTCTTACTGAGAATTTTATACCTTATTACGAGGATAGGATAAATCTGGAGAAGCACAAAGACCCAACTTATACCAGAAGTGCAGAGAATACAGTGATGTTGGAATTAATTAAATTATATTTAGCATTGCATATGTAAAGCTGGTGGTTTATAAGTTGTTACACATGTGCTATCATATTAGTCAAGCTTTTGTATTTGTTTTCTGCATTTAAGTTGTTGTTTAAAAACCACACTGGGGAAATATAAATTACAGCACATAGACATATATACATGGGCATGCATGCACACACGCACACACACCCCCCTACATTTAAAAAGACATACCGAAACCCTTGGTGTAGTCAGAAAACAAGCACGTTGACTATTCTCATTTATTCAGCCAGTGTTTTCTGAGAGCCTATGGTGTTAGCTGTTGTGTAAGGAACCAAAAAGTATGTCATATGGTCAACTTTCTCTAGAAGTTTACAATCTACCTTGGGGAGCTGAAAAATATAAAGAGCTAGTGACCTTAGAAATATGATGTTTAATAAAATGCCAAAGCGAGAGCTTCAAAAAGTAAGTTTCATTAGGCGTTTAGAGGAAGGAACGACAATTGGAGCTGCTTTAATTGGGGAAATCCTCACCAAGAAATTGAGAATTAAGTTGGGCCTTGAAAACTGTGTCAGATTAGATATCAGTTTCAGTTTTTTGTTCAGAAGTTTGAGGACAGCATATGTGTTGAGGAAATTAAAGACGAATCTCTATAAATTCACACAGCTTGATGTACATGGTACTGTGGATAGACTGCAGTTATAACATGTGTTAACTCTTTTACCTGTAATCCATAAATTTCCTAGTCCTTCAAATGCAATTTAAGTCCCAAGGTCTTCATAAATTCATCCAAAACAACTTCAGTTAATATCGTTCATTTTCTTTCCTAAACACATCTAGTACTTCAGTGTGTAAACTAGTTTTTACACAAGGATGTATCAGAAATGTTCTGAAAAGAGAATTCATCAGGATCTCAGGTAGGCATTTTCCTAAGTATCTCATAAAATCTTTGGAGCTAAGATAGTAAAATGTGAAGAGGACAATAGTACAGAGAAATTGCTCTATAGTGGAATGATCCATGGAAGGAATAACAGCACTATTACTGAATTGCATGGTTAGTCTAAATATGAATCAGTTATTTAATTTATTCCATAAAGAATTTCAAACAAGAACTAATCTTAATACACATTCCATCAAAGAGAATCTTAATATCTATATATTCAAAAGAAGTTCATCAACTATCACCTCAAGTTTCTGGAACATTCACAAGCATTTCCGCCAACCATTTAGTCACTCTACAAATCATAAGCTTCCAAGTGTGTATGTTGCCGGCAAAGTTTCCACCTTTGGAGACTACATTGACTTTAACAGTGTTGACATTATTCAAAATATTTAACGTTATCTTTTGGATCGGACTTCAGAGTAGATTCTTACCCACTGAAGTGGGCTCTTTGTTCTTCGTGGGTAGACTAGCTTTTACAGCCAAAGGTTTGAGAAAAGCTGGCAAAAATAGAGAAGGGAGCCCATAAAGTAACAGGATTTAATTTTTGACATTCCCCCTAAAGTTCTCTGAAAGCAAATTAAATAAGAGTGATATTTTAAGTGATGGCAGCATAATTTCACCAGCTTCCCAAAGTGACTGTGTAGGAAGCAATATTGAGCTGCAATTAAAAGCACTAACTTCAAAGCTGGATATACCTGGGATGCTTGAGCTTAATAAGCATAAGTTTCTTCATCTTTAAATGAAGATAATAATTCCTACCTCCGAAGGCTATTTATTGTTAATTATATTATCAGAATATGGCATAGACTGGTGGCGTTTTAAAATGTCTATTACGTTCTAATTTCACCTCCTATTTATTGTCCAACCTATCTACTTTTATATGTGATAATAGTAATTTGACTGTTAACATAGTTTAACAGATCTACTTAAAATTCAAAACATTTCACCAGGGTTTTATATTTATGGAAAACCTGTTATTAGAGAATGATATTAGCCTAATTAATAAGTCATAGTTAACAAAATGCCAGGGATTCTTCCTGTGAAATGCTAATCAAACTAGATTGCAGACGTAAAGGAAGAGTCTTCTATGATCGCAGTTTAGGAGAGTCTGTGAGAAAAGATGATATATTAAACACATATGATTGAACAAAATTTCTTCAATGAGCAAGTGATAATCTCACACAGATACATTAATTGGTCTGGGCTCTGACCAAGGTTTTAAGAAAACAGGTGGCAAATGCATGTTTTAGAAAAAAGGTAAATGCGTCAGATGGTCGGTCAGTCAATCATTAATATTTACAAAGGACCTACTTCTTTATGCATGAATGGTTCACAGCCTTTAATATTCATCACTGGTAAGACTGAAAGGGGCTAATGATAATATTGTTTTAAAATCTGTGGACTAAAACACATACTTTTATAGTTCACCAAACACTTGAAATAGACTTCATTTCAGAAATTAAGGACTTTATTGTAGATTTATTTTCTAATGGGACTCTGTTTGTAATAATAATCACACTTTATGTTTCTAATATGTTCCTAATCTTGGATTTTCTCCCCTGTGGTCTCTTATTCCAATTTTTTTATTAATTTTGCAAATTTACTGAACTTTTTATCATAAAATAGTATTATCACATAATAGAAAATTCAGAAAAAGTATTCATAATTATACCGCTCTAAAGTGATGCTGTTATAATGATAGTATTTTATATTTTGGCTTCCAGTCTTATAAATAAGTTATTTAACTCAATGTTAATCTCAGTATAAATGTACTTTTTTATGCTGCTTTTTTCACTCATCTTGATAAAAACTGTACTGTCTTCCCAATCAATTATTGTAATGGCTTTTAATGTTTCTATTAAGCAGATACCGTATCTAAAATTACTCTGATCAAATTTTTTGTGTCAGCCTATCTCATCCTTACATCGCATGAGATGGGTAGGCTAGCTAATATGTAGCCCCACATTATGTATTGAGAGGTTCATTTGCAGATTTTGTGGCCTGAGATTGAATCCTGGCTTGGCCACTGTGTAAATTTGGGCAAGTTGTTTAAACTTTTTAACTCTCAGTGTCCTACTCTATAAATGGGGAAATACTTTCTCATAGAGATATTATAGAAATTAAGCAAAATACTTCATATGAAAGCACTTAGTACAATGTCTTAAATGTAGTATGTTCGCAATCAGTGTTAACGGACTAGCAGTTGGGTCTCCCATTGCCCAACCCAGCGTTCCTCTCTATGTATCATGCTGAGAACCTGGGAGTCAACACAATGATGAATCTGTTCCTTCATCTCCATAGCTGCTATACATTACTTACTGGGCTGTGGAGTATCACAATCAATAGTTCATTAGTTTACAACTCACATTCTCTCCAAAAGACTTTGGCAGCTTTTACTGTGCAGGGTTGCATTTTTTTCCAATGCTAAACATGATTGACAAAGAAGTGTAAGAGGACGACTCATTGAAATCTCAACACAAAGTGTTCACATTTGAAATGCTAAGGTCCCCAAAATGCTGAGCCCCATCATTTGCAGACATTCAAGAAGATTCAAAATACATAATTGGCTTCTTACCTCTTGAGAAGACCATGTTGACATCCATACCTCTCCCAATTCTCCCACTCTGTATCACACACATATAGTCGTGAATGCTGATATTAAATAAATGGCAGCAGAGGCTCAGTATTTTTAAGGTGAGATGGGCTTTTTGAGATTCTTCATTATTTTAGTTTGTTGGCATATGAAATAGAGGATTGAATTTGTAAAATGGAGTGAAATTATGATGCATTAATCTTATTTCAAATGTTAGTTTATGGGTTTCATAAGATCCACTTTGCTTTAGCGCTCAGAAAATGTTTTTTCTCAGTAGCTCAATGGCTCAATTTTCATAGCAGTGACACTCCAAGAAAATTGAGTAGTTACCAGAATGAGAATTTTTGTTCTATGGTGTCTGAGTATCCAGCGATAAATTTCATCCTGCCCTAGTCAGAGCACTGTAATTTAAACACACACACACGAATAAACATAGAATGAAATTGTGAAATAGAAACAAAAATCTCTTTTTTAGCATCCCAAATCTTTCTTTCATGAAAGAATATATTTTTGTTGTCAGCCTAGGACTTTGTATATACATTTCAAATGTAAATGTGAAAATAAATTCCAATACATTTATTATATTAATATCTTTGAAGAAAGGGACTTTATAATTGTAATAAGAGCAAACTGTAATGAAAGGTGAACTGGTTTGGAAGTCTAGTGTTCAGAGCATGAGTTAGCCCCTGTAGACTACTCCGTCGTGAAATTAGAGCTGAGTTGCAAGATTATCTGGCCACAGTAAGGGTCATCATCTCATCTTGGTTTGACTGAACTGTCCTATTTTTAAAACTCAAAGTCTTGCATCTGAGGAACCGTTCCAGTCCGGGCAATCTGGAATACTTTGTCACTTTAAAAATGGAGAAAACATTGACAGAGACATGTGCTTTAGCTGGGGGAGGGGAATAAGAAGGGGGATGATTTAAACAGTAATGGACTGCAATGCTGGGAACATTCAGGTTATTTTGGACTTCTGGAAGACTTGTTACCCCAAAGAGGAAGTACTGCCTAAGAGTGTTGCTGGATTAGAGACTGTGCTTTAATGGGACTGGACTTTCCTGACTCCCAGTTCATTTAAAACCATTCCAGAAGATGTTAGCTTGTTGAAAGATACATATCTGCCAGCTCAGACGTCTTTGCTTTTAGGATTACATGGTTACACATCCCGCTCTATGTCTAGCATGCTTCCTTTGCCTCTTTTATTTCAACTAAACCTGACCTTGGTCCATTTCCATCTTTGAACTCCCTATTGCCTTTCAGGCAGCCTATGAGAACTTCCCCTACTTGCATTCCAGCTGACCTGACCACATTTTAGCTTGGTTTTCCACACTTGAACATTCTCATATCTTTGATATCTGCCTTCCGGGTTAAGCCCTATATTATGGTTCCTAATTGCTGTATCTGACATTTGCTTTTAGGATTTCCCACATAGAGGATAAAGGCTCTGGCCCCAGTCACATTTTTAAAAACCAAACACATTTATTCAAAAAGGGGTCATGCAGGGGCTGGCCCTGTGGCCTAGTGGTTAAGTCTGCGCACTCCTCTTTGGCAGCCTGGGTTCCATTCCCAGGCACAGACCTACACCATTCATTGGTGGCCATGCTGTGGCAGCGACCCACATACAAAACAGAGGGAAATCAGCACAGATATTAGTTCAGGACGAATCTTCCTCATACATACTCAAAAAAGAGGAATATTGGCAACAGATGTTAGCTCAGGGCCAACCGTCCTCAGCAAAAAAAAGGGGGAGAAGGTCATACAATCATTTTCATTTTTGCATCATTTTTTCTTCAGAGGCTAAATTACTTTAAATAGCTTCAATAATTTCCCTTCATTAGGTTTTGTTTTCCCAGTGCAGAAAAATTCTTCCACATATCATACAAAGTGCCATGTAAAAATCCAATTCACGATGCTTTGCTTGTTTTACTTATTCTTCGTGGCCTTGATGAACCTATGAATTTATAGGGTAGGAGGGCAGAAAGAGTCATTTTTTTTATTTTAATTCATTTCTTAGACCACTTTTATTCTACAAATAATTCTTAGTGTCTATTATATGCTAGACTCTCAAGGGTCAAAAAGACCTCTGGAGAAAACAAGGTGAGCCTTAACCACTCCAAGATCCTAGTATAGATCCTGGTGCCTGGTGGGTACCAAAGTATATGACTAAGGATGTATAAGATGGCTACTTCATAAAAAGATTGTTGTTTTTGCAATTTTTGTGGTATTTGTTAGCTTTTTATACTTTGTAATGTGATTTCTTTTATACTCTACTTACATATTCACTCTTGTACCTAATTTTGAACTGACAAATTATTTTTCTATTTCTTAAACAATGTCCTCCAAATTGTATACGCTGCAAGCACCACAAGAGTTACATCTGCCTGTGCTCATCAAGAAAACATAAAGAAAACCAGCAAATACTACCTAGTTCTAAGCTGAAGAGATTTTGTCCTAAAAAAAAAAATTATTGAGATGTCTTTTGGTTTCTAAAACAGAAACTTCTAGCTACACAAAGGATCTGATTTCTAGAAAATTTAAAATATATTTAGACTTCAGCAATTATAAAGATTCATCATACTTTTATGGCATACGAAATAGATATTTATGTGGATTGGAAAGAAAATCCTTGTTAGCTTCTCAAGTATTTCTGACTAACCGTTGGTACAGTTTTTTCTTGGGAGAGAGCTTTCTTGTGGTCATGAAAAATTTTTATAGTTTCACCCATTCTGCCAGTGGTGGTTTAAAGAGATTGGTGGAACCAAATGGAAAAGAAGATAAAAGAGAGGGGTTTTAGCTTGTTCCCAACACTACAAGTTTGTTAAGTTATAAACCATGTGCTCTATGCATACTTCCTCTAATCTCTTACTTAACGTTTTGTGACAGGTTTAATATAGCAAAATTAGACATGCTGCCACAGTCCTTCTGACAGCTACCTGGTTTCCAGGCACTAATACCGCTGGCTTCTTGCCCAACACAAATACACTTGAAAAGAATGCCAGGGAACACATCGAGTGAAATCAGGGAGCGTGAAAATAAGAAGATTTCAGCATGCAAACAGTAAATGCTCCTGAGGAATCTTTAGACATTACTCAGCACTGATTGGCTTGGAAGGAGGGGAAAATGACTATGTACTTGTTACACAGGGATTTAAAGATGCACGATATGAGGTGAATCACTTAGAATGATCTTAAACTTAAAGTAACATTGCATAACATGTTTTTTTCACTTCATATCCAGTTAGAGTCCTTGGAGTAAATTCAGATGAAATAGTTTCATAGTAAGTCATTGTTTTCTACATAAATAAACTTGGAAACGTGCATATAGAAGAAATACATGAAGTAATTTTCTTTTTACTGGCATAAAAATAGTTTAATCATTTTTTAGGTTATACTAGATAATTCATGGGGCACAATTGCTCAAGAAGAGAAATAGTAGATTTAAAACCATTGCTTTCTTTTGAATTCATAATCTTAGTGGTAATTGTATCTATAAAATATTGATAAATGCCAAGTACCAACATAACATTACCACCTTAGGATCTAGTAGGAAAGAGTGAAAATAGAATAAAGAATATTAGAGAAAAGTCGAATTCTTGACAATGTATCTATATGCACCATTGTTTTAAATCCCAATGCCATATTCTCATCAGACAAGGCAATGGAAGAAGGAGGAAAACGGAACAACAATCTTATAAAACCCAACATTCAGAGGGTTATGATTCCTACTAATACTTTTTCTCCTTTTTGCCCACTCATGTAAAGCCTTACATTTTGGATTTAACTTACTCCATCACATACTGAATCATATTCCATATTCATACTATGTATCTATTCTCTATTCATTTTTTCAATGTCATCTTTGAACAATATTTTTGTTATGATTTTTTGGTGTCATTTTACCCTCCAATAAACCATTTTTGAACCATTGGTTCATCTTAGTGAACCTGGAAAAAAATACAACTCAATAAAAAGAACAAAAGGAGCAAAATTAATAAAATTTATACAACCACAAACAAATTACATAAAAATATATTAGTTTAAATGATTGTTACCCATTTAATTACATGTTAGCCAAGATGAACTTATCTGCACAGTTTAGAAACAGAAACATAATCTTTAGGAACATGACAATGACTAATAACGTAACATGATTTGGAGGAAAATCATAACAAAAATATCACATGTATCAGATTAGAAAATATAAAAGTCTAGCAATAGCAAATGTGGCTGAGATTATGGAAATGTGGCTGAGATTATGGAAAAATGGAAAATAATATATGCTTAGTGGGAATGTAAATTGATACAATCCTTTTGGAAAATTATTTTTCAGTTTCTAGAAAAGCTATAATGTGCATGATCTATTTATCCAGCAATTCTAGTATATTTATACTCATTGTAAATTATTGCAAAAAAAAGATAGTCATTCCATAAGCACAAGAAGACATGGACCAAAATGTTTATTGTGACATTGATTGTCATTATGAAAAAAAGAGAAACAACCCATTTATTGAGAAAGGATGACTTAATCCAAAACCCAGTGAATAAAAAACTAGAATGACTTATAATCCAGATATTTGAAGTTATCAGACATGGATTTAAAATAATTATGATTTATATGCTTATAAAAATAGGTGCCAAAATGGGAAATCTTACCAGAGGTCTGGAATCTATACAAAACAAAACACAGCTTAAAAAGAAATTCTAGATTTTTTTGAAAACAATATCTAAAATCAAGAATTCAATGTATGGGTATAACAGCAAATTAGACAGACCACAGGAGAGGCTTAGTAAACAGAAAGATGGGCCAGCTGAAATTGTACAGAGTCAAGCTAGAGAGAGAGAATGATGGAAAAATGTACAAAAGAGCATAAAAGATATGTGAGGCCAGGTGAAAAATTATACTATACATTTAATTTAAGTCCCAGAATGACAAAGAAGACAAGAGAATGGGTCAGAGCTTTTTAGGACTGATGAAATTAAGAAGTCACATATTCAGGAAGCTCTACAGTCACAAGGCAGGAAATATGCAAAGAATACTACATTTAAGCACGTATAGCAAACTGCTGGACACCAAAACCTAAGAGAAAATTTACAGGTTGACAGATAAGAAAACACACCACTTTCAATTGATTACAAGATTGACAATTGGTTTCTCAACAGAAATGATGGAAGACAGAAGACAATGGAATGACTATTTTTTTTTTTTTAAAAGAAGATGAGCCCTGAGCTAACAGCCATCGCCAATCCTCTTTTTGCTGAGGAAGATTGGCCCTGAGCTAACATCTGTGCCCATCTTCCTCTGTTTTATATGTGGGGTGCTTGCCACATTATGGCTTGATGAGCGGTGCGTAGGTCTGGGCCAGGGATCTGAACTGGTGAACCGGGGGACCAGCAAAGCAGAGTGTGTGAACTTAACCACTACACCACTGGGCCAGGCCCATTTTTAAGGTGCTGAGAGAAAAAAAAATTGTCTACCCATGATTTTAAATCCAGTGAAAATGTCTCAAAAATTAAACTGAAATAAAGTTTTTTTTTTCTTAAAGATTGGCACCTGGGCTAACAACTGTTGCCAATCTTCCTTTTTTTTTCCTGCCTTATCTCCCCAAAACCCCCCTGTACATAGATGTATATCTTAGTTGCAGGTCCTTCTAGTTGTGGGATGTGGGATGCTGCCTCAACGTGGCCTGATGAGCGGTGCCGTGTCTGCGCCCAGGATCCGAATGCTGGGCCGCAGCAGCAGAGTGCGCGAACTTAACCACTTGGCCACGGAGCTGGCCCCTGAAATAAAGATTTTTGAGAAAAAACAAAAACTGAAATAATGTTACCATTAGACCCACACTAAAAGACTGGGAGTTCTTCAGATAGAAGGAAAATGACCAGAGATGGAAACACACATATTCAGGAAATGAAATAAAGAGCATTAAAAGTAGTAAATACACATTCATCTTTTTAAAGTATATAGAACAGTAACCAAAATTGACATCCTGGATGATAAAGCAAATCTCAACAAATACCAAATGATTACAAATCCTACAAAGTACCTTCTCTGTCTATAGGGGGGTTAACCTAGAAATAATAATCCAAAGATGGCTCAAAAATGCCCAAATATTGAGAAATTAAGTAATAAAATTATGGATTACCTGTAGGACAAAGAAGAAAGCTCAATCAGTTTTAGAAAATATTTTGGGCTGAATGATAATGAAAATATCACATATAGAATATTAGGGCAAACAGGTAAAACAGGGCTTAGATAGAGATGTATAGCCTTAAATCAAATCTTAAAAAATAAGAAAAGCTAACATCAATCATAAAAAGCTGTTTATATGAAGAATTTAGGGGCATAAAGTCACATTAATCCCAAATAAATTAGAAATCAGGTGATAATAAAGATGAGCAGAAAATAATTAAGTAGAAAGTAAACATAATACTGAAAAATCAATGAAACCAAACATGTGTTCTTCGAAAAGGTGAAAAATCTGGATAAACTCCTAATAGAACAGATTAAACTTCTACCACCTCTCCACCCTCTGTTCAAATTACTAATACCAGAAATGAAACAGTGGACATCACTATGGATCTTCCAGAGACTAACATATCAAGGAACAGGTTGAGGCTAACAACTTTAAAAATTTAGATCAAATTTAAAAATTCCTAGAAAAAAATAACACTTTAGCATAAGTTACACTGATAAAAATAGAAAATCCAAATAGTGCAATATTATCACAAAAACTGAGAATTTATCATGGAGAAAACTCCAGGCCTAGTTGGGTTCCCAGGTGAATTCTTGCAAACATGCACTGAAAATGTAACACCAATGTAACCGTAGTTTTCAGAGAACATACAAGGATGAAGTAAAATATAAACAAACTTTTCCAGATAGAAGAAAAAGTTTAACACTTCCCAACTAGTTTTATGAGTCTGGCCAAACTTGATATCAATATGTGAAAAGAATACTAAAGGAAGGGAAAATTTTAGGTCAATTACTTTCATGAACATAAACGCAAATTATAAAAATATTAACATATTATATTCAACAATATGGAAAAAAGATAAAAAGAAATGATAAAGTGAAATTTATTCCAGAAATCCAAAGATGATTTTATATTCAAAATTAATCAATTTATTTCAATGCATTAACATAATATTTGAGAAAAAAAATAAAAATAACTCAATAGATGCAGAAAAGTCACCTGATAAAATTCAACACCCTTTCATGGTAAAAAGTCTAAGCAATTTAGTAATAAAAGAAATGACCTTAATATTAAATTATATTGTATAGCATGTAGCAGACTTTATATTTAATGACAAAAGAGCAAAAACCTTCCCTCAGCATTTGGGCACAAGGAAAGGAGACTGATGTCATCACTTTTATTCAGCTGTGTCCTGGAAGCCCAAACCAGTGCAATAAGATAGGAAAAATAAACAACATATAGTGATGAAAAGGAAGATATGAAACTATCACTATGTGCAGTTAACATAATTGTGTATTTAGAAAATGCAAAATAATCTACAGACATTGTCTACAGTCAATAATCTACAGACAACATCTATAGATTAAATGAAATCTCACTCAAGTTTTCAACTGGTTATTTTAGTAAAAATTGACAAGGTGAGTCTAAAACATATATAAATGTAAGGCCTGCAAAAGCTAAGGTTATCCTGAAGGAAAAACAGCACATATTAAGAGTTAATTCCAGGCATATTCCAGACTCAGAAATTAAGACAGTATGGAATTTGTGCCAAGATAAGCAATTGGATCTAGGGAACAGAATGGAGTCCAGAGTCAGACAGACATATATATTGTTAAATAATATATGGCAAATGCAGTTCTATAGAGCCACAAGGGTAGGACAGACTTTTCAGTAAATGATGCTTTTAATATCGAAGGAAAAAAATTGCAACTCTTATGTCACACACCACACATATACACACACATACACACAACACACACACAAACTCCAAGTGGATTGTAGACTTAAATTTGAAATCTAAAAGAATAAAGCCTCCAAAAAGTTTGGGGTTGGCCTCGTGGCCGAGTGGTTAAGTTCGTGTGCTCTGCTGCAGGTGGCCCAGTGTTTCGTTGGTTCAAATCTGGGGCGCAGACACATGGCACTGCTCATCAAATCACGCTGAGGCAGAGTCCCACATGCCACAACTAGAAGGACCCACAACGAAGAATATACAACTATGTACCGGGGGGCTTTGGGGAGAAAAAGGAAAAAAATAAAATCTTTTTAAAAAAAAAAGAATAAAGCCTCCAAAACGTTTAAATCACTGTATGGATAGCATATAGAACAAAAATCTTCAATTATAAAGGAAAGATCAAATATTAGACTTTAAAAACTCAAGAGCTTCTTTTCACCCACAGACACCATTAAGAGAGTGAAGACGAGCCACAGAGTGGAGGAAAATATTTGTAATACCTATATTTAATAAAGGCCCTGCTAGAATATACAAATAACCCCTCAAATCACTAATCACACTATAGAACCACCTCACCCCCACCCGCCTTGGGCAAATGACTTGAATGAGCACTTAATAAAAGTAGGTGTTCAAATGGCCAATAAACATACAGATAAGTGTTTAGTAACAAGGGAAATGAAAATTAAAACCACAACGGAACACCATTAAACTGACATGAAAATGTTTTCTTTTTTTAATTGACAATACTAAGTACTGGCAAAATTGTAGAACAACTGAAATTCTCATACAGTGCTGGCAGAAATGTAAATTGGAACAATCAAGTTAACAGTATCTCTAATGCTGATACACAAATACTCTGACCCAGCAATTCCATTCCTAAGTATCTCGCCAATAGAATTATGTATGAACATGTACCAAAAGACAGTTATAAAACTTTTCAGAGCAGCATTATTCATTTACACACCAGAAAAGGAGATCTAAATATCGATCAAAAATAGAATAGATGCATAAGTTATGATATATTCATACAATGGAATCCTATATATCATTAAAAATGAATGAACCAACATTACACAAAGCAATTTAGATGAATCTCATAAACAATTTTAAGCAAAAGAAGCTAGAAACAAAAGGTACATACCATATGATACCAATTATATAAAGCTCAGAACAAAACTAATCTGAAGTGATAGAAATCAATAGGGTGGTTATCATTGGGTAGGCAATGCTGTTAGCGTTTGTTTCCCTTGTGAGTAATTTCTCTGGTGTCTTTACTTTTTGGAAATTCATCAAGCTTTGCACCCAGGAAATACGTACTTTTCTTTGTTATGTTATATGCATAAATATTTTTCTTTAAAGTGCTTTAAGAAAGAACAAAGCAAAGAGATGAGGTACCTAGAAATAAAAGTATGCCTTTAAGGCAAAATTTTGAAGAAGGAAAGTTAGTTCACAGTCAGAGAATTGGGAAAAAAACATGTAGAGGATAGAAAGAAGAATGTTGAAGTCCAAGGGCAAGAAATGTGATTGTTGATTGATTTTAAAGGATACATCTATAGAAGAATCCCCAAGGAAAGAAAGATTAGAAGATTCAGTTCTGAGGCAAATTGGTAAGTATATCATCTGCGAGATCCTAGATAGCAATGATCATCTGTACATGTATTCCCGACAACCCAATAGAGTGCCTTACATGTTGTAGCTGCTAAACAAATGTTTAATCACCCGTATAGCAGTTTTCGAAAGGAAGCTTTTGTTTGAAAGACAAGCATGCAGCCAAGTGGGGGAGGGAGGCAACTCCTAACCACATCTTCCACATTCCTGGACCTTGACCTCCAACTTTAATATTTAAGCTAGTTCTACTATAGACTGAGGAGCAAATTTTGAGAGGCTAAGGAAAATGCAGGACTTGCATCATTTTAGTTTTTTCTCCTCTGAATAATAATAACTATATTGTGGATAATCTGTTTTATTTTTCAGTAATCTATGTAAAATATTTTTAATTGCACTAGATTTAGATAATATGATTTATAAAGAAGAGTTATGATCATTAAATTCCTCTAGGTCTATTCTATATTATGAAAGAACAATGACCATATTATGTATTTATGTACCACAACAATGCTATGAATCTGAAGAAAATGAATAATGTACACACAGTTACCATTATACATCCTCTTTTCCCTGTAACTCTTTAAGCATTTAAGTATAAACTCATAAAGTGTGTATGTATATTCAAACAATGAGAAAATGTGCTTAAATTTAGCCCACCAGGTGGTTATGTTAGTGGGGGTTTTATTAATTGGTTGTATAGACCATACTCAACCAATTCTTTCATGCTATCTACTGTTTGACTCTAAGTTCATATTCCCTCTTCTCTATATTTGCCAAAGCACCACAGCCATTCTGCTTTTCAATAAGGGGAGTTAATGTCAGTGTTTTAGGCTGGTTCCATTTTCTAAGTATGATCTCAAAATAAAAAAGGTTCACTCCCTTTTGTGTTATACCCACTTTCTAATTTAATTTTAATCACAAAAGTTTATGTAATCATTATAAAAATATCAAAGTAGGTAAAATAAGAAGTGAGGTTTCCCTTCTCTTTATCCCCTTAAATCCCTCAGAGGTAAAAATTCCTCCCAGCATGGAATATTTTTTTTTATTAGGAACATTTCTGACAAAAGATAACCCTCAATATGAAAATAGGCAAAATTTTAAGGCCCCGTTTAAAACAATCTCAGGGCAACAGTTTCGTTAGCATGTTAAGATAGGGGAGATGATGCTTCTGAAATTCAGACCTGATGCTTTTCTGTGTAGATGAGTAACCAGAATGGGAATTGGGAATAAGAACAATTTAAGAAAAAATCAAAAATTGCAAACAAAAGTGATGTTAACATTCACAGATCTTAATTGAAATGCTTCAGTGGCCCATAGTCATCACAATTTCCTCAAACCACAGTCCTCTATCTGTATCTTCTAGACTTCAACACAACACATCTCTTGATTGATGACTTCCTCAGACAACACCTCTATAAATCTTAAACTTTGCATTTTCTTTTTCACTTGACTGTACGCTCCTTTAGCAAAGGACTTTGCCTTAGTATTCATTTTTATGCCCAGTGCTTAGCATTATGTCTGGCACTTGGTAGACATTGGATTAATAAGTCCAGTCCTTTCAAAAAAAAACAGGAGAGAGAGATCTTTGGATTCAATTAGAAATAATCTTGAGCTATATGTGAGAGTAAGATAATTAAATCACTACTGCCCAGAATGCTAAGTGGCTGTTCATACACTCACTTGTTCCTTCAACAAACATCCTCAGAACTTACATATGTAAAAGCTTTGCCAAAGAGCAAATCAGGCCTTATAAAAGAGAGTTGGGCTGACTTAATCTAAATAACCATTATTAAACATGATCAAACTATCCTGTACATGCAGTGTTCCTTGAACATGCCAGAATTCCTGTGAATTATACTAGTAGTATTTTTAGATTAATTTTCAGTTTAGACTCAATTTTCAATTTGTGATATCTACGGACAAAGTATATCAGTGCAACTGGTCAAATGTGACCTTCACACTAGATTTCTTGCCTTTTCAATCTTATTTTGGATATTAAAAATATATATACTGTTTTCTTATTTATTTTATTCATTTTAGCATCAAATTTGGAAAGAAAGCATGTATTTTCAAGTGGCTTTAACAAAATTATTGGTTTGCTCAGAAGATACATGTGTGTTTTGTTTACCTCCAGTGTCCCAAGTCTTAGTGAAAATGTCCTACACACATTCCATATTTTGTATTTCTTAATAGCAGTAAATGGACTCCGAAGCAATTCTAAAAAAGTGTGAAGTGACATCTTAGAAACTCACCACATCTTTTTGACATAGGCACAACTGGCTGAAAAGTTAAATCTTCAGCCAGTCCCCCCAAGAGTAAATTCTGAATTATTTTTTTACACTAATCTGATATTTATTTTAACTCAGAGTCAACTGATTATAAATCTTTAGGGTATACAACAGATTACCTTATTATAGTTAATTCATTAATTTTCATTCGTTTCATCAAACGGTTATTGAGGAATTTCTTCAGTAAAATTTCAACAAGTCCAAATGGCAGAGAGAGGGGAACATAAGCAAAGGCAGGAAAACACTGAGAATACTTGATGGCAGCCTGTGGTCCAGTTTGTCTCTGAGTATTGAATGCTCTGGAGAGGAGGTAGAAAGTGGACTAGATTATATCAAAGAGGGCCTTGAACTGGTAAGAGTTTGTCTTCATTTCTTAAGCAATTTAAAATCATGGAATGTTTTTATATAGAGGAGTGACACCCTTAGAGACATTATTTAAGAAAACTAATCTGAAAATAGTATCAAGATCATTGGTGTTAGAGAAACATGGGAAAAGGCAATCTATCAGAGGTCATTATAAGACAACTCAATACATTTTATTTAAATTCTACTGGATTTCTGTCTAATTGAATTTCTGATGAGCCAGGGTAATATGCTTCTCCTAAAAACAGATATATTTCAGATTCATATTAAGCTCACACTTACTTAGCTTCTATTATGCTCATACACATTAATCCCTCATAAGAGATTTTGCTGGTGAGGAAACTGAGAATCAGGAAAGGTAACTTTTTCAAAATAAAATAGACAATAAGCCCGAATGTTTACAGAGAAACAGAGAATGAAATTAAGTCAGCATTTCCAGAAAAATACTGCATAGACTAGGGAAAAGAGAAAGATTGCACATGAAGCCACTGTAATCATTTATATTATTAAGAACAGGTATTAATTAACATATATTTGCTAGTCTGGTTAGAAGATTGAGCTAGACTTTCCAGTTCTCTTGGTAGTAAAGAACTATATCAGTAAATTCCACACATTTCAACCATTATACTTTCCAGGTGTTTGTTGTTGTTTTTGTATGTTTATTTGCTTGTTTAATTGCTGGTGAGGGGAGAAGGTTGCCTATAAAGAATCTGTTATTTAGACTAGCCTATTGCTTATTTCAAGTGTCTATTAGCCTAGAATGATACTATGATGTTCTCTTCTGCCTTTTATAACATGCAGAAATACATGTGCTATTTGTCTCTAACACATAAATGTTTTCTCTTTGAGTTATACTTTTAAAATGGTTTCCATAAATTAAAAAAAAATTAATCCAGGTGTAACATTAGGAAGTCGGATATTCCAGCCATGCTGAGAAGTTCACCGTGTTACACCACTGGAAGTCAGTATTTGTCAATTAAAGTTTTACATTTAAAAACAGAAGAATGGATTCTGAATTAATTACCCTTCTAAATCAAGCAGGTAAAGCTTGAACACTTTGCCATTTACTGTGTAGATGAATTTTTTTCCACCGATGCCTATTACAAGTTTTGATAAACTAAACCTACACATTTTTCTTACCTTGGCTTAAATCACACTTCTACTTTGCTTTCAACAAGCATGCTTATTTATAAATCAGAACTAATCCAGGGAAAATGATGACATAAATAAATGTTGGTGGGAGGGACCTAATTGGGTATGCCATAAGTGTAGGAAATAGTACTCTGAAAGTTACAGCACTTTGGAATATGAAAGATGGAGTCGGTGCAACATTTATACTTCAGCCCTTTTCGGCTCCTAAATCACATTTCTTGTGCAAGAGTGCCTATTGGCCAAAGGAAATTTTAGTGAATCATGCCTTAAATTACCGCACTCAGTAATTGTTGACATATGTGTACTTTACAGCGCTAATTTATTTCACCATGAACCCAGTGTTTACGAACACACAAAAGTAGATTTATAGTACATGAGATTAAGAACATTTTTATTCTTGATTTTAGATTTCTAGATTAGATAGATTTAAATATATAAAATATATTGGAAAATGATGTGAGTCTGTCCAGTGTGGGGCACAATGAACTGTAAAATGTTAATTCTTGTGTAAATAAGAAATAAAATAACTTCATTTAAAGGACATTATAATATATGTTTGAAATGCTAAGATGATTTGAAGATCTTAGATCTAAGGTCACGTTAACAGATAAGATCTTGAAGGCTCACAGGATTAAGTTATGTTTTTAGTAATGAGGCTATCTAACATTTACTGAGCCCTCATTCTTTACCTGGCACTATTCTAAGCCCTTCACATCCATTATCTGATTTAGTCCTCATAACAACCATCTGAACTGCGCACTGCTAATATTCCCATTTAACAGATGAAACATTCTGAGTCAGAAAAGTTAACTCACTTCCCCAATGTCACACAGTTATTAAGTGAGTGATCCAGGATTCAAATATGCAGGTAGCCCATCTCCACAGACCCACCATCGCTGGCATCCTCCATTGTTAGAATCAGGTCTGTTCTTTCCAGCGTGTATCTAGAAAATGATAGCTTCTCACTCGACTGGTATTTCTTAGGAAATAGTGTTATTTCAACATCCATAAATACAGGTTGAGACAAGGTAAAATGGAAGTTAATTAGATTAAATTATAAGAGAGATACAACTCACATGGGCAAAGATCACTGAAAAAAATTTATTAAACTTGTTCCAGGGCTTGTTCTTCTCTTGGTTTTTTCCTTTCCTGCTTGATCTTTCTTCCTCCTTTGTTTTCCTGTCACTCTAAAGGAATAAAAGAATAAAATAATGAGAATTTAGTGAATGTTTACAGTATATGTTGGTCTGTAATGTATATATGTTCTACTGTATATGCTGTATGTACTGTAAATACATATACACATATACATGTTGTACAGTATATGCTGGTCTGTATACCTTATATGCTGGTGTAAAATGCCAAGAGAACCATATAGTTTAAGAATGATGCTTGGTCGTTACTCACAACAGCACACAGTCTATATAAAAATCAATACATAAAACAGCAAAAGACAATGGCAATGATTAAATGACAAATTATATGGCAGACATAATAAATGTACAAAAGTTCATGGGTTTTTGTTGCTTTTTTTTTTAGAGAAAACATTTTACCCAACTTTCAGAGGATATAAAATATTAGAGTAGATAGAAAGCAAAGGTATAGAAGAAAAAAATTGTTGGAGGTTGAAAGAGCAATAGAAATAATTGTATGGTGTTAAATACAATCTTACCCTATTTGTGAGACACTAAGAAGATTCACCTGACCAGAGTAAAAGGTATTTTTTGAGGGAGTTTTTGAAGACTAATTCAAATAGTGGGGTTAAATTGAAGAGGGATTTGAAACTTTTAAAAAAGTGATTTGATTTCATCTAAAGTGTAGATGTGATTGCAGAACAGTCTAATCTCTAATATTATAGACATCTCTGAATGCGTTAGCCAATCTTTCCTTTGAACATTTGGCAGACATATGTGGGGATAAACCAGGGTTTCTCAATCTGGGCACTATGGTGTTTTGGGCCTGATGATTCTTTGTTGTTGGGGGCTGTCCCGTGCACTGGGGGATGGCCAGCAGCATCCCTAGCCTTTATCCGCTAAGTGCCAGTGTACGCACCCTCCTCACTTATGACAAATGAAAATGTCTCCAGCCCTTACCAAATGTCCCCTGGAGGAGTAAAATCACCCCTGTTGAGAACCACTGAGATAAACCTTACCTTTTTGGACTCAAATTCGTAACACTTTCCTATTTATAACAGGCATTTTCAAGGTACATAAATGGCATAGTTTATGGTGGCAATGTGGAATCACTTCAAAATGGTCTTATTTGGATTTCAAAATGCAGTTAAATATTGATGCTATGCAGTTTGGTACCATAAACTCTGTACTTCTATCTTAAGGAAAGAATAGACACGATACAGTTTTTGCTGTTTTTGGAAATCCATTGTTCGTCACAAACAAGTTAGCTAATTTGGCTATCCCCACTGTTTCCTCATCATTTAAAACAAACTTTTTTTTACTCAATATTAATTTTCCCTTGTTCTGCTTCTCCATAGAAGCTTTGGTTGGGTCCTTTATGTGTGTTCTGTCTCCTCAACCAAATTGTAAACCACTGGAGAGCATTTTCGCTTAGACACATTTCCTACAAGCATGCTTCAAAAAAGGCCAATAAATCTTATTTGATTAAAATAAAATCACATTATTTTATATGATAGCATTTCTACTCATATCTATGTGTAACATGCAATCATTTAAAATCTGAAATAATATTATATATTCAAAACTATTTTTAAATGTATGGAAAAGTTTTATATAATGATATGTTTAGTAATAAATAGGTGACTACAATCGATTTATTTGAGAATTATTCATAGTTAGGAAACAATTTATCCTTGAACTTCTAAATTTTTTTTTGATTTTCAGTTCAAACAATTTTTTTAGTGAATATAGAGAATTTAGGTACAAAATGAGGTTTTGTTTCTTTGTTCTTGGAAATTTTGTTTGTGCTCTCTTTAGATATCAAACTAAAACTTTATATCATTCAAAAACCTAGTCTACATAAATGATATGGAAAATTATAACTTCTAAAAAAACTTTGAATAAAAATACTATTATTATAGTTAAATGAATATATCAGAGTTAAGTGATATATACAAGTGTTGAGAATTAACTTGATACATACAAGAAGATGGACTTTGCTCTCTATAATTTATGAGAGTAAATAAAATATATAAACTTCATGTTTTTCATTTGCCAGCTGGTACTGCCATGTGCAAACACAGGTACGTGGAGAATGCAGCTAAAGGCCCAGGAGCGTCCTCTCAGAAAACCACCTGCCGGTTTGGACATCTGCTCCAGAAATTGCAGGCAGCACTCCCTCCGTCTGCAATAATCCCCAGCCCTGACACAGCAAAGCCATCCTCTGGGCCCCCTCTTATCTGGACTAGTGGTGGTATTATTACTCCACCAGGATGCTCCCTCCTGTCCTGCATTCCTACTCATATTCCCTTTTTTTCTCTTCCCATGTCTATGAAACTTTCCATCTATGCCATGTAAGACCAAGGCTTTTCCTATTTTTTCCATTGCTTTCTCAAATAAAGAGAGTCCTTGAATTCTAGACTAACTGTATGAATAAAGTCAGATCCCTTTCACCCTTTCTTGGATTCTTTTTGTAGATGATAAAATGCAATATCTCTAAAATGGATAGAAAATCATAACAAAAGTATCTTTACTATGGAAATTATTTGTCTCATCTTTTAATGGGAACATAGAGTCTAGGACTAAGGAAGTGCGTTTCATCGTGAAAGCACTTTATAATTGAGCATTTAGAGCACTTGAGTTTCTTTTCATCCTGTTCCGGGAGGTCAAACTGCAAAAGCCATTTAATCCAGTTATTTGACTTTTTCTCTTTCATCAAGGCTAGGAGCAAATTGTTGGCATAAATGACTTTTTTTAGCAGACACGCTACTGACCTTTTTGCCAAAAATATGTCCATCTAGAAAAGTTCATTGTATAGACACTTTAACGGGTTTTCCTATAATTCACCAGGTTGTGGGAAAACCTGTCCTTATGTCTGCACACCTTTGGAACTCTGAAATTTATTCAGTTTAACATTGTTATTGGTATTATTGCCCTACCGTTACTGCTATGCAGTCATTATACCTTTTATGTTTCTGGAATGATCGATTTTCAGGCAAGCAGCGCAGAAAGCACTTCTACTCCCTTAAATATACAGCTACAACATCTTCAGCCGCCAGCAATTCTAAGTCCACCATTTCACAGAATCTGAGAAGAAGTGCTTCAAGCAAATTAAATGACTCATTATCATTCCCTGAGTCATGACTGCATTTATCAGCAATATATAAGGCAGGGGAAGGCATGGTCCTTTCCCAAAATTCCAAATTATGTTTTCTATAAGTCATGCACTTATAGAATAGTTTTCTAAATAGTATCATCGTACTGAAGCAACTGCTATATGGCAAGTTACCTGAATAAGGAAGGAAGAAAAAATTCCACCCAAGCACAATGGCACATGGGTTTCTATACCCTCTTTTTCTTGAAAGCATGAACGACTATAATGCATAGAGAAACCTAAATGGCCACTAATAGGGAAATGGGGAAATAACTGGGATATATTCACATAATAGTACTATATAAAGTCATTTAAAATTAAGTGTACAAAGATAATGGTATAATGGCATGAGGCAATGCTTATAGTATAAAATTATTTGTAAAATGCAGGATATAATCTACTTGTCAAGATCAATCTTAACTGTTTAAAAGTACATGCATAGAAAATAAATGGAAAGTAAATGCAACAAAATGTTATCAGGGGCCATCTCTGGATCCTAGGATTATGTGTGTGATCACTATTTTCTTACTTATATTTCTGTGTCTTTCAAGTTTTCTACCAATGATTATTTATTAATTCAAATTTCAGAAAGGAAAAGAAAAACTTTATTAGAAGAAGTTTTGATAAAGGAATGCTATGAATAGTAAAATGTCCTACAATGTTAAATACAGAACATATTACAGACTAATTTAAAGGTTCTTTTGGAATAGAGGAGACTATCACTTAAGAGAAGAAAGTCTTTTTAAGATTGAGAAAGATCAGTTACGAAACAGCAGATGTAAACACTGCAACCATAGGAATCTTTGACAACTGTCTTAAGCTAACTCTTGTAGCAAAAAGATCTAGGTGAAACAAAAAATGAATTCCCTTACAGAAGAAAGGTATTGAGAAGTTATGAAGATTTGAGCACAGGTGTTTATCAATCTTCTAAAACAAAACCGAACAAAAAGCCAAATCCTCTTTTGCTCAAAATAAAAGTTTTCTGGGTAGCTCGAGGCATATATTTAACTTAACCTTATTTAATCTGATCCAGTTCAGTTTGTTTTAGCTCAATTTAACAAATATCTATTGAAAAACTGTATCTGCCTGACTCAGTACAAGGTACTAGGAATACCAGGAGAGCAAGAGAGAAAAAAAAGGTCTTCACAGAGCTTACAAAGCAGCCATGCACACAGCCTCATTCCCGTGTGGTACCTGTCAGGAGAGAGGAAGCTTGGGAGAAACTGAAGGATACTCAGAGGAACCCAGAGGCCTGACACCTAACCTGGAAGCAGAGTTTCCCTGGGAATAGTTCTTGCAGGAGGTGACGTAGGAAGTAGATAAATGCGCGCCTTTGTGTGTGTACATGCTTATATGTTTGTTGGGGGGCAAGGATGCTTGGGAAGTGGATGAGGTTAAGGAGTACATGCAAAAAGAAGATAGGAAGAGATGGCATGGAGCCTTTGAAAAAGGGAAATAAGTTTGATTTGGTTCAAGCTCAGAGTCTGAATTAGGGACTGAAAAGAAAAGAAATTAAAGAAGTAAAAGGGATGGCCTATGCAATTTAAGAATGGGAATACATCTTCCAGGACATGGGATGATATTTAAGGGTTTAGATGGGAAAATAATTTGCTCAGATCTGGTTTAAGAAGCCTATCCTGACTGTCGGAGCTTTGCTTTCTGTATTATGTGAAAGTTAAGTTTTTTCTAAATATGTAATTATATTAAATTTATCATGCTTTTCACGTTAACCCTCTCTCACATTGTAACATTTTCCGCTAGGAGCTGGGTTTATACTCTTAAAGTAGAGCTGAGAATTACTGAGAAAACCTAGAGAACCCTCAAATGGTATTACACCTGGGCATAAGTGATTGGGGTCTGAATTGACTAATTGAAATTGATGAACTTCAGACTCTCTGAGCCAGCTGACAGCACTTTCCATGTAAAGAAGAGTTAGGGAAACATTTACTCCTGAATAACATCAGCAGAACGATACAAAGGCCTTCTTTTTCTCCCGCTCTGTCTCCCTCCCATCTTTCCCTCTCCATTCCTTTCCAGTCTCCCTTTGTTTCTTTCTTTTTTCTTTTTCCTTTCTTTCTTTTCTTTTCCCCTTTTTCTCTCTCTCCCTCCTTTCTGTGCTCCTTTCCTTCCTTCTTCCTTTCCTCTAATATTTCCTAAGCATTTATCATTAGCAGAGATATTTATCATATGGTGTTTATAATCTTACTGGGTGTTTATAATCTAACTGGGAAGATAAAAAATTAAATGGATAAATATTACTTCAGAAAAGAAACTGAGGCAGCATAGCATTAAATGCCAAAGTGACTGATACACATTTTAAGTTCTCTAATTTTTCTGAGTGGAAAAGAGGTTTGTGAGCTGGAATTGCTGGAAAAAGGTTATATTTGACTTGATTTGATTGGATTAGATTGGGACTAGATTTACTCAGAAAAATTTTAACAGATTTGCAACATGCAAAATCCTTCACAACTGAGGAACAACCATTTGTAAGGGCTTTTATTATTGTTAATAATAAAATCTTAAAGTTGAAATTGAAAGGCTTGAAGACAGGAGCTGTATAAACTTCTCAAATTGGTTATCTGTAATGATTAGAAGGAAAAAACACTCTCTTTGGAGTCTATTTTCTGCTAAATAGAGCTTTTGAATGATATAAGAGATAAGCAGTTTGGCTTGAGAAAGTTTTAGTTAATTGGAAAATAGAAATGAAACTTTTTCGCCTCAAATGCAATTTTAGCTTCAGTCGTGTATTCAATAGAGATATTTACTCCAATAACATATTTTATAATACTTTGCATGAGAAGGGTTATTATTTTCTTTTTTAAGTACTATAATAATCTCAGCATTGTTGAATAACATAAAAACTTTTCTTCTGGTACTTAATTATGTTTGTGGATAATATTTGGTCTTAGAAATCCAAGATATTCAAATTCAAAAGTTCTGCATCTGGAACATCAGTAATGAACTTATTGACTAGCTTCTGTTCCATTTTCAGAGTCTCAATATCTTGAGGCTGTTTTAATTATGACACCCTTTGAGAGTATTAATGGTTCTATGCTCACTTTTCCAGTTTTCAGGAGACTCATATTATTAAGTGGATACCAACACCTTTTGTAATAACTAATCAGCAAACCTTAACATTTATTCATAGATATGATTCTCAACATTAATAAGTTCATTTGAAAACTTCAAATAAAATTATTTAAATGTATTCTAACTAGGGCAGGGTTTCTCAGCTTCAGCATTATTGCCTTTTGGTGCTAAATAATCCTCTGCTGGGGGGTTATCTTGTGCATTGTAGGATATTTATTACCTGAGCGCTACCCATTAGTAGTCAGTAGCATTCTCCTCCTACTTTAGACAATCAATGTCTCTGAGCATTCGAAATGTTCCCTTGGGGAGCATAATCTCCCCCAGTTGAGAACCACTGATTTAGGGCTCCCCTTGTAGAACCATCAGAAACTCCAACTTGGCAAATTTAAGACAGCAGCTTTGATCTGACATATTGGTTTCATGAGGCATAGTATACCTACGGGCATTAAAGCCTGATATTAAGTTTCCATTTTTTGATGGCTTGAGTAATAAAAATTTACGAACTTAGATTTAGTTTTGCATTTTCTTTCTTTTGTACCATCATTCAAATGAAGAAAATCCACAAGAAACAATCTAATCCCTCTTAGTATGAACCTTGAGTCACCAGAAAAGTAAGAAGTATTCTTTAAATTATCCAAATTTTTGTAACTTTCCTTATATTATCTTTGTTATACTGTTATGAAAACTTGGTTATTACAAGTATTTTAATCAACTTTTTATTCATATGGCCTCAGCACAAGGTAGAGCTGCTTGTTATGAGTTTACTACTTGGTTTTATTTCTCATTCCTAACTGAAAGACACATTTTTACCCAGAGACCTTTACATCAAGACTATTTAAAAGTTGTGTTTTCATATGTTTAACAGAACATGTTTAGAAAATGTGACTGGGGTGGATCTAATCCTACAAAAATCATTAAAGCTGAACTCATTGATATTTCTCATTATTGTTCTGGATACTTTAGGAAGGTTCAATTTCAGTGTTACATAGCTTTAAATACTCTGCAGAAATAGCTCCATTGAAGCCTTTTAATTCTGAGATTCAGATAATATATGATACTTCATTTATGTACACCAAAAGCAATTTGTGCGCTAATATGCTCACTTCTGATTAGGCACACTTCAGAATATTTCTAATTTAATTTCTTATATGTCAATGATGTCTTTTTCTCCCCCAAGCAGAATTACTCTTTGTTCCAGAATTCACTACCACCAGGAAACCTATGCATTAATAGTTTCCTGATGCAATGGGACTATTTTTTTCTTTACAAAGAATTTTTATGTTCTCTTCACTCTGTAAGAAATTCCTGTCACTAAGCATATGGTTAAGAGGAAAAAAGATATGCTCACATAGTTTCCTTTCTATAATGGATGCACAGTTTAATTCTGTTCTTCTTCAATGTTTATGTGTATTATATCCAAATATTCAGCACAATATATACATCTATATTTATATATCAAATATAAACCAAGCTATCAAAAGATAATTAGGTGAGACATGTAAGTTTTGTCATAATTAATATTCTGTCAATAGGCCAGATAAGAAAACTCCAAGGGTTAATGTTTTGCTGGGCTGCCAGATACTGTTGCCAGTGAATTTTTCTAGCTCACTCCATTAATCCAGTCAGCACAATGGATCAGGCGAGAGATGTGTCTCCATAAATCACTCTGAAGTGCTGGGGGTAGGGAGTATCTAATTAATCAGCACTGTCATTATGTTTGACTTGTAGCTGCCTTACTGTGTTTGGGATGGAGATTCAGTGTGTTTAACCCACATGCTCTTAAACAGATCTCCAGTGGTGTGTAAATTTTAACCCATTTACAGAAAAAGTCAACCAGTGCGATTCAAACATATCTTTCAACAGCAATATGTCTTTTAAACATATGACCCCTCATTACTTTTAGTTAATTTTCCATCCACCACAGTAGATCTCCTTTGCAATATTAAAAACAAGACATTTGAATATTATTTTGTATGCTATATCATGGTCAAGACAAAAATATATCTCAAAATATTTTCCTAACCAATAGGAGAGCATACTTTAAAATTGCGAAGAACTTTTGGATACTTCCTTGTCACCAAGAGTGAAAATTTATTCCTGTATCTTTGATTTTTGCTCTTGAATTTCACTATTTTTGGATCATATATTTTCATATAGTACTTTTCCTTCATAAGAATATTACTAATAAAACAATCACTTTATAGTTTTAAAAAAATCACATAACCAGCTATTACCCATTTTGTAAATAAGTAAATTACCTCAAAGTCCTGTTCAAGGGCATACAGCTAATATAAGGTTGAGTTCAGTCTAGATCACGTTTCATATCACTTAGATCACCAAGAACATATGAGGGATAGATTGTAAAATAGATAGATTTTTACAAGTAGCTTGAGGAATCCACCATTATTCATAACAACCCCCAGTATCTTTTACGGTGGCTAATTCCTAGATAATGCTATAAAATTAGAACTTCTCCCCACAAAAACACAAAGTGTAGCTAGTACCCTTAATGTTATGAAAAATAAAGTAGCTTTGGATTTTTTCTATGACTATATATACACACACATATATAGATATATATACACACACATGCACAGATACCTGTGGCAGATGTTTTCCGGTAAACATGTTTATCTTGACAAGGATGTGGGGGGAGTTAATCTTTGGAGAAAAAACACTTATTCCAATCATGATGCAATCAATTGTCAAATGTTTCTGGAATTCCTCTTTTGATGACTCTCAATAACAGAGAAAATTGATTCTTCAAGAATGAATTTAATTGCCAATAAGAGCCAAATGTCCTTCAGAAGTAAATACGGTAACTAGATGTATGAACTAAGTAGATAACGCTAAACAGAATAAAATTGACAGGAGGAACTCTAGAGCAATAAATCTATTTTGTAAAGTTTCACTCAGGAAGCAAATTATGTAGCACATGTGCCAGAAAGGTAAGGTTAAATCTGTTAACAAAAGTATGTTAGTCTGAATCCTACGTAAAAAATAACTCATACTTAGATTGCCTGTGTTGTTATTACAGTCTAATAATGGAGAATTATCTTATAGATATAGATATAGATATGAATATATACTAGATATATATACACATATATCATATAGTCACACTTGTATAAGATATCTATATGCACAAAAACATGCATACATAGGTTATGTTTTACATAGAACACATGTAACTATATATAGTATTGTACTTAATAATAACTATTAGCTATTGTCATTTAAAGCATATTTAATAAAATCTGAAATATGATTATGGGATTTCGTTACTAATTTTACTTGTTTTCATGTATGTTTTCACTGTCTTCCTTGTAATCAAAGTTGGTGCTGGCACTCCTCATCATTAAAGGATTGATTTCCTTTTCCTTTTCCAGTGCTCAGGATAGACCTGCAAGTGTCCTCCCTCCTATTGAGATAGGAAGCACGAATTTGCAAAGTAAATGGGATAATAAGTTCCTCTGTGATTATGCAACAGAGAAAGTCCATCTGACAAATTGGAGGATCAAGCTTCTCATTTGGGGCATGCACTAAGTGGTCTAATGTGCCTTGCAGGGAGATTTTAGAAATTGAGGAGTTAACTAAAAAACTATTTACCCAATAGTGTCAGAGCTCCCCAGCCATCAGAATAATACGCTCCATAAAATGATTTGCTCAAGTCCTGTAAAAGAATGCATTAGCCTCAGGTGTTCCTGCTTCTGCAAACGTAAATTTTCTGGTGACTTTCTACTAATCGATTAGTACTTCTCAGCGCAAATCTGCAAAAGAGCAAACATACTTTAGACTTTTAAGAATCATCAAAAATATCAAAGAAAACACCCCAAAATATATACACTTTGCTATGGCTACTGAGCTTTGGGTAGCAGGAGCTTTTGGAGGTGAAAATTCTTGCAGAGTATCATACACGGAAACTAATGTGATATTTAAGCTTTTACATTTATTATAATATTATATTGGCTATGGCTTTTTAAATACTATTATATTGGAGGGAGCTGAATTATCCATCCATCATGGACTGTGTACAAGCTTCTTTTGTTTGTTTGTTTGTTTGAGGAAGATTAGTCCTGAGCTAGCATCTGTGCCAATCTTTCTCCACTTTGTATATGGGATGCCTCCATAACCTGGCTGATGAGTGGAGTAGGTCCACACCCAGCATCCAAACCCGCAAACCCAGGCCGCCGTAGTGGAGCGTGCAGAACTTTAACCATGTGGCCACAGGGCCGACCTTGTAGTGCAAACTTCTGAGTGTAGGCTTGTGAAATTTTGGTCATTTATATTAACTTTGTTTCCAGATACATATTATTTTGAATGTGCATTATTTGCAGAATACCCTGCAAGTCTCTGAGTTAAATGTATGAATAAGTCTCTCTTCACCGAGTTTGCATTTCTTAATAATTTTCACATATATATACAAATAAGATTTTGAAATTTCTGTGCTGTCAAATAACACGATTATTTATGAGGGGTTTATGTGGGCTTTTCTCAAAGAAAAAGATAAATTTTGATCTAATATTTACTGAAATTTCATATCCTCAGCATCAAAGGAAATATATTTTGTACAAAATATCTGCTTAACATGATCATTTTACTTTTCTAATAGGCTAGAAAATGTCTGGTTCCATCAAGTAAATTTTTTCTACAGTTAAAATAGTCTAACTTTTGTGTGGAGTTTCCTAGGCTATTAGTAAGTAATTTGGGGAAATCTACTGATATGATGTGCACCATGAGGAAAGAGGAAATAGAGACCCTGGCCTTAAAGCCATGAGACTAACTGGTACATAAAACATATGTCATCGTAAACATGATGATAATGCAATGGAATATAGCACAAGGGCTAAGTAATCGCTAAAAAGTAGGACAGTGGGGGTCAGGAAGAACATTGAGGGTTAGGAAAACTGGGAAGGCTGACCAAGGTAGGTTCCTAAGTGGTTAGAAGTGAGAAGGTCATTTCAAGTATGAGAAATAATTATAGTGTAGGCAAAAACAATGAAGTAGAAATATTCCGAGTGTTACAAGTAGAGCAGTCCAGCTTGAGTGACAAAAGGGGATAACAACGGAAAGTGAGGTTGAAGTAAGATTACAAGAGCCCTGAATTCTAGCAAAGCAGTTCAGAAATACCCTATTAGCCAAGAGCTGCCATCAAATACCTCTGATAAGATTAGTAATAAAATGAATAGTTCTTTTAAAAGGGTAATCTAGTGTCTGTACATAAAGATCTGAGTGTGGGACGTATGAATTCAAAGAACACTTAGGAGGCTGCTGAGAGAGGAATTTAGATGGGAAGTGATAAGGACCTGGAATAGAGTAGTGACAAGTGGAACTGGCAAGAATGGAAACCCATGAGAAGGGTTATGTAGGAAGTATCTTCAGAGCTTCTAACTAATGGGCTGTTACCAAGTCCTATAGCAATTAGAAAAAAGGGAGGGCCTGAAATTAACTATGGGCTGCTAGGGTGATTGAAAATCTGACAGTAACAATACTAGATAAAATAAGAAAGTCAGAAGAGGAAAATTTCTTTTTGCAAGGAAGATTGTCGCTGAGCTAACATCTGTGCCAATCTTCCTCTATTCCATGTGGGATGTCGCCATAGCATGGCTTGATAAGCGGTGCTAGGTCCACACTGGAGATTCCAGCCTGTGGACCCCAGGCCACGAATCGGAGCTTGGGAACTTCACCACCATGCCACCAGGCTGGCCTCGAAAATTTTTTTTTTAAGAAACCACAGATTTTATTTTAGGCATGGTGACTTAAAAGTGATATTAGGAAATTTAGGAATTTTTGTTGATCATAGTTATATCAACACGTACATAGAAAGTGAAGTAGATTTGGGATAATTACCTCACTATTTTGACCAATGTGGAAATCTAACATGGATTTCAATTTTTAATCATATTTTTGAAATTAAATTATTCAATTTTTTATCTATAGCAGAAACTAGAATTCTCAGTTATTTATCCATTACACTTTCCTGTACAGAATCAATCTGTGTGTGTGCATAATTTTTGCTTTGAAAGCAAAACTTGAATAGTCCTAAGTATGTTTTCTTTTCATTTTTTAACGTGTATTATGACTGAAAATCAAACTAGTATATAGTAAATATCATGAAATACCACTTCTGCTGATATATTACATTGTTTTTAACTTTGTAGAACATTTATTGGCTCAAGGTTAAAACAATTTTATATTCTTACTTACAAGAAAAGATTAGTATATAAGATATATTATTACAATAACAAATTTAGGTTCATGACCCTAGAAAAGTCCCTTCCTACATGCAGAAAAAAACAAATTGGCATTAACCAGTTGGGTTGCTTTTCACAGGAAAATGACCATGATGAATCCTGATTGCATAAATAAAGATATTCTAGAGGTAAAGACTTTTAAAACATACAAACACACATGGACATAGACACACTGACTCATAGATTTCATTAGGATCCAACGTTGTTGATTATCAGTCAGAAGCATCACACTGAACTAACTTGTTCAGAAAGCTTTTGAAATAATTTTTGAATGATTTATTTCATAGCCATATTAACAGCAGGACAGAGGTCCCTTATATTTTGTAGACACTATATACTTTAGGCAAACAACCCAGTAAAGTCGTAGGCTGTTACCATTTGTAGCAGGAAAAGCTCTTGGGTGGTCCTCTGGGGAAAGCTCAGGCAAAAAGTATTACCGTAATCCACTCTGTACAGCAAATCATCAGAGAACCAGGAAAAGACAGAAATGGTGGAATTCTCCACCCAGGTCAAGATGTGGGAAAGAAAGCAAATACTTTACTAGTAATACTCTGTTTAAAAATACAGGAACTGCTGTATCACTCTGTTTTGCTGTATTCGCCTTATTGAAACTGCCCTGTTTTCTTCCATATTTTGAGAGGATAAATATGTTACAAAAACCCAATTCTTGTTTTGTTTTTTTGAGGAAGATTAGCCCTGAGCTAAGATTTGCTGCCAATCCTCCTCTTTTTGCTGAGGAAGACTGGCCCTGAGTAAACATCCGTGCCCATCTTCCTCTATTTTGTATGTGGGACGCCTGCCGCAACATGGTTTGACAAGCGGTGCATAGGTCCACACCTGAGATCCAAACTGGTGAACCCTAGGCCGCCAAAGCAAAACATGCGAACTTAACCACTATGCCACCAGGCCAGCCCCAAAAATTCCATTCTTAAAAGATATTCCAACTGAAGTGGCATGTCCTAGGTACAATGGAAGAGTAAGTTATTAGAATCCCTCTTGAAGGGTGTTTTCCCAGGAATTGCTTTATTTTGTTCTGCAGTTCAGACAGCTCACCTAAAGTGAGAGTTTCCTCTGAAATTGATGGGATCCACAGCTTGGATCTGCTAAAAGTTCAGAGGAGACAGGAGGCTAATTAGAGATAGCGCTGTGAGCCCACCAACAGTGGCTGCCTCTTCAATGCTTCTATTTCAAGTACTAAATATTTCCTGATAGTTCCAGGAATTTTACACATTCATTCATCCACTCATTCATTTATTTATTCATTCGCTCATTCAACCAATCTTCACAATACTCTTACAATGAACCGGACATGTTTTTGTTAGTCACTGTGGATCGAAAGATGAGTAAAAAGGGAATGAGATCTCTTCTCTCATGGAGCTTAACATTACATGGAAGAAGACAGTAATTAAAAAAATAATCTCAATCTCAATAAGAACATACAATCAATAGCTGAAATCATGGGAAGTTCTGCTATAAAATGCAGCTATATCATGACCTGTTTCAAAAACACAGTTGTTTTAATTGGTGGTGTATTTTTTGAGATTACATTTACACCACATGAAAAGTGAATGTTATAAATCTAATTTATTTGTTTATTAAGAAATATATATAACAATTAGACAATACAATTTTCCTCAAGTTGTGTTTGTATATATACATTTATGGATGAACTTTAATGCAAATTTGACCCTTAGGGAGAAATATTCAACATAAATATATAGGAAAAAATTATTTTTTCTCATTGAGAACAATGTTATTATTAATAAAAATTTTTATTAAAAAATAGCCACTTGAGAGTAGTATCTTTCCAAATCCTTGTGGATAATTTGTTATAATATGAATAATTTTCCCTTAATTTTTATAAATTGTGAGGACTAGGTAAAATATTTAAAGATCAAGGAAATCAGTGAGAAAAGAGAGGCAATTCCATCTATTTCCTCAAGCATCACAGTAATATAGACATGTAAATATGCGTAGTGAATATTCTGAACGAGGTTTAGTAAAGAAAGTGCAAAGCCATCAAGAATAAGAAGGATATTATTTATTTTTATGTGTCAGATTTTCTCATGTCGTACTGAGTTCATTCCCACCAACCTGAAGCTTTTTCATGAAAATGGCAGCAGAAGCATCATCTATTCCTTGACATCTGGACACACACACATCAGTGGCAGGCGCACCAGCCATAAGGGCATAAAACCAGGCTAGAGGTCTGGATGCATCATCTGGTACCTGTTATAAGTCAACAAAGATCCTGTGCTAAGTGGTTCCACAGATTGCACCAAGCAAGGAGCAAACCCCAGGAGAAAAAGCCAAAGGCAATATTGCTCTGAAGGGCTGTAGAATTGTGGCAGTGGTCTCAGTTAGTGACATTGATGATACTGATGACAATTAGGAGAGAGGGTTTAGAATGTGAATGGGGAGCAATTCAGCTGCTGCAATATCCATCAGCAGACTGTTGCCTGAGGCAAAAGGACCCTGCTGTCCTTTGTTTTTCTGTTCCTACTGGGAGACAGAGGGGAGGTGGGGCAAGAAAGGGGAATTTATAAAATTCGTAATAAAATTTTTAAGCGAAAAATTGTTGTTGAAGAATTCAATGTGACTGTTTTTCAAAAAGAGAGTTGGTTGCTTGTTCTAGTTTTAATAAATGTGAGATATGCCATATCACTGGGATACTTAATTTAAAAAAATGCATATTTGGAAAAAAGCATTATATCTGCTCAGAGGAAGTCATCAGATTAACACCACTAAATGTTCAACTATTTCCTCCTTGCCCTAACATGCCTTTGTAATAATCCCCAGCTATGTGGCGGCATCCAGCCATTGCTTAGACCAGCATTCCAGTTTTGGTTCATTTTGCCCAATGAATCACATTGAGCAAACTTTGTTTTAGATTTCATATATAGCCCTCTTATTTAGGCTTACTGTAGTTTAACATAAATGTATGAGTACTTTGCAAGCTCACCAGTGTTTTTGAAATTAAATGTTTATTTTATATATGTTAAGGAACCTGATGTCTCTCATTTTCATGAAAATTATCATCTTATGGAAGGAATCCTATGATTAGATTTGTCATGTAGTTATAAACAGTGCTACCACAGAGATGTATCAAGATGAAAAATATAAAACTGGGACAGAAAAAATACAGAAAGTATCAAAAGGCAAGATTTTATTCATGTGTTATCTCTGAAATGGAAAATAGGGAATACTAGTAATGGGTTGCCTTTATATCCTAGAAAAAAGAAATCTGTTTTACCTTTACATTTAGAAAGAAGAAATACCACCCCAGTCTAATAGTGGTTTTTCATATATTCCATGCATTTCTTGTGATTGTATTCTCTAGAAGTGCCATAAGAAATATATTTCTAACATTCATTGGGTAATTCTGCTTTGGGTCTCCGAACAAAGGCTAGAATTCCCAAATATGTGGAGAATAACAATCAGTGTTAATTGTTTAAAAGTTCAGGTTAGAGTAGTTTTCCTTGTGTTTCAACAGATATGTGATTTTCAAAAACAAAAATTATTTGATACATTGTCTTTAATACATCATACAGCTGTGTGTTATTAGCCTATTTGTAAAAGGAAACTTAAACAATTTATTTAAAAATGTTATCCTAGCTTTCATGCCTGATGGCAGGATCTAAATTAGAGAGTCGCAAGCTTTTTGATTTTGCAGACTACATTTTATTTCAAACTATTGATTTTTATTATATTTTCCTTCTTTATTCTACGAGCAGGTAACCTCACATATGAAGAGCTTAAATATAATGCAATAGAAATAAGAACAGATCCAATTTAAAATTCTGTTCAATTGTAATGATTTTATTATTGTTACTCTGTATTTATGGTTAATTGTGTTTACAAGGGAAGTACTAAAAACAACCTATCACCACGAATTCTAAAAACATACAAACTTGCACCTGAGAAGAATTTTCACTGGGGAAACAAAATCAGGCCAACCTCAATCATGGCTTATTAAATTACAGCTGGTCCAAAACTGTTTGATATTCAAGCAGCTAATTAGCAATGGAGATTGCTGATTCAAACTCTGGGCTTTGATCTCTTGGTTCACCCAATATTTATTAGGTTTATTTAAAAAAGAATGGAGAGGGAAAGTATCCTGAAAGCCGGAGGAGACAGTCTGAACGGTAGTTTACTTATAATTTACAGACTTGTGGTACTTAATATATAATGCAATAATCTTCCCAGTGCCATTTGTCATTTGGACGCCGTCACAGATTATAGCTTAGGGCACTGCATCTGTGCACAGATCTGGCAGGAAATGGTCTAAAATCTTGAACAGCTGAGCATGATGTTTCGGTATAGTTGGAAAATTCAACCTCTGCTCCAGAGGTCACTGCATGCTTCTGTCCTGACAGCCCAAATTGTTAAGCATATGACTAATATACATACAGAACACACGCTGCCTGACGTCTGCTACAAGCTTGATGGCTGGTTAGCGGCCAGTCTTAATTTTATGTGACAATCCTATGTAGGAAGTGCTGTGTGGGTGACTAAATGGAGCATATTGATGTCCCACTGGGTGTAGCCCCTGTTGTTTTGACAAATTCTCCTTAGCATTTATCAATCAGGCCTTCAATGGGGAGTGTGCTGAATATCTAATTCAGACATACTAGTCAGGGCTAATAGAGCAAGATAGCATGTTATTCAATTTGTACTTGTTAGCGATGTCCCACTGTCACTGGGCAATTTACCTTCACACTTCACAAATGAAAAGAGAAATTTGCTGGGCTTCAAACACTTACATGAGTTACAAGCAAAATTTTAATTAGCATGTCATTACAGCAATAATTTATTGCTTCTTTGTAGTTCCCCCAGCATACAGATTGCGCTTTTCCTATTTTAGGAGGGATGTCCTCAAGGCTTACGAAGCAGGTAAGAACAAGGACAGCTAACAAGCTTTAGTAAAAGATGCATATTGATGTTTTCTGTTTGTGGACTTTTAAATACTTATGCATGGAAATAAAATCGATCTTTACAATTTTTCTTTTTTGTGATTCTCTCAATGTTTTACCAATTCTGTTTTAATATTGAGTGTGTTTATTTGAATAGGTTCTATAAAGCTCCTGTTTATTCCTAAATCTCAGACACGTGGGCAAAGTAAAGAACGTGCACTACCGTTGTTAAAAGCACTTGATGTGAGTGAAGGGAACTTCTGTAGGTCTCCCAGTCTGAGTGCTTGTGAATGTACAAGAGTTTTCCCAGACTGTGAAGAAAGCAGCATCCGCTGTTTCCTACCTGCTGTTTATGGAGAGGTGTCTAGAAGCACAATCTTTAATCAGCTGGCAAATAAAACATGTTAAGAAAGAGAGCAAGAAGGAGGAGCTGGTAGCTGTCCTCCATGTGTGGCCTCAATCTGGCCTCCTCAGAGTACAAAAGTGAAAGAATGACCTGTATTATTCAAGACAGGAAGAAACAAAAGAGAGAGCATGAATAAATAAAATGGCAATATAAATAGATCCAAATACAAGTAGAATAAAGACTTTGAACAGTGTCGGCATATTTTGAAGAGTTATCATGGTTGAAACCTCCTTGCATGAAAGGTACAGTCAGACTACTTAGAAAGAAAATTAACAGCACCTCATAGTAAGTAGGAAAATGAAGGAAAATAAACACAGCAGAGTATTATTCTGCATATATTATCCAATCTAAAAGAACATGGCTTAATGACTAAATTTCCCTGTATGTTTCCAAATTTATAGATATATGGCTTTATGACTCCTGAATTCTATATTACCAATTTTACAGAATAGGGCTTTATGACCGCCTTGCATCAGAGCTCACTGTCAAACAGAATGGGGTCTTAGGCTGCATTTCTGCTATACTTAAAGCGGCAGGGTATTTTCTCATCCATCTTTATATGCCATTTACTAACTAGGATGGTACAGAGCATCTAGCAAGAACGCAATACATAGCTATTGAAAGAATAAACAAATCGATGATCACACAAATGAGCCAAAGGAAGGAGTACATGAATAAACTCATAGTTCTAACTTTTCCCTTATCTGGGAAGATAATTAATTAAACGTATATTTATATTTGCAGGAAACTGGAATATTCTTTATGTAAAGTCTAATATTTTTTATTATTATTTTACTGAGGTCATAATAGTTTATGACATTCTGAAATTTCAGTTGTACATTATTTGTCAGTCACCATATATATGTGCCCCATTACCCCTTATGCCCACAACCCCAATCCCCTTCCCCTCTAGTAACCACTAATCTGTTCTCTTTGTCCATGTGTTTGTTCATCTTCCACATATGAGTGAAATCATACAGTGTTTGTCTTTTTCTGTCTGGCTTATTTCACTTAACATAATACTCTCAAGGTCCATCCATGTTGTTGCAAATGGGATCATTTTGTCCTTTTTAATTGCTGAGTAGTATTCCATTGTATATATATATATATATACCACATCTTCTTTATCCGTTTGTAAGTCCATAGGCACTTGGGTTGCTTCCACATCTCGGCTATTGTGAATAATGCTGCAATAACCACAGGGGTGCGTAAGTCTCTTTGAATTGTTGATTTCACGTTCTTTGGATAAATACCCAGTAGCGGGATGGCTGGGTCATATGGCATTTCTATTTTTAATTTTTTGAGAAATCTCCATACTGTTTTCTTTTTTTTTAAAGATTTTTAAATTTTTTTTCCTTTTTCTCCCCCAAACCGCCCCGTACATAGTTGTATATTCTTCGTTGTGGGCCCTTCTAGTTGTGGCATGTGGGATGCTGCCTCAGCATGGCTTGATGAGCAGTGCCATGTCCGCGCCCAAGATTCAAACCAACAAAACACTGGGCCACCTGCAGTGGAGCGCCCAAACTTAACCACTTGGCCCTGGGGCCAGCCCCCTCCATACTGTTTTCCATAGTGGCTGCACCAGTTTGCATTCCCACCAGCAGTGTATGAGGGTTCTCTTTTCTCCACTTCCTCTCCAACATTTGTTAATTCTTGTCTTGGTAATTACAGCCATTCTAATGGTGTAAGGTAACTTCTCATTGTAGTTTTGATTTGTATTTCCCTAATGATTAGTGATGTTGAACATTTTTTCATGTGCATATGGGTCATTTGTATATCTTCTTTGGAAAAATGTCTGTTCATATCCTCTGCCCATTTTTTGATTAGGTTGTTTGTTGAGTTGTGTGTATTCTTTATATATTTTGGAGGTTAACCTCTTGTCAGATATATGATTTCCAACTATTTTCTCCCATTTGGTGGGCTGTCTTTTTGTTTTGTTCCTGGTTTTCTCTGTGCAGAAACTCTTTAATCTGATGAAGTCCCATTTGTTTATTTTTAATTTTCTTTCTCTTGCAGGAGTATATATGGTATTTGAAAAGATGCTTCTAAGACTGATGTCAAAGAGTGTACTGCCTATATTTCCTTCTAGGAGTTTGATGGTTTCACATCTTACCTTCAAGTCTTTAATCCATTTTTAGTTAATTTTTGTGTGTGGTGAAAGATAATGGTCCACTTTCGTTCGTTTGCATGTGGCTGTCCAGTTTTCCCAACACCATTTAGTGAAGAGACTCCTTTCTCCATTGTATGCTCCTGGCTCCTTTGTCGAAGATTAGCTATCCATAGATGTATGCTTTTATTTCTGGGCTTTCAATTCTATTCCATTGTAAAAGCTAATATTTTTAGAGTTGGAAAAAGCGTATGTGACAAAGAGAAGTTTCCTGGCATTGTGAGCATATCTACATATTTGTTTTACCTTAATCTTTCCTAGTTATATATGTTTCAGAGATAATCAGATTTTTTTAAAGTCATTTTCTGGGTCAAACATACATACAAACAGTAAAAGACTTTGTCATAATAGACTAATAACACGATGACTTTATTTAATATTTTAAAAATATGTCTTGTTGGGGGGGATTTTTTCTGGAGTATTGTTCGCCTTGCCCTTCTGGTTTCAGATTTTTGAGTGTGTGTGTGTGTTTCTACTACTAGAAATATCATGCCCTGCTTAAAAGGGATACTCTTGAATACTAACAGCCACATTTTATTCTTTCTTAATATAATTCTTCACAGAGTGAACCTGGAAGCATTAGAATGAAAGCATGACACCTAACATGGATAATTACAATTCAATAGATAACTAACTCTAGCACGTATTCCAGTTTTACAGAGGAGGCTAATAAGGATACTCTTTTTCACCTATTAAGTAAATTTCATGAAAAATGATATATTTTAAATCAAGCGATGACAGTGCATTTCTAGTACTTTTTTAGCTTGATAGGTATATAGTAAGTACATACCTAACACAAACAAGCATGCATACATGCACATACTGGAGTGTATAAAGCACTTTCCATCTTCCCTCCCCCCACTCTACTCCAAAGACCTCTGAAATCACAAAATTAGCATTTATTTTTTTATTTGTTTGTTTTTGGGTCCTTTTTTACTTCACTTTCCTTACTGTGCCTTAAAGAAGGCAAAATATGTAGTATTTTTCAAATTTAGGATGATCATTAGGGACTTCAGTGGTTCTAGGTTTTAATCGGAATTCAATACATATTTTTAGATTATTACTGTGTTCAGAATACTGTTAAGTGCCTCAGTGGTCAGAAACAGGTACGATCATGGGATAAGGCATGTAAGTATATAACAAAGCCAACTAAAAGTGTCTTAAAGAGGAACTGAACGTGCATTAGGAGTCAGAGGAGAGGAGTCCCACATCTAGTAGAGACTATCAGGAACAAGTCCATGGAAAAGATGACTTTTGAGATGGGCCTTGATGAGAAGGTAGCATTTCAAGAGAGAGATGTGGGTAGTAGAGAAGAGTCTATCAAGCAGAGGGATCAACCACAACAGCAAACAAACAGAAAAAGCAACCAAAAACCCAAATGAAGACAATATAGCGCAAAGTTACAGAGTAGAATCTAGTTTAACTGGAGTGTAGGGTATGTGAAGACGCTGATGAAATACAAAGTCTAAGGCAGGAAAGATTCTGAGGTCGGATCCTGAAGGGCCTCATTTATGCTTCTCATGAATGCTCCTAATTTAATATGCGGGAGAGAAACTTTAAAGACTTTTGAGCAGGAGAGGGAAATGACTAGAGATGCAGTGTAGGAGGATGGAATCCAGCAGCAATGGATAGGATGAATTAGGTAAGGAACTGCTAGAGACCTGAGAGCAATTAGGACTTATTAAAATAATTCAATTGAGAATGTTATTAAGATTATGGCATCACATAAGAGAGAAGATAAAACTATGTTCAAGTAATGAATCCATGAATTTCAGCTACTTCATTGTGCTTCAGTTCAAATTCAAAATTAACCAATAGTACGAATACAGTGGTTGCATCAGAAATATGTGTGTAGCATATTTGAAACAAATCATCCCTACTTCTTGGCTAGCATCTCTTTTTGCAGTCTATTTAAACAAACACATAAACAATCAAAAATCTTGAAAGTGTGGATCTCTGAATGTACATGTTTTGAATATATCTTCAAACAGAGAGAGAGAGTGAGCATTCTGTACTGTTGGGATCAAATTTGATAAGTATTGAATTCTTTCTTGTCATAGTAAATAATTCAATTTCCTTTTGGAGAAACTGACTGCACCAACATGTTCTCTTTGTTGTTATTTGCCGAAAATTCAGGAATCAGATTTTAAAATTATACTTTTTTTCCTGTATTTGAATCTATTGTCGTCCAGAGAAAGTTCCTCTCAAATAGGAAGAAGTTATTTGCTTCTACAAAATTTATACATATTGCCTCTGTGAGATAATATCCTCCAAGTTCTTGGCTACAGATCTATCATCTTTCAGTTCTTTTGAGCAATAACCATTTAGCACGCGAATACAAACAGTTTCACTATGTTTACTACCCTTTTCATTCTAGAGATCAAAATCAAACTCTACTAGTGGTATTTTGTAATTAAGCAGTATTCATATCTTTTATTCTTTCAATGCACCCAGGCTCTCCAATTTTCAATGCTGACATATATTTTTTTGAACCAATTGTCTGAATTGTAGTATATGTTAAATATTCCTTTGTTTAAAAAAGTGATACCTATGGTCTGAATCTGTTCCAGAAGGAATTATTTTGTTTCTATTTTAAATATTTAATAATTTCTATTTTAATATTTTATTCTCTATTTTAGGGAACAATGTAAATACTGTAATTAGTGCATTCTAATGGAAATTCAGACATACTTTAATGGAATTGTTTTCTGAAAGTCATAAAATATTAAAAACTAAAATAAAAATAAGAGTCTTATCTTATACTAGCCTTTGTTTCAAACTAATTATGTGCTTAATTTGCCACTTCAATTTATAATAGACAGATTCCGCTTAACCCAAATTTCAACCAAACTGGCAAATTTTCCTTCCTTAAAAAATGCTACATGAAGAGTTAGAGCAGTAGTTCTAAACCTGCCATCATTATTTTTAAAAATGACTCTAATTTATTCATATAAATAGGTTGAACTGAGATCTTCTGAGGAGTTTCAAGCATCTTTCATCACATTCTCAAAAAATATCAGGTATTCTTTTCACAATAGGTTATGGATTTATTACTCTCTCTGCTCAATTATAGGGAAGCTGAGGTAGCTATTCACTAACATACTGTAAAGATAATTTTGAATGGATAATTAGCAAAAATAAATGAGAAAAATATGATGGTCATATTTCCAAGCAACAAAAAGCATAACAATGTAAAATTTACTTCACACACAAAATCATTAGAGCATACTAATTTAATTCTTTATGGTAAAATAAATGCTTCTCTTATTTTTGAAATAGCTATTTTGGTGATGTCATTGCATTAATATTCTTCACTCATATTTAGATAAATATAATGCTTTAAACATATACTTTTCAAAGAAGCAAGACATAAGAAAATAGATATTAAAATATAACGACAAAGAAACCAAATGGAGATGTAAATCAATTATCTACTTCTTCCAAACTTTCATATCTTATTTATTAGGTCCTGAGGATTTTATCTTTTAAATATTTCTCCATATATTCAAATGGTTCCACAGCCACCTCTACCTCCCAAATCCAAGATGCTAAACCTCTCTTCTGGGTTACCATGGACATTATTCCTTCAGACTTTAGATCTGTTCTCTACAATGTAGTCAGAGTAATTTTTACAATATGCGTATCTGGTCATGTCATCACTTAGGTTAGAATCTTCAGTTTCCTATTGCTTTTAGGGTACTGACAAAATTCTTGATGTGATTTCATTTATTCTGCTGACCCTTCCCCGTCTCTTCCCCCTGGGCTCAGTGGTTCTTTTTCAGTCTTTAGCAATTGCTGTGCTCATCCCGGGACCTTTGCACATGTGACTTTATCCATTCAGAATGGTCTTCCCTCTCCCATGGTTTAGTCAATTATTACCTATCCTACAACTATTATTTATCCTTCATGAGCTCTCAGAATGGTCAAGTCCTCCTTTTCCACACACTCAGAGCACATGTGTAATTTCATGTTTATTTGTGTGGTTATTTGATAAATTAATATCTGCCTTCTTTACCAAGTTGTAATTTCTTCAAGGACTCTTGCGTGTTTTTATTTAATTTTATATACCTGGCATATTGTAAGTGGTCAATAAATATTTTCTGAATAAATAAATGAGAGTAAACATTTAAGGTACCCAGTACAGAGCCATGTTGAGAACTAACTATAAAAGAAGTGTGAAGTCTTTTAGATTCTCCTCTCTTTGCCTCTCTAGTCTTGGCCACTCCTGCCCTCATCTTCTACACGTTAGCCCCCAGGAGACAGCTGCAGTTTTTGAAACAGCCTGCTCTCTCCTATTTCTAGGCCTTTGTACCTGCTGTTCCCTTATTCTGGAACATTCTCTTATCCTGTCTCCATATCCCTGCCTCTACTTCCATTTCTACCTAATTTAAATCTCTACTGAGGAGACGCTTCTTCCTTCGCTGTCCCTAATGAGTGGACTGAGTGCCATGTTATATTCTCCCACTCTGCCTCTGTATGTCCTTACAAATATCACAGAAAGCACCTGTCTGTCTAGAGCATAGCAGCCAGGCCTGGTGTGCCGGCAAGGGCTTTTGAGCAGTCCACGATCTTTATCAACTCCTCCCCAAATCATGTCAAATTATTTAAATATAAGCTGGATTCTAGTTATGACATAAATTCAAGACAGAATCACTAAAGCGTGACCCTCCTCAGACTTCCTCCTCTGCTCCATCTTCACTACTAGAGAAATGAGGAACCAGGAAAAACACTCAGCAAAACAGAGCATCTACATACTGTGACTACTGGTATCTTAAAATTGGGTGTGGCTGTGATCAGCAAAGAGGCACTAACAGTTCCACTGTGTTTGTCTTCAAGATTTTCCATCACACAGATATAAATATAATTTGTTTAGAAGTGTTTCTAGGTCTGCAGATGAATCTCTCTTCAGTACAAAAAAGAGATATGAGCCATAATATTTATTTCCAATTTTTAAATATTGTTAAATTTTCAAATTGAGACATATTTAAGTCAAAAGGTAAGCATACTTATAAATACAATTAAAAACAAAAGAAAAAGATTTTTAAAAACTGTAAATAGCCATTCTATCGATTCAATGTTAAGATATGTAGTTAGAAAAATGAATTAGAAAACTATGGAAACAGAAATATTTACGATGTGTTAAATTTTAAGAATAGGATAGAATATAATTCAGCTATATAAAATGAGAAAAGAAAAAATCTTCATAAAGGAGATAACTTAGAATAGGGACATTGTAAGTAATTTCTGTTAATTTTCCAAATTGTTTTTCATATGGTTATACTATTTCTATCATTTAAAAATAATAGAAATAATTTTAAAGAATAAACAAGGAAATGAACTGAAAAGATAAAATGTTTAAAACAAAATGTCCCTATTATTAAAATGTGTTCATAAAACTACTCCAGGCAGGAGTTGCATTTTCAACAAACTCTTCATCCTATAGTGATTTTTAGACCAGTTGCTATTAAGTGAGTGTGATACAAAATATATAATAGAGTAGCATGAAAATAGCATCTGTTATGTACTGAGTCAGTAGTAATGATAAAAATGAACAGCATTTAGCTCTGCATTCATGGTAAATTGGCATCATTTTAAAGCCCCAAACTAATGATCTTACACTTTTCCTGTTCCCTTTATTTACTATTTTCCCTTTACCTATCGGGAGTTGTTTACATTTCAGTTACACTACAGTTACATACTCCTGTAAATGACTTATTTTCATTTAAAATTTAGTTTCCCTTTTCTTCTGTTGATGAACCAGCACTTTCAAAGAGCGCTTTCAAAAATATGACTTGTGGCTGAGTAGCGTCTCCATCATAGGTCTAATAATCTGTTCTGTTGGTTTCGAAGTCCCCGTGGGATACACTTTACTATCTCAGCTTTACATTTGAGGAAACTGAAACTCAGAGAGACTCAGAGAATCTCAGTTGCTCACTGAGGATCACCGGGTAATAAGTAGTGGGTGGAATTGCGGCAGCGGCCCTGGGACTCTCGCTTTCCTTCCCTTGGATCAGCTGCCTCCTTGGGAAATTAAATATCTGGTGGTGGCCATTTTTAAAGCTCTGAAGGAGACCATGTTGCCCTTAGTTCTGATGTTTATTGCTCCAAAAAATTATGACAAAGCCCTAAAGAAAGGGGTCAATGGTATCATTCATGTATTTGGTGTTTCAGTCACTAAAATGAATATTTTTACATACGAAGCACTACTCTTGGTGTTCTCGATGATGTGCTGATTAATAATATATGATTATTGCCCTCTTGAGTCTAATAAACACTTTGGGGAGAAAAGACCTACAGTATGTGAGAGAAGCATCCATTAGCATTTTCTGGCAGCAAATAACACAAACCAACTCAGGCCAATTTAAGTTAAAAAAATCTTTCTTGGAAGGGAATTGGTGCAATTCAGAAACCTAGAGGAAAAATCATACAGCCAGGCCTCATAATGGACAGAAATAGAGCAATCTCAAAATTCTAACGGCTGTGCTGTAATATATGACACTAACAGCACTCTCTATGTGCCTGGCCCTGTTCTAAGAGTTCTACACATCGCAACATCTTTAATCCACACCACAATGCATTAAGGTAGGTACTATTATTATGATTACTATTTTAGTAGATGAGGAAACTGAGGCACAGAGAGGTTAAGTAACTTGCTCAATGTCTCAATTCTATCTTCAGGGTGCCACTGTGATAATGGCTGAATTCCAAAAGGTTTTCATTTTTGTGACACTTTCCTCAACATTCAGATTCAGAGGACTTAAGTGAGGTCATGTCCCTGACTTCAGACAAGGGATGGATAGTTCCCCAAGGAGGTGATGTTACCAGAAGAAATCAGATAGGCCAAAATAACAGATGTCCATGGTATTGGAGAGAGAATAAAACCAGGCTATGGTGAGTGAGGACATTTTTATGTACCAGCTGACTTACAAGCTTTGAGGTTTAAAGACTTTGCCTCATTTTGCAGGATTCTCAGCCCAGGGGGAATTGGAACCAGTCATTTGACCACTAAGCCAGGGTGACCCAGCTTCCCAGTGACGTCATGTAGGCACTTCCCCAGCAAAAGGAGAGGCCAGAACTGAAATCCTAGAATAGGAAATTCTGTCTGGGAATGCTGACAGGTACTAAAAGATATCTGGGAAGTACCTTGTTTGTCAGAGTCCTGACTGGCCTCCTTAAATATCAGGGTTAAAAGTCATAAATGGAGGATACACAGCTAAGATCTCAGTGTGATGGAATCCCTTAATCTGATAGCATCCTTTACCTGCTAGCACCTCATCTTCACCCTATCACCGTGGTTCCCCCACTTCCATCCTGTAATCTTGGCCTCCCTGGTGGAAGAAGAGAGCAGTCAACTTCAACAAGCCTTTCCTTCTTTTGTTCATTCAACAAATATCTGTTAAGCCCTTTCTACGTGAATACGACAAATACTGTTCCTACCCCCACCAAGCAGTCTGGTGGGGGATGCAGAAGAGTGAACAGGCCATTATGATACAGTGTGTTACCTGCTACAATGGGGGACACAGTGGGTATGCCGGGAGCACATAGAAGGGGCATCTAACAGAAGCTTGCAGTATTTAGACAAGGCTTACTGGAGGAAGTGTTTTTTAAAAGGAGACCTGAAGAAGAAAAAGGAGCTGGGAGAAGAAATGTATCAGGCAGAGAGAATATTTGGGATAGAGGCCAGGCAAAGGAATTGTGACCTGTAGTGAGAGAAAGGGTGATGAGAACGATAATGTCTGATGCTTCAATCTGCTTGGGACAGAATAAAACAGGTCCAGAAGTAATCAGAATATCAGCTTGATTAAGAGAAGGCTAGAGATAATGCAAGAAGGATGAGACTCCAGCTCAGGAGGGAGAATCTCAAAGACCTCAGAAGAGGGAGGATTTTAGAGGAGACTTGAAGGATGGACAGTGGTCCTCATGTCCTTGAAGGATGGAGAGTTTCAATCAGCAGAAGGAGAGGAAAGGGCACATCTGTAGGAGGAAAGCCCTGAGGTAGGCCAGGACCAGCACTCCTTACCCTGTTTCCTTTGTGTGATATTTTATCTGCCTTGATTGCGTCTCTTGGCCCCACATTTCCTTCGTTTCTCTAATTCTTATTCATTCTTCAAAATTCATATGGTTACATTTTCTGCAAAGATGTCCACACCAGAAGAGATAAACACAGGTGTTTTTCCTCTGTGCCATTGAACCTATTGTTCCATTCATTTTTGTGTTGTCCAGGACTTAGCATAATTCTGAGAACACACCAAGTGTTTAGTGGTTTTGATGAGTCAATTAGTTTATTAATGAGTAAACACACGGAGAGAGAGTTTGTTATGGTAGTTACAAGTGTGGTTATGGACCAGACTATTTTGATCAAATTCTGGTTGTGCTACTTTGTATATGTATGACTTGGGTCAATTATTTCAACCTCATCTTCTTTGTTTGTAAGATGGAGATCATAATAAAATCTCCTCTAGGTTTCTTGGAGGATAAAATGCAAGGTGTTTAGCAGAGTGGCTGTACCTAGTAACCATGCAACATGTATTAGTTGTTGATAGCGTTGATATTATAATATCATCTCTCTCACACTGTGCATATCAGTAGTAACAATGTGGGGAAAATACATGAAAATTGGAAATTGTAAAAAAACCTTCAGACAAAAGGCAGAATGTTTCTTGACTTAATCAAGTAGGGGTGACAACGAGGACAGAGAAGTAGAGTCAAGCCTGTGCAGCAGTCTGCTCTATTTGTTGGCAGATTGGTTAGACAAGTCCACTCTTAGTACCAGAATGTGCTTCATGGAATTTGTAATGAGATTGCCAGAGGCTCAGTCAAGGCTAGAGAATCTTTGAAAAATTGCCAAAAAAAAAAAAATACATATAATATATCTATATATTGACACATGACCATTGGCATTCCCCCGTTCTCTTCTGCAGTTCTCTGTCCCCTCCTCATTGTGTGTTCACATGTTCCTTCAGATCATCCTGAATTCCCTACTCTGGCATTCCACTTGGACCACCTTTCCCCAAATTTCTTACATCTGCTTCCTTCCTTGCCCCTGTTCTCTGAAAAATTTAATTGAAACTCCATTCTCTTGGGTGGGCTCATTCACCCAGAAGTATTAAATAACAATATAATTAAATTAAATATTTTGTTCATTCATTCAAGCATTTATAGAGACTCTATATTTGTTCCAGGCAAGGGGATGCTTAAATGAAATTGAGAGCCTTGCTCTAACGGGCATTTTTATTTCAAAAGAGGTGGCTGATTATTAATCAATTTATGTTAGGTAACACTTCAGACAGTGTCGGAGAGAGATGTTGGGAAGCTTCTAAAACTACAGATGATCATCTACTCCTCTTGTACCCAGAAATGACCCCAGTAATAATTTCCAGATTTCATAACTACTTCTAACAATGGTCAGAATAACAAAGGAAAGATAACTTGAAAATATGTCAATACAGTAGACATGTCATACTACCTATCATACATTTAATTCTTGGTGTTTGTGAGGTTTTTGGTATAGGTGTATAATATGGTGGTTACCAGCACAGGCTTGGGACTCAGACACCTGTGGGTTCAAATCCCAGCTTTCATTCTTATTAGCAATGTGACCTTGGGTAAATTACTCTGTTCTCTGGGTTCAATTTCCTTATTCGTACAATGAAGCAGCAGGATTTTTAAAGGTTAAGTGATTTTCTTTAAATAATTCTCAATATGCAGTGTTTTTTGGTACAATGAGTAAAGATGTCATTGAAATCTGGAATTAGCCTATTGGTGCTAATTTCTCCTTCTGCATCATGTGGATACCTGTGTGTTTCTGACATACACACATACACTCAACATCCACAAACACTCTCCAGAGTGCCAAAACCAACAAATGCACTACCTCACAAAACCCTGCTTCCTACTCTCACATTCATGTGTATTGACAGCATCTCACCCCAGTAAGACATTTACAATGTTTTCTTTTCCCTCTTTCTTAATGAAAAGAAACATCAGCACATTTGGTACTGGCTGCCTTCTGTTGTAACCTCAAAACCAAATGTTACTCAAGAAAATTGATACAGAGCTGAAGGTTGAACTAGCATATATCTACAAGCCATTTTAAGGCTGAATAGGAAGATACCCAGGAGCTTTTGTTTGAAGACAAAAATTGAACCTTGAACCACTGTCTTTCTCTTCTATATGGCTAGGGTAACCTGGGTACCTAGGATGGTGGAGAATTAAGAATAAAAGGTAATTGTGAGATTATTTCATCAGTCTTCCAGCTTTCATTCTAGTATTTTGATTTCCTTTTGGATTAGTGAAAATTTGCTTGTCTTCGTGCTTCAGTTTAGCAAGCCATACGTTTTTTCCTATTTTTAGTCACCATACCAGACTGAAGAGCATTGGCCATAGCAACAAAAAAGTTACTACAACTTTGCCAAATAATGTTTAAGTGGTGAATTCAAGGAGAAAATCACACAAACCATTGATTTGGCATTCTGCACACTGAAAAAACCACTTGACTCAATGTTTGACTTTTCCTTTGGACATAATGTCATCATGTTGACATTTCGTGGTATTAGAATTGACTATGGTAAAATGACACACACAAAAATCTTCTCATGAATTTTCCAGACAAATTTTGGAAACTCAAGATGGACGAATAGTTTTATGAATATTTCAAGACCAGAAAATCTGGTAAAGAAATAGTTCATTTGCACTCAAACTGCGTAATTGGCTTAGAGATCTTCACATATGCCCCATTCTGTGGCCATTAAGTGTGCTTAAAAATCCCGTTGAAAGGAAAGGATGCTCTGTATGAGCAGTGCCTGGGTGTGAAGTGATAGTTTTTTCCAAAGCACATTGAATCTCAGGAGGCACCATTGTGTTTGACAGAATTTGTATGCAAAGCTAAAATTACGTTCCACTATAGCGTGAAGGTCACCAGTTTCCTATTATTTGAGGTTTTTCCTTATAACTATCCTTATAAAAGAGAATTTGCAAATAATAAACAAAATTCCTAAAGTATTATAAATTTGATATTGTTTATGATCTGTTTTGAAATTTCACCTTTGGATATTTTTTCGCAAATATCAGCTGCTGAATAACAGATATCCAAAACTATTCTTCAGTCTTTTGCTTTAATGAGCTATATTAAGCTTGGATTCTCAAAAATTTTTATATATATATAATATTTATATAAATTAGATAAGCTATATAATTCATACATTATGTATATAAATATATACACAATATATAGAATTATAGTTAGAACTGTTTTTATTGTTTTGATTTTTCTAAATTGTTTTATTTTTTCTTCAACATTTCCTTAAATAAGATATTTTCAGAAAGAGTTATGTGCATGATTTTCATTGGAAACTGAGAATCTAAAATGAATATTACATAATTCCATCTTATTGTGTGAAATGAGTTACTAATAAAAGTATGATAGACAGTTAAATTTTGATAGATGTTTCTCTGGTATATAATGATGCATTTATTACATGGGGTTATTACAGATTTCATTATTTCAAAAGCAATATGATATTTTTGAAATTTTGAAAACATTTAAATAGTAAAATGCTGATAAAAGATAGGTTTCTATAATAAAACTAACTTTCTATATTTCTTTTCTTCTAAAATGCTTTAAAGTATCCCTAGTTGGGTTCCACCATTTTGTATCAGGATGTCTTTAGCTATTTTAACCTGAATTTCAAGATGCTGAAGTCCTTAAAAAATGAAGTCTCAAATATTTTTATATTAAAATATAGAGATACAAAATGCAAACAGGTTAAGTGATTGTATTACTTCATTGCCAACTTTTTTCTTTAAAATTCTATGAAAGGATTTAAAAGTGGCTAAAGACGTATTCCTGTATCTTAATAGTGCTTTTTTTTCTGCAGGGAAATATTCGCCCTGAGCTAACATCTGTTGCCAATCTCCCACTTTTTTTTTTTTTCCCTCCCCAAAGCTCCAGTGCATGGTTGCGTATCCTAGTTGGAAGTCTTTCCAGTTCTTGTATGTGAGCTGCCTCCACAGCATGGCAACTGACAGACGGGTGTTGTGATTCCGTGACTTGCAAGTGAACCCTGAAGCGGTAAGTGCCGAACTTTAACCTCTAGGCCATCAGGGCTGGCTCTTAATAGTGCTTTTATAAATGTAACAAGGCCAGCCCATTTCTTCTCCTTGTTTAGACGTGATTTTAGACTTTTATAAGTTCAATTATCATTTCTACTTCACAGAATATTGATAAGCTGCTCTAATATATATGTACAGGAAATTGTGCAGAAGAGTCAAAATCATGAAGTTTATGAAACAGTCATATGAAGATTTTATGATGGAATAGGAAGAGCCCTCGATTAAAAATCAGAAGAGTTTTAATCTCTTATGCAAGCCACTTAACCTCTCTATTAACTCTTAGGTTTTTTTCATTTATACAATGAGAATCTACGGGAAACACAAAGGTAACCGGCATAGAATTGTTGAGAGAAACACATACCTTAAATTACATGTATATAGAAGTAGTTTTTAAAATCCTATTTATTTTGAAAATTATTTACAAATCTCTCTATTTTTTCTTGCCAATTAAAATGTCTTGGTCTCTTTTGCTTGCTTCATATTTCTGGTTTTGATTTGGCAATTTAAAAGAGATGGGAACTTCTATACGAAAGACATCCAGAGGTTGCTACCATGAAAATTGATCCTCACACATTGAATAACCCTAGCAAGTAACTTAGCACTGTGGTCCTTTCCTTGACTTGGATGGAAAATAGACATGAAAGAGGAAAGAAGATTCTTCTCCCTCTCTTTTGAAGTCCCTTCAAACTCCCATGACAAGTCATTTAATGATTTGGGGGAATGTTGATTTGGAATGATCCATTCCCTTCACATGGACACTGAACCCAGGGGGTGGGACTCAGTTGATTATGAGAACGCTATGTAGAGCATGCTTAAAAGGGACAAACTTCCCATTTAAGAAAAATATGATTATGAATATAAACATCAGAATCCCTGACTTTGAGAAATCTATCTTTATGTTTTCATTGTCCATAAATTATCATAAAAATGCCAAGCGATTGACAATGATTTGCAGTGTTCCAATGCCAAGGAAATTTGGAAGCACCAGAATACAAAACAATATGAACAGATTTAATCTATTTAATAATCTCATCTGGAACTTAAAATTTTCAACATAGCTTCACTGAGCCTCATTCAAATAAACTGACAGACTTGTGTGTCAGACACTTAAAGAAGACCAAAGATTTAAAATTTAACATTTGCTCATTCTAAGAAGTGGATTTCTTTTTAAATTAAAAAAAGATAGAGCAAAGCTAATTGTCATTTTCTTTTATCATTTATGTTTTTCCTTTTGTTTTTCTCCTTTTGAATTTTCAATTCTCAAGTTCAGAGATCCTTTGTTGGTTTGGTGGAGAGTTTGAACATACACCTAATTAAAAAAACATAAAACTCAGCAACACCAGAAAAGCATTGTCACCAGACAATAAATAATGTTTCCCTCTAAAATATCACTTAAAGATGAATACATTTCAGGAGTTGAAAGGTGGCAGCGCACCTGTGGCACAAACCTTAAATGAAAAATAAAGACAACTGGGTTGTAGGGTGCCTTCGCCTCTTCAAAATAAAATTCTTTGCAACATACAAGACAAATGGTACAAAAGTGAAAGGGCAGTGATGCAGATTGGATAAGCTTACAGCGTAATTGAATTAAGGCTTGTGTGCCACATATGACCACAAAGCAGGCCCACAGCTCGGGCCTGCTGAATGGAGGTGGCTGGCCTGTCAATAAAGACCCTTTAAACTGGTTAAATGCATCATAAGCGTGTGCAGAGAGCTTTCTAGCTAACAGGTGGCTGAGTAAACCTCAGCTGGTGCCACACAGGGCTGTCGCATTGACCTTCTTTAGGATAATTTCAGCCCTCTTTTAAAAAAAATTTGTTACTGTACTTGCTGTGGTGGAAACAATTTAGGGATGAATAATTTCTTTTGGTCCCTGGAGGCACCGGTGGCTCTCTCTCCCCCCTCCCTTTTTTCTCTTGCGCACTCTCTCTCCCCTTCTTTTTCTTGGTCTTGCAACTGAATTAACATAAAGGAACAGTGACAACAGCAAGCTGAAAAGCATAGCTGGTGGGAGGATTAAGTATATCATTGAAAGGAATTATGTTGTAAATGACTGGGAGGGGTAGGGGCTTCTGTTCCTTGGTCCCATCTGGTCCTTAAAGAATACCTTGTTGTAATTACCCCCAGATGGTTTGTGCTCCACTGGGGTCTGGACAGCCAGGTGCCACTGTGCCTGCTGGGTGTGATATTCATTGCTACATGCAGGGACAAAAATGGACTTTATTGAAACCTAATTTCTTCCAGGGTATTACACAAATATGAAATGAACCTAGCTCATCGAGAGAGAGCTTTGTTTATTTCCAAGCCGCAACAGTCTCACCTAAGATAAGGCTGCCTGGTTATTTTACTTTTAACAACTCTCCTAAAAGGAAGAAACAAAAGCAATTTTCAAAGCGTGCTGGATTTAATTCAGTATTTTTAAATAATGGAAGTAGTCAACATCAATGGCAGGTTTTCATTTCTTGCTACTAGGTTATTTTAAAATAACAGCCAAGTAAGATTTTCAAGACCGTGTTTTGATCATTTTCTTATTGAAATTAACATTAAATAAAGTGAATTATAGTATATCTAAGTCTAAACACATTTTGAAATTCATGAGCAAATATTTATGTAACTCAAAATTAAATCACATATTATTCATTAAAAATATACCTCACCACTTAATTTAAGAAACAAGTTTGAACATTTTTTGTTGCACTTTAATATAATATTGGTATTATCATATAAAAATAAGAAAATGAAAAATAAATATTTATAAAAGTTAGCTGTCGATGTACACAAAGATGGAATTTTACAAAATTATGCTTATGTTAGCTTTCTCTCAGGAAGTTGCGCTTTTAATTTTTAATATATTTAATGTATTTTAAAATCAGCAATAATCTGAAAATAAAGGTTAAAAGTCATAATTGTATGATTCAGCTATATATAGCTTATCACATTCTAATTATACTTGCAATGTCTTATAATTCTTATTTGATAAATTGCATAACAGAATATCTTTTAGGTCTTGCTAATTTTAAATACAAAATATTCATCCATTCCCTGTCTTTGCATGTATTGACATTTTAGCAAAGTTACTAAATTCATGACTTTAAAACATGAATGTTTCAATGTAGAATTTAGAAATTTTCAATATGAGAATCAAATGAGAATTATAGTAAGGAGTAGACAATGAACAAACTTTCTTTTTCCTTCCCCCAGAAGTTATAGCTATAAATTGTACATGGTATAAAGAAAATATAAGCAGGGCTAATCCTAATGAGAATATTTTCCTTTAATATATTTGAGCAAAATATGTTAAACTATGAAAATGTTGGCTAAAAACAAAACAAAATAAAAGGCTTCTTGTGTGTATTTAAGAGGGAGTTAAATATATAGACAAACAATCAAACAGGGAAAAATGATTGACAGCTTACACAATAGGAGAGTTGTCAGGCAACACTGAACTTTGTCAGTAAAGAAGAGTAGGTGTTATACACAGTGTAAACAAAATTTTGAATTGAAAACCTTCCTGTCTGAACAATTCCAATATTCTGTTCAAAAACCTTGCTGTATTTCAAGGTCAAAATGATTTTATTAGTATCCACAATATGTGTACAATACTAAGGAAGACAGTGAGGTAAGGTGAAAGAATTCTGGAGGAGGAACCAGAAGACCTGAGCTCCAGTTCAGCCTGGTGCTCAGAGCTCTGTGATCTTGCACATCCATTTAAACTTCATAAACTTCAGTTTCCTCACCTGCAAAATGATTGTAAAAGAGCTTGACTACAAGATCATATTGATGCTTTTAAAAATATGTGTATTTGACGATATCATGAGAGATACAGGAAAGAGCCTGAGGACAACAATGGTTCAAGCATTCATGATTAGGGCTTGAATGATGTTACATTAGGCGGAATGGAGAAGAGGGAGGAGGAAGACATTTAAGAGTGGGGAGTTTTAATTATGACTTAAATAGAATTTTTAAATATTTCACCAGTTTTTTTCACTTTTGGTGCATTTTGGTACACTTCTTTAAATGTTGTAAAGAATTTTTTTTTTAAAAGGGAGATTTCTGATGCCATTTTTTCCATCTTTCTCTATTTCATTCTCTTTATTGAGTGAAATATTTCCATGGAAACTCCTTCCTTGATACTTAGTCATTTGGAAAAGGGAATTTGAGAAGATTAGCATAGGAGCAAAAGAAATGCCTATGCTTCTTTTCCTGACATACTTAACACATAGGTTTCACGATAATCTGGCTTAAGTTTTGGACAATGCCTTGTGCAAAATAACAATTTGGGGCAAATTTGTTAAAACAATAGAGGGGGAAGTTACTCTTTAACAAGTTGATACAGGTTGTGGTTGATTTAATATACGTCATTTATTGAGTAATATAAATGTACTGGGAGTAACTCCGAGATATTCTAGACTCTCTCTAATGTATATTTACACATGCATGCACATATATATGTGTATATATACATACATATACTTATATTATTTATATATATATATATACACACACACACATTCACACACAGATATATATTGGTATTTAACAGGTTTGTAGACCTTAGCAAATGAAAAGTGCAATTCATGGTACTTGGAAAACGAAGAATAAATTTTTTTGTGTATAGTTCTGTCTGAGTTTTAAAAGCATCAGCTTTTAATAAGACAATTATCTGGCATTATCCTTATATGGAATTAATAAATCTTGGAATTAGTTAGGGTCTTTAAGTTTCTCAACTCAAACTTTTTATCTCTTACAATGATTTCTTATGCATTATACTTGACAGGTGGTCATCCAGATTTTTTTTCACTCTTTCAATGATAGAAAGCTCTTTATGTTTACAAAGCAACTAATTTCAATGTAGAGAAACTCTAATAAGTTGTCTTATTTTGAGTTGACATATGCCTTCTTGTGGTTCAGTTTTTTTCTGTCTTAAGAACAATTCTGAATTGCCATATGAAGAAACACTGTTAACCAAGCCAAAATTAGAGATCTTAGAATGCATTTTTTTAAACTTCTAGTCCTTTCCAGATTTCTTAGCACTCCTCGCAGCTGGTTTTGCTGTGCACTTTAGTACTTTTCTTCCCAGAATGTCTTCTTCCCCCTCTAAAACACTCCTGAGGTATCTCCCACTTATATCAAGATTCCTTATTCATTGGTGTATTTCTAATGCCTAACAAAGTATTTACCAACAAATATATATTGACTAAATGGGCATCTGTTATTTAGTATTTATTGAAGATTTACTATGTGCAAATAGAGAAAGAGAGCACAAATATGGCAAGTCTCAAGTAACTTTCAAATAAGCATTGAGACTAAAATGGGATAAGTGTTATGGAAAAGACTGAAAGAAAGTTTAACTAGGGAATAGAGAATAGATTAAAATAGAAAATAGAGCAAATTTTCTTAGAGGAGCCTTACATTTTTCTTCTTTGTAATGTCTTTGAAGAATAGTTATGATTTCAACAAAAGGAAATGGGATGGGGGAGAGCATCCAAGAGGACAAGATGGTGAGAGCAAAGGCCCAGAGTCAGGAAAAAATCCCCATGCTGGAGGTAACTATGAATTCCGACTCTATTCTTTAGGCATTGGTCATTGAAATGTTCTGAGTGTGGGCACTTCATGAAAGCTGTGTACTACAAAGAACTAGAGGAAGACGGTGGCCCTTAAAAGTTAATACTCTCACTGGATAAAATAGAGCAGTATATAAGCCCAACACTGTTTATTGTCAAATCACTAAGCCTCTGTCCTTATTCTAATTATTATGACTCTCAAGACTTTAAGGGGTACAAAGTCAGAAAGCTTACTGTATTTTAGAGAAATACATTTTCTTCCCTATTTGGGTTCTTTTTTCTTAAGAGTAATTGAATAATAATAACTAATTCTTTCACAATAGCCAAGATGTGGAAAACCTAAGTTTCCATTTAAGGATGAATGGATAAAGAAGATGTGGTACGTATATACAATGGAATTTTATTCAGCTATGAGAAAGAAGGAAATCTTGCCATTTGCGACAATATGGATGGACCTTGAAGACATTATGCTTAATGAGATAAGCCAGACAGAGAAAAACAAATACAGTATGATATCACTTATATGTGGAATCTAAAAAAGCTGAACTTATAGAAACAGAGAGTATAACGTGGTGGTTCCCAGGGGCTGGAGGAGGGGGAAATTGGGGAGATGTTGTTAAAGGTAGAAACTTGCAACTAGATGATTAAGTTCTGGGAATCTAATGCACAGCACAGTGATTATAGTCAACAATACTGTATTAAGTACTTCAAAATTGCTAGCAGACTAAATCTTAAATGTTCTTACCACAGAGAAGAAATTATTATTATGTGACAAATTGAGGAGTTAGTGAAGACTTTGCTGGTAATCATGCTGCAATATATAAATGTATCAAGTCAACATATTGTACACCTTAAATTTACACAGTGTTGCATGTCAATTATATTTCAATAAAAAAAATTAAACAGCAAGTGATTCACGCAAGATTCCAGAAAAATTATACACAATGAATTAGCACACTTATCTTGCTACACAAACCATATGAGGAGGGAAAGGAAACAGATCAGTGGGGAGTAACGTCACTCCAACAGTGCTTTCCTGGATTAAAATGTTAATTTAGACTTTGACTTTGGTTTTTCTAGATCCTTTGCTGAAATGTCCAAAGTTTTCTTCTAATCTTGGAGAAGATTGTGTGTAAGGACACTAGGTCCTCTGCACAGACACATATTTCCTCATGATCCACAATTCTGTAATATCCACCCTAACAGCCTAGTGATCTGCAAAAAAATTTAAAGAAAAGAAAAACTTACCTAGATACTTGTCATTGTTTTATAATTGGTCTTTCTGTCTCAAATTTTATCCTCTTCCAGGCCTCCTTTTTTTACGGGAATTATTTTTTCTAAAATATAAATTTTAATTCCCTCTTCCCTCGATGATAAATTTTATGTTGTGGTATTTTTCCAAGATTTAAAAAAACCCAGCTAATTCCATGCTCCTTTTCCTCTGCACCCATCCCATCCCCAGGGAGTTAGGCACTTCCATTATTTAATCAGTAGACTGAAATAGCGGCACCCTAAGTGATTGTCAAGGACCGTAACCTTGAACTCACTGCTGCTTAATGCTCATCAAATACTTGGTTGGATAACATAAATTTGCAGAAGATTGCCTGAGTGAAATATAGTCCATGTGTTCCTGTAGATACAAAAAAATCGATCCTCAGACTAAACCGCACAAGCAGAAATCCACACATCTGGACTATATGGTTTATTCTCTTGTAAAACTGCTTTTATTAAACATAATTTGGCATTACGTCATCATTGGCACATCCTAAGAGCCACCGTAAGAAATAGCCTGTGACATCTATTTTAATAGAAAGATGTTGTTGAAGACGGTATATTGTTCTCTATTTGACTACCTATGAGGAAAAACTCTTTAGTTTCAGCACCAGAAATAGGTTTGTTCCTTTTTCTTTGTAGGTAACATGAATAATGTTAATTAATTATGTTCTCATTTTTGCCTCCCTTCCAGAAGGCCTAGAGGCCAACTGGTGGCTTGTTCTGGCATTTTCTAGACCTTAACTATGGATTCTGTATATCCATTTGCTGCTGACTTCAAATTATCTATTCAAACTTATTTTTTACACTGAATTCATTTCATTATTCATTTTTCTTTTTATTTCATATTGTTGTGAGCCACTTTAATTCCTTTTGTGCATAAATGAGAAATAAATGAAAAATTAGCTAATAAATTCACTCTCTTTCCTAAATTCCTAGTAGATATTGCATATATTTCTACTATTGCTTTTATTACCATTAATTTGTATTTACATGTCTGCCATTCACACTGGACAAAACACTCTTTTAATGCATGATCCATGTCAGTAATATTATTCTTTATCTCAGGACAATTAGAATGGCTAGCTAATAATATGTATAAATAAGTCTACGAGGTTGAACTGATATCTGAATAGAAATGAGAAATACAATAACTTTGAAAAACAATGCAATTTACTAATCTCTTGACTTACAGCATGTCAAGTTTTTGCAAGCAAATTAAACTTTTCGCAAAGCTAATAGTAAAAGTTAAAAAGTCAGACAAACTGCTGAAAGAATTCCAAGTCCTAAATGAATTCTTGTTTATTCTATTTCTTGTGGCCATTAACATTTAAACAAATATTCAACTAAATACTTTCTCTATTGTGCATGTGTGTGCTAGTGTAGCAGACCACAGATGCAATAAAACTTATAGTGGGATAAACATCTCTCCTATATATGGATAACTAATGACAACATATATCTATTGTATGTATATGTACATATATATGCATATGTAATACCTATGTAATACACATATGATAAATATATAAATTTTTGTTACATATAAATGTATAGGTATATATATATGTTTTATATATGCACAGAATATAAAACCTTATGGTTTTATATATATATATTTAACATATATGTTTGTGTGTATATATATATATATGCACACACAAATATATGTAGGTGTATACAAACACATATGATGGATATGTGTGTGTATATATATATTATAGTCATTTATGTAAATTCATAGATATATTTATCCCAAAATAAGTATTACTAGTTCTATTTACTGAAGTCAAATTCCTTACTCTGTTTTCACAATGAAACATTCTTTTGTTTTCTGACTTTTCTAGTCTAATTTGATCCTAGCAGTGCTCCTTTCTTGGCCTCCATGGTAAACTTGTTCCTGTAATCAGTTTTCTGCTTACTCCACAGTCTATCCCTGACCAATTTTATCCTTATTTATGGCTTTATCTACAAAATTCCAGCCCACTTTGCATTCAGCTCCCCGCTTGGACATGTCCACATAATTAGCATTGTTTCTCCAGATAAATTCATTATTGTCCATGCCTTGACACTCTCACGGGATTGCTCCTTCGCTTAAATCCCTTCTCTTCACGGTTGGCTTTTCCCGTTTCCTGTCCCCCGAACCTGAACCCTGGAGGTGGTTATTGTCTCATTCTCCTCTCTGACTATTCTTCCCAATAACCCATCCAGTGCCAACTCCTTCTCATCTTACTTCCTAGATATATCTCACATCTTCTCTGCCAAATCATTCTACCACCCATTTTCTCCTGCTGGATTTTAGGTGAAAGCCAGAATTATTTCAATACTGCAAAATTAATCCTTTTTTGTTTTTTGACTGATTATATTTAAAAGGCAAATATTACCATGTATCCTACACGCTTAAAACTCTTTATTGGCTCTGTAGTGCTCACAGATTCATTTTTTTTCCTTGTTAGCATGGCATGTGTGGTTCCTGCCTATTGTTCCCCTCCTTCCTGAGAAGTAAGCCTCTAACGATGCACAAACTTTGTATTTCCTTGCATGCACTACACTGTTTCAGTTCTAGAAGACTTTGCTGGCCACTCTCGTTATCTGACAGATTCCTTCTTCCCTTCTTCAACCTTCCAGATAATGGAAAGAAGATAGGTTTTAAGGTCAAAGGAATCCAGGCTCAAGTTTCAGCTCCACCACCTGCTGTTTCTGAAAACTGAATAATGGAGAATGAGTCAAAACCCTACTGATAGACCTCTTTCCACGAAAATTACTACCAAGCAATCTGTTTAATAAATTTAAAAGAAAATTCTTGCTTTAGAAGGAATTTTAAACTCCACTAAATATCTGCTTATGGTATTGAGGCTTCATTGACTGATCTTTTACAGTTACACAGATTTGTGTTCTGAATTAAAGATCTTATATAGGTTGCTACCATCAGCTATTCTGGAAAATTCAAAATAAATTATAAGGGATTGGCCTTTTCTTTCATATTTCTACACATGTGATCAAAATAATTATATTTCTATCTCAAGTTAGTGTTAAGCAAATATTTTTATCTTAAGTCATGCTGGTCAAAATGTTGGCTCTGTGTGTGTGTGTGTGGGTGTGTGTGTGTTTAGCTGAGTCCAATGGCAGATTTCCAAATATATATCTTGCTTGTAAGTGTTTTCATTAGAGAGTAGAAAAAATAATTTTATTCTTATTGGCAGGTGTATTCCACATATGTGTTTATTCTAGAATTTGCAAACTGTGACGGCTTTCTTTTCGGTATGAAAATTGTAACCGTGTGTTTTAAAGGGCAGAGGAATCCTGGCACTAGAGTAATCACTTCTAGTGATATTTAGTAGGTACAGAAATGGTGTAGATATCTCTATAGCTATAAAGGGATTGTTAGCACAGAAGATGCTAGAGAATAATGTAGGACAAGAAGAATCAGTTTAGCACAGTCCTAGAGATTACTCATTAACTGCCTGTTGCAAGAGGCCAGACTCTGAGAATTCCCTTTGTCCATTTCACTTGGAAAACATGAGCTTCTCAAAGAGTAATGGTTCTCTTGAAATCTCTTTTTGAATTTCTAGGCTCCTCTCAGAACTGAGAAGATAATGAGGTATACTCAGAAGGGTTTTCATAGGTCAAAAACAACCTTCGATAAACATTGAGGTCAATTAAAATTTGGGGTTAACTCAGCTCTTCCTTTGATTATGAACCATATAATAAGGTAAAACAAATTTATTAGAATTAACTTCTCTATGATAGTGGGATTACAAATTATGTAAATTGCTTTTTTTGCTTAATTGAATTTTTAAAATTTTCTTCAATAACTATACAAAAAAGAAAAATTTCTTTTTAATGTATCTTCATAGATGAACATAACAGAAGTCTCTACATAAAGTGAAAATATTTTCTATCACTTTATTTACTGCTAGTGATGTTTAAAGGAACTTCAACATCTTAGGGATATATGCATAAAAAAGTGTATGCCATTTTACATTTCAGAAAGGCACATGTTATACTTAGTACAGTATATTATATCTAAAGTTGGGGCAATTCCTCTGTTTTTATTTGTAAACAATTTTTCTCAAATTCCACAGGAATATTTTACATAGATCCTAAAATGATATCCTCTAAGGCACAAAACGAAGTCTACTTTGCCTTAAAGTTTTAAAGATTTAGAGGCACTTGGTTATTTTTATTTGTTTCAGGGCAAGATGGGGTAGTACGAGCAAGAAGGATGGTCAGAGGAAGTGGGGTATTGAAGAGAATCAAAATCAAAATATGAATCATAAATTCCTTATGTGACCTCTCACACCAGAACTTCCGTGTTCTCTTGGTTTCTTTAGAGAAAAAGGAGGAGAGTGAGAGTGAAAAGGAGACAGGGACAGAGAGAGAGACAGAGGGAGATTGGATTAAAGAAAGAATTGAGTGGTCTATGGGCATCTCCAAATAGGAAATATTTCTTCTATTTTCAGCCTTTCTGTGGCGGGAGGGGGCGGGGCGGGGTTTGTTCGTTTCTTTTGTTCTGCTTTGATGACATCCCCTCCCAATGTGAAAATTCACTTCCCCATTCTGCCTTCTCTAGTCTCATTTCCCCAAAACTTCTTGGCTGCAGGTCTGCCACAGCATACTCAAACATTTCCTCCAAGAAAGCACTCCGGAGTCTGAGCCAGGTGTTAAGTAGCAGCACAGCTGGAACCAGACATTTTGACTTGACTTCCTCTTAAGGGGACAGGTAAATTACCATTTTTGATGCATAGTGTTTTGCAGGTTCCTTAGGATTCTAATGCCTTTGGTGGTCCTTTGGCCTCAGATTATCATAACTCAAGATTTAAGGTTGAGTTTTTATTTTTTTAACATTAAAAAGTAGAAAAATGCAAAATTTGATGTAAAAACACTCTCATTCAATATTGCAAATGTTAATTGTTTTGTAATTCTTAACTCAGATTGTATAGAAACAGATAGATACGTACACTTACACAGATGCGTACACAAACATGCATATACACACTGAATGTTCCATTTCATATAGAACAATATAGAGTAAATGAAGATCTCCTTTGTTCCTTTCCTTAAATCCATTACCCACTCTTTCCCTCCCCAAACCAATGCCAAAGTATTAATTTGATTCCTTCCAGTCAACTTATGTTCTAATGTTTTTGCATACATATGTATGTGTGTATCTCCACTAACAATATATTGTATTGCTTGGTGTGTTTTTAAAATTTTTGCATAAATGCCATTGTATAATTCAGCAAATCGCCTAACAGTATATTTTTTGTAACTCCCTTGATATATATAAGACTAGGTTACAGCTGTTGATTATAGTATGAATATATCATAACTTACTTACCTATTTTCCTGTCGACCCTCATTTATGTTGTCCTTGTTTCTCCATTACAAATAATGTTGCAGAGAATGTTCTGATACACATATTTAAGAGTATATTTACTTACTGGGCTACAGAGCATGTGCATAATTCAGCTTCAAAAGATATTGTTGAGACATTTTCTAAAGTAGTTGTACCACTGTATATCCCCCAGGCAGAGTATACGTTTCCATTTTTCCACAAACTTATCAATGCTTGGCTTGGTCAGGCTTAATTTTTTTTTTTTTGCCAATATGATACACATGAAATGACATAGTGTAATTTTCCCTCCTTCTGCTGAATTTGGGCTTTGTTTGTTCTTCTTTTTCTAATCTCTTAGGTGTAGTTTAAGATTGTTTATTTGAGCTTTTTCTTGTTTGTTAAAATGGCCTGTATTGCTATAAATTTCCCTCTTAGGACTGCTTTTGCTACATCCTATAAGAGTTGGTATGGCGTGTTTTCGTTTTCATTTGTTTCCAAATATTTTTTGATTTTTCCCTTTATTTCTTTGAGAACCCATTTGTTGTTCAGTATCATGTTGTTTAGTCTCCACATTTTTGTTTCTGTTCGTTTTTTTCTTGTAGTTGATTTCTAGTTTCACAGCACTATGGTCGGAAAAGATAGTAGATACAATTTCAATCTTCTTAAATTTATGGAGGTTTGTCTTGCTTCCCAATATATGGTCTATCCTTGAGAATGTTCCATGTGCATTTGAGAAGAATGTATATTCTGCTGTTTTTGGATGGAGTGCTCTCTGTATATCTATTAAGTTCCTCTGGTCTAGTTTTTCATTTAAGTCCACTATCTCCTTGTTGACTTTTTGTCTGGGTGATGTATCCATTGATGTAAGTGTGGTGTTGAGGTCCCCTACTACTACTGTGTTGTCATTGATATCTCCTTTTAGGTTTGTTAATAGTTGCTTTATGTACTTTGGTGCTCCTAGGTTGGGCACATGCATGTTTATATGTGTTATGTCTTCTTGGTGGAGAGTCTGTTTTATCATTATATGCTGCCCCTCTATGTCTCTTTTTACCAGTTTTTAAAAAAATTCTTCTCCCCAAAGCTCACCAGTACCTAGTTGTAGATTCTAGTTGTGAGTGTCTTTACCAGTTTTATCTTGGAATCTTCTTTGTCTGATATAAGTATGGAAATACCTGCTTTCTTTTGTTTGCCGTAAGCTTGGAGTATCATCTTCCATCCCTTCACTCTGAGCTTATGTTTGTCTAAAGTTGATATGTGTTTTCTGGAGGCAGCATATTGTTGAGTCTTGTTCTTTAATCCATCCTGCCACTCTGTGTCTTTTGATTGGAGAATTCAATCCATTTACTTTTAGAGTGATTATTGATATATGAGGGCTTAATACTGCCATCTTATCACAAGTTTCTCAGTTCTTATGCATTTCCTTTGTTTCTTATCCCATGTATTTCAGACTACCAATTTGATTAGGTAGTTTTCTCTGTTGGTTTTGTTCTTTTTGTCCTTATTTATTGTAAATGTCTCAGTTCTAGTTATTTGTTTAGTGTTATCCTTAGGTTCGTATAAAAAATCTCATAGTTGAAGTAGTCCATTTCCTGATCGTCTCTTATTTCCTTAGACTATACTGACTCAGTGTAATTTTAATTTTCAGTTCTCTGATTATTATTAATAAGATTCAGCATCTTTCATTTCTATGTTGACGATTCAGATTTTTCTCTCTTACATTACAGTTTATGACCTTTCTCATTTTTCTCTTGGGCTACTTTTGTTCTTTCTTCCTTTGTCTCTCAATTTCTCTTTCTCTCTATTTCTTTCTTTTCAATTGTCAGACATTTGTCATAATAGCCTTTATAAATTTTTTTTCTCAGTATATTACTTGTTTTCAATTTGGCCTCTAGTGTTAGTTGTCATAAAAAAGTTCAGATTTTGATATAAGCAAATTATTAATCTATTTACTTATGAGTCATCCTCTTGTGTGTTTCTTAAGAAATCCTTTTTTATCCAAAGTTTCAGAAGATGTTCTTCCAAATATTTATCTAACATGTTTTAAAATTATTTTCCATATTTTGAAATTTAGTCCATCTGGAATTTATTTTATTTTACAGCTTTATGTAAGTATCAAATTTACTTCTTCCCATGTGGAAAGCCAATTGTGCCCACATGATTTATTGAATAGTCTATCTTTTCCCCACAGAATTGTGTTTTTACTTCTATGGTACATAAGTTCTTATATATGCTTGAGTCTGTTCTGGATCCTTTAATTTTTTACAGACCTTTAAATCTATCCCAGCATCAAACACAATGTTTTAATTATGTATTTATAACAAGCCTTAATATCTACATGACAGATCCCCTGTTTTTCTTCTTCCTTTTTTGGAATTGTCTTGGTTATCTTGGCTGTTTACCCTTTAATATGAACTTTAGAGTCTCTTTTTTTCAGTTTCAGTAAAAAAATCACATCAAGATCTTGATTAGAATTGTATTGAACATTTGTGATAATGCTGGGAATTTCTCCTTCTATGAAAATAGTTTGTCTCTCTCTGTTTATTCAGATCTATTTTATTTCCTTCAATAACATTTTGCCATTTTCTCAACACAGTTCATGGGCCTTTTTTGTTATATTTAATCCAAGGGATTATAGAGGTTTTGTTGCTATTCTGCATAGAAAACCCTTTTTTATTGCATTTTTATTTTGATTTTTTGCTGATGTATAAGAACATTTTGGCTTCTGTTCTTCTATGGATCTTGTTTTATTAGCTTATAGACTATTTTAGGTGTTCTATGATAGAAAATTACAGTGTCAGTGAGTAATCACAGCTCTGCTTCTTCCTATCCAAATCTAATATGTGTTGTTTATCTTCATCTTTGATTAGAACCTTCTTTTAATGATGAAGAGCATCCAGTTTGTAACCCTTTTCTTCCTGTTTCTGACTTTAGTAAAGATGCCCCCAAAGTTTTGCCACAATTGTGAAGTCAGATGAAGATTTTTTGGTAGATACCTTTTATCTAGCTAAAGAAGTACTTCTATTACTAATGAGAGAGTAAATTAGTAATATGTTACAAAATCGATGTTGAATTTTATTAATTGCTTTTTTGTGTCTGTCAAGAAGACTGTATGATTTTTCTCTAATCTCTTCTTATGAGAATTTCAAAAGATATGGAAAAGATGAAAGAATATGTAGCATCTGCTCTCAGTGCCTGCCTGTTTCCCTTTCCTAGGCTGGGGTGACTGTCCTCAACTGCAGTGGGTGTAGGCCACTAGTGGAGCACAGCTGTCTCTGTCTCCAGAGAATTACTCTTAAGCAATGGGGCCTGCCTCTGCAGGGAAGTTATGTGCCTCCTTACTTTGCCCTTCACACCAATCCTCAAGGCACTTCCCAGTCCACAGCCCACAGCCAGTGACTGACTGATTTAGTCTACAAACGGTCCTCTGCCTTACCTCAAGGTGGACAATTCTGAACTGTGATATGAGCTCCAGAACTCCTGTGGGCCAAGGCAGGGAAGATTTTACCTGAGATCTCATCTTTGCTCAGCCCCTTACCCCTCACTCTACTGCATCCCTCTGTCCCTACAACTTTTGTCCCTGTAGGGTACCTACATTGTTGCCTCATATCCTTCTCCTAGAGAATCTGACATAAAACAGATTAGTACAAGGAACACATAAAAGTTCAATCCTTTACTTTGTTTTTGCTTTCTTTTTCTCTCACTCTTTCTCCCTATCTATGTATTTGCTTCTCAGTGTATATGTATGTATATATACATATTTGTATATGCATCTATATGTATGTATGTGTATGTTTACTGCTTTATCGTTTGAAAACAAGTTAAAGACATCAGTACAGTTCAACCCTATTATTTCATCAAGCATTTCCTACAGGTAAGGAGATTCTTCTACTGCAAATTTAGTATGATCATAACATTTTATCCTTCAATCTATTAAAGTTGTGAATTTTGATTACAGATTTTGTTTTGAGACTTTTTGTTTTGAAGTGACATCAATTTACACAAAAATTATGAAATGTAATTTTCACCTAGTTTTGCCAAATGGTAGCATTTTTTTAATTATTTGAGAATAAGCTAAGGACATGAAGGCCCATTACTCCTTAACACTTTAGTGCATAAAAACAAGCATTCTCTTCTACATAACCACAGAATAACCATCAAAATTAGGAAATTAACATAGACCTAATATCATCATCTAATTGGCAGATCTCATTCCATTTGCCATTTACCCCAATAATGTCCCTTATAGGTTCAAGATCCGATCCAGAATCACATGTTAAATTTAGTTGTCACGTAGCTTTAATTTTTTTCAATTTGTCACTGTTTCTCTTCTTGTATTTTATTATTTTGACATTTTAGAAGAATACAAGTGAGCACTTTAAGGTGAGTTACTTTAAGTTAATGGAAGATATAGCTAATTTAAATATATCTGATATTATTCCATGGGTGATGCATTTTTGTGCAAGAATACCACAGAAATGAGGCTTTATGCATCCAACTCCTACATTTTGAAAAATTCAATCTTAACTCTCCTGTCTTTTAATTGTAGAGTTAATCTATTCATATTTTGATAATCACTAGTATAGATTTTTATGTATTCCTGCTATACTTTTTTGTGTTTTCTTATCCTTTCCCCCTTTTTATCCTCATTTTTCCCCATTCTTTCTAGCCTGTTCTCTAGAGTGTACATTAGGTATATGTTGGACCTTCTCATTCTAAACTTCATGCATAAATTTTGCTTTTAGTAAGGATTTCAGATTAGTAAAATCTCTCAATCCTTATATGTATGCAAATTTACTTGTTTTTACCTCTTTAATAATTGCTTAGCTGGGTATAAATTTTCTTTAGTGCTGCAATTTCTTCATTATTTTCTGCCATCTAGTGTTGTTAGTGAGGAGTTCATGTCAATACATCTCCAATTGCACTTGTTGATATTTTTTTTTCTCTTGTGACTGACAATCATTGATAATATGTAACTTCAATACAACTTGCTAAGTGTGTATTTGCCTCTGCTGGTTTCGTTGGTATATGTTTGCAGTATCTATACCACAAAAACCTCGCATCTGAACACTGACAGGCGTCTTTACTAGTTTTTCATAGGTGATGGTTTTCTACGCAGCCCTAGCTGGTAAGCTTTCTCTTTAGTCCTGTGGGTGGATTTTATTTAGTCTCCTTTTTAAATCTGACCTCTTCATCATTCCTCTAATTTGATTCAGTTTCTTGCAAGTTCCAGCCCTCAGACAGGCTTCTCTCCTCTGCTAATGTTAAAACCTGGTCTCCAACTTTAATCAGGCCTGTATTTTGGCCTGACTTTCCTATAATCCCTGAAGCTACAGCTCAGACACATTCATCTAACTATGAGTTTCCTCTTCGTTTGGCATTGAAAGATTTGTCTTTCTCTTTTCAAGTTCAAAAATGATTTTGTTTGTGTGTTTTGTTTTGTTGTCTTCTCATACTTTTTGTAAGTTAAACAAATTGTAAATTTTTAAAATAAATTAAAAGCAAATTGAAAATTATAAATTACTATGCAGATCTCTCTCTCTCTCTCATATACACACACAGAAAGCTCACATCCTATGAGCACTGCGAACACTGTACCCACTTTAGAGAGGGCTTACACAGGCAACTAATAACACTTAAAGCTAATATGAAACACTTTACCTGATTTTCTATATTTCAGCCTATCCTATGTCATATCCTTGAAATTAGTGTTACATTTCACTACAGCAACAATGTCAAAAACATCAGAGTTGGATCAAAGAGCCAAGCTAAGGTTCCAATAGAACTCACATTCTTTATGTTTTTACTATTTCCAAGACAATATTTTTAGAGTTGTTCCAATGACCGTGATGTTTTTAGTTGTAACTCCTGTGTCAGAGGTTTTCACATCCTTCACCATTCTCGTAGATCAAGTTCTCACCCAGAAACCAGAAAAATTTCTCTACTGCTCTGGAGACTAATGTTAACTCCCCAATATGAATACTGAATAAAATGGTAGTAGGTTTTGCTTTTTTGTTTTTTGCTTGTAAAATAGATATAATAATACATACTTGATAGCTTTTGAGAGGATTGGATAAAATAATGCACAGAAATTTGGTACTATGAGTCTACCATGAAGTAAAATCTCAGCAAGTAGTAGCCATTTTTGCTATTATTGTATTAATGTCCTTCAGGAGCTACTGCCCCATCCTCAAGGTCACCTCACCACCACGTGGGAAGCAAGTGTGAAACTTTAAGTTTAAAATGTACATAGCAAGATTTCTTATTCACAAACAGAAAATTATAGAAAGTAATCAACAAATACAATTCAACTAGAAATGTTTTTCAATAGTAAAAAGCAGAGGAGATGTTTCATATAAATGAATTTTCTATATACCAAATTCCTACTGCTTAAATAACCATTTTAGATGGATGTATTTCTAAAATATATCGCACATTTTTCCTGCTTCCTAATCAGTATATGCCATATCTAAATCCCTGTTATTTAAATGACACCAGGTTATCAGTAATTAGGTTAGCCACTGTCCTAGATTTGTGGGTCTACCCATAGGAGTATACAGAGTTTTGCTACTATTGTCATTCCCAGGATGACTTCTTGTTTTTTAAAACAGTCTGCTAAAGCCATATTGGTAGGTGGGGTAGGAATAAAAATGAGATGAAGTGGATTTTCTTCATGTGTTGGGAAAATGTCCAGTGGAGAGAGCTCAATCACAATTGCTTAAGATTGAGTACAATTGACAGGTGATCCATCCTGAAAACTAGACAGCTCTAGGATTTTTCCAGTTTTTCTTTCTTCAGGATACAATAACTAGGTCCCATTCCTAGGGATTCTATATCAGTAGCTACATCTGTGAAAAATAACAAGTGACTCTGATATAGATGGTCTAGAGAGACCACTTTAAATAACACTCTCCATGTTTTCTGGGAGAGTCACTGAAATGATTCAAAGCTGGTGTCCTTCCTATGATGCTACATCTAGGGAGAGCTTTATATATATGAAATGTGGCAAAACCAAGGGAGAAAGTGAGGCACCATGGGAAGAACAATAGAGAGGGAATCATATTCTAATCCTGGCTTAGCCAGTAACTGGTTGAATAACCTTGGGTATACTATTTCACTGACGGACCTTAATATCCTTATCTGTAAAATAAAAGAATTAAAGAAACTGCTAGAGAGTCTTTAAGGTCCCTTTCATCGAAATCATGTTAAGATTCCTCTCTGAACAGGCTACCAATGAATTGAGGTTTTGCGAGTCTTGAAAACAGTAGTAATACGCAGTAATATGGTCAAATTATATCATTCATTCTTCCCACAGTATCCAGAAATTTTGTGTAAAACACAAATCAGATCATATTTCTGATAAACTGCACACCAACATCCTATTGCACTATTAATCAGTCGAAATGCCTTACCATGGTCTGCAAGCCACCCTGCCCCTTTCTTGAACCAGCCTTGTTCCACTCTCCCTCACTTTCGCTTACTGTCCTGACCTTCAGCTACACTGCTCTTCTTTTCACATTCCACTTTTCCACTTTAAAACAGTGAATTTGTTGAACACCTAGAACACTGTACTCTCAGAGCCCCACTAGGGCTCTGCTTCATGCCAGACGGGTCTCTTCTCAAATGTCAACTTGTCAGAGAAGACCTTCCTGACCACGCTGACCAAAGTAATGCAGCACCTCCCACAGCACTCTGGAGCCATGCTTGCCAGCTTTGCTTTTCTCAGGGCACTCATCGTGATATGATACTGTGCAGTTACTTCTTTACTACTGTCCTGTCAGACTCCCTCGTTTAGAATTAAACTCCATGAGAGCAAGAACTTGGTCTAATTCGCCTGAAAGACAAGTTGTGTGAAGAAAACAAAAGAGGCACAAAAACACGAAGTTTTTTGTTTGAAGTATGACTTTCCAGGTCTCCGTGCATCAAATTCTTTAAAATCAATTACCCTCTAATTTCTCAAACTTTTTTTGAACAAAAATAATCATTTTGAGGTAGGTACAACCAGTTATTTGAAATCTGGTTGCCAAGTATTCCTGTGCTTAAACTTCTTGTTTTTTTTTTTAAAGATTGGCACCTGGGCTAATAACTGTTGCCAATCTTCTTTTTTTTTTTTTCTTTTTTCTTCTTTTTCTTCTCCCTAAAGCCCCCCAGTACGTAGTTGTGTATTCTAGTTGTGAGCTCTGTGCTTACACTTGACCACTGATCAAAAATGCAAAGATAATATAGCAGCTAACTGCCAGTAACCAAAAGCATTAGCATCTATTCCTTCAACTTCCTTTCAATAATCAACATTGACTCGTGGTATGTTTTTTTTTTTTATTAAGGTTATGATAATTTACAACCTTGTGAAATTTTACTTGTACATTATTAGTTGTCAGTCATATCGTAGGTGCACCACTTCACCCTTTGTGCCCACCCCCCGCCTCCCTTTCCCTTGGTAACCACTAATCTGTTCTCTTTGTCTATGTGTTTATCTTCCACATATCAGTGGAATCACACAGAGTTTGTCTTTCTCTATCTGGCTTATTTTGCTTAACATAATACCCTCAAGGTCCATCCATGTTGTTGTGAATGGGATGATTTTATCCTTTTTTATGGCTGAGTAGTATTCCATTGTATATGTATATACACCATATATTCTTTATCCAGTCATCAGTCAATGGGCACTTAGGTTGCTTTTATGTCTTGGTTATTGTGACTAATGCTGCAATGAACATAGGGATACATGAATCTCTTTGAATTGCTGATTTCAAGTTCTTTGGACAGATACCCAGTAGTGGGAGGGCTGGGTCATATGGCATTTCTATTTTTAATTTTTTAAGAAATCTCCATACTGTTTTCCATAGTGACTGCACCAGTTTGCATTCCCACCAGTGCTGCATGATCATTCCTTTTTCTCTACAACCTCTCCAACATTTGTTATCTTTTGTCTTGGTTGTTTTAACCATTCTAATGGGTGTAAGATGATACCCTAGTGTAATTTTGATTTGCATTTCCCTGATGATCCGTGGTGACGCACATCTTTTCATGTGCCTATTGTCCCTCTGTCGTGGTACATTTTTATAGAATTATCTCTTTCCATGATGAAAAGTATAGGTCTTAAAAATCAATTGTACTCCTTTTAGTCTGAACTTCCTCATGTCTGAAGTGGTGAGTTCTGGGTACTAGGTCTAATGCCTGCACCCACGCCTAGACCTTCCCAACTTCTGAGCACTTGCCTCCCACTTGAAATGTGTTTCTCTTCCATCTTCACACTCTTCCTTCCCACCGACTTCTTTGCTTTCACTTAGCTTGAAAAACTTTCACTTGACTCTACTGCCCCCTTTAGATATCACATATTTCTCTTTCCTTTCTTTGTCAAAGTGCTCCAAGGAATGGTCTGCTTTTATGGTCTACAGTTAGTTTTCAAATCCTTGCAATCCAGCTTTGACCTCCATACCCTTATGGTACCGGACTCCAGAAGGGCTACAGTGGTTAATCCTATTTCTGGCAAACCCAATGTTTTTTCTCAATCCTAATTGTCCAGGGACTCTGTAGCATTCAACACTATCAAACTATAAAACTATGTGTTATATACTTGTAATTTATTATAATCCTCACAATATCCTTTTAAAGTATGTATTATTAACCCATTTACAATTGGGAAAAGTGAGGTTCAGAGGCATTAAATAACAGCTCAGAAAAAGTGGAGCCACATTGGAGCTCAGTTCTTTCTACTAGGCCACATTAATTTTCAAAAGCAAGGAAGCATAGTGTGTGAGTAGGGGAGATTTAACATATATTTTACATTCTGGTTATTTTCTTTTTATAAAGGTAGAAGTCAACCTAAACAGACCAGGCCTAAGTATTGATGACAATATTTGGTGATATGTATTAGAGATACTTACTCATTTGTGCCTAGAAAAAGATTGAAAAAATATATACTAATATATTTTTATGAGTGGATAGATCTGGAAAAAGTAGGTCTATATGTGGCTTTCTTTCAGACTTTCTATATTTTCTCATTTTTTATATTATATTCTGATAAGTACTTTACATTAATAATAAAGTGAGAAAATAAGGTTCACTCATTCATTCAAAACATATTATTGAAGTTTTACTTGAAAACTATGTTCTAGACTCTTGGGACACAACGATGAAGAAGACGTACCTGATTATGGTCTTTGTGGAGGTGGTAAAGGAAACAAAGTGCTATGGTACAACTAAAAGGAGAACCAAATCCAGCCTTGATTGATGCAAGAAGGTTTCCTGGAAGAAGCACTATCTAAATTTAGACTTGACAACTTGGGGGAACTTAGCCAGGTGAAGGGAAGAAAGGAATACTCTAGGAGTAGAAAAAAATATAAACCAGATCCTATGGATGTTAAAAGTTTTGTTAAGAACTTGGCTACCATTTTGAAGGCAGTTAATTGATTTAATTGGGTGTAGGGGTGGGGATGGTTAAGGGTCATAATCAGATTTGATTCTAGCAAGATTAGTCAGGTGCAGACAGTTGATATTAACCTCAGTTGCACATTAAAATGACTTGTGGAAGTTTTACAATATACCAATGCTTGAGACCCAAACCAATTAAACTCTAGAAGTAAGGTGTGTGTGTGTATATGTGTGTGTGTGTGTGTGTGTGTATGTACACAAACACCTATGCATGTAAAGCTCCCTAGTATTCTAGTATGCAGCCAGGATGAAGAAACACTTGATTAGAAACAATTGTGTGCTGGAACCAGCTCATAAGCTCAGGAAAGCCAAATTTAAGCATCACTTTCTGACTCCATATTCAGAAATGTGATACATTTCTGTGGTATCACATTGGTGGCTTGAAATTAGTCATGCTGTGAATATTTACCACATAGAAATTGGCAAATACTACAAATTGAGACTTTTCTTTTCTTCCAAGAAGTGATTGTTAAATATTTACCAGCACTCCATCAATAGAAAGTGGAAACAAGACTAATGTAGAGAAGACAGCAGATCTGAAAGTTAAAGAAATCCAGAAAAGAGATGGAGAGACTTGTGAAATATTTAGCTTGCAGAAACACAGAATTTGGTGATTGATGGGATATTGGATAAAAGGAATGGAAAGACAAAAACTGCTCTCAAATTTATGACTCAGACAACTGGATCCATGGTGTTAGCATCACTGTGATAAATATAAAAGGGAGAAGTCCGTTTAGCTGGAAATAGAGGGACCAGAAGGAGAAGTTTTGACATATTGGATCCAAAGTGCCTGTGGGATACGCACTTGGAAATGTCGACTGGCCAGTTGGATACTTAGCTCTTAAATTCAGGAGAGATTGGGGCTGGAGGTGAAGAGCTGAGCCCCACCTCCTTCAATTTATACTTGAAGCTGCGGCAGCAGAGGAGACCACCTAGGGAGAGTGCACAGAGTAAGGGAAGTCGGTGGCTTAGATGAGCCTGGGAGAAAACCGATGTTAAGAGCCAATGACAGCAAGAGGAGACAACAGAGACAGTTGTGGTCAGAATGGACATGGTCGGAAAGAGAGGAGGGGAGGCAGAATTGAGCAGTGTCACAGAAACCAGAGAAAGAGAGTAACTAAACCAGGACATGGAAGCTCCATAAATGCTGCTGAGATATAAAGTAAGATAAGGATAACCCGCCAGATTGAGGTGGGCTAGGAGTTGAAGGAATGATAAATTCTTCCAAGTTTAGCTATATGGAAAAGAGAAACTTCAGGAGTCTTTGTTGTTCTTTATTGTTATGGTTTTAAAGTTGGAAAGATGAGCACTTTTAATTGGGTCATTAGAGAAGAAATTGAAGGAATGAGAGACGGAAAGAGAAGTGAGAATGCTAAAAAGACAGGAAGTGGTAGGATTCAGAGCACCGGAGAAGGATCAGCTTTAGATTAGACAAAGCACTCGTTTTCTATACTAACCAGGGAGGTGGAGGAAAGGATCCAGTACAGCTGCGGAAAAATTCTACATGTTTTGGGAAAAGAAGTTGAAGAAATTAGGCTTCTATTTGCTTTGTGAAATAGAAGGCAAACAAATTCTGTGAGAAGGATCTGAGAGGTTGTAGATCAGGGTTGTGAGGAGATTTAAGAATTTCTAAATAGTTGCTGAGGAGAACAAGAAAGAGAAGTACTGCCGGGCAGCAATGAAGACCGCGGGCGAGTGGGAGATAATGTGTTTATGTTGCTTCTAATCTTTCTGCTCATGTAATTTTCTGTAGCAATCAGGGATTATATTTAAATAACTTTCTTATTGTTGCTATTTTATGTATCATTTTACACTGTGTGATATACCATTATAGTGACATATCTTAAAATTTCCTTTTGTTGGAATTTTAGACTGTTTCCAGTTTGGGCTATTTTAAATAATGCAGCTATGACTAACTTTATTAATAACTTACAATTTGAGTGTTCCTTTATATTTGATCAAAGGATGTGAACTCTTCGCAGATATTAACATCTGTTTTTAAAAGCATAGTCCCCAGGCCAGCCCAGGTGGCCTCACGGTTAAGTTTGGTAGCCTGGGTTTGGTTCCAGGGCGTGGGCCAATACCACTTGTCTGTCAGTGGCCATGCTGTGGCAGTGGCTCACATAGAAAAAAGGGAAGATTAGCAGTGGATATTATCTCTGGGTGAATCTTCCTGAGCAAAAAACAAAAAAAAAAAAGAAAAAATGTCATCCCTAATGATTGTTTCCAGCAAAGATTTCTCTGCCCTTTTGCCAACACTAGAAAGTCTTGTTTTAAAAATATTTGTTTAATATGTAACTCATTCTATGATTTTATGTATCTTTCTTTGACTATCACCGTGGTTGAATATTTCCCTTATATTCTTTCAACTACTGGAATAAACCATCCTAAAATATTTTCTTGCTTAGCTAGAAAATTAATTTAGCTCATTTTCTTCTTTTCTTAGCAGAAGTTCCTTTAGGATTCTTTTAGAGAGATTCTAAATGTACCCATATATGTAGATATCACTCAAACCTCCATCCTTACTTGTAGGCTCGTATCTATTTTTTAATTTTGGAAATGATTATGACTCACTGTTTCAAGTATTACCTTCGTGGTTGCTGTATCACAATCCTATATAATTAGCCTCACTTCTTACCTAAATTTTAACCTTACATTTTGATTCAGGTGCCAGCCTCTCAGCTTGAGAGCATTCTGATGAGAGAGGAAGACTGTATCACAGGAGCAATGGACTCATCCTGGGGAACAAAGAAGCACAAGACTTAAGGAAAGGGACGTGAGATGGAAAAATCAGTTTTGGGAAGCGTGAAGCCATCGTGAAAGTGCTGTCAGGTAAAAAGTAACGCCAAAAATTGGAGAAAAAGATGAAATAGATGCTAAATTAACTTAATAATAGATTGTGAACAAACGTCTTAACTGATATTATTAGCATTATTGCTGTGTTTACAACCCTATGATCTAATCTTATCTGATTTTTAAAATACAGTAATTCTTTTTCATTTTTAGATACTTATTCTATTCTATTACTGAAAAATCTTAGAGATTATACACAGTGGCTCTGATATTAAATTTACAGGTTATTTTATCCATCTGAGATAAAAAGCTTTCAATTCTCTTTTCAGAAAGAATTTAAGGTGGATGATTGCAATATATCTGAAATTTAACAATAATTTTAAATGACTGGATATTCTCTTACTGCCTCATTACCCAGCTTAGACTTTACTCCTTATTTATTCCACAGTATCTGTTCTACATTCACATCAACGTATCATGGATGGGATCAGCTGTAGCGTTCTAATTTGTGATTTTCATTAGGCTTACTAACAAAATGGAAATGTTGCCCTGAATGACATCAACAAACAATGTCTATAAAATATAATAAATATACAGTAATTTGTAATCTTGAGGATTATATGGTACCATGAGGAAAAGGATGCAGGCAGCGTAGTGGTTGCAAATCCCAAGGACAAGGAATCCAGAAATGCAAGTGTTGGAGAGCACTAGCAATACTTGTGAAAAGTGATCTCAGATCTTACACCATCAGCATGAATCATTTACACAGTAAAATTCCCACAGTAAAGAAGGACAACAGATCACTACGACTTTATAAAAACAGACATTGAGATGACCCAATTTTCTTTGCCCTAATTCCAAATTTACCAGCACTGTTGGAAATTATAATGTGGATTGTGACATACACTCCAACACAGCAGGGATGTTCATTTTCTGCAGATGGGCATAACTGATTCCACCTGTAAAATTAATAGGCTGACATTTTTGTTTATAGGTAACCTCTTATTATATTGGCTAATATGTCTGTATATACACTGTTGGTAAGAGCTGGAGTTGGATAAAGAAGTAAAATTCAGTCTTCTTTGTCTTGTACCAGACTTCTCTTCTAGACATTTTTCTGGATAAGGAAAAAATTTATTATACAATTTACTTTTAGAGATTTTGAGTTTATGGATTTGGCATGTTAATTTATTAATCAATGTATAATACAAAGCATTAGCAATAAAAGTATTGTTCTAAAAATGTTCTTATTTTAGACAAGGTAAAAATTATGGCTTCAAAATCAATGTTCAAAACAGTAATACCCACACTAATGAAAACTACACTTTTAATAAATAATATTGTCCCCTGTAGTTGAAGACATAATTTCAAATATAAAAAATAAAAACTTCTACTAATATTACATACTATTTTAAAATACTCTAAAATCAATAATCTGCAGGGTCATAAAGATGAAAAAGATTAATTTTTAATCAGGGAAAAGAGAAGATTGAATCTGTTACTGAAAATAAAGCAATATATCATTTCTTGCTAAATATAGTTATAATGTTTTTCTTATGTTTCTATTCTCCTTTGTAAAGTAGAATCCATTTTTAAAAAGTCAAAAAATGATAAATAATATTTTCTAAAATTATGATATGCTTAATATGTCTTTTTCAATTTTTAACTTTTAATATAAAGATATTCTGTGGAAAAATGACTTTGGAAAAAAAGATTTTAAATAAATAGGGATACTTTTGCCCTTTTATGAATGTGACTAAACAAACACTGAAGAAATGATGACAGATACATTACTCATGTCTTTTCCTTAGACACAGATTTTCAAAACTCTGTTTTAGACGTTAGCTATCAAATATATGACTGAATTGTGAATTAAATATATTCTTAGTCAATATTGAAATTTAAATTGATACTTTTCTAAGTGAAAATTAGCTAATTTAATGGTATTAAATTCACCTCCAATCTTTTCCCTCTTTTTTTAGTTTAATCCTTCCCTTCACATTGGTGGAAACTTTCTCAAATATAAATCTTTTCTCTGTCTGAGCACCAAATCACTCTATATTTTTATTAATAAGTGGGATATGTTAGGGTATGACTCACCTCAAATTTCTTACCAATGTAATTGCATCATTGCTATTATTGATGAAGCTCCAACCAGTGCTCCAAACTTGTGGAAATGGCAATTGCTAGTCCTACATATCCTAATATACAACCCTTCCTCTCAAATATAACTGTGGTCTTGCCTGATGCCACTCTCAGGAACCCTGCCAAAAAGTTTGTTCTGTTTTGAGAATTCTGTTTTGAATTCCAAAATGGTCTTAATTTTCATTTGAATTCTTTAATCCTAAAACTAATAATGTAAAAAAAAAAAAAAGCTCAAAAAATCATAGTTGTGTTCGTTTTTCAGTTGTCATTACCTATAGAATTTTCAAGAAACATTGCAATAGCCTACCTCATTCACCTCAATAATTGGTTATTCTACCATACAAATGTCTTGAGTCTGTGAATTATCTTTTCCTTTCATGTATCTCAACTAGTTGTGCTATTTTGTGAATTGTTTCCCAATGAATAGCTCACTAGTTTTGAAAGAAGTCACCAAATCCACTCAACCCATAGCAACATAAACAAACAAAGGTAAAAAACAAAACAACAAATGAGTGAGCTGTTTTTTCAAGTAAATAGCTCATTGCGCCATGATTATCATTTGGTTTGCATATACTCGATAATGGTAGCATAATATTTCAGGAAGTAAACTCATTTCTGATTAATAAAATGATATTTATATCATAGTATGAATGTTCAGAAAAAGAGATTATACTTAAGACTGCCTTCCAAATTAACAAAACCTAATTCCTCTAGTACCTTATTTTATTTTTCAGATGCCAAAAAGGTAAGGAGCATGTTCTTTAAGAGAAGAGGCTGAGGCATCCAATAGTTAATTTCAATCCCAACTCATCTTCTCCTAAGTAGGACCATGACATCATGACCTTGGTTTATCTTAAATCCTCATTATTTTATAGAACTTGGGCTATACCATTATGTACTTGCTTCCCATAAAAATTACACCATTTATTTCACCAACTGTGACTTTTTTTTCAATTATATTTTATGTTCCCAAGGCTGATAACATATTTTTAGTTTCTCTGTATCCTTGAACTACATAGCATAGTTCTAGTTAAAGGGGGTGTAGGTGCTTGATGATTTAAATAATTAGTACTATGAACCATAGTCTAATATCTTTGGGTCATAAATCTAAGACCTGTTGATCTTACCAGAAGATTTTCACACAGTTTCATTATGATCTCCACATGGTTTCCAGGTATTGTAAGATGCCATGAGATGTAAGAAACATCCTTAATTCAGAAAAATGTGGGAAAAGTACACCTTAAAGTTAAAGAAATAACTAGAGTTTGCTGAAAACTTAGAACATACCAGGCATTGTACTAATGTAAATTCATATTTAATTTAATTATCCCGAAGTACATAATAATTTGGTAAGTAAATTTGTTTTAGCATGCACATATTAAAGTTTGTTGAAGTTAAATAACTTTTCCAAAGTGACAGATATAGCAGGTGGCAGATAGAGTAAGCTTAGAATCTAGTCTAATAGGACAATTCTATTAAACAGAGCTGGTTTCGCTTTCATCATAAATGGAACAACTTACGAGGGTATAATGTGAGGCAGTGAAAGTCCTCATGTGCTTTCACATTTCTTTTTGACCCTCTTACCAGGCACTAAAATTTAATTCATTTCCTTTATTAGAGTTTTCCTTAAAGGAGATATCTGGGCCCAGGATTATTATAAGAGTCATTAGCATGAAGATGCATTTAAATTCATGAGAATGGGTAAACTCTCCAAGGTAAAGATGTAGAAAAGTAAGAAGGCTCAATAATGAACACTAAGGAATTCAAGCATTTAGAGGCAAAAGGAAAAAGAAGAATAAGCCAAAGAGGAAGAAAGGGAGCGGCCACTGAGTTGAGGAAAACCAGGAAAGCATTGTCATGAAAGTTAAAAGAGGGCAGTATTTCAAGAAGGAGGGAGTGGTTGACTCTGGTGAAGATTGCTGAGAGTTCAAGTAATATAAATCAGAAAGCGGTCTATTGAAATAAGTCATTGGATGTCATTGTGATCTTGATAAAGGCATTTCAGTGGAATTATGGGGTGAAAATCACTCTGCAGTGAATTGAGAAATGGGAGGTGAAGACATGTAAACAGCTAATGTATACAACTCTTTTGAAAGTTTAACTTTGAAGGGGTGCAGAGAAATGGGATTGTAGGTGAGGAAAAGGGATGCATTTTTATTTATGACAGGAGATTCCAGACTATGTTTATATGCTGATGGGAATAATGGAGTAGAAGGGAAGAGAGGGGATAGCTAAAGGGGCAAGAGCCATAAGAACTGCAAGAAGAGAGGATGAAATCCAGAGGAGGAGGGTAGGAATTTGCATTTGAAGCTGGGGGAGAAGGCTTTCTCTCAAATGAAATAAAAGGGGGAAAAGGAGATAGATTTTAGTGTAGTTGGGATTTTAGATTTGGTGGAGAAAGCATGAGGCATTTCCTATCAAATGGCTTCTATTTTTTCAATAAAATATGAAGTGAGGCCATCAGCTGATAAAAAGAGTGGAATAGGGATGAGAAATGTTTGAGGAGAGTGGAAAATATGTAGTCTCTTTAAGAAGCAGGAAAAGTAAACCTACTGTAAAAACATGATAACATGACTGGGAATTATTCAATGTCAATTTGATCTTTGAGGTTTAAAGTGAAACCAACCAGCTTCAATAGGGTGATTTTCTCCAGCCATACCTAGCTGCTCCCATGAAGGCATTGAGAAGGCTGATGGCAGGTATTTTTCACAATTGAGGTTTGCAAGACAAGCACAATCACGGGAGAGAAATCAATGTAGAGGGTCTTTTCAAGCTTGTGTTACAATAACAGACATTAGACTTTAGGCTGTATAAGGGTGAAAATGAAGCTAGGAGGGGCGCAGAATAATGAGAAACTGGTGAGAAAGCATTGGAAAATTCATGAGGTAGGCGAATGGTAGTGGTGAGGATGCTCAAGCAAATGACCTAGGAATTAGATGTTTGTAATACAGATTGTAGGAGTTAAGTATCTGTTTATGATAAAGCATAGGATATGAATATAGGAATAAATTGCTTAGGCAGATTGAAGCAAAAGATAAATAGAGAAAATGAGGCTGAGGAACTGGGACTCTAAAGTGTTGGTGTATTCATCTTTGCAGATTTTCAAGTCACCAAGAATGATGGCAGGGTTTCAAGAATAGTTGAAAACAGTAAGGTGAGAGATAAAACATTTGATGGATAATGACGTATGCACAAGATTCTAGTAGAGAAGAAGGAAATATGGACATAGGGTAGATGTCTCAAGTACCCAAGCAAAAACAGTAACGGTAGTAAAAGTCTAGAAGTCATAAGAAAAGCAAAGAGGATATCAACTCTAACTTTTTGTCCCTGGTCTACTTGTGGATTGAGAGAAAAAAAACAATCTTCATTTAAGAGAATAGCAGGGAAAGTTATCCCTTCTTGGGAAAGCTGAATTTCAGTTAAGGTAGAAATGTTTTGCAACATTCAGATTATTTGCTCTTCCTAAAATGAGAAGAAAAACATGACTAATAATGTAGTTGTAATGAAAGTCTTTGAAGATGTGTGTTCAAAGCCTGTTCTCATTACAGATGAAATGTAAGCTGCCAATGAGTTAAGGAAGATTGTGTATTAGTCTTCTACTGCTGCATAACAAATTTAACTGCGTAAAACAACATCCACTTATTGGCTCACACTTCTATAGGTCAGAGTCTGACATGGGATCACTGGGTTTTCCACAAGGGTTGACTTCTCATGTAGAAACTGGTAAAGAATCTGCTGACAAGCTAATACTGGTTGTTGGCCAAATTCACTTCCTGACGATTGTAGAACTGAGGTCTCTGTTTCTTTGCTGGCTTACATCCAGGGATTGCTTTCAAATCCTAGAAGTCAACTGCATTCTTTGGCACGTGGCCTCATCCACTTTGAGGCCAAAAATGGGGTGTCAAGTCCTTCTCATACTTAAAGTCTCTGACTTCCTCTTCTGCTGTCAACCAGAGAGAACTCTACTTTTAAAGGGTTCATGTAATTAGGTTAGGCCCATCTGAATAATCTCTCTTTCTTAATGTTAACTGTGCCATATAATATAACCTAATCATAGGAGAAACAATTCATCATATTCACTTTCCCAAGGATTAGTATGTGAAATCTTGGTGACCATCCTAGAATTCTTGGTAACGAGCAAGAAAGAGTAATATGAAGTGTGACACTGGCACTGAGATGATGGGTTGTCCTGAAGAAGGTGTTCAGGTGAATCTGGTCTATGAAGGCTCTCGTTATCCATGGGATATGGATATTAGATATTTATCCAAGGATAAAGTGAATCCTTTAACATGGAACACAAGGCCTTTCATGACTGACTCCTAGAAATCAGTTCAGCCTCATCTCTCAAATTTCTCTCTTATTGGCCATACACAGCACCTCCATACACAGAATACCTCCATTTTCCTAAACATGCCATGTTCACTCAGGCCAGTTAACAAAAGAACAAATTCAAAAAGTCACCTTTGAATTCCTTAGGACCAAGTTCTTAGTAATTTTGATTCAGGCGTACAAGTATATTGCAAAAAGACATCTCTTTTCTTCAGTTAAATGATTAAATTATGGTCGGGTTTATGGAATAACTTGAAAGGGCTGATTGCTTCAAATACTGTGGTCTTACATGACTTGGTCCTTCCAGCATGGAGCTTTCTAGTACAACGGATATTCTGGCATATGAGAGTGGAAGTAAGGTGAAATAAAGTGATTATTCCAGGGTATGGAACCAGACAAAATGACTTTGAATCCCAGCTTTGCCACTAAATGTGTGATCATGGGCAAGCTGTGACACTCCGCTTCCATTTCCTCATCTGCAAATAGTGGTGAATGACCATCCCAATGATGGGTGGAATTTAAGATAATGAATTAAGAGTGTCTGGGACATTATAGATTCTCAATAATGTAAATACTTTATAAATATGTGAAGGGGAAAAATGCTGTTAATCCAGATTTACAATTCATAACCAACACCTCAGCTTCCGTTTGTATAAAATGAAGAGATTGAACTAAAGGCTCCCTAATGCTTGTTTAGTCATTATTATCTAAATTTGGTAGCATTTAGCGCTGTGCTAGTCACTATAGAATACAGAAAAATTTAGCAGACACAACCAGCCTATAGAACCCTAAAGTGTAAAGATTATGATAAGGCCCAATCTCATAAAAATTAATTAGAAGATACTATGCACATCAGAACGTGCATAGTATTAATAGAATACTATTAATAGTATAAGAATCTTAGTGCGACTATATAGGTGAAAAAACAAAGTAGTCTAAAGTTCTAAATAAACATATACAAAGAGTAAGAGTTTGCAACCAAACTAATAAATGAATTTATTTATGGAAGCAGAAATAAAGAAATAAATATTAACAATTTCAAGAAGGATTAAATAACAGCATTTTGGTACAGAAGACAATGAGCAGAGGGAGCCCCCACCTTAGCTTGGTGGTAGGAATAAGAAAAATACACAAAAAAGATGGTGGCACTTTTACTTCTTTCAAATTTATAAGGAAGTTCCTCAAAAGTGCAACTGGAGGAGAATGTCAGAATGTTGATATTTTCCAGAATCACACTCGAGGATTTGGCAAGACAGTAAATTTGTGTTAGACCATAAATAGAATGTGTCACTTAGAGAGATACCAAGATCGACTTGGTAAAATTGAATGCCATCTGCAGAGAATTGGATCCTAAAACTGGGAAATGATTTAGATCATAAAGAGATAGAAGCTATGACTATTCCTTATTCAATATGGATAAGCAGTTCAGGAAGAAATGAGCCAGTTGTATTGAAGTTTGAAAAGTGTATTGGCTTTTCTCACTCATTTTATTGAATGTTTTAAGAAATTATTGAACAGGTATTTGGAAAGGCTGCAGAGTGGCTAAATGAGTGGGCTCTGGGCCCTTGGGTGAAATACTTAACCTCTTGGGGCCTCAGTTTCCATATCTGTAAAATAAAAATAGAAATGGTCCATGTTTCGTAGGGTTGTGAGAAAATTAAAGGAATTAAAGCAGAGGAAACAGAAGAATATCTGGTGCCCTAGAGCATTGTCTATTTTTCTCTTTGAATTATTAGCCATGTAGTTAGGGCATTGTTGGCACATAGAATGGAATTCTAGGAGCCTTTTGAGTTTTCACATTTATTTCAGAAACATTCCCTTACCTGAGGCTCCTAGAAATGAGTAAAATGAGTATGAGAGGAACTGAGCCCTACACCCACCATCATAGAGCTGTTCAGTGGAGAACCAGGGCTCCTGTGAGTACAGTCTGTGTCCTAGGGTGAGAAGAGTAAGAGAAAGATCAAGAGGAAGCTGAAGAGGGAATCATAGGGATGAAATCCAATAGATTAGTAGGTAAAAGAGAAAATCAGCTAATCAGATAGAGGACTAAACAGAAAGAATAGAACATCAATCAGCAATATTCCTCAAAAAAGTGTTGCTACATTTGAAAATGATAATGAAGTACTGCGAGAAAAACATCAGAAGAACACAAAGACCCAGAATTCACTTCCTTCTTTAACTTTTATTTTCATCTTTAAATTTGAACTAATCAAATTCATTATGTAGGGTTGCAAGCTGGTTTTAAAATATAACTTGTCCTTCAAAAGATTTATTTAGCGCCAAGTTTCAGCAATCTTTCATGCCAGCTTCCTCCTGCAAACCCGCATTATCAAGATAAAGTAAAGAAAATTAAAAAAAAAAAAGGCACCACACAGAATTTAGACCAGCTATTGTTTTAACATACATTACATGTCAAGCTTGTACAAACCAGTTTATTTTAAGTCCTGGATGGTGGGAAATATACATTTTTTAATTGCACACATCCCAGTTTTACTAGTTTGCTCATTTTACAACGCAGTTCTATTGAACTCCCATTAGATTGGCTATTATTTTTCTTGGTAATAATAATAGTCCATGCAAGATATATGAATTATTTCTACAATCACTATCAAATGTTTTTCTGGACCTAATTAATAACAGCCAAGGTGAGGAGCATCCATACATAATCGTCTTAGGTGTCAGCATAGCTTAGCGAAAGATCACGCGCAGAGTTGATTTTCTAAATATCCACTGAAATAACATATTGATTCTTTTTTAAAGGAACGTGGTAAAGAAAAGGAAATTGTACATGATTATTCAGTCTTTAGTGAAAAATCACATAAAATAGCCTTCAATAGGTCAAAACAAATTTTAATTTACACTATTTGATAAATAGCCTTGTAATAATTTTGAATGATACAATTGACTTGCAGACCTAATAAGCCAATTCTTTTGAAGAGCAGTGCAAATTACTGAAGACATTGTTATCCTCTCTCTACTTGGATATTGATTCATTTCTATATAACAGGAAAAAAAAGAAAATTGTAATTATAGCAGCGCTGTTCGTTCTATTATAAGTAGAGGACTACCAACATTTCTATTATTAACCCCTGTTGTCACTGGTTTATGATCTCAGCAGTAAACTTGGCATGGATGCTGCCTCCTTGGGAGTACATTTTTTCACCATGTTTCATAAGCCATTTGTCTATTTATGAATTATACAATTGCCAGAAATGATGTGCACTCGAATAGGCTTTTGATTTCCAATCACTCTGAATAAAGGTTTACGTTTTAAAATGAAAGCAGAGGCTTCAAAATATTCCATATTCCTTTTGACATTTTTGGTTTGTCCTTTTTATTTTTTTAACTCCCCAATCTGTCTGTTTAAGGCTAAATTTTAATATAAATTAATAAAACGTGGTCTCAAGAAATTGGCTCACCTCACCCATGTTAACAATTGGCACAGATTGCTAGGGGAAAAGTCAGCAGCGATGATTGGTATCAATTGCCGGACTGACTGAAATGGCGCTATTAGCTTTGTGACAGTTCACTCAACCCATCAGGTGTGGGCAGGGACCTAAAGTATTTAACACGCATTTGGAAAACTTCTGATTCACATGCGTACCAACTAACACAGGATTGTTTTCTGTAAAGTTTGAATATTATCAAATAAATACTTTGTCCTGTCAAGTTACTTTGAAGTGTATTTTGCCTATTTTGGCTCAAAAGGCCTTTCATGATGTTTGATAAGGGAAACCACGGCTCAAGAATATGAAGGCATGGGGGCTGGCCCGTGGCTGAGTGGTTAAGTTTCATGTGCCTCACTTCGGTGGCCTGGGTTCCCAGGTTCGGATCCTGGTTGTGGACATACTGTACTCGTCAGCATGCTGTGGAGGCATCCCACATACAAAATAGAGGGAGATTGGCATGGACATTAGCTCAAGGCTAATCTTCCTCAAGCAAAAAAAAGAAAAGGGGAAAATTGGCAACAGATGTTAGCTCAGGGCAATTCTTACTCACCAAAAAGAAAAAAAAAAAGGAATATGAAGGCATGGACCAGAATTATAGGCTCTCCTCTTCTGCACCCCACCCTCAACTCCAGAAGTTTTACAGCAAGACAACAGGATGAATGCCCGGCCCATGAGGACACAACCCCGGATTGAATATTCTCAGCATTTGTTTGGGGACTTGGGGAAGCAAGGGATAGAGTTCAACAAAGCCTCAAAGTTAGGTATGTGCAATTTCTAAATTTTTTTGAAACTAAAAACCAAAAAAAGGTATTACATCATTTAAAATATTATAAACTCCATTACATATATATGAAGATAGCTGTATAATGTACAGTTATATACATTACATATACACCAAATATAACATGTACGTATAAGGTATAGTTAAAGATAAACACCATTTACCCACCACCAGTTAAAAACAGAATGTAACTGGAAACTTTAAATTCCCTAGAAACCTCTGCATTATTGAATCTCCCTCCTTCCTCCAAGAGATAACAAGTAGCCTAATTTTTCAAAATACTTTACATACTTTTCTTCACATATTCATCTCTAAATAACATTTGCTCAGTTTTCCTGTTTCAGATGTATTAAATAACTGGAATGATGCTGAGTTTGTTCTTCATGTGTGTGTGTCTGAGGAACTAGCACCTATGCCAGTCTTCCTCTACTTTGTATGTGGGATGCCTCCACAGCATGGCTGATGAGTGGAGTAAGTCTGCACCCAGGATCTGAACCTGTGAATCCCGGCTGCTGAAGTGAAGCGCACAGGACTTTAACCACTCGGCAACAGGGCCAGCGCCAGAGTTTATTCTTTAAACATTTTTAAATTTCACTTGGTTAAAAATATTTTGGGAGTTCATCCAGTTTATGATAAATAGTGTTAACTTAGTTCCATTGCTGTATGGCGTCCCCTTTTTCAACCCACCACCAGTTATTTATCCATTCTATTGTTGGTGGACTTCGGGTTGTTTCCAGTTTTTTCTACACATGTGTATTCTCTAGTATGTTCCCAGAGTCTAATTAGGAGCTAAACATTATTTAAAATAATTGCACTAATATGAAATTACGCCAATTCAGGCTTAGACATTTGAACATAATTTTTATCTACACTGCCTTAGCCAAACTACCTTCTGAATTACAAAGCCTAACAGACTAGCCACACAAACAGGGATTAATTTTATCATAAAGGTTTTCTTTTTTTCAAATTTCAAATTAAAATTTTTTAAAAATTTTTATTGAGATTATGATACTTTACAACCTTGTGAAATTTCGTTGTACATTAATGCTCATCAGTCATGTTGTAGATGCACCACCTTAAAGGTATTAAACTTTTAAAAAATCAGGACAAATATCTCCTGCACACATTACATAAGCCAAAGCTTCTCTCTCATTGAGTGTGCTGCATATAAGACCAAGGAGGCATTGCCCAGTAGATTCCCTTGAGAAACCCAGTTATTCTCTCCATGCCTGCAGTTTGTTCCTGAGGACAATTTTACAATGGAAATGCTTATTTGTAGCCAGTTTCCATTCAGCATTTGGTTTTGGTTTTTAATCTTCCCCTTCTACTGCTCTTGCTTGCTTCTTCCTTTAAGCCCTTTCTGATATTGTCCCTCCCGCTTGAGCAATCGTTCTATCTCAGTCTCTCTGTGGTCTGGTCATTATTGAATCTAATCAATCCCCATCTCTCATTCCAGTCTTGGTCTGGATTTCTCTCCTGCACAAATACCTTTTGCATTTTTTCATAGATATTTCTTTATATATAATGCTATCCTCTAAATGTTTCTACCTTTCAAGGAATCACTTTGATATTTATTATCTTATTTCTAAAGTGCTTTCCTTGTGTATGTTTTTATTCATCAATAAAATGAGGGCTATTGATGGCTTGGCATCGTAGCTTTTATTTCTCTTGTATTTACTACATGGCTTTAGTGGATACTGTTATTATTTCTGGCTTCTCAGAGTTCCTGAATATTTTCTTTCTCTTTGACCTGCCCACTGCTCAATGGCACTATATTTCAGAACTTCCTTGATGTCTAGATTATGGGTCTTTAGAATGTCACCGATTCATTCATTCCTTTAACAAATATGCCTTGCATACTGAATGTGAACCAAGCACTGTGCTAGACACTGAGTAGACAGAACAAATAAAACATAGCTCTTGCTCTCAAGCAGTTCTCAGTAAGAGTAAAAGAGTCGCAAAAAGATTATTACAATGTAATGTGAGTAAGGGAATGGCAGAGATAAGCATTGGGCACTATGGGAGCTTATAAAATTGACGTGCATTTAATAGAGCAGGGGAAATGGAGAGATCACAGAAGCCTTCCCGGATAAAAGTGTTACAGATTGAAGAGATATCAGGTAGGTGAAGGGATAGAAGCAATCTGCTATGCAACCATAAGTGGTAAACACACGAACATATTAGCTACTATTATTAATGCAGCACAAGCAAAGACGTGGAAACAAAACATCTCTGAAGGTCTATGGTAGGAACTGCAAGTAATTGCTAGAAAGTTACACTTGGCACAGAGAGGCAGGAAGTGAAACTAGGAGGCTAGAGATAGAGGCAGTGGCAAGATAATGGAGAGCCAGTATGCTGTGGGAAGGAGCTAAGGCTTTTTCTTAAAGGTGATGCAAAGCTTTGAAGAATTTCAGGAAGAAATCGAAGAGATCTGAATATTGTTTCAGATAAATTATTTAAACATCAACAAGGGCAGATGTGATGAAGTAAGAAGACTGTTGCCAACTTGATCTGAGAGATGATGAGTAACCCTAAATCAAAAGGGGAAGAGAATGGGATGAAGTTCTCTAGTTTTCTATCCCTTTCTTTCTTTATTTTTCTTGATAGTACCTCTCTCCACTGAACACCTGGCATAGCTGTTTGTTTATTTTGTCTTCCCCTACTAGAATGCAAGCTCTGTGGGAGTAGAGACATTGTCTGTTTCTATCACTGCTCCAAACCAGTCACCTGCACAAGCAGCACTCAATAAATATTTTGGGTCCAATGAATGAATCATGTGAGAGGTGAGAACTGGATATGACAGGGATGATTTCCAGGTTTCTAACTTGAAAGGCTATTGTGTGGACAGACACGCTTCCAACTGAGACACTATGAGAGATAAAACACATTTAGGAAGAAAGACAGTAAATCAAGTTATAAAGTCAATATTGTGTAAGCTGTGTTGAGTGAATACTTTTCTAATCTATTGAGGTAATTGAATTGAAGTGTTATTATCATAAGATGATATTTTATTGAGACATAAATGCCAAAGAATGTAGTGATCATTTTCCTGTTTTTAATTTTAAACACCCAGGAAATAATTATTTTGGGATCCATCTAATCATTCCTAATGACAGTGTAGGTTGTCTTCTACAAATAAGTCATTCATTTATTTGGTTCACTCATTTATCAATTTTTTCTATGTTTGGTATGAACATGGCTCTCATGTAGTATGAAAAGGAAAATGTTCTGTCTCATTTTCATTGGGGAACTACATGACCCTCTATGCCAAGGTCAGCTGCCAAGGTTAACCTGCTTAAGCCCTCCTTCTGACGTTAAAGATTCTAAGAATGTCTGGTTGATGGATACCAACTTGTTTTCTTTCTTCATGGGGTCAGCGAGTAGATATCCATCAATCCATGTAGAAAGAAAATTATTAATAAAATATACAACAAACATTAAAAAGTATTTCAATTATCATTTTAAATCTTTCTCTCCAATATGGCATCTTGCAATCTAACTTGATTACTGTGATGCATGATGAATGCTTTAATCCACTTCCATATGATTCTCACAGGACAAGGCCGAAAGATTGCATGAGTTTATCCTTTTCAGGATTTGAGTAAAATTTTTGTGTTCAAGAGTAGTACTGGGGAAGAGAGTTGTGTTAGTTTCTTACTAAAAGGTACATCAATGTTTACCTAAAAATAGTCAATTTGATTCAATATAGTCTAAAAATATTACACATTGTAGAGACCTTATAATTGTTAAAATGTAAAGATGAATCAAAAATTTTCAGCAATTGCTTTATTCCACAACAGTAAAAAAATTTTGGACTGTGTAGTTGAAACTACGGATAGGAGAAAAATGTTATAGCAACTTTTGCTTCCATTTGGCACACCTTTTCACAGCTCTGCCTCAGCTGGGATTCCTGAATGTGTTCATGAGGCTCTTGCCTTTTATTTAGTATTTTAAAGTGCACCTGGGAATTTGCATAAATATTTTCAAAATGGCAAGATTCAGAAGAATAAAAATTTTTATCAATGTAGAAATTGAGTTAGAAGGGCATCGCCTCTACTAATGAATAACATAGACTTGAGAAAAAATTGAATACATTCCTTTAAAGCATTGGTATATGGTATTCATTAAGAGCAATTTTATCTAAGTTAATCTCTCAGAGCTACAGTCATTTAATTCAAGGCTCTAAAATGAAATTCCACTACCATGACACTCTTGCTCCCTTATTCAAAATCTTAGTAGAAACCCCAATGGTCTAGGCCAAAAGTATGCATTTTCTTCATTGATTATCAAGTTTCACCTTTTGTCGTCTTAAACTTACTTTTGCTCAGAACAAAGATGAAGATGAGCTCAAAGTTTAGCCTTCTTTCTTGTCTAATACTTCACAAAATGGTAGAAGAAATTAAATAAGGAATATCTTCAGGAAAATAAACAAATGGAGTAGGAGTCATTATTAGAGAGGAGAAACAGTGGCAAGTTTCCTCTAGAAGAATTAAATAAATGAGAATGACTTACTAAGTAAAACAAGTTGGAGGAATCTGAAGTCCAGATATGTAAAAGATAAGTCTTGCTCCACATGTGGAAACACAACTTTCCAACAGGACCCCTAAGAAGATCCACAGTTTTCCTCTGCAAATATGGACATCAGGAATGGTTGGTGAGGCAGAAAGCAGTGATTCATTGAAGGGTTATTTCCAGAGCTGCTGCTCTAGTCAGCTCCCTGTCCTTCTGGTGAGGGTATTGGAACCCGAGAAAGACAACTTCCCCATTCTAATATTGAAAGAGCTTTCTCCATATCAGCACTCCCTAAAGACAAGTTTTCTAAATCACATTGTCTGTCCATACACTGAGCTCCCAGGCAGCCATCTCCTCCAGTGAGAGGCCTTGTGGAACCACAGAGCTACCTGAGTGACAAAAAAGAGAACTCATACCAATTATCTTTATTAATTAATCTATGTCTTCATTCTATATATGACAGGTAGCCAATGGTCACTGGACAAAAATTCATAGTTAAAAAGAGAACTAAGATCAACAAAATTTGAGGAAAATCAACATCATGAGAAAGGAAGTCCAAAATGAATAAATAGAGCAACTAACTCCAAAGGTAACAAATTATTCAGGATATATATTTTCAAATTCTAATTAATACCCACAGAGAGATTCAAGATATATTGTAGCCATAAAACAAGAAGAGAATGTTATTAAAAAGAAAACATCAGAAACAATATAAGATCTTGGGAAATAAAAACATGAATGACAATATAAGAAGTTCAATAAAGTGTTTCAAAGGCTAAGTTGAAGAAATTTCCCAGAACTTAGAGCTAAATAAATGAAGAAAATGAGAGAAAATGTGACACATAAATTGAGACAATGCATAAAGTATCAAGCTAACTGGAATTTTAGGGAAAAAATAAAGAGAACAAAAGAGCAAAAATTACAGAAGTAGTAATAGAAGAGTTTGCTCCAAGCAAATTTCACAGTCTTTCTGAGTCTTAGCTTCCTCCTCTGTAAGATGGGAATAATAATACTTTCCACACAGTTTTACTGTTGTGTTTTAAATGCAATAATGTAGGTAACAACATCTACTAAATGACTGTTTAATAAATGCTAGTTATGAACATAATTCCTGTGTCTCATTTTTTTCCTCTGTGAAAATGGAGACACTACTACCTCACAGGGTTACTGTGATAATTAAATAATCTCTCTTTCTCTCCTTCCCTCTGTCTCTCTCTGTATGGATATAAAACATAAAATCCACTTGACATAAAACAGACTCTTGGGAAATAGTATTCCTCTTCCTTTTATCCCTAATCAATTTCCAAGGCTCTAGCTTTTCTAGCACCTCTCCATAGTAAAACAGTTGAATCTCAGTGAACGGTACAAAGTAAACATATCTGTTTCATAGTAGAATGAGAAGTAGAGTGTTGTTTTGCTAAACACCAGTATAACATAAAGAAGTGACTCACACTTTGAGTCTCAAGTATCTTTGCTATTAAATGGGGATAACAATACCGACTCTATTTAGATAATGGTGTTCTGCATATCAAGTCAGCTTCATCTATGAGTGAATGATGTCTCCTGGGAAGAGAGCAGAATAACCTCTGAAAGTGAAGAAAGAGAGAGTGGCTGCTGACAGTGCAGAATTTAAAGCAGGGAGATCACAAGGTGGATGAGGAGGAAGAGAGTGGGAGTATAGTGTATCAAGAAATGGCATGGGCTAATTCAGGGTATCCATCAGCCAGTCAAATGATGATAAAACAAATCACTTAGCAGCAGGCATCACTGCTCAAGAAAGGTAATGAGCCAAGTGAAGCGGCTAGATATGGGAAGAGTTCCTCCATCTGATAACCTCAGAGATGTCTGCTACAAAGGTTTTGAGGACACTTTTATATTACATAAACACCTCTCTGCTCCCACAAGGCCTCTCCATTGAAAGGGATTGCTGCCTAGGAGCTGTGTGTGGATGTCCAACCCTCCCAGTAATTGATTTGGAAAAATTTATGGCACTTGTAACTCTCTAACTTGTTTTAGAGTTATGCATGGATGATTTTTCTCAAATATTTGTGCCTTGCTAGATCATAGCTCTTAAAGACAAAATCTGTACCTGATTTATCCTTGCATTCCTCCAGTCGTTAGCACAATATCTTTAAGTAATATGTGGCTGAAGGTAATCGATTAAAATCATGAGTGGAAGGACAAGCACAATGAAACATGAAATGTTTATAAACATATATTTGTTAAAGGAGAGAAGAAGGATGAACAAAATTTAGGATTTCCATTACACTCTAATTAAAAGCATTCTGAATGGATCTTATGAAAATAAAGAATATCAGCAGGTATAATGGACCAGAATGCTACAATTCAGTAAAAAGAGTAGAAAGTAAGCACTAATTCATAGACTGAAGAGAAATCTGGAGCTATGTCCAAGACCAGAGGTGAGACTGTGTCTGTTATATGTCATAAAGAAAAGATTTTGATTGGCCAACTGAAGTTTTTCCCTCTGAGATCACTGAATTACATAAGGATCATATACTAATATGAACAGTATCCTTACACTTAATGAGTGGTTGAGGAAACAAACTATATGCCAGGAGAAGAAAGGCATATTGACTATTTATGTAGATCTTTATTGTATGTGTAGTCAACAGATACACCAATCTTAAAATAATTCCCATAATGTTTTAGAGAAAATGGTGATTATCATCAAAGGATGGTGAATTTTAGGCTGAGTTCAGGCATAGTTTCTTCAGATGGCATTACACTTGATAAGGAAAATTCTTTGAATTTGGAAAATATGACAGTTATACTAGAAGACCAGGGCAAAATTGGACAAAAGAAAATATAAAAATATACAAATGAGAGATAAAGAGAGATACTATAATATTATTAATGGAGAAGGGATGGAAGACCCAGTAAGAAATGATATATTATTATTATAAATGATATATATTTAGGGAGGAAGACAATGTAGCTATAATCAGGAATGACAATAAGAGAAATAGAATCAAAAGCGAACCTGTGGGAAATTCATGTGTCACCATTAGAAGACAAAGCAAGATTGATCGAGCAGCTTTTGTGTTAGGTTTTTTTCTTTTATGAATTATGTATGGCTTCCACATATTTTGAAGACTAGTCAGAGGGTATTTTCTCCTTGAAGAGAAAAGATTTTTGAAAATTGAAAGACAATCTGTGAAAGGAAATGATAAAGAAGATGATAAAACAGAGGGTAAACCTGGGCAGCCAATGAAAGAGAACAGTGAAAGAAATATTGATAGCTAGTAGAAAATAGAATTGGGACACCCTTGTCTTTTTTTTTTCTTTTTTTGCAGTAACATTGGATTATAACATTATACAGCTTTCAGATGTACATCGTAATGTATTTCAAATTCGGTGTAGATTACCTCATGTTGACCACCCAAAAGCTAATTATAGTCCATCACCACACATGTGAGCCTAATCACCCCTTTTGCCCTCCCCCCTCCCCCCTTCCCCTATGGTAACCACCAATCCAATCTCCTTTGCTATGTGTTTGTTTGTCCTTGTTTTTATCTTCTACTTATGAGTGAGATCATATGGTATCTGACTTTCTCCCTCTGGCTTATTTCACTTAGCATAATACCCACAAGGTCCATCCATGTTGTCACAAATGGCCAGATTTCATCATTTCTTGTGGCTGAGTAGGATTCCATTATGTATATATACCACATCTTCTTTATCCATTTGTCCCTTGATGGGCACCTAGGTTGCTTCCAAGTCTTGGCAATTGTGAATAATGCTGCAATGAACATAGGGATGCATGTATCTTTACATATTTGTGTTTTCAAGTTATTTGGATAAATACCCAACAGTGGAATAGCTGGATCATATGGTAGATCTATTCTTAATTTTCTGAGGATACTCCATACTGCTTCCCATAGTGGCTGCACCAGTTTGCTCTCCCACCAGCAGTGTACGAGGGTTCCCTTCTCTCCACATCCTTGCCAACATTTGTTGTTTCCTGTCTTGTTAATTATAGGCATTCTGGCCAGAGTGAGGTGATATCTCATTGTAGTTTTGATTTGCATTTCCCTGATAGCTAATGATGTTGAACATCTTTTCATGTGCCTGTTGGCCATCCGTATATCTTCTTTGGAGAAATCTCTGTTCATATCTTTTGCCTATTTTTTAATTGGGTTGTTGGTTTTTTTGTTGTTGAGATGTATGAGTTCTTTGTATTTTTGTATATTAACCCCTTATCTGAAATATGGTTTGCAAATATCTTCCCCCAATTGTTAGGTTGTCTTTTTGTTTTGTTGATGGTTTCCTTTGCTGTGAGAAGCTTTTTAGTTTGATGTAGTCCCATTTGTTCATTTTTTCTTTTGTTTTCCTTGCCCGGTCAGACATGGTACTTGAAAATATCCTGCTAAGACAAATATCAAAAAGCGTACTGCCTATGCTTTCTTCTAGAAGTTTCATGATTTTGAGTCTTACATTCAAGTCTTTAATCCATTTTGAGTTGATTTTTGTGCATGGTGTAAGATAATGGTCTACTTTCATTCTTTTGCATGTGGCTGTCCAGTTTTCCCAACACCATTTATTAAAGAGACTCTCCTTTCTCCATTGTATGCTCTTGGCTCCCTTGTAGAATATTAACTGTCCATAAATGAGGACACCCTTGTCTTATTTGACAAACTTATGGTTAAAACTAAATAAAATTCTAAGACAGGAGAGTCTGCACTGCAGGAGCAAGGATGTGGGTACGAATGGACACATTAACTGAGTGTCTGAATGTGCCAGAACAACACAAAGTTAGATTCCCTTTAGGAAAAAGGAAAGGGGAAGAAAAAAATCTTCTCCTCGGGAAAGGGATTCTTAAGATAGAGAAATTAGGGAAGCATCTAAATATATGAGAGTACCAGAGAAAGAATTGGATATATGGGTAAAAAGACATTCCAGAAAAGAGAAGAATGAAATAAGAATTAAAACCAAAATTTTGAGACTATAGAGTTTTTAAGTATTGTTGCTGATTTTATTTAACAAATATACTTGGTTGGATAGAATTCAAATCAGATAGGCTAAAGTTTAGCAAGACTACTATTAGGACAGCACAAATGTAGAAAGATATGAAGCTTTTTGGGACATTTATGGTATTCTAATGGGGAGAGGATCAAAGAGGAAATATCTAAATATATTAATCTTTTAATTTTACAAGAATGATATTTAAAGAACAAATTATAGCATGGGAAAAGCCAGTCATTTCATAAATACCTATCTGTATATGCATGTGTGCATATATATGCCTATATATAACATATATATTTGCATTTATACATATATAGTTGCATAAATATAGAGATATTGAAATTATTTTTTAATTTTTGAGTATGGGGCAACTGAAATACGTGATAATTAAGCAATCTATAGACACTAGCTAGCATGGAAACAGAAGTTCTCTGAACAAAGTGCAGCACAAGTCTTATATTTTCCTTTGTGACTACCAGAGACACTTGTAGATCTTGTTATAATTTGCAGTTTTTGTTGGTTTATTAAAATCTTTTGCCCACAATAACACCTGATAGCTATACTGACAGTGCAGATTTCTCCTCAAATCCAGAAAAATGGACATGGACTTTAATAAACACTTAGTTTTAGCATCAAAACTAGTAATCCATATGCACAGATTTAACAAATATTTTATCACAAAATTATATTTCCCTTCTTCCTTTTGAATTTGGAATATAATAAAGTAAGTGAAGTCTTAAGGAAGACCAAGAATTTATTTGTATCCCAGCAAATTAGCTAGTCGCTAAATCAGTGACAAAAAACAATGGTGTCTGGCACTCCCAATCCACTCCATAACCCTCTGATTTGAGCCCTTATGGCAACCCAGCAGCCTCCTGGTATATCCAACACTGCAAGCCAGTACAATACAAAGCTGGCCCTACATCCATCCACAGGACAAGCCGCAAGCTCTGATGTGCTTGCTGGAAACGTAGTCTATATTTCAGTCTCTGACAACCTTGTGGAACAGCTGCCAAGTTTGATTGCAGATATGAGAGAGAGTGCTCAAGGACACAGAAACACAGAACAGGATCAAAGGGAACTGTGCCAATGAGAAACAGGAAGAAAACTGAGTACTCAAAGTGCATGTGAGTGGGTTTAACAGAAATGCAATGGGTGGGGAGGAGAAAAGGTGTGTTCAAATAAGAAGCAGAAAGGCAGACTCGCATTTGCCATTAGCCAAAAGATCTGGCTGTAAATAACATAAAAGCATTAAGTAACAGGATATAAACAAAATGAAGATATTTGCCTCTATCAGTTGAGAATCTGGATATAATACGTTCAGGGCTGATGTGCTGCCTGATGGTGTGATGGGCTCTCCATTTTCATATCTTGTTGCTCTCTTGTGCGTTTTTGCACACTCACAATTACGTCATGGTCCAACATGGATACCGACACTATGTTGGCATTCTACCTAACATGAAGAAGAAGGCTGAAGAAGGACACTCCCCTTTTAGGGACATTTACTTCTTCTTACAGCCCATTGCCTGCAACTTGGTCATGTGGTCATACATAGCTGCATCAGAGACCAGGAAATGTTATTTTTAGTTTTGGCTTCCATGTGCCTACCAGAAAGAAAGAGAAGAGATATTGCTGGGAATAATTAACAGTCTCTACTATGCTAAGAACTTTAGTCAAGTAATTTTTTCTCTGTATCCCCCATACACAAGAAAGTGTCTAGACATAGCAGAGGGGCTAAGAAAGGTTTTGGATGAATAATTGAAGGCAACAATGAGCTTCTCTGTGCCCCAATGCCCTTATCTCTAAAGCATCTGCCTAAAAAGACTATTAAAATATAAAACATTATACATAAGCTGAATGTGGGAATTGTTATGGCTAGAAGGAACTTTAGCTGTGAAGAAGACCACTCATGTAATTGAGCAGTTCAGAAATCTGAGGCTGAGGGAAATATTAGAATCCAAAGCCATGGGACCATCGTAGATGTAGTAACAGATGGGGACGCCTGTCTCCAGACATATTCTGTACTTGTTTCCTAAGGCTTCCATAATAAATTATCACAAGCTTGATGGCTCAAAACAATAGAAATTTATTCTTGCCCAGCTCTGGGGCACAGAAGTCCAAAATACAAATGTTAGTAGGGCTGCCCTCTATTCAAAGGATCTAGGGGAGATTCCATTCCTTGCCTCGTCCAGCTTGTGCTGGTTTCTGGCATTCTTTTGCTAGTGGCTGCATGGCTGTTATATCTGCCTCAGCTTCACATGGCCTTCTCCTCTTTTGAGGACACAAGTCATTGGATTTAGGGCCCACCTAAATCATCTAGACTTTATTACATCTGCAAAGATCTTTTTTCCAAATAAGGCCACATTCACAGGTTTCAGGGTTTAGGACTGAATATTTCTTCTGGAGCAGGGCCACTGTTTGACTTACTACACATCCCATGTCGTTTTCCTACTACATTGTGTTTTGTAGGGGTTTTTTTTCTATCACTATTATTATTATTTCGACATCGTCTTTTAATCTGTTAGGTAATCTATCACATTTTTCTTAGAGGTAACTGAAATACATCTGTAACATAATAGATCTTTCCATATGAATGAAAAAATATAAATACTAAAAAAGTTGACACTAAGCATAGTGATATTAATTTAAAAGTTGTTGAAAGATTCTCTGTCCTAGACTTACTCCCTTCATTAGCTAACAAAATGCCTCATGGTCCCTTGTAATTTGTCTTCTTCATTAAGGCTTTGAAGGCTTTGCTGGGACAGTAGCATATTAAACCATTATCAATCATCAACAACTTACTATAAATAAGCTTTGAAAACAGTTTCCCAGGATCTGACAGAATGCAGGAAGTATTAGGCAAGGAGAAGAAGGAAGAGGAGGCCAAGAAGATTACCAAGAAGAAGAAAATCGCTAAAGAAGAGTGGTGGAAATAGATTCTTTCAAATTCACGGTTTTGCTTAGATTGGACTCAACCACAAAGACATTGACGCTTTATGTTTATTATTTGGTGCCTGAGTTAGAATAATGGATATCACTACTTCTATGGCCACAGTTAAGGATTTATGTGTTACACACTTGAAGAAGTGGAAGGGACCTGCTGATGACCATCTCTATCCTTACTTTTCCCGCAAAATGAAATATTTTGCCCTCTCTTCCTCCCCTTTTCTCCAAGCCACTTTATGTCCTGCTTGGGCTCTTTACATAGGGAATAATTTGAAGAGTAAGATATTTGTAGGCAGTGACATGTTAAATGTTTTTTCTATATCTCAAGTGGCAGGGGTTAGGACAATGTTAAGAACCTTGCAGAGGCTTAAAAAAATACTTGGCTGACACATTGATTGACTGATGAGCTCATTTCAGTCCTTTAAGTCTGATAGAGCAACTTTCTCAGGGGCAAAAGACCACAGTCTAGTTCTGGTGTTTCACTAACTAGTTTGGGTGACTTGAAGCTAGTCACTTAATCTAGAAAATATACTTATTAGCAAAGCAAGAATACAATGACTTCTGGACCTGTGAGTTACAAATGATTACTTCATAGCCTTGTTTTAAGGATCAAATAAGATAATTTAGGTAAAAGAATGCTTAAAAAAAGAATAATCATGATTTAAATGTTAGGCTGTACTGTTATGAATGGAGCATAGGAAGAAGTCATCAGTGTAAACACTGTAGTGAGGTATGACATTTGTCCTTTTAACAAACAATTTGTAAAACTCTTGCCTTAAAACACAATCTCAGTGGTGTCAAGAGATTCAGAATGGTCTTGCTAAAGAGGAAAAATATCTCATATTATCAAACTTTGAATGATTAAGAGTAAGGAAATTGACATACTTTGTTTTCCAACATCTAATAAGAGAGTGTTGATTGTAGCTGGTTTGGCAATCATGTGACCATTTTCCCCATTTTTTAAATGAAGAGGAATCACAAACATGAGACAAGCTAGGTATAATATAGATAGATTTATGGGTATCTTGATTCCAAAAAATATACCTTCTTGTCCAGACACCCATGGAGTTTTCCATTAGCGACAGGTACTGGCATAGCGCTAGTCTTTGTGGTTATAAAAGTTATCATTCATAAGGTAATATTTAACAACTTCCTTCTTTACTAAGAACAGAACAAGGAAACAAAGCTTAAATGAATATCCCTGCCAGGGTTCTTAGTAGAAAGTAATAGAAACTATCTCTGGCTGATTTAAGCAGTTAAGGAATTTCTTGCAAAGGCACTGGGAAGTTTTCAATCAGTGGGAAGACTGAAGAACTAGAAGTTGGAGGGACAAGGAAGCTAGGGACAGCCAGTACTAGAGCCAAACCATACCACAAAACTGGTACCATGAGGACACAATTGCCACTGCTGCTGGCTACAAAACATGAAGTGTGCTCTGCCAGCATCACTAGCTCCAGACACTGACCACCACCCCTAGACCCTGACCACAACCCCTGGGGATGCTCCCACTCCTGCCCCTGGAAATGGATGTTACTACTGCCACTGCCACCATCCCCTCCAGAATGGATTCTCTACTGTTCCTGCTTCTTCACCTCACTAATTCTTGGTTCAAAATCTGCAGCAGGGGCAGCTTATTGGCTGAGTCTCTGTCACATGCCTGAGCCCTAGCTGCAAGGGAAGCTGAGAAAATGAGCATGGGCACCTTCAGCTTATGTAATAGGAGGTGAGAAAACAGCTCTGACACCAAATAGGAAAGATAAGAGCCATTAGAGAAGCACAAAGGATGTGGGACTCCAGAGGAGAGAGTTCCTATCAAAATGAGGATTGAGGTAGACTTATCACCAAGACCTGTTATTTGAGCTGGATGGGATGAATTTCAACAGATGAGAATGAGGAGAGAGGGCACCCAAGGTTTGCGGGGAGTGGAGCACAGGCATGGGACCACAGAGGAGAGGACACATGTTTTATTTTGTGCTTCTATCCAATGCAACTATCTAATGTTATTTATCTCTCCCACTTTTGAGAAATATGGGAAATGCATTCTTCAAAAATGAATCCTGAGATGTCCAGGGTCTTCTGGTGCCAATCTATTTCAAACATTATTTATCAAATTTCTTAGACCTTGCTTATTCTGACATTGAAGAAGGGAGTCACTTTACTTAATGTGTCTGGATGCCTCTTCTTGGGCCCATTCATTCAAAGATGAAGTATGGGCACCTTTCACATACAGACATTCTATTATAAATCACTTTGTATGATAACGCATTTAGCTGTATCACACATCACTTGGTATTGTTATTAACCCTTTCCTATTTAAATATTCTGTCTCCCTGATTAGATGGAGAATTCTTTAAGGGCAAGGCTACAAGTTATATAGAAGTTTTAATTTGCCAGTCTCTCATTGTCCTCCCCATTCCTGTCAATCCAATTCCTGAGAAATTGCACAGCAATAAAACTCTCCCTAGGGTATGGAATTGAGGTTGTCTACCAACTTTTGTTTGTCTTGTCTCCTGTAGGATCAGGAAAGAGGCTATAAGACCAAAAGAAAAACTATGTAGTTTCACGGTGCCTTAGTTTTATCATCTGTAATATGGGTAAAATGACACTATCTACCACAGAGAGCGATTGTGAAAGTCACACGACATAGTAACTAATTAGTTCAGTGTCTGCAGTAGAGAAAAAGCTCAATAAAAGTTTGTGATTTTGATTATTATTATTATTAATGTCATACTATGTAGAATAATGGCCTTGACCAACAGGACTTTTCCCATCCATGCCTATGATTACCGGATAGCCTTAATCCAGAGGATTTTCAATGAATAGACTTGGTACACGAGCCCAGGCTCATAAGCCAAATTCCAGAAGGTTCCACGGGGCTTTTTTACTAGCTAGGCTCAGGCTTCAGCAGTCATGGGGAACCCAGTCTGGTTTTTGGCCTTTGCTGAGGGTTACAGGCATAGGCTGAGTCAGAAAAGGCCAGGGAAGTAATATCTCTGGAAAGAGACTACAGTACAGTGTTTCTCCAGGCGTTAGTAGCTTCATGACACAAGTCTACAGCATTGAAACTGGGGTGAAAATCGTTGCAGTGGAGGGATACCCATGGTGGTAGCATCCAGAAGGGCCAGAAGCTGAAGGCAGTTCATGAAGAGCACTCAAGTCCTGGTGAGCACCCCTGGTTACCACTGCTTAGGAAATGTTGTGCCTCTCCGGAACCTAGTAGCACATGAGAGAAAGGTGGTGGAGAATTGTTATCACCATGGTCCATTCCCATAGTGATTGCGGGGCCCTGTCTTCTCTTTACAGTGCACTGTAAACTCTGCACTTGCAGAAGTATGTCCAATAAATCTCTCTCCTACCAGGGCTATAGTGATAACTTGCGCCCTCAGCAAAGATTTGTTGAATAAATGTGTTACTGAAGAAAAGGCAGTGTTCATTCATTGGGATGTAAAATGCTCATTTTATAATCTTACATGAAGAAGCATGTAAGCATACGGTAGCTGCCAAGTTTGCCTGCAGGTAAAACAGAAGCAGATAATGCTGGTCTTGCAATTCTGCCCTTCTCTCCCACCTGCTATTTTCTCCCTCACAGTTGAAAGGCTTTGCTCTCTATTAGCTTTTCCTGTTAAAAATAGCACTTAATAGTGCCAGTTTACCAGATACTGGGGGCAAGGGTAGCAGGGTGGATTTGGAAATTACAAAAAAAAGAGGGTTTTAAATCTTAACGTTTTCAAAAGATTTTTCTCTTGGCAGAAGTCAGGCATTGAGATAGGCACTAGAGAGAGGGAAAATGAACTAAATTACCCTGGACTCTCTATGTATTTTTTTAGGGCTCGAATTTTGTGCTCATTTACATTGGTTAGGATATTTTCGACTGCATGGTATACATTGACTAAGGTAGTTCGAACAACAAGAAAATGTGTTTTCTCATGCGAACAGTAAACTCAGAGTTTGGGCTGATGGTTGAGCCAAGAGCTTAAGTATGTCACCGGAGAGCAGGTCACTTTCATCCCTGCTCTCTGCCATCTTTGGTTTTATTTTTATCCTGAGGCAGACAGCAGGAGCAATGATACAGGAATATCATAGACTTGTGAAAATGTCCCAAGGAGGAAGAAAGACACCTCATGGCTCTCTTTTCCCGAAGTGAAGAAACCTCCTGGATGCTCCCCTACAAAGTCTCCCTCAAGCTCACCAAAATGCGCTCACATTCTCAGTTCTTGGCCAATATTAGTACAGTAGGATAATCCTAAAGCCCTTAGACCTCCCTCCGCACCAGGGCTGGCGTCAGATTTCCCTGAGACCTGTGGCTTTGGAGGACAGGAGCAAGTACTTGAAAAAAATCGGAATTCTTTTTTAGGAAGGAGTGAGAGATGAAGGTAGTCTGTAGACAACCAAGGGTGTTTTCTATAGACTTTATATCATCTTCTTATTCAGAAAAAGCAGCGATGATCTTTTAAAATAAATACCAAGAGAAAAAAATTCTTAGAGAGAGTTTTTATTTCCAATAATGAGAGACAAAGTTTTTAAGAGAGAGATGGTTGGGAGTGGAATAAATGTTTATCTAGAGTAGGAATGTGGCCCAAGTAAGAGAAGAAAAATGAGAAATCAAGTATTCACGTGGCCAGTGGATCCTGCTGAGTTAGGCTTACCGTGCAGCCACAGCGGTTTTTCCATTGGAACTTGCTCTCTGCGATGCAATGTCCTGTAAAATGCTGCAGGGGTTTATGTAGCTGAGATTCATCGTAGTAGATAAAGTAGCACATTTCCATAAGCTTTCAGTAGTGTAAAGTTTCATTGGCTGGAGAGAAAGGTGTTAAGGTTCTGCAATCTGGTTGTTCGTTATGTTTTAGTTTCTGGAAACAATTTTTCATTGAGAAATTCTAACCCTTTAAAAAAAAAAATCACACCAGACATAAACTAAGTGAATTTTGTTTCTGACAGCAAGTCACATGTTTTTCACCTAGACAAAATAAGCACTCTAGTCAGGTGTCTGAAAGAAAAAGGAAATCCAAATGAATTACATTTTTAAACTGCCTTAATCCTATTTGGTCAGGAGCAAAGTTCCCTAAAAACTAAAGTGCCGGCTTCTAGTGTCTGTCATCAAATTACTATAGAATATTCGACCACAGCTTGACTTATCCTCTAAGTAGAATCCAAGAAAGATTAAGTCTTTGTGGAGATGATATCTAGGAACTTAAAAAAAAACTAGTGCTGAGTAGCTAAGAGAGTAGATTTTAAAAGTCCTCATCACAGAGAAAAAAATTTTGTAACTACATGTGGTGATAGATGTTAACTAGACTTATTTTGGCAATCATTTTGCAATGTATACAAATACCAAATCATTATGTCATACACCTGAAACTAATAAAATGTTATATGTCAATTATACGTCAATAATAATAAAAAAAGAGTGTGAGCGTATTTTCCTTCAGCAAATGTTTTCTTAGAAACCAAAGAAAAGCAAGAAGCCAGAAGTTTTAAAGGAAAAATAATCAATAGATTCTTGGAAAATATGGTAATAGATGCTAGGAAAATATGGCCTAAATATTTAGGTAAAATATGGTGTGGTTGACAAGAAAAGAAAAAGGAGGACTTAACAACTGAAAGAGTACAACTGTACTCAACAGGGAGAGGGAAAGAGGCTGAGTTATGAGAATGATTTAGAGAAAGATTTATGAGAAATAGAGGATTCAGCTTATTTTCTCAGATAGGTTTCACTCAAGTTTTTCTTCTTTCTCAGACTTAATGCCTATAGGAGAAAATTCAGTGGAGCAAATATTTTTAATGACTATGCTATGTAATGTAAAATAAGGAATGACTTAGGGAAAGAGAGACACATTTATTATTAATGTCAACACAAGACAGAATGTTCTAGAGGAGATAGAATTGTATCCCTGAGATCTTTGAAGACTTCAGGGAGGAGGTAGTCTACTCCCTGACTTCGAAAATGGGTAGGCCATTGAAGTTGACTATGTGAATATAGACCACTGCAGGCAAGAGGGTGGGGTATTTCAGAAATAGTAAGCATCCTATTGTGGCTATCCCTTAGGGTGTTAGAGCTACAGGTAGACATTCTCATAAGAACTATGGGTGATAAGGTAGGGTGGGATTAAGCGACAAAGAGTTATGGAAAATTCATTCTTTGTCCCAAGATCAGTCATTGAAGGTTTTTAAGCAGGAAAATAAGATCAGATAAGATTAGTAAAATAGTCCTGATGTCAATATGGAAGATAGAGAAAACAACAACTAGGAGACGGTTAAAATGCTCATAGTTGCTAGTAAGAAGATAAGAAGAGCAGAGTTGGTAGAAAAGAGACACAGGAACAGAAATAAATGACATGAAAGAGGTAATATGAGTAGAATTTGTTTATTAAACAAGTAGGAGGGTAAGGAAGACAGAAGAGTTGATGATGACTCGGATATTTGGAGCCTAAGCAAAGGGAATGGATTTTTCTGGCTTTGGATGACAGATTCAGTTTGGGTTGTATTGAACTGTGCAGCATGTGCTTAGAAATTTGAGTCTGAATTTTTAGAAACATAGATGTGCAAGGCACTTGCATTGAAGTTATCTTTAGAGTTGTAAGAGGGTGGGATCCAAAGGGAGTAGGAACAAAAGAGAAGAAAAAGGGACAGGAACGAAATGTTAAGAATAAAGAAAAACAAATAAGGGCAGGTGACGGTGAAGGTCACATCTTTAAATATGCAATTTTAATAGGGTTTTCTACACGCACCTTTCTCAGCAAAGCTTTAATCTTAAAACTGCGAAGTGTCAGTCAATTAAATTTTATACTTTCAAGTTCTTTCAGGGCACCATAAGGATTAGTTGACCTCACAGATATACATCAATTAACCTCAAAGAGTGCTTTTCATATTACAATAGTACTTTATAATAGTATTTTGATGTTATGTTCAAGAAAACTGCAAACTATAGTAAACTTGTAACTTTAAAGGATGTAGTTGCAATGGATAAGGAGAAAAAAGATTTTGTCTAACTGATGAATTTCGGATTCTAAAATTAGAAATTATTCTTAATTTACTCACATATTTATCAATGTGCTGCTTAAGGGTGGAAAATATTTTTGAAAACAATTTGCTTAGTGCTTCTTGATAAAGTTATAATAAATAGTATTTTCTTGCTAATTAATAAGGAGGTGGACATGGATAAGCCCACCAAAATAATTCAAATTTCCATTTTCAGTTAAGACTCTCTACCTGTTTTTCCCATTTTCCCTCTCCCTCTCTCAAATGCAGCGGAGCAAGGTGAAGGAGTGGCCCATGCAGGTACCTGAGTCTGGGGCTCAAGAGCTGAGGCCCGTGATCTAGGCTGGACCGTGAGACCCAGGACAATGCACTCCACATTTGCATCTGTCTGTGTCAGATGAAGAGATTGACTGCAACATGTTAGCCCCTCCTCTGCACAGTAAAAGCACATTAATGAGAATTGCCTGCCATCTTCCTAAGGAGAAATTTCAGGACGGCTCATTATGCTTCACTCTATCCAGAAATTTTCTCTAGCATCTTCAGAGATGCTGGAGAACTGCCTCACAGAAGTACTAGGAGCTAGCAGGAGAAGGAACTCATTCTCTCCTACGATATCTGCCCAGTAGAAACTCCTCCCCCTTTGTTTCCAAGGCTCTGGATCCTCTTTATGTCTCCAGTGTGTATGGGCAAGACACAGTGCTGTCATACTTAAGAAGAAGCATCATGCTGGACTCCCAGCCAAGACGACCAAGCTCTATCACTTACCTGCCTGCCCCACAGCCCACAGCCAGGCCTAATCAAATCCCTGGTTAGACCAATCCACCGTGTGCCTCCACCACTGCTCATCATGGTGACAGAGATTTACATTCCTCTGCTAGCTCTTACTCACATAGCTCACAGAAACAATTGCCTGCCTTTCTTGGGAGAGATAAATGGAGTTTTACTCCAGCAAATGGTACTCCAGCCAAACCAGAGTGGCCTAATTTAGAGAGTAGAACAGCTCTAGAAGCATTTTCATAATTTTGCCTTTCTTATTTCTGAAGGATTCACTGAAGCTATAGTCAGAGTAGTAATGAATTTGGGGATAGCATTAAACATTGAACTTATTCTCTCGCCACATTATCCCAATTCTCAAAGCCATGAAGATAGTAGTCATTTTAGTGACATTTTTCCCATTTGTAATTGCTCTCCTAGCTAAAGACATTTAGAAGGGAAAGGATCCAAAATACCAGGTCAATTAGAATAAATATAAAACCACCAGGCATAAATCATTAGCAAGTAGGTTATAAGCCTTTTAAGTATGCATTTCTATATCACCTTTTTTCTAGTTCTCTGTCATTTGGTTTTCTCTCCACGAGTGGTAATTTGCTCCTTATGGATTGTTTTTGCATTCCTGGAAATAATGTTATTTCATAGCACTTACTTGAACACGAGCTTGAAAATCTCTGACAAATTTTATTTGTGTCATATTAGTCTAATTTAGTCTTTTTATAAATTAGGTAATCATCCACCTTAACATTTCACTGTTTTAATTGTATTGAAAACTGTAAAATAAAAGAATATCATTAAAGAGAAGCTACACAGATGACTGCCTTGAGTTATATTTTTCCCTACCTTCTCTGGTTTAGCCCTGGTGTAAGAACCTTGAAGAAAATAAAGTTGTCAGGAGGCAGACATTATTTTTAAAAAGTAAAAGGAAGTCTTCTCTAGAAAAAAATGGATAAAATGTTACTAAATAATCAGGAATTAGTTGTGTAAGAACTTTGATATTCACATTAATGTTGTGAATAAAGAAATATTTCCCTTATTTAACACATTTCTTTTAAATCTCATGCCAGATTATAATGATTTCTTTTTAAAAACATTAATGTTTATATCTTATGATAGTCAAGTTTTATACAGATATTTTCTTCAGTATGGAGTATACCCGATTCAAAAATTTTAACTTTGAACTTTTGTCTTATTTAAATAAGGGGAAACACATGTACCTCAAAGACCATGTGCAAATAATGGTTTGTACAGATGGAAAAGAGACGTAACAGTAACTTAAAAGACCATTTTGGCCAACAGAGATATGATCTCCTCTGATATAACATTAGTAAGCCACCTCGTGGAAGTCATTGGGTTTTGTTGCAGCCTGAGAAGCTGTTTAGTCAAACAAGTTGTATAGAACCAATTCGGGCATCCTAAGACACAGGATCCCCCTGCCCAGGTAAATGACTCCTTTCCTGTGAACTCGACTCTTATCTAAGCTCAGTTATTTAAAGTCCACAGGTGAAGTGTGAAATTGCATGATGAAACCCACAGAAACAAAAAAGAGACAAATTTACAACGAATTATTTTCTAAAGAGGAAATTTTTTATGTGTAAGGCATAAGTTAGGTTGGACTGCAGGTTTTCCTATCAACTAAGCTGTGAGACTTAAATAAGTAGTATAAGGACATGACAATGCATTAGGAAAAATCTAATCCAGAGTAACAAGCAATAATTAGCCCTGGAGAGAAATATTAAGAAACAAACAAACAAACAGACCTCTAGTGCAGAGGAAAGAAAAAAAGACAATCACAAAACTATAGAGATATTTATTTATCATGATGGAGACTTTCTCTCTGGATCATAACTAAACAGATATCCTTCCCATTTCTTTATACTCCTCCGTGTTGTCTAACTGTCCTCCTTCAGGTAATTGGACTCCAACAGCTACAGTTAAAGTTTTGCTCCACCTGAAGGGGGATCCCTTAATCTCAACTAATGGTAGAGCAGCTACTGTCTCTCCGCACTCTGGGGAGTCACAGCGCATGCGTGTGTGTGTGTGCATGTATACATCGAATTGGGGAAGTCAAATTCTAGAAAGATACTGGATTTGTGTTATTTGTTTGACATGAAGCTACAGACACCCCAAAGAGCCCAGTTTTTTCAAATTCACCCATTTGTAAAAACTATGTATATTCTTGACCAAAAAAATGCAGGAAATTTAAAATGCTCATGTCTTACAGAAACAGCATCTTAGGAAATTCATTTTTCTTATCATCATCTATTCTTTGTCTCTTAACTAATTATCTAAACTGAAATAGCAATAAAGATGTCATTCGTATCTATCTTTTTATCCTTCAAAAAGTTTGTACAACTTGGATTATGCAAAAGAAATTTTATTAAATAATAGTTTTTAAAAATGTGAATACCATATATATTCCAGAATTATATTGCCCTGCTATTGTAGACTTCACAAAGGGATTTATACAATTAACGCCATTGCAATTGTGATTTATCCTGCATCATTCAACTCTGAGCCTTATATAAAGGGGCTCTTGGATCAGCATGCCCCGACATTAGCACTGATAAATCAAAGAACAGAAACTATTTTCAAGCTGAAATGATTCAAGAAACTATTTAAGATCCTAGTAATGTTTCAATGAAGAAATATGAATGAGGATTTGGATTTCGATTGGATAATTTTGCCGACATGTTTCTAGAAAAGATTAACTGAAGTAGTCATATGTCTGAACTGAGTGTACAGAGTTATTTCACTTGGGAGAACAAGATTTCTGTGCTGGCAGGTGATGAAGGGCCACATAGGTGATGTACATACACCCTGGAAAACACTAGAAATCAACTGTGCACCTGTTTTAGGAGAGATTTTTGAGTGTGTGTGTGAAGGTAGAGTTTCCTAAGCCTGGGAATGTCTTTAGTGTTTGACTTAACTTTTCTTTGGTCTAATCTTTGGAGCATTCGTACATTAAGCTCTGAGAAACATTTTCAAGTATTTTCTTGTGCCCTGCGATTGTAATATGAAAAAGGAGATAGCAGATATAATTTCAACACAGCTCATTTTCAGAGCACGGGTTTCTTATTTGCTGTGTTAAGAGTGAATAAAGGCATATCATTTAAATGAACTGGCATTTATAATATATATAAATATATATAATATATGTAGTTATGTCTTCAAAATAAAATAAAATGAAGTTCTAACATCTGCGTACACCAGATACACTTAGATTAAACTTAGTAGAGAATCAACACTTATACTAAATATGCAAATATTTTTGTACAAAAATAAACATTTGGAGAGATCATATTATGCATGTGGTGGGTGGGATATAATATGGGTATTCCTTATACTATGAGTAAATGTGGAAAGTTAGAATATCTGTACCAAAAATGTATGATATTAAAAAAGTAAGATCTTGTTATGATAAAGACCAGTAAAGGGAGATTTTTGTATACCTCTTAATAATTTTATTTTGCTCTCTGTATCTATTTGAAATTTACTTTCTAATGGTACTGACCTCAGAAATTTAGCAAAATTTTCAATATTTTATACTCAGGAGCCTTGGTTAATATACTAATGAGCAACTTGAAATATAAAACACCCATGGAATTCTGTGTTTCATTTTGACAAATTTTAGAATTTGAAAACTAGAATTATCCAGGTATAGCCTGTTATGAAACCAGTCTGGCTTGGTTAAACTATATTCAGTAATACATATAGCTATTTGAGATGTCTGATTATTTTCCTATTTTTTCATTTTTTTTTTTAAGTAGGAAGAAGGATCTTTTTTTTTAAAAGACATTTGAATTTCCTCACCAGCCACATTTCTCTTTGGTATTTCATCAGGAATTTCGGCATGCTATATGTGTGTGAGTGTGTTTGCATGCACGCCTGTGCACATATATGTGCAAGGGTGACTTTTCTAACATTATGCTTTTAAATCTGACAAGGTCATATAAGCTGGGGGAAAAAAAGCAAAGGGTCATCAAAAGGGGAAAAATAACAGAACTATGGTGAAATGGCTCTCTGTCGGCCTTGGTATTGATTCAGAGTGTGTCAAAAGGGTCTTTTGTCGTGCCCCTACCACGGCATACTAATTTGCTAGATCAAGTCTGTCAGAATATCGACTGGAAGTAAAGAACTACAGTGGCAGCTTTTGTGTTCCATACAGCAGGGAGCCTGTGTGTGAAACAGGATTATCAGGGGGTCATGAAGAGAGTCAAAGGATGTCCATCACTTCCCTTCTGGTAATGTAATGGGGCGGGTGCCCGGGTGTGATTAAGATGTAGGAGACAGGAGGCATAGCAGTGAACAAATCAGAAACACACACATGCAAATCAGGTTGGCTGCTGTTAACCACATATTTTTAATGAAAAATTCAATAGCAGACTAAACAAATATCTAAACAGCTGCATTCAGCTAACATATCAAATGGTCTATTCAACATCCTTTCTTGAAAAGCAAATATACAAAACATGGAAATGCCTATCGAGTCTGCATTTTTCTTTAAATATCACTTTGCAATCTACAAGTGTTTCTTCTGCAGTCTGTGTGTTCCTGGCACAACCTTCAGACTATTAAGTATCAATTTAAATTTTTTTTATAAAATAAGATATAGTATTTACCATGTCACAGCTCAGTCTCACCATCACCACTGGCATTATAGAGTTTTGGCTTGGTTTTTTTTCACTGGCTTTGTTGCAGTAGCAAAATAGCTTCCTTGAGTGGAAAAAAAATGTATGATGGAAAATTCATAGCCTTGTCAGAATATTGATGCCTAGGAACAGGCTTTGGACTTATAATAGTATAGTAAACATATCAATACTTTGTATAGGACATAGATAAAAGATGATGTAAGAATTTTTCATAATAGAAGCTGAGAATTTTTTGTATCATCTTTATTTCTACTTCCCTCACACTCTGCATTGGGTATTTATTTATTCACTCATTCAAGAAATACTGATTTAAGTTCCCACTCTCCGTCAGGTGCTGGCTACATGCTGGGGCTACAGAAATGAATAAGATAAGTTCTCTGTCTTGAAGACTAAATGATCCAATGGAGGCACAAATTATTTATGTTTGTAATTTTGCTGATTTCTATATCACAACATAGACAAAACATCCGAAGGAGGACTAGTGTGCGACCGGAAAGGTTTCGGATGTTTGCTGATTGGTCCTGCCGTAAATAAACCATCAGCTAGCAGGGACTAAATGTGAACTAGAAAGATTCTAGTCTGTGTTGTTTGCAAAGAATGTTCTAGCTTACTTTATGATAGGGGAATAAAGCCTATTGGTAACAAACACTTATCTTCCATCCAAAACACCTGAATAAAGCGGCTACAACTCTGAAGACTTCTGGCTCCTGTCTTAACCTTACCACTGAGGGCTGCATTTAACTGGGAGCTATTATCTGAAGCCACCTCTGCATGTCTTGCTAATGCCTGCTAAGGGCTGCTGCCCTCGCCTATGTTGATGGAGCTCACGGGTGTGACTGTGGAGAAGAAGACTTTAGCTAGTCAATATTTAATGATGCAAGAGGAGAGACATGACTCTATGTGTCATGCCTTCAGAGAGTAGCTGCCTTTTGGTTTTGGTTTTGGTTTTCTCCTCTTAATTCACCTTATCTTGGTTTTCCCCCAAGTCACTCATTCTCAGTCTTCCCTCTTAGGGATTTTCCCCTTTATCTCAATCTTGCAAAGTTGAGGGTCTTGGATTTCTTTTCTCCTCTCTGTCTGAACCCTATCTCCTTATGAGCGTCTTCATTACTAAGGATTTAAAAGCCCTCTATAAACTCACGACATCGAGTTGTATATCTGGTCCAAGCCTGTAGCTTGACACCTTATGGGTCCAAAACTCATTTCTCTCCTGATCTTCCTCATCTCGGTAAGTGTATCTCTAAGTATTCTGTTGCTAAACAAACATACAAAAATTTAATGGGGGGAGGGAAACTCCTGCTTAATTCTTTAAATTTCCTTACCCTCATCAGGCATAGGCAACCCATCACTAAAACAGTAAAGGGTCTACCTCTGATATGTATCTTCAATATGTCTGTTTTTCTCTAACTCCACTATCACTACTTTGATTGCAACATCAACTCTTAGCTGTGTTTCTACAATATCCTCCTAACTGGTCTCTCTGTATTCACTCTTGCCGCTCTACAATCCATCCCTCAATTATCTTTCAAAGTATAAATCCTGTTATAGGTTTAAAAAGCATTTAGATCTAATATCTTTTTCTGCCACCAATATATTAGGCCTCCTCAGTGAGTTTCCACCTCTAGGCTTCCCACCAACATATAGCCTGGTTTGTCCTACACAACATAGTACTTCGCTGCAATCAAATATCGTCTCCAGTGTTCTCTGATTATTTTATATACCCACATCTCAACCATAGATCCTTTAAATAGTAATAATAATAAAGCATTGAGCTCCTACTATGTGCTAGGGATAGTTCTAAATTCTTTCCATGTAAGAACTCCTCTTATCAGATAGTTATAATATAATTTCTACTTTATAAATGAGGAAACTGGGACACAGAGAAGTTAAATAATAAGCTTAAAGGAATAAAATTGCTAAATGATTTTCAATGAATAGGTCTCATATTTCAGTACCACACAGAGAATAGATTATTGATTAATACTTACAGAATAAAATTGCCATAGAAATAAAGATAATCCAAAGATTTATATCGTTCTGTTTCTAGTCATTCTTCAGGTGTCCACCAAAGAAGACCTATTAAAAAGAAAGAAAATCAGTCAAATGAAATTGCACCAACTTCTTTCTAATCAGTTCACAGAACATTTTTATTTTCTCACTTTAAGAATTCTTAAAATACCTCAAGATTATTAAGCAATTCTACGTTAAAGTCTTCCACCAGTCTGTGAATTTGCTTATGTTTTATCTTTATATTTTATAAATTATATTCTTAATCCCATTTTAAAAGAAAACCTGTAGAAATAATGAAAAATGAACTAAAAATTCAAGTGATCATTTGAAACCAGGATGGATATATGTATAAAAGTAGGCCCAACAGCTTTGAAAATTCCCCTGACAAAAATGGAAATTGGGGGCCACTGAGAGAAACCCCCACTAGGTTCCGCTGGGATATAGAGGGGAAATGGCTGAATATTATAGGATCAAGAAAGAAGAGTATTTTCCATGATTCCCTGATGCTACAGAAGAAGAAATACAACTCAGTCTTGTGGAGTGAGCCTGGCCCTTCCAGCCCTGTCACCTGTGACTCCTGCCTTCCCCTGCCAAATTGGAAGAGTTATGGCGATTAGAGCCTATGGGAAAAAAGTTTGTACACATACACGTGTTTACCTAAGAAAAAATTAAAATTGTTGGAAAAATAACATAATAAATTACACTGTATTAAATAAAGCTCACTCAGTGTCTGTAAATTATTATCAATTTAGACTGGATGATGTTAGTCAGAATCATGCAGTTTCATGCCATTTATAACCAGTATTTCAATGTAAACTAAAATCCAAAGAGATGTTTTCTTTAAAATGTTGAGGTTCTTTTTCCTTTTCCCTTCAATCCCAGTGAATAAGATTAGAAGGATTTTTCTTATACATGTATAAGCATCATCACTTCATATGATCATGAATCCTAACTGCGTTGGAATGTTGACAAGACTCTGATACATAATTTCTCCAGTGAGAATGTTTTTTAAAAGTTAACCTCCAATTTAAAAGATCTCCTAAGCAAGTTTGTGATTATCATTAAAAATTTTATTTATTAATTTCTAAATAGAAATTCTTTGGTTATGCCACATTTCCAAACGGGCTTTCCAAATGTTCATCCATGTTCCCATGAGTTAACGGAAAATCTTAGTGAAGAGAAGGAAAATCCAGGCACACACTGAACTTCCATTTGTGAGAGCAAGTTAGGTCCCGAGAATCCAATCCCTTTTGAAAGGAGATCAAAGCCACACAACTCAACACATGTTTGAGATATCTAATTTATATCAGGACTAGATGAATCCAGATGCACATTGGGTCCAACATCTTGAACTATTTGCCAAATGTTTAAGACTTAATAAAATCTAAACTCCACCTGGCACCTTTAGGTTAATTTTAAAGCAATCATTATTCCCCAGGAAACTGAAAACATGTGTTTCTGATTTGTTCACACTTAAGTCATCAAAATATTATTTCACAAAGTGATTTGATATCCAAGAAACCTTTTGGATACTCTTTTTCCTGGAAATAAGAAATCTGATTTTGCCTAAGGAATTTGTCTAATTCCTCTGTTAGGACAGGCTTCCGTCATCACAATAAGGCAGATAGATGCCTTAAGTGACACCAACCAGTATCCTGGCTAGTGGCAGACCGTGTATCCTTCTGCATCAAACTCCCACCCGCTGCCCCACACAAGACTCCTTTCTCAAACTGAGAAACCAAAATGCTCTGTCTTCCTTGGTATTCAGTGTCATCCATAAGGGAAGATTTCCAAGCACTTGTAGAGAGAGATGAGTCTGGTTGTGCTCTCCGTTCCTCCACTTAGTAGCTCTGAGACTTTTAAGAAGACTCTTAACCTCTCAGGGCTTTATCTACGTCATCTGCAAAATTCTGGTGAGAAACATTATCACTTATTGCAGGAATTAGGCTAAAGACTTTCCCAGGAACTTTTTCCTAGAAAACACTTATTAAAAAACTCAGAGTGCTCTAAAGCACAATTCCAGATGTGATAGGAAAAAGCAGAAGGGACAGTGGATATGCCTGTTTTTAATTAAAATAAAAATATCAGAACAGAGGAAAACTTATGTTTAAAAACCTCCAATAAATCAACCAGAAAATTGACTGTGCATTTAAAATGCAGATTCCAAGGGATCTGAGTCCTAAAATATTATTGGGTAGTAGTCTTCCTAACCCTGCATCCACCCTTGCCCGGATCCTTCTGTTGTGTATTCTCCAGACAGCAACCTATAAAAAGAAATCACATTATGTTCGTCCCCTGCATAAACATCCCAATAGCTTTTCACTATACTCAGAAGAAGTTCATGTCCTTACTATAGTCTAAGACAAGCTCCTACCAGATCTGAGCCCTGGCCATCTGCCTGACCTCATCTCCCACCACTGTGCCCTGCATACTTAATACATTGGCTTCCTGGTCCCCAACACACTCAGGGTCTTTGTTCTTGCTGCTCCTTCTGTCTACAATACTCTTCTTCCAGATAGTCCCATGGCTTACTCCTTCCCTTCGTTCAATTCTATGTTCAAACAGTACCTACCCCAGGGCGCTCCCCAACTGCCACAGCTCAGAGAGCATCCCAAGGCACAATCTCTTCCTTTATTCTATTTTACTTTTCTTCAAACATTTCTTACTCTCGACATTTTATCTGTTTGAAATTTTGTAGTCTTTGTTCTGTATGCCCATTACCTATAAATAATGTGATAACCAATAAATATTTGTTAAATAAATGAATAAAAAGGTACACTTTTTAAATCCATGTTAACAAATTACTTCAAGTAAATTCTACCAATTTATATATCCTCCAATGGTGTATATAATAATCACTTTTACTGCACCATCAGCAATACTGGGTTCTTAATATGCACAATGTGGTGGAAGGTATTTATATATAATTTTTGATAGGTAGCAAACGTTCATGGTTGTCTAAATGAACAACCTTTGGACGTTAATCATTCTTCTTTTATTAGAACTATGTTCATGCCATTAGCCCATTTCTAAATTGGAGTCTACATCTTTAAAAGATTAACTTGTAATAACTTTTTTACAGAAAAGTATTAATGATTTGACTGTCATATATGTTGCATTGTTTTCCAGCTTGTTTTTCTGGATATACTGATATGCAGTTTTAAAAAATTTTTGACTTGGTGAAATTTAGCAAGGTTATTATTAAGACTCTTCCTTTGCTAGTAAATGAATGTTCACCCACATTTTCTTCTGGTTCTTTATAGTTTCATTCAAAGGTAAATATTTTAAAGCAAGAGATGTTTTTTCTAGTTTAATTTTCCAACCGAATGATAATTGATACTTTTGTATCATGTATGGTCATGAAGTAACTTTAGAGTAAATTATTCCTAATGTAATGGGTTTGTCTCGAAGGGTATTTTAACTAAACAAAGTACATTTCGCAAGCCTTGCAAAATATTGCACTCCAGAGATTCTGCAAATGTTTCTACTCATCTGGCTCAATCATCTATTGAATAGAAGAGGGTATGTTGACCACTTCAAACTCACATTTAAAGTTTAGATTCATCCACCTTCTCTTAGAAGGGATTAACAACTCGTTTTAGAATCTATTTATTTATATTTTCTGCAGATATTGCCACTTCAGATAATAAGTTTATGACCATATTAATTTTTAATTTTTCCTAAATTCACTTTCCTCATTTTACAATATCTTTCAGATTCTAAAATTTCCTTCATTTACGTGTCTATTTATTCATTAACTTATGCAATGAACATTTATGGAACATCTGCCATATGGAAAATGCTGCTCTAGGCACTCCAGAGGGTTCAAAAAGGAATTGGGTGCTATTTCTGTTCTCATAAAGTTTACAATAGGCATTATCTCGTTTCATCCTGAGAACACTCTGTAAGTCCTGTTATCTCCATTTTACAGATGTGAAAACCGAAGCACAGAAAGATTAATTAATTTGCTCAAGTTCACTCAGCTAGTAAGTGGTAGAGCTGGAAATCAAACCCAAGGAAGCTGGTTTCAAAGACCACGCTCTTAATAATTATGCTAAAGCTGCCTCTGTGGAGGAGGATGATAAAAGTGGAGAAAGTATCAAAAGTTTCAGAATAGTTAGATAATATTGACCAAAACTGGGGGATGAGAAATTTATACAAAAGTAGTGTTTAGGAAAGAGGCAAAAAGTGTTAGGAAAGTGGGGAAGAGATTAAGAGCATAGAAAGTTTAAAGGAAGGAAAGAAATTAAGGGCATAGAAACCAGTTTGAAGCTTTTTAATGTCAGAGGGGTGGGAGTAGGGTGGAGTCATAAAGACCTCAACTTAGGTCATGGCCATAGAAAGAAGTGAGAAAAGTTTGGAGCCAATTTAAAGAGTAAAATTGATGGTTGGTAGCAACTTGTTGGATGTGGAGACAAGGAAGAGTAGAGTCAATAATGACTATGCATTTAATCCTAATTGATAGAGAAAACAGTTTTTCTTTATAAAAATAGAGAACCAGATGGAAATGCAGGCCTAAGAAGAATGACGGTTGGTAGAAGTTTGACCCCTATCTCTACTGAAAATGTAGCATAGTCAGTTGGGAATGTAGGATGTAACTGTGGGAATCACACAGTGGGATATGCAGATTTGGGAGTAATCCTCAAAGCCTTAGAAGCTAAAGCCTTGAGAGTGAATGCTCTTGCCAATGCATAAAACATAAAGAGAAAACAAGAAGGTCAAAAAGCATGTGGAATTCTACAGTTAGGAAAAGTGGAAGACTGAACCAGAGGGGTTCTTTTGAAGGGTGCAAGGAAAACTATAAAGAAAACAAAGGGAAGAGAGAAAAGACCACCAGGAATGCTTGAAATGCTGTAAAAGGGTTGCATAGTGCTGAGGAATTGTCATTTTATTTAGTAACTACTTTGAGCCTTTAGAAAGTTTATGGGGCAGCTTTAGTAGAATAATGCAGACAAAGGCTAGGTGGCAAAGGAGAAACGGCAGAGTGGTGGCAAAGGAGAAACGGCAGAGTGGTGGTAAAGGAGGTGGTAACGTAGAAAGCAACCTCCCTTCTAGAATGTGTAGGAGCAGAAGGAAAATGATGGTAATAGATGGAGGGTACGGTAAGGTCGAAGAAAAAGACGCTTTCATGATGGAGGGTGGAGAACTGTAGGATGAGGAGAAGAAAAATAGAAAAAGTTGGCCTGAATATGAGATAACAGCCTCTAGTGAGCACTTACTATATTGTGATTTGCATGAATTTCCCCTTTTCCACAATAACCTTAATAGGTCCTATTTAACATAAGGGAAAACAAAGGCACCTTGAGGTTAGGTAAGTTGCCAAGGGTCATGTGGACAGGAAGGCATGAGGCCATAGAAACTCCAGAGCCAGAACCTTTTCCCACCTGCTTCCCCATCCTTAGGGCAGGTGGAGAGGCCCAAGGAAGAGCTGGGGAGCTGGACGGAAAGCAGGACTGGGAGCTACAATAAAAGATACCAAAATATTGACAGCAACTGCTTCTAGGTAATGGCATTTAGAGACACCGGGGAAAAGAAGGCTGTCCTTTTAATTTTGATGTTATTTTTATTTTATGCAATGAGCAGAATAATAAGCACTATCAAGAGTAGAAGTGACAACTTGAATTTAAATGAAGGGATTTTTGTTTTAGTTCAAACGTCACCCTATCAGCTATATAAATAAATGGGGTGTATTTGTATAACGAAAATAACACAGCAAAAAATTTAAACCATAAAACTAAAAAGTAATTTGTGAAAAGTAAAATCTTTTGACAGCCCCAGTCTTATTCTTAAAAAATAATTTCTGATAATAATTTTTGTGTGTTCTTTAGAAACATATATACATGCATATATAAGTGATAGGTATGTGTGTATATATTTCTGTATCTTGATTTTTACAAAAACAAAACTACAAATGTTTTGGAGAGTATTCCACATCACCACTTATTTTTCTGAGCAGCTTCATAGTATTCTCTTAAATGTATGACAATAATACATTTAGTTAATTCCTCATTACTGAACATTTTCTTTTCGATAATTTTTTTCTTATTACAGACCAAGACAATGAACGCTTTGTCCAATAGTATGCATTCTTGTGGGAAAAAATTACTAGGCTTGGAATTTCATTTTAAAGTTGTATAAGTATTGCCAAACTTCTATCCTCAAAGGTTGTACTGATTTCCGTTCCCACTGAGACTGCCTGTTGCCCCATCCCTTGCCAAATTTATGTGTTGCCAAACTTTTTAATTTTTGATGATCTGATATACACAAAATTGTATCATTTTAATTTACACTTACAAAATTACGAGGACGATTGAACATTTTTCATGTATTTATAGGAACTGTTGGATTTTATCTTTAATTATAGTAACAAAGATATAAATGTACCGGCCAAAAAAGAGAGAGGGTAAAAGAAACTTTCATGAGTCAAAAGAGGCCTGGTGGGAAGAGTGGCAGAAGAACTGACATCAGAAGGGAATAAGCATTAATCAGTTGAGGTGGAACTAGAGGGATGAGCCTCAGAAAGGAAACAACTTCCTTTTTCTGAGAGGGGAGCCAGGGAGGGGAAGATGGGAGAAAGGAAAGGGTGGTTGTGAGGTGGAGAAGCATCAAAGCTGAGTTGGCGTTAGGCAATTTTTTTCATGGTTCTTAACTTCCACGGAAAAGTTCTCATAGCTCTTATAAGGCCGCACAACCATTTTAGAGAGTCAGATTCTTTCTTCTTGTCCCTTTCCATGTCCTTCCCTCAAAGACTGGGCCATACTTCTGAGTTGAATCTTTGTGTATCTGAAGAATAAAAATGTCTTTTTTTGATGAACACATTTTCAGGTGCAAAAGGCTATGGGTGCCTACGGTAACATCTGGTTGGAATTTAATGGAACTTTCTATTTAAACATTAGCCCTTTTAATTAATTTTTTTCTTCTGAAATATTGCAAAAGCCTATGGGAAATATAGTCAATGGACTGTTCTAAGAATGATCACACTGTCATGTACATTTTCTAATTTGATAATTACAATACCTGTTTGAGGAATAATAATGTTTTCATTAACACATCATATCCTTAACCCAAGAAACATGAGTACAATGTAATCTAACTCTATTTATTGTACTTCGTACTTACCATGTTCCAACCACTCCCAGGTCACTGGGAATTCAACAGAGAATCAGTCACAGTCCCATTGTGGACAGAAGCAAATAAATGCTTAATTAATACTAAGTGTGAATTCTAAGACCAGATCATTATAAGAAAGCATAGAATGTGTGACTGCAGTATCAGGAAGAGGGGAAGATCCTTGTAGAACCTGTAGTTGAGCCAGAACTAAAGGATAATAAATCGTTTATTTTTTAAGCACTAAAAACCTAATTCTCTCCTATATAACTCACAATGTGCAGTAGCTACAACAAACCTACTCTTGTGCCAGATATAAGATTTTAAGTTCATCACTGGTCACAAGATCTTTGAATTTTCTATGAGATTCTTTGACGTGCTAAAACTGAAAGTGGAAGTGTGGAATACATGGAAGATCCATCAGGTGGAAATATTATATTCTTCCAATCTATATTGTGCTTCCTCAGTAATTTATATTAATCTCATCAACTTCTAATGATTCTAAGAGGCTTCATTCCTAAAATTTTAAATTCAAGTGTTATGTAATGTTCCTGATGTATGCAGAACATATTATTGTTGCTGTTATTGTTGTGCAAGCTGATTTATCTTACCAAGTAGTAATATTAGAAGACATAGTCTATATTCTCATCTACTCCCCAAACCTGTCATTCTTAGTATTTACTTTGAATTACAGACATCTCCCTGATAAAGGCATATGTATTATCACTCCATGTTTGTAATAACTTGTGGAATGTGTATTTGATCAAAGCCATTTTTTAAATACCAGGTCTCAGAGTCAACTTAGAAAGGGAAAATCTTAGTGATGAAATAACCATTTAAAAAAAACTCATAGAAAACAAAAAATCTAGTTAATTAAGATGCAATTGGAACTAATGGCTTTTATTTTTAGTGATACTGGAAATGGCTAAAGGATACATCGTTGTAGGAAAGAAATACCAGAACTAGGGAGGAGTAGAGAGTTCCAGCATTCCCTTTAAAACAAAATCACTAAAATCACAGTTCAGATCCTAAAAGGGATGTTTCAGCTTTACGTCACTAGCCCTAGATAATGAGAATACATGAAAGTCGTTCAGAAGAGTCAATTTAAAGGCTACATCCTGACTGATGTGAGTGGCTGCAGTCAGCTGTGACATTGTTGGAAACAAATGCAGTCTATAATTAATGATCTTCGCCTGAACTAACTGTATTGTACTGAAATTAATGAAGTGTATATTTATTCATAGGGTATGTTTGGCTATGAATTGGCTATTAATCCCTTCAATTCATGAGAGCTCTATTATCCTCAGGATTTGTGTTTGGGATTTCCTTAAAAATATGACCACTTTATAACAAATCTGTTCAGTTTCTTAATCTGGTTTGCAAGATCTTCTCATGGTCTCATAATCACCCTGAATGATCTTTCCAATTTTCTCTCCCACAATTCCCCACATTAAGCCAAATTGGACTATTCACTCCTTTCCAAATAAACCTCAACTTTATTCTCCCTAGAAACCTCTTTCCCTTGTCTGTACCTGAAATTCCTTATGTCCTCTCTTATGTGTCAGCTCCCTAGGATCAGGACCTAAAACAAGGACTTACATGCAAAGCATTTATTGAGAAAGCATTCTGCTCCCAGGAGAAACCACAAAGAGCCTGGCAGAAGCAAGATAGTGAAGGGGATGAAGTCAGCCGAGGGTGTGATTTTGGAGAAAGTCTCAGCCTCAGCCTGATCCAAGGAGGAGCTCTGGAATGCCAATTACACCTCAGAGTCTGTCCTGATTTGAGAAGTTTTCTTCTCCTCCAACAGTCGTTGGCAAAGTGGCCAATAAGTGGGGCAAACAAAAACCTGTGAGCTTATGCAGGTTAAAGAAGCCAAAGACCACAGAAACGGGGAGAGGCACAAAGATATGGATGGTCACAGATCTTTGGGGATCTGGGCAGAGCACCAACAGTGTCAACAATACAAATGTCACATTTTCAAATGATCCATGAGGATGTCCTCAGACAAAGTTATTAGGATCCCTGTAGGGTGTTGAATTAGTCGTATGACACAGTTCTTATTCTGCCTTGTACTTTCTTGATTTGGGTACTGTCTTAATCACCTTGAGGACACTGGTTATGTCTTATTCATTATTGCAGTCTCTCAGATTCCTATCCTAGTGACTGGCATTAATTGGATATGTGATTTAAAAGGTCACTGACTTGATATGAGGAGACAAACACCTTTGAATGGGGTCCACAATGGACCCATCTTGTTACCAAATTCTTCAATTTAACAAATAATCATATAATAAAGTTCCATTGTTATTTCTAGATGAAGAAATCAACTAGAAACTAAAAGAGAAGACTCATTTATTAAGTCAATATCTAAAATAAAAAGCTTAAAGTGCGAAACACTTGGAAAAACTTGAGTTCCAAATTTTTCAGAACTCAAAAGAAGAAAGTGATGACTTCCTAATAACTCTCTAACTTGATAAATCCCTGCTATTTTATTTTTTTTAAAGATTGACTGGCCCTGAGCTAACATCTCTTGCTAATATTGTTTTCTTCTGCCCAAAGCACCCCAGTACATAGTTGTATATTCTAGTTGCCGGTCCTTCTGGATGAGCTATGCAGGACGCCGCCTCAGCATGGTTTGATGAGCAGTGCTAGATCCGCGCCCAGGATCTGTGCAGGGGAACCCCTCGGCTGCCAAAGTGGAGCACATGAACTTAACCACTGGCCACTTGGCTCCCCTAATCCCTACTCTTTGGAGACTTCATAAAGTTTGCAGAGTGGAGATCGGGCAGAAGGGGATTTTGCCACTGAGCCATGGCCTGCGAGGTCTTATTCGCTATTACTAAGGGATTTGCTGGCATATCTTTGCTCTAGTGCCCAAACCACCTATGACTTGACTCCTATTTATGTAATTCTTATTTCTTTTAGTTACCATACTTTGTTTCATTACCATGAGTAAGAAGTTTGTATGCTGCTACTTTTGATCTCTGGAAGAAAGAGAAGGAAAAAAAATGAATCTCAAGTGAGATAACCCAAACATGTCATACAGCTAACACTGATCAAAGAGTGGATTGAGTGCCCACAGTAATGCAAACTTTGGCTCCAAGCAGAATGTGTTGATAATGGTTTGGAAGAAGCTCTCATTGCTTTTCAGATTAGAGAATCTCTACACTCACAGAAAAGGTTTTCCACCTGTTTTGCACAGGCCATTTACCCTGGTATTCACTTAATTTCTAAACCCTGCTTACAAGGGGGGGCTGAAATAGCTAGCACAGATTTGAAGCCTCACTTTCTAATGTATCTATAACCTACTCTGTAACCAGAATGATGAACCTATGCTTCCAAGAACCAATGGATTCATACACTATTAGAATTCATAGAGCTGCAGGATGATGTAGTTACGGAAAATGGTCAATAATATTAAGAACTGTCCCAAATCATACTAATACTGTATCCTGACTCTCAGCACAGCATTCTTCCTAGTATGACATGCTGCCTCCTAAGTTATTTCAAGAATTCAGAAATAGTTTGATTAAATTTCATCCTCAAAATATAGTTGCATATACTATAGTAAAATTTCCCAGTAAAACAGTCCCCAATGTTAGGGGCAAATGGGTCATTAATAATACATGATTGTCATTAAAGAAGGGAACTAAATTTTAATATAAGATTATATCTCACATTATGTCTGTTTCTGATACGCTAATGTCATATTTCATTGAAACTAAGATACTATAATGGAAAGATATGCCATTACTTAAGTTATCACTAAGAAAAAAATCTGCCAATTAAACTATGCTTCACAACTTCCCAGAGATTGCCATGTTTAAAAAAAATTTATCTTACAATCAATGAAATATATGATATGTTTACTATATATTATGTATATAAATTTATTAAACCATCCTATCTTTTAAACAAAACCACTGACAAACAAATGGCCAATAAAAACTTTAAAAGGAGGAAGTTTAGAGTTCTGAGCATATTTATAATATGTAGATATTAATTTTATTGCTTTGCTATCATGACTGAAAAGAATTTAACTTTTGGGATCAAAAAGTTAGATTTAAAATTCTACTTTTTAAAAAATGTGCTTACTAGTCACTTATACTAGAAAAGGCACAAGGAGGATTTAAAGAAAGAGATTTGAAATAATCTAGTAATAGAAATAAATATAAAAGCCATCTTTGTCAACACTGGTCAAAAAAAGCAACTCTGAAATTACGAAGTATTTACAAAATAATAATAAGGGAAAAGCCACAAATTAAAACCTATGGGCTACGGTCAACATTAGCCTAAGAGAAAACAGATAGTCTTAAAATTGTACACAAGAAAAAATGAAAATAACAGTTAAGTATTCAACTCAATATCAAGAGAAGATAAAATATATTGAAAAAATTAATGGAAATAAAACCAAAATTAATAAAAAATCAATCCAACAGGTAGTTGTTTGCAGGAAAGTATGATGTAACAGATAAGTTAATAGCCACCTTATTCAAGAAACATATGAGAAGCCATAAATATACTAAGTTAAAAGTATGATTGAGGGGCCAGCCCAGCGTTGCAACAAAGTTCACATATTCTGTTTCAGCAGCCCCGGGTTCGCCGGTTTGGATCCCAGGTGCGGACATGGCACCACATGGCAAGCCATGCTGTGGTAGGCGTCCCACATATAAAGTAGAGGAAGATGGGTATGGATGTTAGCTCAGGGCCAGTCTTCCTCAGCAAAAAGAGGAGGATTGATGGTAGATGTTAGCTCAGGGCTAATCTTCCTCAAAAGTAAAAAAACGTATGATTGAGGAGGTACCAAATTAAAAATTAGATACAATTATAAGTTCAGGTACAAAGGACAATTAAACTAACAAAGTTAAAAGTAAGAAAATTAATTGACATAAATAAAAGTATATTAAAAACATATATTTTACTCTATGCAAAATGGATGATTTTCTATCAAAATATAAACGGAAAAAAGTGACAAGTTGAACCAATTACTACAGAAGAAACTGAGAAAATCACCAATCACTCTCACACCACCACAAACGTGCCTCAGACAGTTCCACAAATCAATTCATCAATTCTTTCAAACCTAGAAAGAATATGTAGGTTATTTTAACAATTTTAGATCATACATGGAAAAGGAAAACCTCCAGTCTTCCAAAGTCAATGCCAAAATCTAACAAGGAGAATACAAAAAAGAAAAACTGCAGAATATTAGTAAATAAAATAGTACTCATGGATATTGATGACAAAATCTTAAATATAACATTGCCCATGTAAAAATATGAAAATATGATCAAGTTGAGTTCATCCCAGGAATGTAAAGATGGTTAGACAATAGAAATTCAGTAAGTCAGTCAAAGGAGAAGAAGCCTATGATTATTCTCATAGATGATATTTGCTTTCAGCTCTTCCCTGTCCAGTTGGGTTCAGCCCTAGTGGAACCCCAGAAAGAGAACAGAAGGAGGGAGGAGAGTGAGAATAGAGTATTTACACCTTAGATTTCCTCAGATATCACAGCTTCTCCCATCACAGTCATCTCTGCATTATTGTCCCTTTTGGTTTCATTAAATACTTTTTTTTTTTTTTTTGCAACTTCAAATATAAAGGGTAAGGGCCTCAAAGACTGCATATTCCTTGTGGTTTCCCCGCACCCTGACCCACACTTTTGAAGTTTACTAAACCTTTTGAGTTATTTTGAGTTGTAAAACTCAGTACAATAAAGATATCAGTTCTCGTCCGAAGTGATCTGTAGATTCAATGCAATCTCAACCAAAATTTTAGTGGCTTTTTGTAGAAATTGACAAGTTACTTCTAAAATTCATACAGTAATACAAAGGACCCAGAATATATAAACAGCTTTGAAAAAGATGAAAAAATTTGAAGAACCAACACTACCTCACCCCAAGATGTCTTATAAGATAGTGTGATAACGAATTTAAGATAGGCAAAATGCAGTGGAATACAATAGACGCTAGAAATAGACATGCAAAAATGGCAACTGATTTCTGATAAAGAAGCAAAGGTAGTTTAGCGAAGAAAGAATAATCTTTTTAAAAATTGTGCTGGAGGGTCAGCCTGGTGGAGCAGTAAAGTTCGCAAGCTCCAATTCGGCGGCCCAGGGTTCACAGGTTCGGATCCCGGGCATGGACCTGGCACTGCTAGTCAGGCCATGCTGTGACAGCATCCCACATAAAATGGAAGAGGATTGGCACAGATGTTTGCTGAGCAACAATCTTCCTCAAGCAAAAAGAGGAAGACAGGCACCAGATATTAGATCAGAGACAATCTTCCTCACACAAAAAAAAGAAAAAGAAATAAATGGTGTTGGAATAACTGGATATTTATACACAAAAAGCGTGAACTTTGATGCACCTATACAAATTAACTCAAAATGAATCATAGACCTAAATATAAAAACTAAAATTTCTACAATAAAACAGGGAAAAAAAACTGTATGACTTTGGGTTAGGCAAACATTTCTCAGCTAGGACATTAAAAGCATGATCCATAAAGAAATTGACACATAGGACCCATCAAAATTAAGAAAAGCAGACTGAGAGAAAATATTTGAAAAGCATACATCTGACAAAGATTTGTATCCAGAATATTCAAATAACTTATAAACCTCAATAATAAGAAAAAGTCCTAATAAAACAATATGCAAAAGATTGGGCTGACATTTTACCAAAGTTAAACTGATAGTAAATAAGCATATGAGAAGCTGCTCATTAGGGAAATGCAAATTAAAACTACAATGAGATACTTCTAGGCACCTAGTAGAATAGCAAATTTTTTTAAAAGGAGGTACATTTTTTCATATGTCTATTGACAATTTGTATTTATTTCTCTTTGATTTGACTCATTCTTTGGATTATTTTTTCCTTTTTCTTGTTGATTTGAAATGAGTCAGAATATATTAATCAATTTTTCCTTTGCCGTCTATGTTGGGAATATGTTTTGCTGATTTATAATTTATATTTTTACTTGGTTTGTGATGTTTTACTATATTGGAAATTTGAAATATTTTGTGATTAAATTTATAGATTTTTTTGCTCTATAAATTCTGAGTTTTCTTTCACACTCCAGGAGTATAAAGAAATTTCTTCATAGTTTCACCTACTATTTTTATGCTATCATTATTATTTTCTGTTTAAATTTTTCTGTTAAATAATTAAAGGAGCACACTCTACACAAGATATGATTTAGCACTTATCCATTTGACAAAATCGCTAAGTTTTATAATACCCAGTGTTGGCAGGAGTGTACTGGTAAGGATGAGGGGATGTGAATATGTACACACTGAAAATCTGGCACTATCAGTCTAAATTTGAAATGCACACGGTTTTGACCCAGAATTTCTTTTTCAGGAATTTAGCCAAGAGAAAAACTGGGGCAAGAGAAAGATATGCATATATACATGTTGCAGCACTATTTGTAATAATAAGACAATTTTTAAAAAATAATGTATTCATTCATATTATTACAAAAATTGTGCCACAGCCATGAGATAGAAAACTAAGTAGCTTAAAAGTGTTACATAATTTTTTGTGCCAACCTGGAAGAGCTACAGATATAAATTGTTGAATGAAACAAAAGTGAAGTTGCAGAAGAGTAGGAATAGTGGAATCCTAGTATTTTTCAAGCGTGTTATACAAGTACGGAAATTATTAATAATTATTACCTCTAAGGAATAAGAGCTAGGTCTTGGGTTCAGGCAAGAATCATGTGTGTGTGTGTGTATGTGTGTGTGTGTGTGTGTGTGTTTGTCTTTTACTGTTAAATATTTTTAACCACATATATGCTTCTTTCTATTAAAATCAATTATTTTTTCATTAAAGATAAATATACTAGTGAAATAGGTCTGTGAATGTATTCTATTTATAATAATCTTCCATGTACTTGTTATATGAACCACGCTTTTCAGTTTCTGTCTCTGATTTGTGCTTTTATATGGTAGTTACACACCTAACATTATACCTTGCACCCAGAAAGTACTCATTAACTATTTGTATATTGTTTAAGTGACTGAACAATAAATGAATGAAGCCAAAAACACATGTTAAAATTCTCCTAGCCTTTTCTGTAAGGTTCTAATTCTGCACTGATGAAAGGAACAAGCAGATGTCATTTTTTTTCACTGCCTTTCCAATGACTCATTTTTAAAATGAAGTGAAACATTATCCATAATTATAACGGCAATCTACTCCTCTGAGATTTTCAAACCCTGTTTTAAACACCAAATTGGATTCCTCCAATGACTGTATGTATTCCTTTATCCATCCCTCTGATTTTTATTTCAAGGCCATCAAATCACTGGGTAATTGAGTCCATTTTTAAATCCATCATCTCCAGTCACTTTTTTTCAGTGCTTGCCTCTAAGACTTATATAATCTATGAAAATTTTTCCATTGCTCTATGTGTGGTTTTGAACTACTGATCCACTGGAACAAACCTCACCCAAAGTATCCAAATCTTTCTTTTACATATTGAATCTCAGTCTTACCTTCTGCCTTGCCCTTTAACAATTAAAAATATAGATGTATATGACATAGGTATAGGTATAGATATTTGGTATAGGTATATTAGCATATGGGCTTCGGTCTAAAAGTGATTTGCATTATGACTCTATAATACTGCCTTCAGTTCTTTGCAAAGTAAGAAATGACTGTGGACAACTATCAACTATGCATCTCTCCTTGGCAGTGGGGACTCCTATGCAATGAATCCTTGTTGTTGGCTCCAGAAACCATGATGCTCAAGAAAAGCCTCATCAGGTCACTCCACAGTCACAAAAGCCCCAGGATGGAATATCCTGGCAGTGGGGGTGTGCGTCAGTTCCCAGGCTGATTCACAGTCTGGGTAACATTTATCCTGTTGCAATATTTTTCCCTATGCTCCACCTGTGATCAGCTTGTGTTCTTGTGAAAAGATCGATCTTCATTCCTTGGGAGTTTGGGTGGTGGCTCTCTGTTTAAAGGCAGAGTTTCACATCCTGGAGGCTGCGCACTTTGTATCATTATCTCACTGATATACAAAGACAAGATTTAACAATTGCCAGTAATAAGTTTTTTCTCTTAATAATCTAAATATTTTACATTTATATAGTATTGTTCAGTGCTTAAAGTAGTTTTGCAGTCATTATGCTTATTACATAATCTCATTTATACTCATTATAACTCATTTGATCATCATAACAATCCTGGGATGAAGGCAAGTACAATTGTTTCCTCTTCTGCTCAAAAGAAGTCACCAAATAACCAAGTGACTAGCTAAGGTCACGTGATTCTTACATGGCACAACAGATACTAAAGTTCAGATTATCTGACTCTTTTCATGATATATGAATTCATTCATATTCATTAATAATCCAAATGATTTTAAAATTTCTTGACAAATTTAAAATTTACTTTTATAGAATGTTGGCTTTTGGAGAGTTTACAAGGATATATCATTTGCTCTGAACATGTTTGTGACATAAATTAGTTCATATGTGATCATAAAAGGGAAATGATGTCAGTATAACATGACATGAGTTGGTTCATACCGAGTGTTGCCTTTCTCTCTGTAAATCAGGCCCTTTAATCATTATTTACATTCTGTTTTAAGCTATATTCTCTTTTTTAAGATAAATTTTATATTTAATCATTTTTTGTGTGAGACAAATTTTAATAAGAGAATTATAGAGTCAAATATTTTTAATAATCCACTTTTCTATCTTAAATATTTTGCAAACATTTTTTAATTAATTACAGCAACATTGGATTATAAAATTATATAGCTTTCAGATGTACATCGTAATATATTTCGAATTCTGTGTAGATTACCTCATGTTCCCCACCCAAAAGCTAATGTCTGCTTGACTGTGCTAGTATTTTTATTAGGATTATTCCTGGTTTATTAAGCTATGTTGCAAGTTTAACAGCATCTAAGTGACTGATGATGATTTAGCCAAAGATGATGCAAGGAGAGAAGGAGAGAATGGATAGGTGCCAGATGTATTTTTGACATAGTACTAATGAAACTTGACAATGGATTAAATGGGGTTGCAATGTGGAAGTGATGTCCAGTTTTCAAAGAGTGGGATGCCCAAAATCCAGATTTGAGTTGTGTGGAAGTTTTGATGGCAGTGTATAATTTAGGGTATGAGCAAAAGAGTAGGTAGCTGAGAGAGGGTAGAGGACTAGGGCATTGGAGAGGAGGAATTCAAGCAAGAAGGGATATTGAGGTCAGGGAGAATGAACACAGGAGTAGAGACAGACAGGAAGACTCTGAGTCAGGAGCTAAAAAAGTCTTCAGTTGTCTCACCTGTTGGAAAAGGAGTCAAAATCTTCTACACTGGCTGAAAGTAGTCAGTAGTCAGAACGTTTGGATTGTTATCTAAGAAATGCGAAGATTCTGTTCTTCCATTGTCATGGCGTGGAATAATATCACCTAAGGTTTAAAACTGTAAACACACTAACAGTGTATGAATGCTCAGAAGTGTTGGTATTATCGAAAAGATTTGTTTCAGGCACTTCCTAATTTGGGGATCAGTTGAGCACCAACTTGGGATCAGATGCCTGACCCCAAATGACTCTAACTCAGCAAAGAATTTTCTTAAAGAGATTTCACATTTGTTTTTTCACTGTTCCATAGGCCAGGTATAAGATGACTTTTCCTATTAGCTACTGATACAGTATATTCTAGATCTGTATAATGGAAACAGGCTTCTAATCACTGCATTCTTGGAATATCTATTCCATCACTTGAGTATACACAGTCGTGTGTTGTTCTCCAGATGTTTTATATAGAAGTAACTAGTATGATCTAGGCAGAGTGAAGTGTTCTGTCCATGAGTCTCCCACAGCACTTGTTCCTGCTTTGTTATATCACTTGTCATATTGTATCATAATCAACCCATCTCTCTACATGTAAATCTCTCTCTGGGCTCTTAGCTTGTCAATGCAATGGTCTATTTCTTGTTTGTCTGTTTCCCTAGTCTAGCAGAGTGCCTGTCATATAATAGCTTCTCAATAAATGTTTGAGGAAAGGAGATAGGCAGTGCAGAGACCATGTCTTGCATTTCAGTGTATCCCTCAACACAGCAAACATGGTGCTGTTCATTTACTCAAAGCTAGATCCTGGGATAGTATGGTAAGAAAGACAGAGCCAGTCTCTCTGCTCTCACAAAGCTTATTGTCACTTATTAAAATTGCTTAATTAATACATTTAACTCATTTAAGTACTTGGTAAATACAAATTATTTACTTAGATACAACCACCTAAAGCTATTTGAAAAAGTCACCATTCCTTCTTTATCACTTAATTTCATTTGATTTTGTTTCCATACCAGGACCTTCAGAACATCCACTTAATTTGTTTTGGGTAAACTCACTAAACCTTCACCTCTGCCCATATGTGTGCTCCCATGAGACCCTAGTTCAATACCACCTCTTGATAATGACAGGGATAACAATTAACATGTATATAACTCATTGCCACTTACATGGTGCTTACAGAGTCATCACTGCATTTCATAATCACAACAAGTATGTAAAGTAGGTGGGGCAGGTGCTACTGTTTCTCCACTATCACAGATGAGAAAGCTGAGGCGGTGAGAGTGATTAAATGACATGCTGTTTTTAAAATGCTTTTTGTACTATAAAATGCTAGATATCTATAAGGCACTGCCTAAATTCACTTACAGCCTGAACTTGTACCCAAGACTTCTGGTCCTGAATATTGGTACTTTTCGTTGCAATATCCCGCTTCTCTATAGTATTCAATAATAATCAGTGCTTATTTTTCGCAACTATTTAGTGAGCACATAATAAGTGCGAGGCACTATGCTAGTCACCTAATATATATCACCAAATCACTCACATCCACGCTATAAGAAAAAAATTCTCTATACCTATACCCTATAAGAAAAATATTCTCTTTAACAAATGAAGAAAATTGGACACTGAAGCGTTAATTTACCTGTGGTCTCACAACTGCAGTGATGTGCTTGCTGGCCTAGACCCCATGTCCTCAACTGCAGATGTGTCACAAACATGAGTTCTAACATTATAATTCTCTTCACTCACGACATTCATTGTTCTTCAAAGCACGCATCACACCAGTGGGTCTGCAGAGCATGCCCTGTGCCGGAATTCACCATCATCCATGAATGCATACGACTGTGTATTGAACTTGAACCCTCTTGTGGAGAGCACATTTTAACCCTTGGTGCCCCTTCCTGCCAACAGACGTTAGCCAGGGCCACCTTGTGTAACCAAACACGTTGTCTTAACTTTAAATCTTGGGGTGGTCAGTGTCTCATTGAGGTTTTTTCTTTCCCAGAAGCCTCAACTAACCTCACTCTCACCCTGCGCTTCTGAAAACTAAAATAATGGACAGTATTGCTAAGCTACAGGAAACTACAAAAATAAAATATGTTTTCATACCCTTTCCAAAGGATGAGTGAAACTTACATTAATCCTACATTTACATTACTGATGGAGGTGAATTAAGTGGCTCTTAGCAGAGCAGAAAATAGCCCTCGGTGACTTTCTGACTCTTGTTAGATTCTGCAAATCATGGCAAGATTTAAATGTATATTATACTATACACCCAACACCCTATTATATATTAAAATCATCAACATCCTCCAAGACCCTGCTGCTGACTCTAGTTATCCAAGAGCTGCTATCTGCTCACATCCTTCACATCTCCCATGGTAATAGTAAGGGCCTTGGCCAAAACCAATATGGGAATATTGAGTTTGGCCAGACTAATGTAGCTGAAATAACGTGCCAATGCTGGCAGGAAACCTAATTTTTTTCATGATGATTTCTCCATTTTTGCTAAAGCAAGCCTATATGTGTCCTTGATTTGCACACATTTTTGACGTTTTGCAATAAGCATGTGTATAATTTTTTTTAAACCTTCAAAAGGATTTTCTTTTTTGAAAGTCTAAGTGAACAGATGCCTTCAGCTGAGACACGTTTAACTTTCTGACAGGTACAAGGATTCCGATCCCCAGGGACTAGCACTTTTCTTTTCAGAGCCATCTCCTATCTTTGTGACTCTCTAGGAGAAACCGGCAATATCCATGCATTCGTTATAGATAAAGTAACCCAGAAGCGTCAACTCATTTTCTTCCTAATAGAGCAGAGATAGCCTGGTAATGAATGAAATCTGCTTTTCTTTCTTTAGAAGTAAAGAATCTTGGTAAAGCATCAGAGAGATATTCTAGGTCATCCCTTATAAACTAGAGATAAAGGGTCTGATAAGCAATCGTAAGAGAAATAGATATTTTTCACTTTTTTATTTGCCATATAGGGGATATTTTCCATAAAAACGGTTAAAAATAGTTTGTAAGTAAACAAGTGTGCTCATTTCTAATTCTTAGTAGAAAATAAAGTAATAGAAAGCAAACACATAAATATCACATTAATTGAATGTATATCAAAAACTGCAACTATTCAGTTATACAGTAGATGCTATGACATAGCTTCATGGGCTCAGTCCGCATCTTTATGATGTTATCTAAAATAGACAATATCACAGAGTACAGCAGTTGAGTATTACGTCTTTTGTTAATTATGATGCTTTTGCAGCTAGAACTCTGCCTGAAACCAAGCTTCTGACAACTGGATTTCTTCAGTCATCTTACCATCCCTGACAATAAAGGAAAGTGGCTTGGTTACTTCTATAAGGTCTTTGGGGGAAAATAAATTTACTACCTTTAGTAAATATACTATATTGTGATATTTAATTTCTTTTTTTAATTCAAACTTCAATTGAAAAGTTGAGAGTTCTTGTAATTGCCTGAATAAACTGATTTTGATATTTTTATTATTAACATATGAAAGGACTATTTAAATAAAATGTTAGTATATTTTGAGGCTTAAATAATGCTCCTGACCTTCTATCATTAGGGCACGAGTTTTGAGGTTTTCTCCCTAGTTCTCACGAGCAGTTTTGCAGGTTCTGTTCACACCAAGTTACTCCTGCTCTCTAACGCTAAGTGGATTAGATTACTTCAACCAGACACAATAAATTCCTCAGAAATTTTAATATCTGTGTGCCCCTCAAAGAAATCACGTAGTAAATACTCTTACTTAAAAGTAACAATTTAGTTGAAAGTTGAATTTTAATTTGTGGGGCACTGTTACACTATTTCTCAGTTAATAAAAAAAGTAAAATATTTTAAAGATTGGTAACTTTCACGTCACTTAGAGTATAAACTAAATCAATTCACAAAAATATTAAATATTACTGATAAGATTTATTTTAGAAATCCCTTCTTAAAATAAATGCCATGGTTTGTCATACTATAACTAGATATGCATAAGTCTGTATAGCTCTCTATATACAGATAATTTATAATCGCACTCATTTTTTCACCTAATCCTTATTCTGTCTATTTATTCTAGCATATTGGTAACTAGGATAGAGGTTAAATAATAATAATTTAAAAAATAATAATAGCATGTTATTTTGATATTCTTTCTCTGAAGGTATACAAAATTAATAGAAAAAGTTGAACCCAGAGCAAAATTCATCAACTTTATGGAGTGTAAGCTTAATAAAAGTGGAATTTTTAAAATGATCAGCCCTTACGTAATTTCCTTCCTTAATATCCATATGCTGATATTCCTTTCTCCCCATTTCCTGATTTATGCATAATAATAGATATATAATTTACTAGGCTCATAGTTTTAATAGACAATTTTATTTAATAATTAGTCACAATATGATATCAGCTACACAACCATAGATATAGTAACTGCTTTTAAAAATATGAAGAATACAGGGGCTGGCCCCGTGGCCGAGTGGTTAAGTTCGCGCGCTCCGCTGCAGGCGGCCCAGTGTTTCGACGGTTCGAATCCTGGGCGCGGACATGGCACTGCTCGTCAGACCACGCTGAGGCAGCGTCCCACATGCCACAACTAGAGGAACCCACAACGAAGAATACACAACTATGTACCGGGGGGCTTTGGGGAGAAAAAGGAAAAAATAAAGTCTTTAAAAAAAAAAATGCATTTAAAAAAAAAAAATATGAAGAATACAGACTAAGAATAGAGAAATATATAAACTATCCACTACATAGTCATTTTTAATAATAATAATAATCTATGAGTTTATGAAAAGGCAGCGAAATTGTTAAATTTACTTTTAATCCTCTATGTGTGACAGAAAAGTGAGACAGGGAGAAAAATGGGGTAACATTAATTCACCCATAAATGCATATAAATTTTTTAAAATATCTGTTTCAGAAAAATGTGATGAACTTTCTCTGTAAGTTATTATATCACTAAGATTTCATTATTTTGATGAAATGCACTACGTTAATTCAAATGCAATATAATCATAAGTAACACTTGAGTATATGAACCACACTTGTCACAGTAAATGAACAAAATATTATTTTGATGTAGGGCCCTTGAACTCCTTTATGGTATTGGTTTTGTTTACATTGTAATTTTCAAAATTAAGTAATCTACATGGTTCCCTAGTGTGAATTAACAAGTAGCTCTCAATCAATGTTTCACATTTTCTTCAGCAAGCCCACAGAGGAAAAACGTGCCTGTTTTCTTTCTTGTGGCATAAAATTATTGTAGGCTGTAACTCTTCATGCTCTTTATGGAGAATACATTTTTATAATATATGTTATATCACCATTCCGAAGTTTTGCTGCATGTATTCAACAAGAAAAAGCAAAACTACATTCAGAATAATTTCATAATCGTGAACCACAGATTAACATGCTCTAATATATAAATCCTAAAGTCTTTTCATTGAAGCTATTTCATACCATCTTCAATCAATTACTTACTGATACAGTCACGTGAACAAACTGAAGCTATTTCAATGGGCTGCCTGAAGTTCCCATTTCATTCTCACCAGAAAACAGCCAAAGGCTCATCTTCCAGAAGTCTTCATATCTCACATTTGACAAACCTAAAATCTATTCTCTTCCTTTGAAGGTGCACCTCTTCGTAAGTAAGACTTGTCTAATGATTTCGGTAAATAAAAACAAGAGAATTAATAAAAACATCAATCCCTAAAGGCAAACTCTCTACATAGGAAATAAAACATAAAAAATTTAAAGGGAAGCAGTAGTTTCAAAGACAAGTGTGTCATAGTTGGTTGTCATTATTTATTGGAAAAGCCAAATGTGTATCAAGGTAGCATTTCATTGGTTACTATGACTTGAGAGAATTCAGGGATAAACGGAGAGAGTAATCAGTAAAATATGTAAGAGTGGGAGGGAGGACACCTGTTGCCATAGATTTAAAAAGCCATGTCTTCAAAGACAGCCTACAAAGAACAAACACAAAAATACTAATCTATTGCTCTATTCTCAAAGCCACCAGAGAGAAGCTAGAACTACAGGAATGATGATCCTGAACTAATTGGATTTTAAATCAAGATCAAAATGCAGCATGCATTATCCAGAAATGGAGTAGTCTAATTTAGTAATTACGGGATTCGCTGCAGATGACTCCATCACAGCTCTTACTGTTTCAGGCATTGGGTCCACCCCCACTTCCCCTGGGATGGCACAGCCCTCTCATTTTTTGCTGTTAGGAAACTTCCATCAATGCTTTGTTTCAATTTCTGGTTCTCTCTTATCTCCTTTGTATGATTCCTTTTACCGAGTACAGTTTCCAATCAATAGAATAAAATGGTATCCGTAAATATAATTTGAAAATTATTACACATATTCTTGTTTCTGGTAAATTCTACTTTGAGCCTAGGAATTTTAACCCTTTTATTCTTCTCCACAACCTCAATCACAGGAAAAAATAAAAATAATTCATCATTCATTGCAACATGAGTAGAGAAATAAATACACTAGAGGTATACCACTAGAGAACTTCCAATATTGAATGGATGCTTGAACTGATTATAACCGACTATAAGGTATGGAAGAGGAATTTGATTATTGCAGAATTTTGAATAACAGAGCATGAGAGATACTGTTTTCTTCCATTTTCAAACCTGGTTATATTCGACAAGTGTAACATCAAGGGTGCAAATGGCAAAAAAATTAAGATTAAAAAATAAAAGAAAATTAATATGTTGGCTATATGTTTAGCTTTAGATTCCATACTATCTGTATTCTATAAGGATGCTATATCGGAAGATGGCATAGCAGAGAGTTAGAGGGCGCCCATAGTCCTTGGAGGCAACAGGAGTTCAGGTCTACTGACTAGCTCTGTGACCTCATGCAAGGTGTTAAACTTCACTCAGCCTCAATTGTCCCTTCTGTAGAATGAAACTAATAACAGACCTTACATCACACTGCTTCAATAAGGTAAAGAATGTAAAGTTCTCAGGATGGTGTTTGGCTCATGGTAAATGCCCAGTAAATGTTAGTCGTATGTTTATAATTCTGAATATCCATTCAGATCTTCAAAGTTGTATGACTTCTCTAGACAGACAATGTAACAACTAAATAATAATACTTTTCTCTTTGTGAAATCCTTTTCACAACAGTAGGGAGAGTAGAAATTTAAAGAACAGTGTCTAGTTTAAGCATGTGTATCACTCCTGGGAGGGCAAGTCAGCTTTCCAAATCGGAATTTCTAGGTTTCCGGGATGAACAGGAGATTCAATTTTATCATTTTCCTGGAGTTCAGTGTTTCGGATAGTGAAGATTAAAAATAAGTAAATTTTTTTGAAGGCTTTAGGTATTTAAACCAGGATATCAAAAGTTTAATTTCTATTGAGGTACATGCTAACATCCCCTATCCAGCATCTTCACTCCATAAAGGCAAACTACATGGAAGAAAAATTGTAACAAGAAAGTTACTTTGGGGGCCAGCCCTGTGGCCGAGTGGTTGAGTTCATGTGCTCTGCTTTGGTGGCCCGGGGTTTCACCAGTTCGGATCCTGGGCACGGACATGGCACCGCTCATCAGGCCCTGCGGAGGCAGCATCCCACATTGCACAACCAGAGGCACTCACAACTAGAATATACAACTATGTACTATGTACTGGAGGGGCTTTGGGGAGAAGAAGGACAAAAAATAAGAGAGAAGATTGGCAACAGATGTCAGCTCAGGTGCCAATCTTTAAAAAAGAAAGAAAGAAAGAAAGTTACTTCATGTGCATGACCCTAATGCAATAAAAATATAGGATTTCATTGTTAATGATTTAGCCTGTGAAGGTCTGAGGCCTGCGCCTCCGCAATAGAAAGCGATGTGCTGAGAATAGCAGCTTGACCTTTTGGACCAACACATCTTCTCTTCTTCTTTTCATACTAAATTTAGTTTTTCAATGCTTTCATGGTTGACCAGCATCTCCCCTTTCAGATTTTTCTGCTCTTTTTAAGGGCTATGTTAACACATCCAATCAGAGTCTGTCAAGTATTGCGGGCTTGAGAGATATCCTCTTGAGGATGATTTTCATACTTCTTCCTATGATCCATTTGTTGTTAGTTTTATAAATTAACTCCCAGAGGGATTTTCCTTACTTTCAGTATTGGTGGGCTCCTCTATGTTTCGTCCCATGTATAGAGACTCAGGATAGCCTTGTGGTTAAAATTGTAGGCACTGGAGCCAGACTGTAGATTTACAACCTGATTCTGCCACTAACTAGTTGTGTCACTCTTCTCAAGTTACTTATCATCTCTATGCTGTACTTATCTATATTACTACATATTATATATCTATATTACCTATCTATGTCACCATGCAGAAGGTACTTATCATTTCTATGTTTATCTTATGTATACTTTTCATCTGTTTCCACAACTGTAAAATGGGATAATACTATCCACTTCATAGTGTTGTAGTAAAGGATCAATGAGGTACTTATAAAAAGTTCATAGAAGGGTGTTTGGTGCATAGAAAGTAGACAATGAATAATTCATTATTCATTATTATTACATCACTATGGCATCATTCAAATATTACTATTATTCAGAATTTTTGTGAGAAATCTATCAGTCCATTTGAATGATATTAAAACTAACCCTCCACAGCCTTGGGTACTTTCTCAGAACTCACCACTTCAAGGAAGTAAAGAGTAACACCTCCCTTCTAAGAAAAGATCTTTATAACATCATGACACCTCATCCTTTCTTGTCATCTTTCATTCATCCAGTCATTCAACTAATGTCTATTAGGCAGCCTATAATGTGCCTAGACTCCTCTAAGCGCTAAGATATAGCAGCCACCGCAAACTACACTCTAGATTTCAATCCTTTCATGACAATTTTCAGGTTATTATTGTGATAATTAGTACAAGGATATGCCTGATTCTTCAAAGGAAGACTCAAACCATTAGCTTACCAAGCAATATCATGTATAATAAAAGTCGTGTTATTTTTCTAGACTAAGTTCATACTACTTCCTTGATACTGTACTTTAATTTCTACATGACTTCAATATAAATATTTACAAGACCTAGAATATTTTTACTATGTCTTAATGCTCCAGGGATAAATAAGTTGGTTTCCTTAGAAATTGGTCTCTTTGCTTACATACCTTGACAATTACCTAGGTCACTATATGCTTTTCCTATCAGTTCCAAGAGTTACATTTCAGGAAACTGGAAGTATAGTATTGGAGTTTATCATGTTTATAGCTTTCTGTTCTCCCAGGAAAGAACAAGAAATCCATTTTGTTGACCTTCAAGACATGGTGCTCTGCCATGCTGAAAAACAAAGTGTTTATAAAACAAGAGCTAAATTTAGATTTAAGAGACATGAGTTTCCAGTCATAAGGGAGTAACAGGGTTTTGAATTAACCTCCTGCCATAAACAACTAGAACACTGGACAAACTGTAGGAAATAACTATTTTTATACTTTCAACAACTGACAACACAGCACTGTGATCTCTGAGAGAAAGGAAACAGAAGAAATGAGACCTACAGTTACCCAAGTTTTCTGCCTAGAGAGAATTTCTAGACTGTAGCACAGTGAGGGGAATTTTAGACAGAGACTGAGGCCTTCCTGAATGAAGAGGCAGCTAGAATTCGCAGGGATTTGCAGGTGGGAGTTATGCAGCAAAAAGATTCCAAAAATTTGCAGAGAAGTCTTCATGAATCTTTAGTTTAAGACTCACCTTTGTATGCATAGACGGAAACCCAAGAGGCAAGGCAAGAACAAGTTCTGAGGGAAGAACAATTTCCAGGGAGTGGAATAATTTCTAGAGTTCACTCAGGGCCAGGACTTGTTGAAGTTCCCGCTAGCCAGAGTAGAGAAGCTTCCTTGTATACTCAGAACATTCAATAGAGGTCATCTAGAGATCAAACCTTAGATTTTAGACAAAACTAGCCCTAGGAAAAAAGGCTACTCTAACCTACCCTAAAAGAACTTGAAAACAAGCCTCAAAAAGATAAAATTTATTCACAAGCGATCATATTACCTGGCAGAATAAAGTCCAGTGCTCTTTATTGGAATACAACAAAATCCAGTATTCAACCACATAAAAGCCACCATTGATTAGATTTAGTTTAACTTTCAAATTATTTCAGGAGGTAATTATGGAGTCATTAGTGCCTTTTCCAAATACCTGTACTCTTCCCACATACACCTTAAGTATATACTTCCAACTGCACCTTAAAATTAGTTTCCACTGGACTCTTTCTTAATACCCCAGCAACTGGTGATGATGCTCTAGATTGTGACTGCTATGCCCACTGAGAACTTCAATGAGAACACAGAGCAGAGGCTGGAGCCAATCCTCATTGGACATGCTGCAGGAGTAAGAAATAACATTTTTAGTCTTAAGCCCCTGAGATTTTCAGTGGTTGTTAACCTCAGTATAATTTAGCTTATCTTTACTGATAGAATGGGACCAACTTAATGAAAAAAAAACAACCAGGCAATTTCTAAACCCTAAGAAACATTAACATTTATGATTCAGCTTTTCCCGGATCTGTTCCAGCGTTAGGAAACTTTGAGTTAAACAAAGTTTACAGTTAAGTGGGTTTCTTATATTCAATACCTCTTCAGATTCTTTAACCTGCTTTGGATTCTCCAATTAAAGTCCACGTGACAAATGATGTTTCCAAATTTAACGGTCCATTAGTTCCCTTTTTTTCTGAAAGCTTCTCCAGCACTAGTGGTCCGAGGAACACTCTTTTGGAAATGCTGAAGTAGTGCAATGCCCTTATCTTTCAAATGAGATTAAACCTCCAAACTGAGATTAATAAATCACACAACTAGAACTCAGGTCTCTTAACTCTCAGTTTTATACTTTCTGCTACACATTGCAGTGCATTACAGTAAAGGACTAAGATTATATTTTTCCTCAAGGGGTAACTATTTTCATAGAGAAATGACAATTGTAAAGATTCAAGAAAGTTAAATCTCTCAAGACCTTTGATTTGCAGTCTTTCTTAGATGAAATGTAGGACAAGGGGGAATAATTCTATTTTGTGATATGTAGTTCATGAGAGTGAATCTACATTGATAGAGGTAAAGAATCAACTTAAATGAAATTCAGGTAAGTTGCATTGACAGTTGAGCTTATATGAGATCATTTAAAAGCTAAAGGCTTCTTTCAAACACCATTCGTAAATTTGCCCTGAGTTCCTTCAAGTGTGACATAAATGCCACCTTCTCAGTGAGGCCTTCCTTGAGCTTGCTGGATGAAACGAAACATCCTCACCCCATCTGCCATCTTGGGAACTCTCTATCCTTCTCCTTGTTTTATTTTCCTCCATAAATTTACTATCTTCTGACACACTACATGTTTTCTGTATGTATTTGCTCATTGTCTGTCTCCTTCCCCAGTAGAATGTGAGCTCCTTGAGGTCAGGGGTACTTGTAATTGTTCTCTAAGATATTCCCAGCACCCACAAGTGTGCTTGGCATCTTGTAGTCATTCAGTAAATATTCGTGTAATTTGTGGATAAGTTTTTTGTTTGTTTCATAGAGCTCATATGAATTTGGGTATAATCTGACTTTCAAAGGGACACGGCCTTCCGATATTGTTCATGAAGCATTGTACAAGGTAATATGTGACTTCAGTTTGCTAAATATAACCAAATTCTACGTATTCACAGAATATGCAATAAAAATATGACTGACTATTAAATAAAGTTTTCTGGAGCATTTTCGTGAAAGAGATGTAAAGTAGGTAAAATATTTCCAGCACCCTCCTTCCTCCTCCTACTTGCTCAAATCCCCTTATTTCTGAAAAATACTCAATTTATCTTCTTTGGAAATACTCCATTTTCTAGCACATACCAATACTCCAGTCTCTACATTTTGTCTAACTGGTCTGGCCTTTTCAAAGTCTCCTTACCGTGATCCCATAGTCTGTGCAGATGTGCTGGGTAGCATGACCTCACTCCCCCTTGGTAAACTAGTGAGGACATATTTATGAGCATGGAGTGACATCATTATCCTTAAAACTACTTCAATGGTGGAGAACATACTCTGAAGTAAAACTTCTCTTTAAACGCTTGCTCAATTCAATATTTAGGAAAGACTGGAATAGAGGAAAATGACTTCGACAGAAGAGTGGGGAAAGAACCCCTAGCTATAACCACCTTCTTTGCTTCAATCTAGTTTCTAATCAAATAGAAATTTGATTATCCTAAAGTGGCTGGACAAGAAAAGGTCCCTTTTTTAAGCCAATTCAGAAAGCCATTCTGTTTACCTTGTTTGGTTCTAATACATGTTCTGTAAACATCTATGTGTATCCAGGGAGCCGTGTGTATACTAAACATAAACCTTGGAAACTCTAAAAGTGAAGGAAAGACTGGAGACGAGGTGCAGCCCCTGAGAATCTGTGGTTCTCCCGTGTATTCCTTCACTATGTGAGTTAACTCTTGGATATGTGGCTGAGGTGATATGTCAAAAAGTTAGGATTTCCTTTCTCTATGTCTTTTTAAGATTTTTCTCTTCTCTAGAGAACCTCTTGTCTTGAATTAGAGAAATCCTTTATTTGAATAAATTTCTGTTTCCATTATCAAAGTTGATGAATTTTAATTAATTCATTTTACTGACTGCACTCTTTAGAGAAGATCATTTCCTTTATGAATGCAAGCAGCAACCAAAAAGATGACACATTTTGTCTTCTTTCTACACCCAAATGTAAATAATTATGATAACCTCTTGCTATGTGGGAGGCGGCTGTCTAGCATGATCATTAAATTACCCCTCTTGTATTGTGTTCTCTTTGGTTAATGTTCATCCTAATCCGATAGACTAAATTGCATGTGATGTGGAAAATTCCTATTTGTACTTACAAAATATAGTTTAGCAAATTGCTCTGTGACACCATTCATTTTATTTCATGAATAGTTGTGGTGGAAAATGAATACAATTTTTTTATTAGTTGTACTGAGTTCTTCCATGTAAAGAGAACTTTTACAAATATTAGTCTTATAAAAAAGATAACTAAGGGAAATAGTAAATATTATTTTACCCACTTCACTAGGAAGAAGTCAATATATAAAGGTTGATAACCTTCTTCAACATCTCATGTCATCCTAAGGACAGAATCAAATACAGAAATTGCCTCCTACGATTCCTTGACCCCCATTTTATCTGCTGGATCACACCTGGATCCAGCTACAACTCTTCCAAATGGCAGCTTTTTGAGCCAGGCTGGCTCTGAGACATGGAGGGTTTCTTTTAAGTCATTTCCCCCCTATTACTCAATGTCTGCTCTGTCTGTGGTTAGCCCTCCCTCCCTCTAAAGAACGCGACAGTTGTTAGTGTTGTACACAGTGCTATGTACATTCTGACAATGCTACTGATCCTGGGAACCATGATTCATATTTTATTGCCACCTTACTTGGTTACTTTTATGGCTGGTTTTATTACCTCCATCTATTTATTCAGAAGATGTCATTTTGAAAATATAAACCTAAAAATGAGAAAACAGTTGAGGAGAAAAATAGAACGTGTGCTTCTTTGAAATGAGTTTAACAAACTGCATATTTCAGAACGTTTCCACTCTTCCGGATTTATTTCTCTTAATGCCCTCCCACTCCCACCCCAAGAAATAAAGATGTAAACAGCAGCAGAGACCATCAGAGCTAAGAGGGATCTTAGAATTAACCCCGCAAACACTCACACTGTACAGATGAGCAAAGTGAGGTCTAGAGCAAGTGAGAAAGTGGTTTGCCCAAATTCACATGGCGAGTTCAGTTAGAAAGGAAACCCAGTTCTTCCTCCGCTCAACCCTTCTGTTTAGCGGTCCACTGCACATTTCTGTGCCTCTCAGAACATGCGCTCAGTTAAGTCCTGAGTGAATGATAGCCAGCCATCGCCTGTTGACTGTTTGCACTTCAGTGAACAGGGTGCCATGGGGACAGAGAAAGGGAGTTCTGAGGAAGGAAAAGATGTTTTTACCTGAAGGGAGGTTTGCTGATCTCATAGTTGTTGGGCTTGACTCCTGGAAAGCTAAAAAAAGCCAAAGGAGGTTGTGAAAATAGGAGGTGTTTGTTCTGTTTTCTTAGATGTTATTGTAAATATCTCACAGGACAAGAATCTTGATTGATAATAATCGAGTAATCAAGCTATCATGAAGTATTTATTAAATATGTAATATGTATACAACACCATATTCCAGAAAAGTGAAGTGTGCCAAGGAAAATAGTGATTAAAATGAGTGAGTTTGTTTTAGTACTTCTATTCCCCATCATGTACACAGGCTTCTTGTCTGCAAAGTGGGATAACCAACTTAGAGCATGGTTGAAAGAACCAAAGATAAAATTGAGATTATGTAAATTAAGTAATTGCCAAGCTGCGATTGCTATATAATGTTTTCCTTATTTTAAAAAATCTTTTAACTTAAAAAGAAATGCATATTTAGAAAAGTGCAAAATACGGAAGTGTCTAAGACAAAAGGGATATATATTTGAATATTATTTTATGAGCAGTTAAATTGTTCAGGCTCCTTACTTGTGTCTGGGCTACCCCTGAAGACGAATTGTCCATGACATGAGAGCTCACAATTTTGTAAACAACTCATTTTCCCCTTAGAAACTTCAGCACTGAAATTTTCATTCCATACATATCTTATCTCCCACGTCCTACAAAACCTACTAAAAGGGATGACTACATTTTTGCTTTAGCTAAATATGATCATTTTTGTTCATGGATCTTGACTTCTTTATTCTGCGATGCTTATAAGAATTAGTAACATTGAGTCTTCAGCCTATGGGGGATTTCTACCTAAGTCAGCTGGTTACCCTCTCCCAGTCTAACAGCTAGAACATAAGCATCAAGAAAATATTGTGGAATTTTTAGTAAAATATAAAATTTTTAAATCATTCAGTTAAAAATCAGTAACATTAAAGCAAAAACAGGCTCTTATTTTTCTACTAGAAAATTTATGTTAATGTTACTTGATATTGAGTTTAAAGTGATTATCTTAAGAATGAATTCCTGTCCATTTGAATCAATTTAAGCATTTCAAACTAGATGAAAATCAAATATTTTTCATTTTGAGTTTTTAAAAATGAATATTTTACTTAGTTTTTAAATTCAATATAAAATCTTTTATATTTTCAATTTCTCTTCAGACATTTTCTTTTATTCTCCAGGAGGTCCCATTCACCAGATCACAAGTGTTGTATATATATACACACACACTTATATATGTTTATATACACACACATATGTATTGTATATACTGTATGTATGTTCAGTATTTTATATTGAATTTTTAAAGATAAGTTAATTTTATATATTACATATATATGTATGTAATACATAATACACATTTATACACACGCACATATAGGGAGAGAGAAGCCCCTCACAGGACAATCTCAGAAGCTACAGAACTGGTTCACAGAACACAGCATCCAACGTTCCCAGATAAAATGTAAGCGAAGTCAGTTTTCAAGCTGTAATTGCTACATAATCCAATTTTATTATTACAAAAAATATTCATTAAAAACTAATGTATATTATATACCTAACTTTCGCTTTTTGTTTGTTCAATATTTGGAGTTTTTTAAATGACTTTATTTGCTTATTCCATTTCATTTAATTCAACAATAGGTATCTGGGCTCCACTACCTAGGGCAATCTTCTGTATATCTTACCACAGACAAACTCACAACACTGAAAAAAGCATGTCTGTTTTTATCAATCTATTCTATACATACACACACCCTCAAACATACACTCACATGCAGTTTGTTTAGCTTATTTCTTCCATATTTTTTGCTGCTTTGTGTCTTTAGGTCTATCGTAGCTCTGGTTTGTTTGAAGATTTGCTCTCTTCGGACTCTCCGATGATTCTGGATCCCACAGCCCCCAGTGCCATGCTCTTTTCTTTCAGAATAGTTCACTGAACTGTGTAGCTGTGTGGGAATTGATTGGGAGTGCATCTGTAGCTTGGCACTCAGCAGGGAAGTACTGCCAACCAAGTCATCAATATGTGCTCCCACACAGCTGGCTCCTCTTAAGTCCACTCTAAGAGTCTATCAGAAACATCAGAGTGAGAATGAGCGCTCGGGAGTTGGGACTCTGCCTCCCTGTAGTTTTTCCTTTTCTTCTGATGGTACTGGAGCAAGTCCCATGGAAAATAAATCTGAGATATAAGCAAAAAGACTAGAAAAATTAAACCATGCCCTATCATCACCAGTGGAAGTGCCTATAAAAATTTGGAGCAATTATTCCGTTAATGACTTCACTGAGGGTAAGCCCCTCAGAAACCCTGGTCACGGGATCACAATGGCTGCAGCTGCGTGAGGCTGGGTGGTTTCAACTTTCAGGCAACTCTTTGAACATAGTATTTTTATTTCAGTTTATATCTCCTGAGTTTCAATATGAATAAACTCTAAGACTCAAAGCAAATCTCAGCACACTGAGCATTAGTAACGGTTCCATCTGAAACCAGAAATCACACGTAATGTGTGCAGAAGGTGACCTGGGTTCATGGAGAGACATTCAGACCTCTACAAGCCATTTAATGAAACTGAGCTGGATATTGAATGGTATATTTTAGAAAAAGTGGTGAGTTTCGTCTGGTTTTGGGTTTCACTTCCATTGTTGTACACAATGTAACTATGACTGTGGATTTTATTAAGGGAATATGTTTGCTCTTCACCAATTTTGATTATATCCACCTTAGCATCAAACTTAAGGGAATAGAAAGCCATCATGTCAAAAATCTTGGGAATAAAGTCAGCATATGTGTTAAGAAGAAAAAGCAGCCTAGTGGCCTTTACAGCAAATGAATTCTCTGGTGAAATCATGCACAAAAGTTGAGAAAGAGTCATGTAGCCTGGGTTTGTACTTCTGCACATGAAATATTAGAAATCGCGAACAGAAATTCAGCCCTGTTTCCCCACAATCTGAGTTCCTATTTAGTTAGATACATGAAGAAACAAGAAGATGAAAGGTCAAATTATGAGTTTCTTACTGGGAATCCACTCATAGTATTATAAAAATTAATTTTGAAGGACAAAACAAAGTTTTACTACTCAAATTTATTTCCCTGGGCTTTGTATTGTGGTGGTTGTTTTATTGTTGTTGATGTCGCTGGTTTCCGAAGTCCATATTGGAAGCCCAGACACTTACCCAAGAGTCTTTCAAAAGTCACTGTTTTTCCAGGGCTCTATAGGAGCAGATTTTATGAATCTTATTTTGCTCTAAGTCTCTGAATATTCTAAGTTTCTCCAGTTCTATCAGCTAAAAGATACTTAGTTTAGCAGATTACTACTACGACCAGTCAGTTTAGCTATATGCAATAAGGGCAATTATTAAAATATGAAATGGATATTTATCTCATTTAAAATTTGAAATACTTTTAAAAGAAAAATTCTTGAATCCAACATTTGTATTCAAAACCCACTTGTTTTGAAAGTTGACATACTTGGTTTGGTTTCAAATATAGCCGTGAGGCATTAAAGAATGAATATGGAATCACTAAATTAAAAATGACTGTTAAGGCCAAAGCATGCCAGAAGGTGTGACTAAGGGGAAAAACGTAAGTATTTTGGTGGATATACATAGTGAGTCTTACAAAGCCCTATATCAACTGAGAGAATTTTATGAAACTAAACATTTTATCTTTGGACATAAACACATTTTGAAAATTTTAAGTATCTTATATGGAGGACAAACAAATTGATTTGGATTTGTATGAGGATTATGTTTGCAGTAAGGCTAAACAGTACACAGAAGGATGAAGGTAATTCGTAAGGAAACACTTTAGAATATCAATACTATATCCAGTTTTAAAACATGCATAATGCACTGTACTTGTGATTCCATGGTAATCATATTCACTTGCAGCTCTGATTCTCTCTTCACCTCCCATTCTACTAATCACAGTACCATAGAATGAGAGGAGCATAGCCTAACCCCTTCACTTTACAGACGAGAAAATAGATCTAAAATAAAATTTAAAATACAATAGGGCAATCCAGTGGGAAAATTCTCTAAGCAGTTAAGAATAATATGCTTAACATGGAGACCTTGATTTCTGTCATTCTCTTTTGTGGTAAAAGTAACTCTGCCATGCTGGAGATAAATCTCAAAGTACAAAGACAAGGAAATAAATAAGGACTTGTAAATCTAAAATCGATGCAAAGACTATGCAAGTTATATTTTTGCTTGTGTTACTTCAGATTGCCACAAAATTAAAGAGCAACAAGTTTGGTGTTAGGAAACTGAAATTCTAGCCCCAGTTCTGTCTACCATACATTTGTTGATTGACTAATTTGTCCTCTCTTGGTCTCTGTTTCCTTATCTCTAAAACGGGCATATTAATACCTACCCTGCCTGTGTTACAGGATTTTGTGAAGATCAAATGAGACAATGGATTTGAAAGGCTTTGTAAATTCCAAGGTACTTACAAAATGATTGTGCTATTAGTGTTGGTGCCACTTATAAATCTGCATTGCTTTAGGTCAGACTTGATGCCAAATGACACCAAATTGAGGTTCTGGAGGACAGCCAGTTGATACACATTGAAACTAAGGTATGCTCTCCGTAAGTCACACCTGTAGCCATTTCTCACTGTTCAACTGACAACAGGGCCCTGGTTCATTTTACTTGGCAAACCTCACTTCTACAAAAGCCTCTCTAGAACAATGTAAGGCTGTCAATGCCACTGTGAGTCCTCAGCATGAATACCCATCTTCTAGCTATCTCTGTTTTTTGAAGCTCTTGGCTTTCTCATTTATATATTATTTTTTAATGGCATCTCAGCCTTGGAACCTTGCAGTACACTGCTCTGGGTTTTTCAAACAAAACAATAACAGCACAAAAGAGTAAAAGCAACAAGTTCTATACCCAAAGAGCTACCACTGAATAGAGAGTATAGTCCGCAAAAAGCAGATAACCAACGCCTGTCAGAATGACAAGGAGAGGATGCTAAAATCACCGGACTCCTGGCTTACAAAGGAGTTAAAAATGAAACAGCGCCAGCTTCAAATCAATATGAAATTCCATAGGCAGCCTTTACAAAGAAATCAAGGCAAGCATAATCCGATCTCGGCGGCTCACTCTCGGGAAGAAATGATCACTCCATCGTGCAGCTCGAGCTAAATGCACAAGCCAAGTCCCCCTGAAAGGCCCCCTAAAATGGAATTCCTGCAATCAGGCACTGTGGTCAGGAGGGCATGGATGAGATTGATGAGGTTATCAAGAGACAAATAAGGAGCGAGCCTATACAAATTGCTGAGCAGAAAAGGAAAACATGTTCACGTAGCATATCATTAACAGGTTTCTTTCAAAGGAATAGAATCAGATTTCTACTTAATCTATCCACGGGCTTCCAAATATGCAGCCTCAATTAAACAAGAGCAGGAAGGAGCACCAACATCCTACTCAGAACATCTCCCATCAGTCAGATTTTGTTTTCTGTGTGCTGGTCACAGCTGCCCTTCCTATCTGACTTCAGTGCATTACTACAGACTCTGAGAGCTCTACTGGGCAGTCCTGCATATGGAAAAGCAAGCAAAGAAAATGTGTACTTCACCTAGCTGCATGTACATGTATTAAAAAAGGGGCCTCAAATCAGAGACACTGAGAAATCAAAGAACTGACATTTTTAAGATCCTTTATCCAAGTTTCCTTGTTGGAGACCCTTTTTGAAGGGTTGAAGCTGCTTCTCTGGACAAAGGCTTTCATATATAGACCCTTAAAGGTAGGAGAGACCCCAGAGAGTATTCTATCTTGGTGTCCTCATCTTACAGCTGGGCAAACTGAGGCCCACTGAGACCATGTGTCTGCCTTCAAAAAGTTAACACTGCAGTCCAGCCAGGAACTGAATTCTCCCAATTTTCTTGACTCTTAGCCTAAAGTTTTCCTTCTCTCTTGCTTCTTGTCCAGAGTTAGCATATTTCTAGAATCGCCAAAGCAACAAATTGATGACCACAAAGGCTTTCAGTAATCAATATATCTATAGGTAATGTTTACAGAAATGATGGACCAGAACCATATTTCCTACCAGTAAAACTTGTGCAATGACAGCAAATGTTGTATTTTTTTAAGGGAGAGAGAGAGAGAGAAATTTTCCCATGTTAAAGTTTAGTTCCAACGAAGAATAATTTTAAATACACTTTAAAGATAGACCAAGCCTTGTTTCATTCTTTGAAAATGTATGTTCTGGTCAAATTTTCAAGTGTTTTAAAATATTTCTTTTAGAATGATCTTGGGAGTCTAAGGCTGGACTGTCACAATTATGACCATCTTTATAAACTTTTATCAATGTAGACATCAAGAAGACCTGGGCAAGTGGCTTTAGCTTATGCCTGAATTAAGACTGTGATTTCTTTCTTTACTGACAGTTACCCAAGAGAAATGGCATCACAGGGGAAATGTTGAGAGTTGAATACCTTGGTCTGCTGCCTTGATAAACTAGTTAGCATCAGTATTCCTGGAACCCCTTTACTTCTGGAAAAAGAGAGAAAAAAAAGCAGTCAATCCAATTTATTGTCTCCGCCCTCCAGCAAATGAGCAAAGCAACCAATTTCCCTTCCTTCTAAGTCCTTCTGTGTGGCAGCTGAGGCCTTCTTAGAAAGCAAGATAGGGAAGACTGTTGTCAGAGGAGAGAATACATATATGCTAAAACCTCATGAGCCCAGAGAAGCTCACCGTGGAAATAAAAGGCCAGAGAAGATAATCAGCATCCTATTGAATAAGATATTCCCAAAATTAGATATTGAGGATTCATTTATAGAGGGTTCCTCATGCCCTCATCTACTTTCCTTCTTTTTGCCTGCTTTAAAACCTTGTTTTCATCCATATCACAAATTTTGGGTATGACATCTCTACTATTTTGGAAGTGACATATCATAAGTGGAGTAAAGTTAATCAAATTAACTTAAATTGAAAAGCAAACAATATTCATTTTTACACAGTTTCTAGAACTGGAGAACACAGATTTATTTTGTCTTTATTCTAGAAGCTGTTTATATCATAATTAATAATATTTGTGATATATGACTTGGGAGAGATGAGTGTGTTTTTTTAATTGCAGCTTCATTTTTTCCTGTAAAGATGATTTTGATAAGTGATCTGCTTTGAAAGTTGGGAACCTAGGGGAAGATTAATCTAGCCCAGTAGAGGAACTAAAGTGGCAAAAATTGATTAAGGCATTAAAATATCTACAGTATGTCTAGAAAATATGAGCTGTCTCTAAATGGGCCCAGTAAATCACAAACACAACTCAAAGGAAGCAGTTAAGAAGAGCTTCCCTGAGTAATAGAAAACTTTTCAGGGTAAAGTATTTTAGGGTAAAGTGTCATTTTATTTTTACACACTGTGCAATCAGAGAGAAATATTTATACAGCTGCGGCCCAATCTTTTCTCTCCAGCCTTTCAGGAAAGGAAAATATCCCTAATGCATAGGTAATATTTTTAATACAGATAATCATGTAGGTACTGTATATACATATATATAAACAGGCAAATATATTTTATATTACCAGTGGCCAATTATGTGATGTGACATGATAAAAGGAATCCTTCAACATCCACTGCTTGAATAGGTTGCCTCACAAGACCCCCATACTGCTCAAAACTCCCCTAACTTTTATTTCCCTTCTAGGATTTAGAAATATTTTTGAAATTACTCTATTGAAAAACAATGTTACATGAGGAAGAATGACCATTAAAAGGTCTTGTAGGAACAGGCAAAGCAATTAGGATCCCTTTTATACTTGCACATTTACCATATTAGTTTGATATGATGAAAAAAACCAGTGAAACTTGTTTTTCAAGGTGGGAAAGATCTGAAATGTTTTTCTTTCATGCGGCAAACGGGCCCGTGTATGACCTCACAATGGTGGCCCGGGGAGAAAGCGGAAAAGTTGTGAGCGTTTGGGAGATTTCAAAGTAGGTCAAAGCAGCCTGAAAATAGAATGGAAATCAGAGTTTTCTCACTCCAACTGGGCTCACAGTGGCTCCTTCAAATCTCTTGGCTTAACTCTTCCTTGATCTCGTATGAATCTTCTCACATATTCCTCACAAAAACAACTCTAAATGTCTTAGCTCTCTTCAGTCTCCAAAACACCACTCTTCTCCTTCACTCTGAACAGATGAGCCATCATTTACTGTCCTTAGAAAAGCAAAAGCATTGCAGTGAATTCCTCCTCTGCACTCAGGCTCAGCTCCACTTCTGGAGATCCCTTTGTTCCTTTACGAGGATCCCACCCAGCGCCTCTCCTGAGACGTTACCGGTGAGTTGTCACCTTGCTCTTCCTCATGGTGAATTTCTCCCTCTTTTTCCACTGCCTTCAACACTATACTTTGGAAAAACATTTTTCTTTTACTCAATCCTGAAGTTCTTTCCTTTTCCACCATTTTCTTTTTCTCTCTTCTTTCCCTGCTAGACTTTTAAAATAGCTGTCTCTACTGCCTCTACCTTCTATCCAGTTTTTCCCTTCTGGCTCTGAAATCTTCTATCCTCCCTTGCTAGCCCAAGAGAGCTCCTAACATCTTTGATCCATGAGTCCATGTTATTGAATATTTAATAATTCCTTTTGTATGGATGAACTTCCTCATAAAGTGAATATGCTAGAATTTCCCCAATAAATTTATTCTGTAGCTTAACATTGATACTGCTGATTCTAAGCATTTAACTAGAATGGTGAGCTCCGAGTTTCATTAGGCTGAGATGGAATGAAGTTCTTCTCTAACACTATAAGTAACCTTGTGTCATAGAGCAAAGAATTTAAAGCACTCTGCTCCAACTGTCTCCAGAGAGAAGCTTCCCTACTAGCCACATCTCAACAGATCTAGGTGGGTCTAAACATGCCCCAAATGCTCTGCTTCTACCATTGAGATGGAAGACTGGTCATCCCATCTCTTGACATAGGCTTCAAGAAGCCAGAAATGCCGCATTAAAGCAGGCAGACTATACTCTCAATCAGACTCAGCAGAAAATGCATTAAATGTTTTTTTAAGTAATGTATTTTTTCAAGTAATATATTTTTTAATAGATCATGGAGAACCTCAGTGAGAAGTGCGGGGATTCAAAATTCTTCACCACAACAATAGAGGTTCAGAGCCATAGTTACCTAAAGAATAATTTCAGTAAAAGGACATAGGAAGGCCTGGATTTTTCTGGGTAACTGAGTGACTTATTTTTCCTGAGTTTAGAGCCAGATGACAATCTCTGTATGCTTTACAGATGAAAGAATTATCCCTGACTGGAATTAGGAAGCTGTGTGCTATGTATATATATCGATATTGATATAGATTAGATATATTTTTTTAAATTGAAAAACAAGCCAAGAAAACAATCCTTTGCCTCCCAAACTATTTAAATTTTCTTCTGAGTGATGTACACCTGTTGAGCAATCCTATTTACTCTTCCTCCCCAGGAATAACATGTGACAATAGAAATAATGTATAAACTGATCAGTTGACAGCAAGAAAATTCCTTATATCCCAAACTACCTACATAAAGACTCACTGGATTCAGCATCAAAGTTAGTGAGAACTTTCTTCTCACTAACTGGCAGTTCTGGGCTCTCAGTCTAATCTACATGAGCGCCAGGCAGGCTTTAGGCACAGCTGACCTACTGATGGCTCAAGGCCTTTTACATTACTGAGAAAATGCTGAAGAACAATTCAGACTTTCTATTTCTCCATCATCCATCTTTATTTCTCTTTTTAAATCTACAAATGAGCCAAACTATTGATAAAATTCTTATTCTATTAATTTTCCTGAAAAACTTTCATCATAATACCAACGTTGTAATTAAAATATCTAGAAATTGGTCATGTTCACTCAAATTATCTAATCGGAATGTTCTTTAGTATCCTCACAATTGAACTTTTCTGTAAAACAGCTTAGGAACATATTTTTGAAAAATTAGGTACAAATGTTCCTATCATAACAAATATAAAGATAAATACTCTCCTCTGCACTGATAATAGCATGCAGGGATATATTTTATGGTCTAACATCCATAATTCAGAATTCTCCTTAAGAAGTTAGTTCACTTGTTCGTTATTTATAGTCTAAAAGAAATTTTCAGTATCAACGATGCCAAAATCACACTAACTTTATCTTTTTCCTCTTTATCTCTTTCATCATCATCATCGTCATCCTCTTACTTTTGTTTTTTCAGACAGTCTATTTGTCAAGAACACACTGTTATTTTGGCTACGTTTACACTTTTGGTTTGACTCTTTTTGCCAAACTGATCCATTGCTAATTCAGCTAAAACACCCAAAACCGATGTGCTTTGAGAACCAATTGAGAGCACACATTTTATTTTAGATATTGCAAGTTTAAAAAAATCTGTTGTGTGATAAATTATTTTGTTTAATCATATTTCTTAAGTTTTTTAATGCTGAAAGATGGAGAGTCTAAACTTCTAATAGAATATTCTACAAAAATAGGAGAATATTTTATAAAAATCATCATTTCCAAACCCGTCAAATAGTCCTCGTTTTTTTATAAGAGAACACACGGTCATCTTCCATCGTCATATGAGATAATTCCAATAAGAATGTAGGAGGAAATAGCAAAAGCTTCTTTATCGGTCATACTCTGAGTCAACCGCCTTTATAAAAATAACCTAATTATTTTATTATACTTAATGTTTTATCCATTGTTTCCTGATGTGAGTTCTAACTCAAATATCTTGACTTTTTAAGAAGTATTTTCTATATTTCAGCTCAAAGACCTTTTAGATCAAGGCATATAACTAAATCACATGTAAATTATCTCTATAGTATCTAAAATATGTCCCAAGCCAATTCCAGGAAGTTTAGAGTTCCTTGAAAATAACTAAATACTTGATTTAGTAGTAGACATTTCTATAACAAATGTGAAGAAAAATATATTTGCTTTCATAGATAAAACACTTGTCTGCAGAATATATACATAGTGTCTATTAGTAAATACTAAAATTTACCACGGTTAATTCTGATTTGCTTGACTAAAGCAAAAATACATTATTCTTTGAGCATTCATATTCTGATAACATAAATATTAGCTAATTTGATGTTGCCATTAGTACATCTTAGTATTGCCGCAGATTGTCAGGAAAAAATATGCTTTTGTTGAGAGTGATAAAATGGAAAGAACACACATTTGGCAATCAACGCATCTTTGAAGTATGTTGGACAAGCCTGTCAATGGCTCACAGGAATATTTTCTTTTCTCTTTCCTGCATGTTTTGTTTATTTTCAGAGCAAGTATTTTATTACCACTGGGGGTCTTGGTACAACCTCAGCACAAACAAATCAGCCCATCATACTGTTAATTTCTGGCACAAGGTTATTTTTTTCCCTCTCTCTGTAAAAGACCATCTGGTAACCTAAGAGAAAATGTTTAACTGGAGGCGTTATACTGCCTACTGGGTAAGTACCCTGCTTTGAGGCAGGCAGAAGGTGTTACCTCACAGGAAGTGCTACTGTTACATTTGGTAGCTTCTCTACCACTGTCTCTGGGATGGCTCCCAAAGTACATTGTCACATGTCACCATATGTAGAGCATATCATATGTCATCAAAACAACTGTTGATGAGAGAAAGATACTTAACTGGGGTGCAGAGGCCTTTTCATCTGTTTTTAAGTTTGGATTGACCAGCATTTTATGATAAAGGCAGAATGATACATCAGGCAGATTTGCCTCACAACCGCAACCCACACCTCCCAATACCCCACATCATATTCCCCCACCCCCGCCCCACCCAATCCCACCCTCTGTGGCAAGAGACCTTTGACTATATTTCTGTAAGAAATAGTTTGGGTTTGGCCTCTCTCACAGCCAAAGGGAATCTCTCCCTTCTGGGAATCTCTGCAAACAGCTAATTTTTTTAAAAACACATTAGGACAAATATATGAAAAAATTTAGAAAGTCACTGATAAGTTCTTTTACGATTTTCAGTTGATAAGTTGGACTTATCAACTGATAAGATCAAAGATATCCCAGTAACTCCCATTTTCCCCTATCATTACACCCCAACATGAATCAAAGAGGTCCTCGGGTTTAGAATGCATGGTTCTTTATTTAGTTTACTAGTAAAGAAGACTCATATTGAGAGGGTTTTTGGTTGTTGATTTGTTTTTTGGTTGTTTGTTTTGTTTTGTGGGCCTTTTTTGCTTTTGCTTCTGCCACTGAGTTGCCTGTATTGTCAACAGTCTTAGCATAGAGATTGAAAAAGAATACAATAAAGCTTTGAGAGTGAAAATTGGCCAAATGCCTCACGAGAGGTTCAGGCTGGTCATGACAAGAAGACACAAACCAATTGTTTATTTTCTCCTGCCTCCAGCAATATTTTTAGCTTACCACATATCTTTTTTATATGGCTGTGATTTTTCCCCGATGAAAAATATATGCTAAGAAGAAGAATGTCTGCAATTAAGTAAAATAAAAGCACAAACTCCAGCATGTGCTCCACGGTGCCATAAAGGCGAAAGGGCTCTTTGTGAAGAGACAGTGCTCCAGAAAAATTCCTTCCTCTAACTGTGATGCATTTGCTTCTATTCTGCATCGTGAACCTCCTGAAAATAGAAACTTTATGTTTAATTGATTTATTTGTAATGAATCTGGCTCGGGGTAAAGACTCTTTGAAGCTGATTGATTACTGCAACAAGCTTAAGATTTCATACCACAACAAACCTTTTTGTACTAATAAACAGCGGGACAATAAAGCTCTGGGGCATGGTGGTTCCCTTCACATTAAAGTGAGGATTTGCAACTTAAGTATGTGAGGGACATAGTTTATGTGCTCCCAAGAAGCAGACATAATGAACTATTTCTTTTAATGGCAGATTATCCCTGTTTCTATTTCCTGGAGTGAAGACCTTGCAAATTGATGTATCTGTCCTCTGAGGTTTTCAGAGAGGCATTATGGCATTTTAAAATATTAATATGAGAGTACATTTAGCTGAAAGTAGCTAGTCTAGGAGTCTCATGTGGCTGCAATGCGGGTCACCAGAGACCTCCTGTCTCTCAAGGCAAATGATTTACTCTAAGTGTATCATTATGATACACTTTTTGGGAATTTATGATGGTGCTTTCTCACCAAGTTATACCTTTTCCATAAAAATTTAAGTATTTTATGCTATTTTCCCTCACTCTTATTCCTTAAAAACCTGGTCAGTGTCACGGGCAAATTGTAAGTGCCACCTCCCTTACTGCCACTGTGGGTTTGGGCTGAACACTGATTAACTAGGACTGGATGTCACATCTTGTTACAACTTTGCAGAGCAGAAGACTATCCTCAGAGATTTGAAAAGAACAGCAATTATTCTTCCAATGGGGAAAGAGGAGAGGGGGTGGAGGTAAATCCAGATTCAGTGCATGAGTTGGATAATAGAAACAGAAATATAATAATCCCATATATAGATGCCAAAGAAACTGTTCAGGAAACTTCCTGTGACTATTAATTTTTAAAATACTCTCCATATACTTTTAAAGTTCCCTTTTAAATAGGAGATGACTTGATTTAGCCCCCAGATTTTCCGATTTTAAGAAATCAGGAGATAGCTAGGCATATCTGAGGTAGAAAGAGAAAGCAACCCAACCCCTGGCTTTCCCAGGTTGTTTGTTATTCCCAATGAACACTAGATATTAAGGCCTTGCAACCTGGCTTGATATCAAATAGTAATTTTTTCTCCACTGCAGTGAGACAGGTTGGGGTTGTCATCTCTGTCATTTAGTCACTCCTTACATAATTTTTTTTTAAGTTATCTAAATGATTCAAGCGAATATGATGCCCTTTATGGTGTGTGTCTGTGAGAGGCTGTCCACAAATATACCTCAGTTTCTGCCCACGGTTTGACTCCGAAGTTACTTCAGCATAAAGACACCCCAGTTCTCTCCTATTGTTCTCCCAGCCATTGTGATATTGTAGTGACAGGCTAGAGCAGAAGTGTGTGTTGTGCATTTGTCTTTGTGTGATCATGGAAGTTAATTTTAAAACTTCTGTATCTAAAGATATGATTTGATTTAAAGACTAGATCCAAAAGGAGAAATCCTTTAAAATAGTAATGAAGACTCCAACTTACAAAGTCTTGATTTTCTTTTTTCTGACAGGAACAAACCATTTAATTAATTTAAGTTAGAAATCCACTGCCAATTGGAATAGAACTAATATAACGTCACAGTAGTAAACATTAAACTCCTCAACTGTGACTTCGCAGGATCCCTGTGAGGAGATGATCATTTTGCTAATGATAACCAAAAGCAGAGGAACTAGCAAAGGCAGCAGAGGATTACTCTTCCAAGCAACATTTCTTGAAATAGCCTGGCTGGGGGCCTGCCCGGTGGCGCAGTGGTTAAGTTCCCACGTTCCGCTTCGGTGGCCCGGGGTTTGCCGTTTCGGATCCCGGGTGCGGACATGGCACCACATGGCAAGCCATGCTGTGGTAGGCGTCCCACATATAAAGTAGAGGAAGATGGGCACAGATGTTAGCTCAGGGCCAGCCTTCCTCAGCAAAAAGTGGAGGATTGGCAGAAGTTAGCTCAGGGCTAATCTTCCTCAAAAAAAAAAAAAGTCTGCCTGGTTCTATTAGCAGTGTCTATCTGCTACTTTCAAAGCAGTATTGCAAACCTCCTTGAGTAGGGAGATCATGACTGCTGTATGTGCACTCTGAAAGTGTAGTTTAGCTTACCCGTAAATTGATGCAAGATCACAAGAATGATGAATAAAAGAGAAAATAATCTTCTTAAATGACAAAACCCTATCTGTTCTCTTTGCGAACTTAATGACCTCACTTGAGTCTTTCTATACCATATACACAAGTGTCATCAAGAAAAAAATACAAAAAAAATGATCGAAGGATGCAGTTGTTAAAATGGCAATAATCTTTATTTATACAGAAATTGGCTTTTTCTTATAACAAGTATAACATGAAGTCATATTTTTAAAAATAGGATTGTTAAATATAAGCTTCCTCTGGATAGAATATTCAAAGGAATCATATATAAAATTTTCATTAAGGCTAATATGATCTTAGGAAAACAGAGATTTATATTTCAAAATCTAACCCAGTGGTACCCAGTCACCAGTATTGTCTGCAAAGAGCTGTCAGCATCTACTTTGCTAACCAAGTTTTATTTCTTTCTGTCTAGACCAGATTCACCTAATACTTTATTGATAAAAACATTTTGTATTTATATCTTCATTCTCATTTAGAGAACTTATAAGTCTTCGCAGACATTACCTCATTCAAATGTTCACAATGTATCTATGAGGTAGAGAGGTGACAAGCATTATAAATGATGATAATACTACTAATATTTATATAATGACCCTTTTTTCATGAAGTTCAGAGAATTTCTGTTATATATGCTGCTTCATCCCTTACAAAACCAAAATGATGTTGATTAAAAGCAAGGATTATTGATTCTAAATCAGATGTAATTTTCTCAGTGTATGTCACTTCCTAAAAATGGTAGGAAGTTAGGTGGCATACTGAGCACATAGAATTGACAATATCAGGATTTGGTTGGATTTATTTTAATAAAATTTATAAATATCTTTATGAATATATCCTTAATCTTTCCACTCCTGGCAATAATTATGTTCTTAATGATGCCTCCTTGCCTGAGTTAGTCTGCTTCCTTGAGTGTCTGTTAGTCTCCTAACCCAGCACCTCAGATTATTGAAGTTGGAAGACTCAGGAGTGAGTGCCTGCTAGGCCTCACCTTAGTTTTTGCCTTAGTGAAATCACCTTAGCCTTAGTTTCCTCACATAGAAATGGCAATATAATATTAGCCTTAGTTCCTAACAAGGTTATTTGAGGGACCAGACAAGATAACATTTGAGAAAGCAAGTTGTGGAGAATCAAACACGTTTCAAGTGAAAGTTATGTGACTATATGTGATATTATCCAGTACGAAAGTTTTGCTTCTATAGGTAATAAATCTGTATTGAATCTTACTTCCATCAATCATATTATCACAGTTGATACGGTAAATTGAACTAACTGGTTGAAAATAAATAACAAATAAGACTTTAAAAATATTTTTTATATTAAGATACAGTAATACTAACCTATTGAAGGACCTCAATAGGTTATTGCAAGAATCAACTGACACAATGCACTAAAAAGAAATCTGCAAGTTGTAATTCCAGTTGTTATTTCAGCAGTAGCTATATTAATTTTCTTGAATTATATTTTTCCCAAAGCGCTGTAAACATTTTCCCCCGATGGAAAAAATCATATTAAAAGTTGTGTGGTTTTGTATTTCATAACCAACATTAACTTAGTAAAAATTCACTAATGAAAAGGACAAAGTTCAGGGAATTTGGGGAGGATTTGGTTAAGTATTGCTCACTATCCCTCATTATGATAGAAAATTAAAGAAAGATCACCAGCAAAAAATGATCTGTTAAAATTAGTGTTCCCTTATTTAGGTAGGCACCTCACTGAGAAGCTAATGTAAGTCAACTCATTGAGAACCTAGTGTAAGTCAAATCTAACTAGAAAAAAGCATCTAAGTAAAAATAACTTTCATAATTTATTTTGTCCAAAATTTCTTAAAAATGCAGCTAAGTGGCCTGTTTCGAAGTTGGATAAGATAGCCTTTCCTTTATATTCTTCCTTGTTTTTCTAATAGGATATATGAAACAGCTTGAAATCTCTGATGGTGATATTGTGTTTCACATCAGAAATAGACACTGTGAAAGAAACATTATAGCTTGGTTTACTCTTCAGTTTTTCTTCTATTTGTTGTAAGTGCAACAAGCCTTAAACCGTTGTTTTTTTAATAAACTATGTCTGATCACTGGGTGGATGAATCATCTAATCTCTTTTCCCACAGTTTCCTTTTGCAGAAGAAATAATCTCTGAAAGGGTAGTTTCATTTGTATCTTATGTCATTAAATTATGTATAGAACTAATCTTTGTAAAATCTAATAAAATGTCCAGATATGAACACTATATGCTTATAAGAAACTATACAACAGTTTAAAATTCTAAATTTGAAAACAAATGTAAATTCAGTGTTTCCTAATTTACTTTCAATCACTTAGGTACCAATGTTTATTTAATAATAACATTTTTTATGTTTTAAGTTGCTTCATCATTGTAAAAATTATTAAATTGTCTAATTTCTCTCAATGTTAGCAGATGTTCTATTATTTATTAGCATTTTCTATAAGAGTATTTTAGAAGGAGCAAAGTGGGAGAATCTCAAAATTGAATCAAAGTGGTAAAGTGTATCAATTGTAAAAAAGGCTGAAAATTTCTGATCTTGACTTTTATTTTAGCATATTAGTTTTTTCAATGGTTCTACTTACGGAAAATTAAGCCATAAATAGAATTGCAGTGTTCTTTGTAATGATTATGTACCTACTAAGCCAAACTTTGCCTGCTCAACCCCTACTGGGGGCTTTAAAAATTGCTCTGTTTACGTTTGAAACCTAAATCTATGGCCTGTTCTCTTGACCAAGAATCTACATGATTCATATCCCTTTTAGAGAGCCACCTAGAAGTAAAACAAAAACAAGCAATTATAATCATTATTGGTAAATGGGTTCTCATGAATTATACCTGAACTTCCCAGAATTAAATTGTTAAACAAGAATGATTTAAGATAATTCCCAATCAAATGAGACAAATGGTGGGTTCCACTGACGAATTTCTTACCAGACAGCCACACCTAATAGCTACTCTGAGTACAAATCAGAGAAGACAGATTTGAGTCATTTTTCTCATACTGGACAGAGAGCTTAGGTTAAAAAAAAGGGTTAGTAGTGTTTGTTTAGTTCTGAGCCAGTTAAATTAATGTTATCTAAAAGAGAATCCTAGCCATGACAATGTGTCATCTTAGCTTTAAAAAGAACACCAAAGACAAATGTGCAAGGGGACAAAAATACCTTCTTCATTCATAAGAAGAGGATGGAGGTGGGACAAAGCATCACAGATCAAAGTGGAGTGGACATCTACAGCTTATTAATAAATCTTATAACTTTGTAAAGAGAAATATTTCTTCACAAGGACTCAAGACACTAATTCAAAAATCATTACGTGATAGATAAGGACCCTTGGAGGTACCAAGTGGCCAGAGAATAAATATAGAAGGAAGGGTGACAATACCTAAGTAATGTATTCATGAGATTCTCTAAAGCACCATTGGAAAAAGAAATCTTATGTTACTAATTCTCCAATATCTACCCTTAGGCAAGTTGGCTTGAGAGCCCTGTAACTAGGTCACTTTTTACTATTTATTTTAACAAATGGAGAGGATTGCATTAGCATAGGACAAAGTATAAATATTGATTTGAAAACCTAGAGCATACAATAAAACAGCAACCTTTCTAACCCTTTTAAAGAAATTCAGTCATAAATAAAGTTCATCTCCACTACATTTTTTTCAGGAAAACAATTGATACATAATTCATCCATAAAGTATCCTCATCATTATCTTTACTGATAGCTACCCAAATGTCTCGTCATACTAATATTACAGCATATAGATTGCATTTGTCTACCCTTCTAAAAGAATATGTTGTACCATATACTGCAGCCCTGTTTTATTTATGGCACAATCTATAAGGGCAACTTTTAATAGTTCCACATGAGCTGAGTGCTAAAAGACAGAGATGACAAATGTTAGTATTATTCTAACCATGATAAAAATAAAATCAATAATTGTGCTTTTGGAATCAGGAAAAATAACATTGAACTATTCCAGGTCATGCCTTGTTCATTTATCTCCTATATTTCAGTACAGAAAAAAATCAAGCTGAGAATATTAATGTTCTACAACTATAAATAATTACTAAACCTTTTGATTAAGTAATCTTTATTTAAGTGAATGAAATACATCACAATATTTGCAGTGATGTTACTGTGAGAACACATGTATGTATTAAAACTCCCTAGCACTTTGAGGGCCTACTATGCACCAGATATTAAGCAAAGTCCAGAAGACTTAAAATAGATAAGATATGGTTGCTGCTCTTTAGAATTTACAGTCTAGTTGCTGGACGTGATACTTAAAAAAATATGTACACTAATATTCTGTGATAGGTAACCTTGTTGTCCTCCTTGACTCATCACAATTCTCATCCAATTAATCAGCAAATACTATTAGCTCTATCTTCATTTGGCCACTGATTGACAATTTTACTTCTACCATCTTGGTCCAGGCTGCTACTGAGTCTCACCTGGGTTATTACAAAAGCCTCTGTCTTAGGTAAGGGCACATCTAAAACCAGGTTATAAGATCCCAGTTGCAAGGCTGCTTGAAATGCAGCCTAGACCTGCAACAGAGCCCTTTGTTTTTCTGGGTCACACTCAAACTTGGCAACTTTTCCTTTCATCAAGGAAATGGATTGGAACAATATTCCCAAGAATAAAATATACTGTCTCAAGAACCTGCAGAAGCCTGCCAGGTTTGTGCTGCCTTCTCAGTGGTGGGAAGTGCAAGATGCACCTCTCTTAATTTAGAGGAGATGTACCAGATCACTGGACCCCTAAAAACTTTACTGATGTTCAGAATGTCTAATAGCACCCTGTGTAGCACCCAGGTCTCACCAAGGCCTCCAATGTACTTGCTACTTCTTGTTCATCATGTCCTATTAACATAATGTTGTCAATATAGTAGATCAATATGATGTTCTTTAGAATGTCCAAAGAGTCCAGATCCCTTTGGACTATATTATGACAGAGTGCAGGAGAGATGACACATCCATGGGACAACATCTTATGTATATATATATACTGTGGTCTGCCCGAAATAGGCGTAAACTATTTCTGATCTCTGACCAAACCATTTCCTTCCTGATAGAGGTTGAAAAGAACCACATACTATGTGCTTGAGGCTGTAATATATTTAAGCAACTTTGCCATGTTAGTCATAGCATTTCCAATTAGAATCACTACCTGGGTGAGCTTGTGGTGGGCCACTGCCATCCACCAGAATCTGTCTGGTTTTTGTAGGAGCCAGTCTGGTAAATTAAAGGGATATATTTGAGAAACACCTCAGCATCCTCTATGTCCTTAAAGATGTCACTAATCTCTACCATTCTTCCCAAGGTGTTGACATTATTTTTGATTTACCCTATTGGCTGGAGGAGAGGTAATTTTAGAGGCTTCTACCTAGCCCTCTCCACAATGATAGCTCCTACCTCACAGGCCTGAGAACTAACATTAGGGCATTGTCAAATACCAAGTCTATTTCAATTATATATTTGGAGAAATGATCTGCATATGTCCATGAAGCTAGTAGACTCGCTGTGAGAGAGGCCTGAGCCAGGACATTAAATATTACCTTGCTCCAAATGCCTCCACTCTAACAGGATGATGCTTTGGGTCCCCAGGTATCAATACCAACTCAGACCTAATATCCAAAAGTCCTAGAAAAGTTATGTATTTTCCTTTTCCCAATGAGTAGGTGCCCCAGTAAATTGGAAGACAACTTGGGAAATCAATACTACATATACTTGCCATGATGTTGCAGGGTGCTTTTTCTTGGGAGTGATCCTTTTCTTCAGTCAAAGTATTCTTGTCCTAAAAATTATCTCCATTCCAGAAACTAGAAAAAAGATTGTGACTTTTTACTGTGGTGACTGCCCTTAGCCTTCTGATCATCACCCTTAATTTCTTTAGACTGGATAGCTTGAGTATTATGCTGCTGCTACCCATGTATCTTGTTTCTAGAGATGCTATGTATGGCTAAGACCCTGTGCTGCCACTCCACGCTAGCCACTCATTAAGATAATTGTGCTAACTTTGTTTCTGATGGTTAAGTGTACCCATACAGTTCCTACTACTTGATGATCCTATCATCGCCATTGCTATCAAAAGAGCCAGTTTTGTAATGGCATCTGCTACTGTCAGCTGTGGTCTTTGGAGGAAGGCACCACTGAGCTTCTCAAGGATACTAGTGATCTTCTCTCCAGTGCATTCCTTGATCCCAGCAATCCTGCTTCTAGGAAGTTAACAAAAGATAATTGGACAGTTATGCAAAAATTATATGTATAAGGATATTCATAGTGGTATTGTTCATAAAAGGGCTGCTTTTTTTTACAGTTTGGACCTGAGCTAACATCTGTTTCTAATCTTTTTTTATTTTCTTCTTCTCCCCAAAGCCCCCTAGGACATAGTTGTATATTCTAGTTGTAAGTCCTTCTGGTTGTGCTATGTGGGACGGCAGCTCAGCACGGCTTGATGAGCAGTGTTAGGTCCACACCCGGGATCTGAACCTATGAAATCCTGGGCCGCCAAAGTGGAGCGTTCAAACCCAGTCACTCAGCTATGGGACAGGCTCTGAAAGGGCTATTTTAAAACAACCTATTTTAAAACAACCAAAGGGATGAGGAAAGACTCTCTTAGCTCAAGAATATATCAATAGAATTCTCAAAAACTGAAAAGCAAAAATAATAAATACTCTAAAAAAAAGAAGAAAATGTCCAAGGGCTTTGAGACAACTGCAAAAGGTGTAACATACCCATAATGAGAATATCAGAAGGGGAAGGAAGTAAGAAAACAACAGAAGAAATATTTTAAGCAGTAATGACTAAGAATTTCACCAAATTAATGTCAGACACCAAACCACAAATCCAGGAAGCTCAGAGAACACCAAGCAAGATAAATTCCAAAAAAAAATCTACAGCCTGGCATATCATTTTCAAATTATAGAAAATAAAAGATAAAGAAAATATCCTGAAAGAAGCCAAAGCAAAAGAAAAGGAACAAAGATAAAAATTACATCTTACTCCTCCTCAAAAATCCTGCAAGCAAGAAGAGAGTGGAGTGTAATATTTAAAGTGTTGAGAGAAAAAGCTACTGACTCAGAATTCTGTACCCTGCAAAATTATTCTTCAAAAGTGAAAGAGAAATAAAGACTTTCTCAGGCAAACAAAAATTGAGGGAATTTTTTTAGTAGACCTACCTTACAAGAAATGTTAGGAGAAGTTCCTTATAGAGAAGGAAAATGATATACATCAGAAACTTGGATCTACATAAAGAAAGGAAGAGCATCAAAGAAGGAATAAGTAAAGATAAAACAAAAATCTGTATTTTCTTATTCTTAACTGATAAAACGTTTGTTCAAAATAATAATTCAAAGTGTATTCAATTATGTATGCTTATGCATATATCATATATATGTGCTAATATATTCTCATGTATGCTTATATATAAGTGAAATGAATAACAGTAATGCTACAAGGCACAGGAGAAAAGAATTAGGATTATTTTGTTCTTACAAGGTACTCACACTGCCCATGAACTGGTACAGTGTTATTTGAAAGTGGACTTGGATTAGTTGTAAATGCATGTTGAAAACTCTAAGGTAACCACCAAAAGAAGTAAAAAAAGACATATAACTAGTATGCTAAGAAAGGAGAGAAAATAGATTCATTTAAAGTGCTCAATTAAAACCAAAAAAGGCAGAAAAAAATGAAAGGCAAAAATAAACAATGGACAAGGGGAACAAACAAAAAACAGTAATGAATATGGTTGATATTAATTCAACCATATCAATAATCACCTTGAACATCAATAATCTAAATTCACCAATTAAAAGACAGAGATGGTCAGAGTGGATCAAAAAATATGGCCCAACTGCATATTGTCTACAAGAAATCTACTTTAAGTATAAAGACACAGATTGATTAAAAGTAAATGGGTGGTAAAAAATATACCATGCGAACACTAATCAAAAGAAAGCAACAGTAGCTCTAGTAATTTCAGACATAGTAGACTTCAAAGTAAGGAAAGTTATCAGAATAAATGACACTACATAATGTTTCTCCAAGAAGACATAACAGGTCTTAATGTGTATGTGCCTAACAACAGAGCATCAAACTATTTGAGGTAAAAACTGATAGAATTGCAAGGAAAAAATAAACGAATTCTCTACCATAATTGAAGAATTCAACACCTCTCTCTCATAAATGGACTGATCCAGCAGGCAGAAAATCAGTAAAGGCATAATTTGAACCCAACAAAACCATCAGTCAACTGAATATAATTGGTATCTATAGACTGCTGCACCCAACAACAGCAAACTACACATTCTTCAGCTTCCTCCAAAAGTATGTCCCTTCCCTGAGGACAGCTCTCATCCCATGACTGATTGATGTGGGGATGCAAAGGCCCAGCCCCAACTGGGGCCATCCCTGAAAGGCCATGCCGGCTCCTGATCTTCCTTTGTATTGTGTGAAATCTTGGTTGCAACTCGATTCAGTTTAACTCTTCCCTGTGACCAATGCTTCTTCCCTCACTCTTTCCTGGGCAGTCACAAGACCACTTCTCTATAATCTTTCTGTACAACAAATCTCTGTCTCAGACTCTGTTTACCAGGGAACCCAATCTAAAACGTTCAGTCAATGAAAGACCATGCAATCAAGGAAAGTGATGCTCCATTCTATATTTACTGACAAATTAAGCTGGACAAAACCTACCGTTCTTTAAGAAAAGAAAGTTGTGGGCAATGAGTTATAGTTTATCTCTTTATGTAAAATATAAATGTGTATATTTATGTGTTTAAAATATGAACACATACTCACATATAATCATACTCACAGGGAGATATCTGGGAAGATGTTAGCCTAAATATTGCATACTGCTGTTCTCACGATAGTAGATACCATGCTAATTTTTCTTGTTGTTTTATCCCCATAACTAGCCATAATGCCTTGGGCATACTAGGCGCTCAATAGATAGATACACAAATAACCAATAAGCACATGAGAAGATGTTCAACGTCACTAATCATCAGGGAAATGAAGATCAAAACTACACTAAGATACCACCTTACACCTGTTAAGATGGCTATAATGACTAAGACTAAAAATAGCAAACGTTGGAGAAGGTGTGGAGAGAAGGGAACCCTCATACACTGCTGGTGGGAATACAAACTGGTGCAACCACTATGGAAAACAGTATGGAGATTCCTCAAAAAACTAAAAATAGAACTACCATATGACCCAGCTATCCCACTATGGGGTATCTACACAAACAATTTGAAATCAACAATCCAAAGTAACATATGCACCCCTGTGTTCATTGCAGCACTATTCACAATAGCCAAGACATGGAAGTAACTCAAGTCCCCATCGACCAATGATTGGATAGAAAAGATGCAGTATATATATATATATAATGGAATACCACTCAGCCAGAAAAAAAAGACAAATTTATCCCACTTGCAATAACATGGAAGCACCTAGAGGGAATTATGCTAAGCGAAATAAGCCAGTCTGACAAAGACAAACACCAGATGATTTCACTCATGTGGGATATAAACAAGTACTGGGACAAAGAAAATAGTTCAGTGGTTACCAAGGGAAGGGGGGGTGAAGGGGGCACAGGAGGTGAAGGGGAGCACTTATGTGGTGACCGTCAAGAAATAATGTACAACTGAAATCTCACATTGATGTAAACTCTTATGAACTCAATAAAAATAAATAAATAACATGCAATTAATTAATTAATTCACATCAAGACAATAGGATTTCAGATGATTATTTTTGTCTTCATATTTCCCAGAATTGTTTCAAGCTGTTACAATGATCATATAACAAAAATCTCTGAACATTTTAAAATGTGTATGCATATATATGTATATATGCATTTATGTATATGTGCATATATTCCTATATATGTGTATATGTGCATTTATGTATATATATGCATTTGCATATATATATTCATATATATTTCAGTTCAGAAATTTTGGTCTTCCTGATAAAAAAGAAATTGTTTTGAGAAAGAGAAGAATGCCAAAAGGATCATTTATTGACAAGTATTTTAACATTAAATGCCCAATAAATGTCCTGTCTGAGAAGCCACATACAGTCATACTCAATATTCTTGCAATGACGCAAGAAGACAGTCAAAGTGTATGTGAAGAATCAGATATTTTGGAGAATGTGTTATATTTTATAATGGGAAATGGCATCAGTTATCTTCCACTACACTCAGGAATTTATCTAGTCTGCATTAGAGCTTCATAATAATCTACCTCCCCAACCCCACCTCCCACAGTAACAGGCAGTGGTTGTTGCTTAAAAGATCCAATCTATTGTCAGTAACTTCAGGTCAAAATTTTACTACCAGGGACATTTTAATCACTTTATGGGTGCATGTTGTTGAGTTTACAATAAGCCTTAGTGTCCGCTATAAGGAAATGCATTTTAATAAGATTGTATTTCTTGGGAACGCTTGCCCTTCACATCTCACTGGGAGCTCGCATGGATAATTTTATGATACAGTTATTTACATAATAATAAATATGAACTGAGGAGAAACAGTTGAGCCAATATGAAGAGGATGACAGCAATTTACCATTTTGAAGGAGTTCTTTTGTAATGATATAAAAATAGCTGGGGGAAAAAAGCAGTTATAAGATTATAAATAATCTTAGTACTCTGAACAGAAATAGAAGCTGAATCATCCTGAAATCACTTCAACAACATTTTTAAATGATTCCCAACCTTCCATTCTCCCTATAAACAGATCATTGGGAAATCATCTAATAAAAAATGATTTGAATTTCAGCCCAAGCCACATTCTGCATTATTTAAGAAATTTTATTTTTCTTTGGACATGTCCTTCACTGGCTTCCCTTGAACTGACCTGAGCCCTGGGCCAGTGCTCCTCTGAGATGACAGGACATCTGGCAAGTAGCCATTATGCTCAACACAATGACGGACATTTTTGGAAAACCTCTGAGTCTTTCTTGTCCTGTTTTCCAGTAAAGATAAGAAACATCCATAACTCACTCTTAATAATCACCTCAAATCTTCCATCCATTGATTTAGTCAAACTCTCCTTGGCTAGAAAATGATTAATCCAAATTAGCCCAATCAAAATTAAGCACAATAATACTTGAAAAGTTGGCTCTAAGCAGTCACTTTGAAAGTCAAGAAAGGCAACTGGCATCCTTGTTCAGCCTCAGTAATTTTAAAGTGGAGGATTTCACATCTTATCCTTCTTATCCTTCTCTCTCTGCCTCTTCTGAAAATAGAAGTTTTTTTAGAGATCTTTCAAATGTTAATTCCTCTTCCTAGGTCTTGATCTTCATGACCCCTTTGGTAACTCCATCTGTCAATTATCCCTCTGTTTTCTGTATCTTCTGATTCTCCCTATCTGTTAACTCCTTACCCTAAGCCAAGTATGCTTAAGTCTCTTCCATCCTAGGCAGAAAAAATCCATTATACCTTCTCACCTCTAAATAATACTTTACCTGCCTCCCTTCTCAGGACACCAATTATATTTACTCTTTCCAATTTCTCAATTCCCATTCACTTCTCAGGCCACCAGACTTGTCATTTTACCTCCATCATGACATTAAGTCTGTTGTTCAATGATTACCCAATCATCTAAGCCAAAGAACACTAGTGCATTTAAGCTCTCTGTCCATTTTAGACAGTCTCTTTTCCCTTAGCGTTCTGACACCACTCCAACAGAGCTATTGCATTAACTCACATATTTGATCATTTCACTTTATGCTAAAAGGCTATCAGAAGCTTACATTATACACAATATAAAATTTACATTCCTTAACTTGCACTTATCTAACTACTTTATCATCATCCGTGGCTACTTTATGCAGTGGTGCAATGGATAGGCCTCTTCTTAGACTGCCTCATATTTCTAGAGAGAGAGTACTGGACCCTAGAATCTTCTTATAGGCATCAATATGAAGCCCTGGTAAAAGATTCATGGACTGTGATGTTAGACCACTTCTGCTGTTGGTATCAAAGCAGGAAAGATTCTCTTCTCTTGGGTTCACTCTTCTGTGCTTCTGGTCAATATTAGAGCTTTCAGAGCCAGAGAACCAATATCAGGATTTGTGCATGAGGGAGGTCAGAGGTACCCACCTTGCCAGCATGTAGTCTAGTTCTTTTTCATTTCCTTTGAGACTATTTTATTTTATTTTTAATTGTGGTAAAAAAAAAAAGCTCATGACATAAAATTTACCACCTCGACCATTTCAACTGTACAGTTCAGCAGTGTTAACTATATAACGTTGTACAATAGATCTCTAGAACTTCTTAATTTTGCAAAATTGAAATTCTATACCCATTGAACACCAAGTCCCCATTTCCCCCTCCCCTCGGCCCCCCACAATCACTATTCTACTTCCTGTTTCTATAGATTTGACTATTTTAGATACCTCATATAAGTGGAACCATGTAGTATATGTCTTTTTGCGACTGGCTTATTTCACTTAGCACAACGTCCTCAAGTTTCATCTATGTTGTAGCATGTGACAGGATTTCCTTCTTTATTACAGGCTGATTCCATTGTATGGATATACCACATTTTCTTTATCCAGTCATCTGTCAATGGACATTTGGGCTGTTTTCACCTCTTGGCTCTTATGAATAATGCTTCAATGAACATAGGTGTACTATCTAGCCTAATTCTTAATCCTAAATGGGCAAAAGAAGTCTTTTTGTTTCACAAGTGGCCCAATAAATTCCCCTGGGTAGAATCCGGCTTGAGGGTCTAATCATAAAAATATATATTTAACTGGAGTAGTTTCTCTGTCTCTCCCAACACCACTGTCACCATCTTTTTTTTTTTTTTTTTGGCATTTACAGGAATAGTAGAGGAAACCAGTCTATTTGCTCATAGAGATACAACACACAACATCAGATTTCATCTTGCCTTGCTTTTTTTCTATTCAAAATAAGTATATTGCTTTACCAATTATTGTACATTGAAGTTAAGGAGCCAAATACATTGACCACATAGTAAAAATAAATCCTAGACTTTGCTATTTTTTGGTACATTATTTCACTCAACATACATGATCTGATTTCCTATGCTTAAACGCTAGAAATACAAAGAAGAATAAGACATTGCCCTACCCTCAGGAAGCTCAAAATCCAATAGTAGAAATTAAGATATGAACAAATAATTATAATACAACATGCCAGTGCATGGATAAAGAACACACTGTACATTCTAAAAGTACCTAAGAGAGGTACTTTTCCAAGCCCAGGAGAATAGGGAGAGGATAACACAGAAAAGTTTCCTGAAGGAGATGACACTTGAACCAATGTTATAGGATGAATAAAAAATAGTGACATGTAGGGGAACACGAGAAAACCAGTTGCATTAAAGACTTTCAATAATTTAAAGACTAAAACATGGACATTGAAAGATTGATCAGCTTAGGAAGAGCTAACTCTTGAGAATGAGGGTGAGACAGAAATATGACTTTGAGAATTGGACTTGAAGTAAGTTAAGTGGAGACAACTAGTGGAAACTGAAAGCCAGATTTTTTTGGAATGGTTTTTCTAGTATCTACAATTTGGGTCAAAGTTATATCAGAGAGATAACTAAAGCAATCTAATATATGGAAAGTAATCTTTCCAATGACAAGAAATTCCTACTTACCATAAATTAGTTAATAACATATTCACATCAACCTCAAAATCCCTCACTATTGCAGTGCTACCTTCAAAATACTTTTAAAGATAAACTTATACTAACATTTCTTTACTCTGATATAGCTATTTAAAATGGGGCTTTACAGACTGGAGTGAGACAGAATAAGAGAAAATTGAGGAGACTAAGTTCCTCAGAGAAGATCAGAGAACAAGGAGAGAGCGGGACAGAGTAATCTAAGTAGCTGGAGCCACATGACTTAAGTCATTTAAAAGCGTGGTGGATCAAACACTCAGGAATATGTAAATGAGGCTAATCTTGTGTTGGCTGAGAAGGGATTTGATAACCTAGAAGGTCTTTCCATTTGGCAGTTAGCAAAGGTACGCTTCTCACTGTGGCTGTAGTGAGGTGTGCAGTTGACTGGGTGGGAAAGTGAATGACATCATCCAATACCATGACAACAATGTGATCATTTCCAGTCATTTTGAGTGTTGCAAAACTGCTACCTGATAATTTTTGTTATTATTCTATGTGGAGGAGTCATCTCAGGAAGAGAATTGAAAGAGAAGACAGAATGATATGTGAAATGTTTTGGTCATGTGGCTACAATGCCCTGTGTTTAACATGGAGTTTTGTTTTTATTCTCAGAATTTAAAAAATAATCTCCATGATCCAGAAAGAAAATTTATTGAATAATAAGTTATTAATAGAACTGAGAGGCCTGATACATGAATATGACCAAGATTCTTTCTTCAGATATCACAAAAGAAACTTCTGTACATTTTTGTCTAATATTTGATTATTCAGAAAAAAGAGAAGCAATGACTACTTTCTAGTGGCATTCAATACAATAAATGTACTATTCATTTTTTTGTTTTTCTTTAAATGTTGTTATCTCAATGAAAGAAAATTTAAACGAACTATTTGTCTCACTTGTTCTTTCATCCTTCATCTTTCCACACAGCTAGTACGTGACCGAACAGGATACGATGATGCATTTCCAGGTTGATAGAATTTTAATGCCAGGCTTTTTTAACCTCTCACAGCGTGATTCATTTTTTCACCTTTGAGGAATTTCACACTTGCCTTATAGATTTCATCTCAAATCCACCCCATCACTAGTTTCAATGTTATAGTTGATAACTTTTTCAACATCCCAGACCTTCACTTCCCCCACTTTTCCATTAGCATGACCTTTTGCTTTATTCTACTCTGGAAACCCACATGTAGGAAGCCATATGTTACATCCTATCATCACTTGAACATTTTCTTTTCTTACCGCCAGGCTCACAAATACTGAAGCTGACCACGCTAAAAGTCCCTCTACTATTTCTACTCTTTGTCCTGCCTACTAACCCTATTTTTTTTGTTGTTGTTTAGACTCTTGTTTTGTCTCCAGACTCTTCCCTCCTCATTTCCCTCCCCTGTTCCTCAGCCAGGTTCTGGTTTCAGTTGGTTCATTTGTTTCTCTGCCTAGCCTGAACCCCATGGTCACCCATTTCTCCTTTCTCCTCTCTCACTAGTTACCAAGAATCCTTTAACCCATCTCAAACTTCCTCTGCAGCTGTCCTGTCAATCCCCAATGTTGGACAAATCTAACCATATGTTTTCTCTTCTCTTGTTATCCTACTGCCAAGTAATACTGGAAAAAGTCAAGAAACTGCCAGTTGGCTCCACTACAAATTTATGATATCTAATCTCAGTTGGCCCCTTAAGACTGCTTGGAAATCCTTTTATTCACAGTGAATTCTCTAAATTCTTCCAAACTTCCTTCATTCTCCTCAAATCCTTAAGTCTACTCCTTTCGCTCTTTGTCAGCAAATGACCTCACCTCCTGCTTCCCTTAGGAGATTGAAGTCATCCAACATACACTTTTTTAGCTATCTTCATGGATTATTTCTATCTGATCACTTTCCTTTAATGCAGAGCATAAAACCAAGGGTAGATCAAGCTACCATGTCCCATCAGGAATAGGGGTGGGAATGGAAGTAGTTCTTCTTAATACAGGGTTATGGAACACAGACACAAAACCCAACAATGGAGGGCAAACCCAAAGTGAGTCTCAGTACAAGCCAATCAAGGGGCCAAGAATGCTGAGAAAGATGATGAGTTTCGCCAGAGGGAGGTGGCCTAGATGAATCAATAGTGAAACAGATGCCTGAGACAGGTTTTTAAAACCACTGTACATTTGTACGACTACTCTGAGATGAGTTAAATTAATTTAAAAGGATTACAGTCTGTCCTACAACTCCTCAGTCCCTGATTTTTCATAGGAGGTGGTGTTTATCCCTCTTTTAAACTTTCCATCTATACGTTAAAGCCAATCTCCACCACCTAGAAAGTTACTCTATTTTTTACATTGTCTGTTATAACTTCATCTATTTCACTCTTTGTTGTTCTTTGTTGTCCTACTATATTATTTGTCTTCAAAGCACTGAAAATAAAAAAGCAAAACTCTCCTTTAGCTTCCTGTCCTTCCCAGCTACTTATCAACCTTTTCTTCTTGCTGTTTGATGGGTATAAAGTTTCAGTTATTCAAGATAAAAAAGTCTAGATACCTGCTGCACAACTTCGTTAACGATACTGTACTGGACACATAAAAAATTAAGAGGATAGGTCTCACATTATGTATTTTTTACCGCAATAAAAAAAAGCAAATTCTGTGATAACCACCTCCCCTCCACACCTGCAAAGTGTATCCCAACCTATTGATCTCTAGCTTCTCTCCATAACACTCTTCTGAAACTGCCTTTTCAGAAGTTATGAATTTATTCTCAAATGCCAAATCTTGTGGCCTTTTATCAGTCTTTGGCCATCTTGGTTTCAGTGCTGGTGAATAATAACCTTTCTTATTGGCAGTATCTACACTCTTGGGTTCTACAACGTGCACTTACCTTCCTCTCCACCTATTTCCCTGATCACACCTGAGTCTTGTCTTGGCTCACACGTGACTTCCAAGCACTGAAAAGGAACATTTTGTAAGGTTCAATCCTTAGTCCTCTGTCATTCTACTTTCACTTCACCTATTACTCTATGTTACTGACTCTCATTTCCACATCTCTACCTTTGACCACTCTCCCACCCTTCAGTTTCAATTCTCTACCGATACCAAAAGCTCCCTATGTCCAAAGTTAAATACGAGGGTAGGCAACATAAAGTTCAGAATGCATTTTCTTGAACCATATTGTCTAGCTTCAAATTTTGGCTCTGCTTCTTAGCAGCTATGCAAACTTAGACAAGTCACTTAAGCTCTCCATGCCTTAATTTCTTCATCTGTAAATTGGAGATAATGAGAGTACCTATTTCAATACTCTTTATTGTGAGGGTTAAAAAGTTAATTCACACAAGTACTACAATGAGCCTGGTACACAAATGCTCGTAAATATTAGCTGCTTTTATTACCACTTACCCTTTCTTGCATAAATCCTGTTTTTCAGGCTATATTTTCTTTCTCAGTTAATGGCAGCAGCATCAATCAGCTCAATCATCCACACAAAAATCTTCACAGTTCTACCTTCTTTCTACACTCAGCTGTGGTTTATAACCAATTTCCACCAACTGCCTAAAAGTTTAATCTTCCATTTTCTTTCCCTCTGCTACTGCCCGTGTCCAGAGCTCCATTATGTCTAACCTGAATTATTGCAACAGCTCCCTACTCAACTGCTTGCCTTCAGTCTTTACCCCCCCAGCCCAGTTCATCTTCAGCTCAATGTTACTTTTCTAAAAACAGATATCATTTTAAGCCTTTTTTGTTTTATTATCACCTTCAGAACAAATTGAAATGTTGAAGACAATGTAGCTAATTTTTCTTCTTACCTCCAATCAGGTACCTCTGCCACCTTCCCCAACTGCTCCTGCACTCTCAAAACTCACCATGTGCTTTAATTCATCCGTGTGCTTGCAAAAGCTCTTCTCTGTGCCTCAATATCTCATCTACCACGTCTTATTTATAAAATTTATATTTGTCTTTTAAGTACCAGTTTTAAAAGACATGTTAGTAAGTCTTCTTTTTCATATCTCCGTTACCTGAGAAAAATAGATAATAGATGTAAATATAGATACATTGATTACTTTGTGTAGTATTTATTTGCTTATATACCTACACTTGATTAGATTGTGAAGCTTTTCAGTTTTGGACTATGATATTCATTTTTTGTGTTTCCAGCTCACAACAAAGTTCCTGACACATAGTTAGTATTCTATGAAATTTTATTGAATAAATCAACGTTCCTCCCAAATGCCCAATACCTACCTCTGTCTCTTTTTAAGCTTACAGAATCTATTGCAGAAATGCTTTTCCTGACAACACTACCTCACTAGTCTCACTGCTTTTCCTAGTTCAAGACTTTCTCACCGTTGGTATAGATTATTATAAGAGCTTCCCATTTGATCACCAGCTCTAATTTCTTCTCCTTTCAAAGCCATCCATGATATATTGCTTCCAGAGATACCTTCATTAACAATAGATTCTGTGGTGTTGTCCATTGCTCAGAACCTTTCAAAGTCTCCCCTTACTAGAGAGCAAAATGAAAACTCTTTAGCACTCCTCCCTCTAACTTGCCAGCCTTGTCTCATATACCTTCTCCTCCCCACCCACCACATACACGTGACACTCCAGCATCCTGAACTAGTGGCTTTTCTTTTAACCTAGAATGTCCCTACTTCACTATGTTGATATCTTATCCATCTGTCATATCCCAACTGGAATGGCCTCTTTTCTATAAAGACTTTCACAAACCTGCTGGTCATAAATCATCTCTTTTCATCTTGTTTTCCCAAAGCTTAGGTAAAGGCATTTGTTTTAGCGTGTCCCACTCTCCGTACTATATCAGTGTACATTGTTCATACTATAGAATTCTGGATAGTACTCTCTTTCTCCTTCAATAAACTTCACATTGCAAGTCCCTTTCAGGAAGAAATTTTGCCTATCATCATTGAATTTCCCACAATGCATGATACAGAGTAGATAGTCAAAAAGGTTGCTAGCTGAATTAAGAAGGTGGAGTTTCCACCAAAGATAGTGAAGTTAGAATGTGCAGTGGCCAGAAAGGAGAAGGCCCCTGAACACTGGCACAGAGATTGGGCCATGTAAATGTGTCTTGGCCTGTGGATTACTGTCCATAAGTAGGGAAAAGTAAAGGAAGATAAATCCGTGAAGTTGTTTGTGGAGACCTGGGCTGTCAAGCTGAGCAGTTAGGGTTTTATCTGATTGTTACTTGGGATACATTAGAGATTTGTGAGTAGGAGTGTTATGTGTTAAACGCACTGTTTTAAGATTTATCTGATAGTTCATTTTGGAATAAACTCGAAGGAAAAGAACCTGAAGACAGAGATTCCAGTCAGAAGCCTTTTGCATTGATCCACTTTGAAGAGCAACAGTAAGAGAAGAAAAAGGAGAAAGACATTGCAAGGGCAGAAGAGACAAGACAAAAATTTAAATGCAAGAAACAAAGAGAAAGAGGTAGGATTATTCAGACATTTGCCAGACATCTCCTTCAACTAAAAGAAGAACATCCATCTGTTTCTTACTGTATCTTGGTGACAATGTAATATCCCAAGATGTAGAAGTGGCAGGAGATGCTGCCCCCACTCTGACTTACTAGAAGCTGTGCACAAGTGAAGCAAAACGGACAGCAATGTCTGTTGAAAGTAGTCTTATTGTCAAATTTAAAAAATTAGACTTGGGGCTGGCCCCATGGCCGAGTGGTTAAGTTCGCGCGCTCCGCTGTAGGCGGCCCAGTGTTTCGTTGGTTTGAATCCTGGGCGCGGACATGGCACTGCTCATCAAACCACGCTGAGGCGGCGTCCCACATGCCACAACTAGAAGGACCCACAAGGAAGAATATACAACTATGTACTGGGGGGCTTTGGGGAGAAAAAAGGAAAAAATAAAATCTTTAAAAAAAAATTAGACTTGGTAAATTAAAAGTTCCTGACAATGAAATGTCTTATGGTTATTACTACTGATACTATTATAATCTCAGAGCTCATGATAGACAGGAAGTCAGACATGTATTATAGACTGTAGAAAAACAAGTTTAAAAAGATGCAAGTGGAAAAATAATCTCGGATCCTGAAAAGGATTGCTCAAGGAAAGATCTTAAACAGTAGCCATGATAATTCTAATTTACCTAGGAGAAAACGGCGTACAAGCCCCTAAGAAGCCACTGTAGGAAGAAAAGGAACTCCTGCACAGGTGAGGTATTAAAAGGACCTAATAAGGACAGAATGGGGAGCACCCAGCCAAGGATGAGAATACAAGAGGGCAGGAATTTATAGAGAAGGGATTGTAAGGAACAAAATTGGGAGATGGAAATTTTTTTAAAAGACTATTTAGTTTTGTGCTGAGTTAGGAAAAGGATAAATGCTCTACTTGGAGCCAAATAGAAAGCACAGTCCTATTTTGTGTCCATTTTCTCATTCATTCACTGATTCACCAAACAAACATTAAAGTAGGCCTTACAGACACCAGAGAATGGCACTGATCCTGTCCTCAGATAGCTCACATTCTCTACCCAGGATGTAGTCCCCAGACTGAAAAGCAGAGGGGAAGTCTTGGCAAGAAGCACAGACTAGCCCAGCAGAGAAGATCACAAGGGAAGCCTATCTGGGATAAGTGAGTTCAAGTTGCTCAACCTCAACACATTCTGGGGTTGAGTTTGCAGAAGAGAATGGCACATCCCACTTAATGTTTCAAAATCAAAGACAACAGAAGAGATGCTACAAATAGTAGCGGACATGAGCAAGACTGAAGGGCTTTTGTTTTTTCACTGTGAGCTAATACAAACCAATGGTGTAGCATGATTGACCCCAAAGCCAAAACAAGCCTATATTATCTTAACAGAACAAATAATGTTCTCACTTCATCCTGAGTTATGCAGATCATCGTTCCAGAGTATTGCAAGCACATCAGTCCTGCCTTAAACGGTATATAGACAGAGTGAAAGAAAATTTAGCTGGAGCCAGAGACCAAAGAGCAGTGACCAAAGGGGTGGTATGGAGAAGGATAGTCAGAAAAGAATGCAGGGGAATGGTCAAGGAACTAGGAGACAAGGAGAGCTTTATATCCTTTGTGGGGGAAAAAGGCAGAAGAGTTTTTAGGAGTGTGTAGTCAGAGGTCTTTTGTACCAATTTTTCAAAGATGCCCCTCTGGGCAGAAAAATTATAAAAAGGTGGTCTTTCTAGGCAGACTCCACCACAGGTGCATTCTGCATTGTAAGTAGAAATGGCCGTCCTTCCTCTGGATGAATTCCTACTAGAAAACACCTAGGGAGCTGGAGCTCAGCCTCCTGCTGTTCCCCTGGCCAGGTGCCTTTGGCAAGGGAGCAAACTGCACACCTCTGCATGGCCCATGTGTAGTCAACACTCCATACAAGGCCACAAAAAACAGGACAAACAAAAGCAATGAGGGGAGGTATGGCATTTATGTTGTTCAATTATGCAGTTTCATTAGAGAGGTGAAGGGCGCCAAGGACTGGGGTGACACTTCTTCCCATCTATTTCCATGTATAATTGCTTCCATTTGTAAATCACTCTAAAAAAAGAAAATCACTCTAGGCCTCCTTCTGACCCCTTGAAACACTTCCAGGGGTGGGGGTAGGGGAGATTCATCTGACTGGTGAATTCAGAAGAAAAAACAGACATGCTCTGTTCAGCTACTCATAGATTATTTCTTGGCATCCATTTGCCTGCAGACAGTGTACACAGCCAGGCCATAAGCAATGTGGGATAAGCCCTGTCACCTTTCCTATGACACACATACACCCAAAGTCTGTATTTTGGGGGAGTAAGTTTAATTCAATGTTATCAAGCTCAGGTAAGTCCATATGTAAGCATACAGTCCCATCTTGTTTTTATTGATAATAAAACTGACATTTTGATCTCTTTCACCCTGACCTCTATCTCTGTCCCTTAATTGGCACCAAATTCCAGGAAAGAGAGAGGGAACTATTTGTTAACACCAAGAGAAGGAATTAAAGAATGAGTACACTCTCAGTAAATGAAAAACACAAGTCAGGATAATTTTTTGAGATATTTTGCCCATAAAAAGAAAAGAAATAGTGAGAAAGCACAATGGGGCCTTCGAGATACAGTGGCCTATTTAGGGAAAAAAAAAATAAAAGACTTTAGAGTGAGATCACTGAGTGGACAAGGTTTTGAAACTAGAGGCAGGGAACGAGATTGATGGGACAGCACAGTAGAAATACGCAGGAGAAAATAAATTGCTTCCAATGAGATTGAAAATAAGAATGAGAAAATAGAGAGAGAGAAGAATGCTCAGCCCCCATGAAGTGCTAGGCAATTGCATTGGCATAATCAAGCCCATTTCACAAACGAGGAAACTGACTCACATACAGGATAGGTAGCCATTGTTGTTTTTAATAGTGCATCTCAAGGGCTGACCGGGGTGGCATAATGGCTGGGTTCCCACACTCTGCTTCAGTGGCCCAGGGTTCGTGGGTTCGGATCCTGGGCATGAACCTACACACCACTCAACAAGCCATGCTGTGGTGGCATCCCACATACAAAACAGAGGAAGATTAACACAGGTGTTAGCTCAGGGATAATCTCCCTCAAGAAAAAAAGAGGAAGATTGGCAACAGATGTTAGCTCAGGCTGATCTTCCTGACCAAAAAAGAAAAAAAAAAAACAATACTGCATCTCAGAGTACACATTAAGACAAAGGGGAGGCAGATAGGGGATCTCATGATGGAGAGATTGAATGAAATTATGATATGAAAAAATTGGGAGAAGTCTAAAACTCAATATGATTGTCAAGTTAATCCATGTTCAATTTACAAACCACTCAATCTGACTGTGTACTAAAATCATCTTAAGTACTTGTTGAAGATAGAGATTCTTGGTCTCACCACCCAGCAACTCAGATTCAGTAGATCTGAAGTGGACAGCTGAAATTTGTATTTTTATCAAACACTTAAGGCAGTTTAATGCAGACCAGCTTTGAGGATTCAGCAGTCCTAAATCACTGCTTTCACCATATCATTCCTTGCTTACCAAACTAGAACTGCTCCCATATTCATAGTCCATTAGATATAAAACCCCCTACTTACCTTAAAGACTTTTCATAGTCTAGTGTCACATGACCTAGCTAACCTTATCACACAGCGCTTTTCAGCACAAACCTCTTTGCAGCAGGTCTCCTCAGTACCCAGTTAGGGGACTCACCACCTCCTCAACATCTACCAAAATTCTGCATAGTCTTTAAATTCCAGTTTAATTAACACATTTTGTCCAAGAGCACCTCCAGTAAGCATCACCCCAAAGGTTCCTGCCTTCTCCAGACTCAATACATTTACAATCTGTGTCTTAGCACTTAAGATTTAAATATACACCATTGTTTGCTGCTTTCTGAGTCATGGGTGTTGGTCTCATCTATAAAATTAACTTGTAAGATACTTCTTTGCATGCACTCCCACCTCCTACGATGTTCATGGGTCCATAGTGGGTACTCATGAATCAATATAGTGAGAGAGAAGGGGAGAGGAAAAGAGAGTATGTTATGGCGAATGTAAGTAAAAGTCAGACACATCAGCTCTGCTTTCTTCAGTATTAGCTTTACTCTTAGGCAGACCCTTTTAGGTAGTGGCCCTTTTAGGTAGTGGCTCTGGATTTACTTCCTTCCACTAAGTCACCCAAGTGGAAAGAGAAATCTTCTTTCCCAGTTGCTGCAGCTGAAGTCCCAAGTCTCACCTTCATTGGCCACAGTTGGGTACATGTCTGTTACTAGAGCAAGGGGTAAAATTAGTCCCACCCAAGTCACAAGGATAGATGTGAAGGAGGGTGATTGCTCAAAGGGAAATTGGGTGGCTGTTACAAAGAGCTAAGGGGAAATAGTCACTGGGAAGGGAAAAATAACAGATATCTATGTTTCCAGATTAGATTTCTAGTGTTCACATAGGAAATGCAAAATTAGAAGCTTGTAGAGAAGTAAATCTTTCAAAAGAGAGTGGATAGGAATCCAAAGAAAACTAAGAAATGTGGAGTTTTAGGGAACTTGGGTTTGAAACCACAGTTACTTGGTTTCCAAGTCCTGTACACAGCAAAGCGAGCATCTAGATAAGGGAAATTTGGGAGGATGAATATGAGAAAGCTACCCAAACTGGCTGGAATTCGGCTCCAGATAAAAATATCCCCACCTTGTCCAGAGAGGCAACTAGAGAGTCTCCAGTGTCCAGATGGAGACATCAAGAGCAGTTAGGACTCAGAAAGTGGAGATGAGTATAAAAAGACTGATGTATTAATCCAACGGTAACTACATTGAAAAATGTGGCTTGCCCAGGCAAATCTAACTTTTTCACTTGAAACAACTTGGTGACAAAATCTCTATAATGGTTTAAGCTCTTCTAAGAACATATGCTAAGAACAAAGCCATATCACCTTGTTCAAGATAATCATTTCCAAAATACTGAAAAGGCAAAGCCACGGAAGTACACATGTGTGCTTTGCTCCTTGACTTGGGGCAGTCCACATTCTACATCTGTATACATTTGCAGTGAGGACACAGTGGGTCCACTTTATAAAGGCTTTACAAAGCGCATTAACTGGTGTGAGGCCACACCTGTTGAAATTTATGCATGCTTCCCCTTTTGGCTTGGTTGTCACAAAGAAAAGTTCCTTAAAGTTATTGTCAACATTATGATATTTTTAGCTAAAGACAGAAAGAAGATTTCTTTGATCTTCAGTGATGACTCATTCTGCCCATCCCCTAGAGACGAAGTATTAAAATGAAAAAGGAATCAAGGAGCAGGGATTCCCTTGATTTAAAAAAAAAAAAAAAACCTACAGAGTAACCTTAACAATGATAATTATGTATAAAGATGGAAATTCCTTTATGTGGAGTTTAAACGAATTGAGCCTCTAAAGTTTCTCCAGTTAAAAATATCCTACTTGAATGCCACTAACATTTGACCAGAGTTTGGACATAATGTTCACTGGTAGTTCAACTGCACTGATAGATAGGCGCATATGGACTGAGCACCAAAATTTTCTCTTGCATTAAGCAGTAGCACAACTTGTATTGTTTTGCAAAAAAGCTAACTTAAGTTTTAATACACTAGGTAAAAAGTAAAATCTAGTTATCTCCAGGGCTTGGCTTTAATGTTTACAGAATGCTTTAAATCTGTAAAATAATAAAGTTAATTCTCTAAAGTGGGTTGGAAAATGTCTTGCATACCGTACCTATTCAAGGTGGGCCAAGATAGTCATCTAGCTGTGGCCTCATGAAGGGTCTCAGATTTAGACTTTTAACACTATTTTCACATAATGTTATACAAGTATTCCCAGTGACAGATTGCCAAGATTGAAAAGAAGTTGATGTTCTTTAAATAACTTTAAATGTGCATGCTATTACCAGACCATACCATTCATTATGTATTATAAATTAGTATATTTTAAAAGATAACCTGTAGTTATTATTTTGTGAATTGCCTGATTACGTTGTCTTGAATTTGAATAATTAAAAGCATGGTTAAATATAAACTTTTATTTAAAACTAAAACACTTTATAGAGGTATGATTGGCACAGAAAGCTGTACATATTTAGTGTACACAACTTGATAAGTTTGGAGATCAGTACATACTTGTGAAACCATCACCACAATCTATGTCATAAACATATTGATAACCTCCAACAGTTTCTTCTTGCCGTCTTTAGTTTTTTCATTTTTATTTGTGTGTGTGTGCGCGTATGATAACACTTAGCATAAACTCTACCCTCTTAGCAAATCTTTGACTATGGAGTACTTTACTGATAACTATAGGCACTATGCTGTACTGTGGATCTCTGGGACTAATTCATGTTACATAACTGAAACTTTGTACCCTTTGACTAAAACTTCCCCATGGCCCCCTCCCACCAGTCCTTGATACCCATCATTCTACTCCCTGCTTCTGTGAGTTTGGCTATTTTAGATTCCTCATGTAATTGAGATGATGTTTGTTCTTCTATGTCTAGCTTATTTCGCTTAACACATGTCCTCCATGTCCATCCATGTTGTTGAAATTTCAGGACTGCCCTCTTTTTTAAGGCTGAATAATATTCCATGGTATGTAAATACCACATTTTCTTTATCCATTCATCCATCAGTGGGCATTTAGGTTGTTTCCATATCTTGGCTATTATAAAATTTTAGTGTATGCTTTAAGTTTTGTAACCCTGTATTGGCTTTTCTTAATAGTTTTATATTCAATATTTTCTGACCCAGGTCTCTTCAATGACATTGAAGAGGTCATACTTATATTTAGAAAAGGAGAAAAACTCTTTGTAGATTTGTTCAAGGAGGAGAGGGCAATATAGCATCAGAACATCTGCCCCCACAGCACAGCCGGGCACCGATGTCTTATCCGTGGGAATTGCTTCATTGTGCCTCCTTTGGGGCAGCATGGGCTCACCTGGGGGTAACACTGTAACCTGATTGTGAGGAGAAGAGGACAGGTGCAGAAGAGAAGCTAAGAAAGCTGGGAGAAAACACCTCTGGGTTTCTTCTTTGGCGGCAGCTGTGATGCTAAAAGCTTACATTTCTTAGAAAACCCATGTCTCTAAGTATCACACTAATAGTCATGTGTCATGGGTTTTCTGAGACAATCTTAATTTGAAATATTATATTATGTTTCTGAATCTGAAGTTCATATGCATATATGTATATATGGTTTCTTATGCAGAAATAAGAGGAGTAAAGGAAAATAAAAAAGGTCTTTCTCTTTCCCAGAGTTTCAGAGGACATCTGGAGGTATATATGTTCTGGAGCCAGAGGAGAAAAAAAGGGACAGATATATTGTGTCCATTCCTTCTTACCAATCATGGTGTGAAAGGTGAAATTTCTCGGTGAATCTTGCGTCAGGGTCAGGGAAAATCTCTTATTTATACATATATAAGCTCAAATGGCTTGGCAGTATATACATATTTCACTTTGATAGCAGAATAAGCTTTCAAGAATTCTGAAATATAAATAAGAAATCAAATAAAAATGATATAGCTCCTATTAAATAAAAGCAAAGTGTGCAGCAATATAACACAAAGCATTGCTTCTAAGGGTCTGGTGACAAATCACTTGAGCCCTGCTCCTAAGAATTATCTCAGATCTGGAGCCTTACACCAGAATTATACACCACATTGCACATTTATTTATCAGTTAGGATAATGCGGGGTTGATCTCTCTGAAGCAGCTGTCCATTTTGTGCCTTCATATTTTAATGCATCTTCAGGACACAGCCAACCAACCAGCTTAAATCTTCGATTGGCAGGACAGGATCATAACTTAGTTTAACATTTCCTCCAGTGATTTTTTTCTCTGCACTCGAATAAAGTCTGTCAAAGCTCTTTCTCATAACATAAATTCCAGATGTTTTTGGCTTCCCAAAAGGAAGATATAATAGGTTTGCTTTTACTAATACACTTAGATAATGAAAATAGAAGCATGGCTATAAAGTCCTTTTATATGCTTTTCATGTTGAAGTATGTAAGCTATAATATGTGTTCCTGTTCTTAAATGAGGTCTATATGCAGAAAAAAAAAAAAGATTTAAAGTGGGAAGAAAATGGAGTTGGTATTAGGCCAAGCAAAAACACAGCTACTTTTGATGAAGAAAAATCAAAAGGGTAAAATATACTGTAACTTTACACTTTACATTGTCTTCATTCATTCTGCATTCAGGAGTCATTTATTAGGAACCTATTGTGTACTCAGCACTATAGGATAAGTAAAAGGCAGAGCAAATATTCTATAGGAAAAGACGAGGCTTTTATCCCCAAAAATTAGGAAATAGTCAAAGGCAACATATAGGCAAATGTAAGATGGGCTTCGCTAACTAAACATCTGAGCAATAAAAGAAAATGAGCTGAAAGGAATAATCATTAGCGTGAGGTTCATCTGGGAAAACACTAAGGCAGAAAGTCTCCAACATGTGGGCCTCGGACTAGCCCAGCAGCAGCATGGGAACCTGTTAAAAATGAACACTTTCAAACCCCACCCTAGATGTACTGGGTCAGAAACTCTGGAGTTGGAGTCCAGCAATCTGTATTAGAACAAGCCCTCCAGGAGGTTCTGATGCCCACTGAAGTTCAAGAACAGCTACAGGAAAAGCTCCGTGGGAACGGTCCTCACTGAGTCGTTGTCCGCCATGAGTCACTATTGCCTGTCTGTGTGGCAAGATATATCTAGTGTATCTAAAAAATAGAGTCTTCGCCAAAATTATTTCCAGAATAATCCTCAGTAACAAGGTCCTGCCATTTAAATCTTCTGTCCTTGAGCATAGCCATGAGGAAAAACCAACTTCAGGCAAGGTCATCACAGAATATTCTATTTTTCTCTCACCAGAAATTCATGAAACTGAGGGTCATGTCACTTCTTGCTACTCCAGGATTCTAATCAGTGACTGATGTGGGCATAAACTGACCCGACTGTAGCTTTTAGCCTCTCTGGGAAGGTATTCAAGACAGCCCATGATGTGTTTACTAAATTCATATAGGCTGTTTCAAAATGTGTCACATTCAAATCATGTGGACTTTGATCTGAAGGGGGAGTCTTTCTGTCTCTTTCTCTTTCTGTCTCTCTCAAACCCACTTGCACTACATACTTGCATTTCTTCTTTCAGCCTCAGGATTTTATTGAAAACTCAAATTTACTTTCCACTTGGAATTCTGAAGCTTTATGCACTCTAATGGATTTGGGCTATTATAAATTTATCTTTTGACCTGGAGATTTTTTCAATTTACCTGAACCACTGGGTGACATGTGTTATGAAATATAAAAACTTATTCTTTTACTTTATCCTTGCCCTTTGGATGTTGTGACTATATGATCTACCTTTGGTTTAGGCCACTGGTTCTCAATCAGGTACAATTTTTGCTCCCTGAGGACATTTGACAATGTCTGGAAACATTTTTAGTTATCACAACTGGGAGGTGGTGCCACTGGTGAGTGGTGCCACTCCCTCTAGATAGTGAGTAGAGACCAAGAGTGCTGGTCCCACAATCCTACAATACACAGGGAAGCCCCCACAAACAATTCTCTGCCCAAAATGTCAATAGTGTGGAGATAAAGAAGCTCTGGCTGTCTTGGATTCTACTCTGTATAAAAGAGAAAGCTGAACAACCAGAAAAAAGCATGCAGTGGGATTTAGCAATGTTCATGCTCCTGAATTTTCAGGAGTTCCTTCATGAGATCAATGTTGGTTTCCTCATGCCTACCAACCCCTCTTTTATTTTTTTTTGTATACCACTCATAGTGATTCTGCTTTTCTTTCTTTTTTTTCAGGGAAGAATTCACCCTGAGCTAACTTCTGTTGCCAGTCTTCCTCTTTTTTTTTCATCTCCACAGCCCCAGTGCATGGTTGTATATCCTAGATGTAAGTCCTTCTAGTTCTTCTATGTGAGCCACTGCCATAGCATGGCAGCTGACAGGTGGTATGGTTCTGCTACCGGGAAATGAACCTGGGCCACTGAAGTGGTGAGAGTGCCAAACTTCAACCACTACGTCATCAGGGCTAGCTCGCAACCCCCCTTTTAAAATAGAAAAATCTTTTCCTTTATTAAAAAAATTAAGAAAAAAAGGAGAAGATTATTGCTGGACACTTGTGGAAACATTTGGCAGTAAAACTTCTTATTCATAGAGCCACAGGTCACAGAACTTTTGAATTATAAACTCCTTACAGCTCCGCTAATCCATCCCCACCACCATCACCATCATTTTCTAGAGTGAAAATGGAGGTGAGATGTCCAGTTTAACTCATCTGCTTGCCCTGGTGAGAGGGTCATTCAGGTCTCTCCTTGCCTTTGCCCCCTCCCTCCTTCACCAGTTTCTCCCTTCTTGCCATTATGTCCTTACTACATCCCTTTCACCTCACTTCAATTGTCTCCTTTCCCATTTCTTTCCTCTCTCCTATGTTTCTCCTTCATCTAGTTTCCAACACACTCTCAACCTTTTTCTCTTCTTCTGCGCTTCTTACTCTTAATACCATGCACCTTCGTCCATGTGCAGATATCTGGATTTGTATAATGGGAAAAGAGTGCATCCTTTTCGTAAGGTAGCTCACACTTGTAATCACTCAGAAATTATTTTAACCTAGTTCTGGTTTTTGAAAACTGTTTCCTCTCTTGTTCCAAGTAGACTAGAATCCTGGTCTTATATATGGGAAAAATAAATTCAGAGCATAGCTTTAAAATAACCTAAAATAAAATAAACCCCAGTTTAGAAAAAAATCAAATGGTAGATGAATGCTTCTCACTGTGCCCTCCTCATTCTAATCCCCATGCTAAGAAAAAAGTCTTAGATTAAAAGGAAATTAGCTATTCATTTTTTATTTGTCAGTAACAGTAAAGAGGAAGTTTGCATGTGCCACACATCTAATGATAACAATCAGTTTAATGTCAACAAAATAACTGATTTCCATTTATTTGGCTATCTAATTTCTTCTTTATTATTTGTCCCAGCTAAATGCCATCAAATTTGTGTGTGCATGTGTGTGTGTCTGTGTGCACATTACACTGCTTGAATATTTAGGATTATGCAAAGCCAAACATTGATCGAAAGATCAATAATTATTTAAGGACAATTACACCATCTTACATGGCATATGCTATGTTTGCATTGAATTCTGCATTTGGATGTACCGTGTTTCATATTTTCCACTATATAACGTGCCATTGCTCACAATGACAAAGAATCTTCTAATTTACCAGGTTCTGAATATTAATATTGACTATACTGGCTTGTATTTGCTTGGGTCATGAAGATTTAATAATTTAACAATAGGTCATTGGAGTTCTGTTGTGTCATCAAATAACTATAGAATTTATGTTTTATCAGTGGCAAAACCATCATAGTATTCTAAATTCCACTTATTGTCCTTCAGCTGAATGCTTATTGTTACCCTTTCTCGACATGTTTTCCCATCATGAAAATTAACCCACTCTCTATGTTTCTGGAAAGAAAATAAACTGCTCCCTTGCCAAGATATTCATTATGCTGCTTCTTTCCTTCATGAATTGTGATCTAACAGTAGCCCAGCGAAAAGCCCAAGCTTTTGAAGTGTTGTGCTAATTTGATTAATACGTAGTTACATCCTGTTATGATGCTCTTTGCCATATGCATTTTAAATGGAAAATGCAGAGTGGACTACATTTGTGTTAAAAACACAGCATACCAAATGAACAGTACTGAAAACAGTCTGTAATGACAAGCTCTACAGCCACTTTAAACACACAGAAGGTTATTGTTTGTAGGTTAATGATAATTATATTAAAATACATGTTTTTACAACAATTAAGATGTCAATAAAAGTCCTAGTGAGGTTAATACAGCTGCACTTAAAATATTTATTCTTTCTGTAATTTAAGAATAATTCTATAAATATCCTAATAAAATTGTCTAAATTATGTGTATGGATATAGACATGTATATAAGGAGTTCGTAAATTCTTTGGGAAAAAAATGCCTAAGTCACTCCTAAGATACTTATAGACCAAAGGATAAGAGACTACTTTCCTGAAGAGAGATTCACGTTTTCATGCTTAGTACCGAAAGGAAACTAGCAAATTTCCAGGCTTGGTAGAAATAATAGAGTGGATCTTACTAAGATTGTGTTGATGAAAGGAAGAGAATGAGTCCTATAACCAGATTTGTCCAAATTTCTTCATGTTATCTCAACCTGATTTTCATCTCTGCAGGCATTGTAAAGGATTGTGACACTGCATTCTTAATACACACCTAAAGTGGATGCTAATGGTCTTAAAGATATGCACAAATGTATCTTTCTAATATGGAAAAGTTGATAAGCATCTTATATCCCCATTTTTGGAGACACGTGTTCAACTTTTTTTCCATTTGGAACATACATTTTTATGGTTACAAAACGTTTTCCCCCTTCCACTTAGCTTTTTACAATGACTAATAGTGGTTTACAATAGTTTACAATGGCTTAGTCTCTTTAAGTACTTTCATTCAGACTTTTCTCAGCTTACATACTAACCATGCTGCATTTGGCAGTTGGTTAAAATTCATGACTGTGCTTTCCACCGGGTCGGATAATCCTAAGGAACTGAAGAAAGGCATCAAACATTTTCACGGTATCTCATCAAATTTGCTATCTAGTAATCACTGTCTCTCCACTTGTCACCTAGAATATATCACCTAGAATCAGTTCAGTAGAGAGAAAAATCAGAAGCCACCGTTTTCTTAAATCTGAAAATAGTTGCTGTTACTTAAACCTGAAATATCACTAGAAGAAAACTTCATATTGGTGTACATTCATCTTGTAGTCTATAACGTCATGTACATGGGTAACAAGCACTTCAACCATTTTTGAAGTTGAAGCAAAATCTTTTCTCCATATTCAACTGTAGAATGGTTGAGATTGAAACAAAGTAGCACCATAGTATAGTGAAATTTATAGAGGTCATTAAGTATCTATGTCCACTTCTCTTATTAATCAGTTCTGTGCCTTGGGGGAAAAGTGTCATTTTCCCTGAGTTTAGACTCATCATTTTAATGTCTATCCATTAAAATGTATTTTATAATGTTCTTTTAATATGTTTGACCACTGTCCACAGTAAGAGATACATTTTACGTGGTGACCCAGGACACACACACACATACTCCAAATTTACAACTGAAGCAATATTTTCATGAAACAGCACTTTATCTTACAACTCGCAATGAATGTTGATATTTTCTACGCTATACTTTTGCTGTTGTTGTTCATTCGGGTTACAACCTGTTAGGTCTTACTCTTGGGGTTTGAAAAACACTGACCTAATGATATCTAAAGCACAGCCCATCTCCACCCTCCTCTCACTGGATTATGTGAATGTGTTGCTTCTCACGGACGCTGATAATATATTTGCTCACTTTTGCCATGAGTGGCATCACACTCTATCAATTCTCTTTTGGTTTGGGGTGGGGTTTCTATTTTTCCATTTAGGATTTACCTGTTTTATCATTATAACTTCTTGGTCAAAACTGACAATCATTTGTCTCTATTCACATTGTAACATTTCTTTATATAGCATAGTAGATAATATTGTGGGTTTTTTAACATTCCTCTCAAAATTTCAAAATAAAAGCTGTTTTATAGATATTGAAAGTTGTTGATATCACGGAAAAATTATTTCAGTTAATAATCCACAGATAAGTAAAACCTGTGATACCATAAGAATTTAGCATTTGACAACCACAGATCAATATGAGTCTAATTTCATCATCACATTCTTCCCCAAGAAAACCAAATATACCATATTTATTCTAACTATTGACATTTCATCCATTCTAAGTAGTGAGATTTGACACAAGTTTTAGCCCACTTGGCCCACCAAAGCTCAAGAAAGAACATAGCCAATATTCTCAATAAGATAGAAGAAAAGGGGAGAAAAAAATGGAGATAATTCTGAGGAGTGATTTGAAAGCATCAACATGGTAAGAACAAACTGGAGGCAGGCATGGAGCATTCAGCCCATTCAGTTCATAAAGGCACAACTTCTATAGTGTTATATGTTCTTGACATTGTCCCACCTGTTTTGTTTGGACACACTGGGTCTAATAGACCGAATATCTTCATGCTCTCCTGTTTGCCCTCTCCTCCATAAAATATAGAATCTCTTTGGCTTGAGTATCACAGAGTACAGTGCCTTCCACATAGTAGGTGTTCAACAAATATTTGTTATTTAGATAGGATTTATCTCCTGAATGTGTCAGACGCTAAATGCCATCACTATAACTCATGCCAAACCATCCCCAAAATTTTCTCTGAGCCAGTGAAAATCACCCTAAGATGTTTAGGAAAGCTTATAAATTTTCTGGATAGTCTGGTGTAAAGAGGGGGGAAAAAGTGGGTTCCAACCAGATTATCTATAATTTAATGTTTCTGCAATTTCCTGTCCCTGCCCATGCCACCCCAGCCATAGCTACTTCCTAAAACCATAGCTTAAGTCTATGAGTCAACTACTTTATTGGAAATGGGCATTATAATTAAATTAGAGTGAGAATAAACACTGACCTAGACTTTTACTGCCTGGAAGGCCTGCTCAGTTCTTTAGATTGGTACCGTCTAAGAGAAACATAATGTAAGCCACATGGGTACTTTCGATTTTCTAGTAGTCCCATTTTTAAAAACTAAAAAGCTACAGTTGAAAATAATTTTAAGAATATTTTATTTAGTCCAATATATCCAAAATATTATGATTTCAACATGTAATCAACATAAAATTACTAATCAGGTATTTTACCTTTTTTTGTTGTAAATCTTGAAAAGGCAGTGCACACAGCTCAATTTGGACTAACCACTTTCAAAATGCTCAGTAGTCAAATGTGGCTAGAGACTATCATTTGGGCAGTGCAGTTATGCATCATTCTGCCTGATGATTTTGGAGGTGAAAAGGGTTGATCTCCTCAGATAGAGATACTATTTTAAATTTTCAAAGTTTAAAAGCAAACCTTGGGGCTAGTTATTGAAAGACAGAGAGCCCTTGTCAACATTAGGAGATTATGTCCTCTCTCCAACACACTCACATCCTCTCCAAATTTCCTATTGATTACTTCCCCAGTATGAAAGAGGCAGGAAACAGGAATATCCTTTCATGGATGTGGTTGCCATCTTGACTGGTGTGGTTTGCACTAAATCCATTAACATTAATGCTCCCCATAAGAAGCTTTGGATAAGTAGCTTTAAAACTCTGGATGATCAACAAAGAAATAGATTTTCTTGGGGGAGGGTGAAATTGTTAGAAGAGAAGACAGGAAGGAGGCAGAAGATCTGAGTCACAGTACAAAAATTGATCCTGAAAAAAATGTAGGGATCCAAGGCTAACTGAAATAATTGCCAAGTTTGGGGAGCCCTGCTTTCTTATCAGCCCCATTTTCTTTCTTCCACCTTCTTTGACTCTCTTAGGCCCTCTTTAGCACGTGAGCAGCCGTGGGACCTTAACGGGCTGTGTCTGAGCCAGGTACAGTGAATGTGCCCAAAGCAATACTAAACTAGATTCTTAGCTTGTCAGGGTGGTCCCCTGGGATGTAATAGAATGAAACCACTATGGGTCCCATAGATCAAGGCTTCTCAAACTTTAGTATACACGTCAATCAGCTGGGGAAGCTTGTTAAATGCAGATTCTGATTCTGGAGGTTAGAGGTGGGACCAGAGATTCAATCTCCCAGATGATGCCTATGCTATTGGTCCTGGGACTACACATTGAGTAGCAAAATCCTGTATCAGTGGTTCTTAACCCTCTCTGTACCTTAAAATTACATACGAAGATTTTTTTTAATATCCAGTACTCCATCCCAGATCAATTAAATCAGAAAGTCAGTGGTCGGGGGCGGGGGGGACGACAGGAGCAAGTGGAGCAAGTAATAAAACTTCGTAAAATTTCCCTAGGTGACTAAAACATGCAGCTATGTTTGAGACTTATTGATCTATCTTAATTCCAGTAAAATCAAATGACCCTCATTTATCTGCCCCCTTGTACCAGGTGCCAAGTCTTCATAAGAAGCTGCTAGATTCCTCTTCCCACTCTCAGTTACACTGTCAGCTCCACACCCAGTTTCTTACTCCCTATTACATCATTCTTCTCCCTTTACTTGATTTTCAGTTCAATTCAATCAATTAAGTATTTATCAATTGCCTGACAAATACTGTGAAGGAGTCAGGAGAACCAAAATCCCTACATTCTGGGAAATTTGGATCTTACTCGGAGAATTTAGAAAATTATTGTAAAGTACTGCAACTTATCATACTCAAATCCCACCCAAGATAGTGTTGTTGATTTCCAGGAAGTAGAGGTCTCGACTAAGTTTATCAGAAAAGGCTTTTTAAATTTGGTGTAAGTCAAGATCAGAAAGCACCTTTGAGCTGCAGTAGTGAAGGCTCTAGCTGAACACGGCTCTAATAACTAGCTAGTCTTCCTTGGGAGAGCTCACCAACTGAAGAAGGCCTTTAAGATCACGTCTAGGAGACTGAAAATACTAGGGAGCTTGGAATACAGTTGTTGGAAGGGAAAAGGAGAAGAGATTGCTAAGGAATATGGGGAGGGGGTTTTAGAAAATGTAGCCATGTTTCCAGATACTCTCCATGGCCTCAGATGGAGACAGTGATTGTCAAAGACAAGTGCATACACACACATCAAAAAAGACCAGGCTAAGAGTTATCAAAAGTGAGTTTGGAGATTTTAAATGACTTGAATGAATAGGTAGGTTTTGGATAGGTCAAGAAGATATACGGGTTATTTCTGTCTATGAAATCTGAATTCCAATCAGAAATTGGAATTGTACATGCAGAGCTTACGAGAGAAAGTGACCTGGTTGGGACCAAAGGATACTAATGTGAGACAATGGAAGCCAAACTGGAGATCTTTGAAAATGAGACTTTGTTGAAATTGGGGCTAATCATAAGTGCCGCATTATTACAACTTCTGAACATGAAAGTATTTTAGTTATACCAATTGTATGGCAGTTTAAAGACACGGTAGTGGCCAAATCACCTGGAAGAAGATGGCTGGTTAGAAAAATAAATTTGAAATATTGAAACTCAGGTAAGATAGAAATGTTGACAGCAGGAGGCTGAGCTGAGGGCAGATTGAAAAGATGGGATGGAGGGGCAAATGTTGATATGACTTATTGGGCAAATCTCCATGACTTAAAAAGCCAGAAGGGAGAGAAAGGGGCACGCTGAGAAGGGAGGTTGACTTGGAGTGGAAACGAGATGAGTTCTGATTTTAATATACCAGATTTGAAATGACCTCCAAGAGAAAATATCCTGAAGACTGACTCTGTGAGATTGCATGGAAGATACCTGGGTAAAGATAATGGATGCTCTGACCCAAGTAACTCCAAGAGAACAATGTGAATGATTTAGAAACATGAACAATAGGGACAATTCCAAAACATGAGGCAGAATCCTTGAATCCTGTGTGCTTTTCCTCTATTTATATATAAATGAACACAGTCAATTAATTCATCTACCTCTCCAAAAACTAAAAATGAAAGAATCCTATGATAATTTCTACTTGGCCTCTCCTAGATACCAGTACTGGTACATCTAGCCAATGTCAGCTAACACTGTTCACCCTAAGGGGGAATTTTTAGCCATGCCAAAGGTTTCCAGTGACCTTAAATTTTTAACTAAGTGAACTTGGGCTTGTAATACCCATTTTTCACTCTCTTATCATAAACCAAATGCCCACCATTAAGTAAGACGTTTTCCTTGCTGGATAAATGTAGCTACCAGTGTTTTTCCATGCCTGAGTTAGTATAATTATTTACTTATTCATTCATTCTTTCATTTGGCCGATTGAAATGTTTTGGATTAGCATTCATCATTTTCCTTTCCTCTTTTCTTTCCTAGGTGAGTGGAAAGTTTTATAACCACGAGAAATCTTCTTCAGTAGGGAGTAGTGGGGTTTGGGAGATCCCAACATATAATCAAACCTTTTCTCCTCCTATATCTCTAGCTGAGGTATCTCCCCTTATTTTTCTTAGTGTCCATTATGGCACTTATCCTTTAATATTTACCAGCAATAGTCTGACTTAAAACCAGGAATTGCTTGCTGGAGAAGGGAACAAAACAATTCCTTCCAACCAATCTGGTTTTGTATACCCATTAATATGGCTACATAATAATGGGAGTATACTGTGTTAATAGTGTCAGATAATGGTTAAAATTTCAAATAATACTAATTTTCAGTCATTTTGGTCCTCATAGTATTGGAAACCATGTCCACCATCATACTGTGTTAAAAGGACATCAATGCATCCTGACTACTTCTATTTTTATGCTCTAAAGAATATTTACATGGTGGAATTGTTTGTTCTTCAAAGAAGATAAACATAATTTAGAAAAGAGTAAATATTTAAAAATATAGAAAATGAATGCAAGTAAACATCTTTAAGTATATGATAGCAGCTGATAATGAATTTTTTCGAATGACATAATATTGCAGAAATTACACAAAGCACTGTGGGAGAAGCACACTATTAATCAAATATGTCAATGTATCTTCGTGGCTGATAGCTAACAAGTAAGCACTGACCTAAATTTTACTGGAGAGCATTTTAAAAGCATTAAGCATAGGCTGTTTACTTAGTTGATGCAATAAATATAAACATGCTTTGAGTTCACAGTAAATCCAAAGTACAGACTTTAAATAATTCTAACATTTTAAATCAAATTGATTAATCACTAAAATACATTAGAAGAAACCGTTTCAGCAAATTTTTTGTGAAAAAGGTCTTTTAGTCAAATTCAGTTCCTCCATTTCTATCTGCTGCATGTGTAATTCATGAACCTTTAAACAGTATGAGATTATAGATAGCTAAACTGACATTTGTACTTTCACTTAGCAGCCTGAATAATCAGCACACTCTAAGCTTTTTAAATGTTAAAGCAATCATTGCTTTGAATTCATCTTGTGATGTCATTGCCGCTAACAACTGACATAATAAATTTGAAGTATATGAAAGCTTGAAAAGAATATTAGAAATATGTCTCATTTTAAATACATAACAATTAAATGATGTACAACAAGAAGTATGTTCTGATCCATCTATTAATGAAATGCTCTTTAAAAGTGTGATGTATCATTGCCATTTTTGTATGTCAGAGCTTGAAGAGAGTTTCATTTAAATGTGTTGTGCTTTTTGTTCAGAGGCAGAAAGAGCAATATTATTACACCATGATAAGAATGAGAATATAAGGATAAATGAATTGTGTTAATGAATCTGTATACAAGTGATAGTTACATTTGCATCTTATGAAAGGAACACCAAAGGCATACATAATATTTGTATTTTGCTAGGCCAAAAGTTATAGATTTTATATTCACAGTTTGAAAGAGATAATAATCATTAACTACTCCATGTTAAAATAATTTGAACTAGTTAAAACGTGGACTTTTTGCTCCTGAAAGTGGTGTGTGTGTGTGTGTGTGTGTGTGTGTGTGTGTGTGTGTGTGTGTTTAATTTAGAAGCCGAGCATCTTCATGGATGAGACCCTTCTTACGAATTAAGTGGGGCCACCCATGTAGTTAGGATACTTTGAGTGAATCCATTTATCTCTGCTATGAAGATGGGCAATAACCAGCCATTTGGAAGAGAAATATAATAGTTCTATTTCCATTATCATTGGAGGTATTTGGTGGACACAGCACAGTTTACTTACTTCTTCCCCACCCATGTGGGCCCGAGGAGGGCATATTTGCACAGTATTTTCTTTACTGGTCCAGGTTCCCACTAATAAGTAAGTAGACCACCAGACTTGTCTTATCTATGTTTTTGTATGTGTCATGGTAACTGGAGTATTGTGGGGGTCGGGAATAACATTCTAAAGAAATGTTTAAGATGTTCTTGCATGATGAGCAGATTAATCTCTGGCATGCTCTGTTATCCCATATTCCAAACATTTGAAGCAAATTAGGCCAACTGGTAAAAGCATATAAACAGTTGTGCCAAAATAGCCATACAGGATTATAACATTTCCTCTAAGAAAAACATGAACAAGTTTGCAGAGCTGAACCTGAACACAAATAGTTCTTTAATAACTAAACTGTTACTCCAGAGTTGGTGTTTTAGATGTTATACCAACTCTAAATTGGAAAAATGTTCTCGTATAATCCAGAAATGTTATCTGTCTTTCCACTCCCAATCATTACACACATTGGCTTTCCAAATTTTCAACATAAAATTTAAAAGAAGGTGGAACTGAAACTTTTTGTTTTGTTTTGTTTTGTTTTGTTTTGTTGAGGAAGATTAGCCCTGAGCTAACATCCACCGCCAATTCTCCTCGTTTTGCTGGGGAATATTGGTCCTGAGGTAACATCTGTGTCCATCTTCCTCTACTTTATATGTGGGATGCCTGCCACAGCATAGCTTGATAAGTGGTACATAGGTCCGTGACCAGGATCTGAACTGGCAAACCCTGAGCTGCAGAAGAGGAGCATGCGAACTCAGCCACCATGCCAAAGGGCCGACCTCTGAAACTTTTTTATTTAATGGACTGAGGAAGTAAACTATCAAGCTGAAACTCATCCTAGAATTCTGGCTACTTAAAATCACACTTAAGTTAATTAGGAAGTATCTTTTAAAGTCAGATAATTCTCATTTTGGACAGAATTTTATTGATTCTGATTCAGTAGAATCTTGTTGAAAATTCTTCAGTCATTCCCCTGGAAATGATGGCCAAATCCATCTCTCTCATTTTTAGTCCTAACATTCTTATCTCCCACCACTGCCTTACATGGACCTACCCCACCCATACATACACACACCACATCTAAGTGAATTAATCCTCTCGTATTTCTTGGTCATTCTGCCAGAGCTTCTCCTACTCCCGCTTTACTTACCACAATTCTACTTCATTCAAAACCCAGCTGAACTTATTCCCCTCTGCCTGCTCCCTTGCCCACAGGAACCATACTACATCAGTTTTGCCCTTGGTATACACAGATCTATATCAATCGATCTTGGATTATTATTATATTATAGTGAATGATGAATAAATGCCTGTTATTTATGACAATGATGATGATGATCATGATGATGATGATGATGACAATTGAAGAAGAAGGGGAATACAGGTTGGCTGGAGGTATTTTTTCCCACAATATGAGTAGTTAAGATATCCGTGAGCACGCTAGAGACCTGTTGCCAATCAGATCCCATTTAAATGAATCAGAAAGCCCACATAAAAACCAGGGAAAGATCACACTCTCTTGGATACACTAGTTGTTCTAGGAAATTGAAATCAGGTTAAGAATATACTCAATTCACTGAAGGGGAAAATAAAGTAGCTCATGCTTAAAATGACCTACCAGTTAGAGCATATGAGTATATCTCTTTTCTATGGAAGTCTTTTAAGATACATAGTTCACTGATTTATATAGAAAAAAAATTCATCTTTCCTTTCATTTATAATAGTTAACATTTATTAAAAACTACTTATATGCCAGACTCTGTGCTACCAACTCTATATTTAATATCTCATTTATTCTTCAAAAGAGCTCAATAGAGATAAATAAAATTGTGATCAAACTCAGATAAAGATAAGCTGGCACAGAGAATTAAATAATTGTCCAGAGTCACACAGCTGGATTAGGTAAAGGATTCATAGGTGTGTCTGGAATCAAAGGCTATTCTTTTAATGTGATTCTAGCCTCCAGAAAAATGGTAAAGAGAGACTTTTTCATCTCATCAAATTTTTGGAGAATGTCTCTTACTACTTCTGTGACAGTTGCAAGTTCTTTAATCTCTCTGAGCTTCAGTTTCCTCATCTATAAAATGAGAGATGGTCATATGTAAACTTTATTATAGTTCCTCAAACACAGTAGATTTTTAGATACCTCATAAATATATTTTCTATCATCCTGTTATAACAAATCTGAAACCAGTCCTCGCAGATCTGAATTTTTACTGCCTCATTGCTTTTCACTAAAGCTCAATTTTCTCTTGTTGTGTTGGTTCTTAAACCAGCAGAATAATTTCAGGAACTTCGGCAAGTATAAATTTTGGTCAGATCAATCAGCATGGTGATATAATCAGGAGGGCAAGAGAATATTGACTAAGAAAACATGCAACCAAAGAAATAGACCGTCCTGATTGATTAGACTAAATGTTGCATGTAGAATGATTCTATGAAACATTCTCAGCGCAAGCAACAAGCACAGACAAGTGTCTTCTTTATGCATTTTCAATATCCTGCAAGGGTGAATATACATGTGAAGGGATATTTATTTGTTTATACCATGACTCATTCCATAAAGGATTTAACAAAAATTACAACAGACTATATATAATAAAATTAAGAGAAAACAGAAATATGAAAAAAGTTTTAAAGCTTGTGTCAGCTGAGGTAGAAGTTCAAGACTATGTAAACTTAGAGGACAAAAAATCCACATATAAGGGCCAATGTAAACACAATGATAGAGTTTCAAATTTGGCCCGGACCATTGTAGGCACTAAAGAATCAGGTATATAATGCACATTGTATTTAAAGAGGAGGAAAAAGGAAAAGGAGAAGGAGAAAGAGAAGAAGGAGGAGGAGGAGGTGCAGGAGGATGAGAAGAAGGAGGAGGAGGAGGAGGAGAAGAAGGAGGAGAAGGAGGAAAGAAGAAAGAGAAAAAGAAGAAGACAGCAATGGCAGCAAGGAGGACTCTTCCCAGCTTGTTAGGAAAATGAAGATTTGTCCCAGCACTAAATTCTAAAGTAATAATTACATGAAACTATAGGAGGAGTATTGACTGACACAGTGAACAGTGTCTTTGATAGGATTTCTACAGTTGCTTGGGTGAATGGCTGAGCCTGTGTGAGTTTTGTACTTTTGCATGTCAGTATACTTATTTATACTTGAGGTTCATGAATGTTGCGTGCCTTGTGTGGGTTTATATGTAATATGGAAACTATAGGGACATTTAGTATCATAGCCTTTGTACTATACTCCTTTTGACCAAAATCTTTGTGGTTGGTTCATATTTTGAGCCTTTCAACACATTTACAACCTATTAAACCATTTACAACCACATTAAAAAAATGACTATTTGACAGTGTAAACTTCATTAAAGTACCCCAAAACTTATTACATCTTAATAACCAGCTTGTGTCGGTTAATTTGATTACATCATCATTAAGACTACTTGAAAGATTTTTCACAGTAAGAAATCATAATTAGGGCAATTCTGCTAAACAAGAATCAAAATTTAAAGTTGATTAAAAGTGGTAACACTTCCAACTAGAATCAAAATTATTCATTGATGATCCTCTTTCTCCAGAAAGATCCAGATAGTTCTTCCTAGTCTTCCCTAGTGGTAAAATAGAGGTCAAGTGCAAGTTCTAGTTAGTTGAAGCACTTGTAGTCACCATTATATATTTGAATTGATTGTATATAATTCACTGACTCAAACCTGAACTTTAATTCTACTTTACTTATTTATTCAATCAACAAATCTGTACTGAGTATATACGGTGTGCCAGGATGGATATATAAGAGTAAAGAAAATATAATGCCTTTTATCAGGTCTTGTGAGAAAGACAGGCAAAGAGAAGGTTAAAATACAGTGTAACTGCACATGGTGTGGATAAGAGAGAATATAGGAGGGCTCCTGACCCAGGCCTCAGGTGTCAGGGAAGGCTTCCTGTCATTTGATTGGAACCACTATGAATAAATATGAGTTATCCAGATGAAAGTGCAGGAAACAATGTTCTTCAAAGAGCAAAAAATATAGGCAAAGGTACAAATAACAATTGTGAGCACTTCAAATGGCGTAAAGTATCAAATGATGGCAGGAGAATGTGACAAGACAAGAAAGGAGCGCAGGGCAAAGGCCAAATCATGAAAGCATTTACATGCTAAAATCAAGGAACTTCAATTTTATCTTGAGTCACATTACTGAAATTATTGAAGGATTTTTTTTCTAGGCAGTGGGAAAAGATTCTCTTTTGGGGTCGAATTACTATGGTTTCTCTATGGAGAACTAATTATCAGGGATTGAGGCAGACACTAGTAGTTTCCTACCTAAAATCCTTTCTCTCCCTTTTGTTTTAATGTAAATGAACCAAGCTGAAATGCTTCACTTTCAAGACTCTCTTGCAGCTAGAAAGGGCCACATCATGCAATTTTGACTAATCAGAAGTAGGCAGAATTCTCTTGGAGAGGGTTTACCTTACTAAATAAAAAGGCAAAGCTTTACAAGTAAAGTGTTCTATCTTTCCTCTTTCTCCCTTTCTTCTTCTTCTCTCCTGAGATGTAGATGATTCTGAGGATATGGAACCATCTTGTATTTATGAAGATAAAGACACAATTAAAGATGGTGAGGTATAACGATAAATGATGGGAATTCAACTTTTCATATAATATCAATATTTAAGAAATGAATGGAGGAAGACCAGCCTGTCAAGCAAATCGAGAAGAAGCTATCACAGAGGTAGGAAGAAGACAGTGAAAGCATAATGCCATTGAGGTCAAAGGGAGAGAGTATTCAAGAAAGAGGGAGAGATGAATAGCATGAAAAGCAGCAGAGATCAAGAAAGGTCATGAACAGGGATCCTCAGGTATATAAAGAAAAAGTAGCTTCTCTTTTTTTAATCAATGATCTAAACTTTTCCATGAATCCTCACCCTACTGAGAAGTGGAAAAACTTAGACTTTCTATTAATGATATCACAAATTCTTCTAGTTCAAAATTTCTCCCTATTTTTACAAAAGTTCCTTTTGAATAAGTTCTCAGTCTTTCAAATGACTTCCCTCCCCATCTTTATCCTCGAGAATGTGGGAGTGCACAAGAGCTTACTGGGTCTTCATAGTGGAGAGGAAAAAGAGGCCTTGGACCTATGCTCTATACTCATGTCTCCGCAGTGAGGACCTGTTTTATTCTGCCTTATGACTGGTCACTGCCAAGGTACAACTGACTGCATAAGGACTTCTGAACAAGCACCAACATCCACTACTGTTCAATACCAGCCACAGAAATTGCTTCCAGTCGTGAAGGTATGTGCCCTCAGTGATCTGCTTTTCTTGTCCTTAGGGTTCATCTGGCCTAGCATTCCAGCTGTGCTCTCAGCTCACCAAGGTGGGTTGAGATTTATGCATTGGCTGCAATGCACTTGAGGCTACAGCCTCAGCAGAACCACAATTTGTCATGATGCATAAATCTCCTCAGCTTTTGCCTGGAGAAGCACCCAACTCATGCACTCATCTCCTTCTGCAATGCTCTCTGGAGGTTTCTGCTACACCCCTTGGCTCTTGATGTTCCCTACTCCCACTGCACCAGAGGGAATGGAACAAATAGACTTTAGAGCCTAAAAGTCTCATTTATCTCTCTCTTTTCTATTTTCCACTTTCTCTTCTTCCCTTCCTGAGTAGTTATGAAACTTTAGTATGTATCAGAATAACGTGGAGGGTTTATTGAAATCCAGATTTCTTGACCCCACCCCCTAGTTTCTGATTTAGTCAGCGTGGGGTGGATTCGGACAATTTGCATTTCAAACAAGTTCCCAGGTGATGCTGATGTTGCTGGTCCCCAAACTATGCTTAGAGAACTACTGTTCTACAGCTTATTGATTTGGGGAGGGAAAGATTTGAATTAAGCCTTAAGTCATCTCAGTCTTAAATTTGAAAGTGATATCCTCTCTAAATAGTGAAGAAAACTATTTTCTGAAGCCTCCAATTACAGCTCTTGACATAGAAGTTAAGGCATAGCTAAAAATTAGGGATTACAAAGGACAAAAATATATTTTTGTAGTAGTCCAAAAATATACTCTCCATTACATCAAGACAAAAGGTCAATTGTGGTTTTAGAGAGTGCAGTTTCAGTAGAAAGAGGGAGCAAAAGACAGATTCCAGTAAGTAGACAAGGGAATGGGAGAGGAGGAGGTGAGCAGACAGTGAGTATAAACAATGGCTTCAAAATCTGAACTGTGAATGGGAGGATACAGAGGTGGGCATTTTTTTCCTTTTTTTTTTTTTTTTTGTGGGAATGGGGAGAATGAGGGGAGACTTGAACATGTCAAAATGCTGATGACAATGACTAGTGACATGATTTGAAGACAGAGGAGAGAGTTTAAAACGGATCATTTAAATTCCCTGATGAAAGGAAAGGAAATAGAATCCAAAACCCAGGGTGGGTAACTACACTAGGAGGGGAAGGACACTGCATTCATGGTGACAGAAAGGACAGGTGAGTTTGTACTGGGAGTCAGGAAGTTTAACAAGTTGAGTGTATGAGCAGACACATGGTGGGGTGGGGTAGGGAGCTTTAGGCATCTGGAGAATATTTGTGAGAGCCATTCTAGAGAATGAGAGTAGACTGACTATGGAAAGATGGGAGGATTGAAGTTCCAGTTGCCATTACTAAAGATTTTAGTGGTATCTGTGCCTATCTAAACTCTATTTGGTCTCAGATCTATTGTTAGATATTCTCTTGTTTTGGCAACAGCCCTCCTGCCTCCAGCCCTCCAGCCTAGGGGCAAAGTAGCTTCCTGTTTTTGCTTATGTCTGAGTTCACTTGCAGTTTCAGGAGGGTTTTCAGTTCCCCAGTCAACAATTCCCACATTAAATTCCCTTGCTTTAAATACTCAAATTGGTTTCTATTTTCTGGCTTGACCCGACTCATCCAGCACTAAACCTTTTGGTTGAGAGATCTGATCCTCCAATGGACGTGGACGAGGATGATGGAAACAGCCCCTGAAGTATTGCCATGAAGGAGTGATGGTGGAGCAAAGGGACAAGGAAGTGATTAACAGCAGGACACTCATGACAGCAATAGAGCTTGCATTTCTGGTCCAATTCAATAACGCAATGCCAACACTGTGTAAAATAAGAGAAAAGCCATTGGCACCATGAAACCACACAAAATAAATTCTACTCTATGTCTCAGAGATTTAGAAATCAGGCATAAGTGTTGTTTTTTTTTTAAAGTTGCAGATGTTGTAATTGTTTAAGACAATAGTTACATGACTTGTAGAATTATTTTTACATTGACTAGGCTCTGGAACTTATGATAGAAAAGATTTTTCTCAGAACTATACTCACTAATATTCTTGGATCCATGAGTGATATTAAAAAAAGCTCATTTTTTCCCCTTATACTTTCAGTGGAACTGCAAGATTAGATGATTTATTTTTATCTAACTGAACCCCTAAAGCAGAAATCAGACATAGTACTTTTGTTTGCTCAAAGCGTTAGGACTGTCTGGGATAACAGAGGATGCAGAAGTTTAAATGACAACTCCAAACCTCATCATCATTTCTCTTGGCTCCTATGCAGCCATTTGTTAGTTCTAATACGTGTGTGTGTGTGTGTGTGTGTGTGTGTGTCAGAGAGAGAGAGATTCCAGCTTCTTGGGCCAGGATGTTGAGTAATAAGTGAGATAAAGTGGTATGTGTGATATGATGAGACCAGCACAATCTGGTGGGTTTCACAGTATGTACTGAGTTCAAACTGATAACATATATGTATGTGTGTGCATGAATTATAACATACATTTTGAGAAAGAAAGAAAAACTCAAAAGGAGCCAAGAAAAATTCTTCACAAGATTGTTTCCAATAATAACAATAGAAAAATAACAATGTCATTAGGTATTTAATACTCAGTTTTATAACTTTTTTAAGCTAATAAATAACATAAAATATAGGCAATTATATTTATTATATTTACTTAAATATTCTCTACATTTTTCTGATGTGGTTACGAGATTAAAAAAACCTGTCCTTATACAAAATAACCTTCCAGGGGAAAGGTAAAAAATTATATAAAGAATCCTAAGTCAGTTAGTTGCCTTTAACGGTACCATGTGCAATTATAGGTCCAATTGATCAAAATAATGTATCAAATGTAGCTCAATAAAATGTATTCTTTAAAAAAAGCTTTCAAGACAGTGGGCACATTAAACAGATAGGTTTGTGTCTCTTAAACCAGAGGCATTTTGATAGTTAAAGAATCGCTTGTGATTTTGTATTTATTTTCTACCACAGTTCATTTCTATCTCTTTTTACTATGATATTTATTTTTCCCACAAAAGCATTTAGGAAGTACACCATGGTGAAATGTGTTCTTTCCTTGTTAAGCCTGTTTTCTCCCTAATTTAACAGATAATTCATCTGTAATAAAAGTTTACTCTAAGGTGTAAATCCTTGGAGGTTACTTGTATTTAGAGAGACAGCAGATGCACAGTGGACCAACTATATCCGCTCAAAGTAAATCCTATTCCTAAATACACTTTTCTTTAAAAATAAAAATGGTTGATTTCCAGCTAAAGGTCATGACAGAAAGGAACATTTAACAAAATGCTGGCCTGCCCTCCTTGATTGATTGTGTAGAAGTCTAAATTTACAAGACCTGCAATCTGGTAGAAATCATTAGTAAATGTATGTATATTTGCAATTTATTTAAATTTCCAAAGTCTTTCACATCTCACTGGGGAACCAGGCTTAGGCTATGTTTTTAGCTACTTTTGTACAGATAAAGAGTAGAGATACTTTTTAAACAAGAGTTGTGGTTGTTCTAGCTGGACTGCCCCTTAGATCCAGCCAGGCTGGCTGCTGGGATAGTTAGGCAACCCCAAACATCACAGTGCTCCACATACCTCCCTTCTCTATGTTTTTAGTGAACAGAGTCCTATCAAAAAGTATTTGAGAACCCTTAAATAAGTGCCCAATCATCTCCTTGTTTTGACTGGAGACAGGAGCTCATGGGCAAGGACTAACATGAGTCCAAAATTGAAATCTAGGCCCACACAAACATGTCTGGATGTATTTCAGAAAAGAAAACAAGGCATGTGAGAGAGAAATCCCCATAAGTAAGTACAAATGGGAGATAGACTCAGCAGCTGAGGCTGGTTGGTTTTAGGAATGGTTTATGGCTATCTTTAACCACCCCAATCCCTCCTCTCAACCATCAGGGAGAGCCTGTCACTCTGAGAAAGTCAGACTTTGCTAGAAATGGCCAGAATTCATCCCTACAGGTCTACAAAGCTCTACTATTCATCACCCTTCTTTCTCCTGCCCCACCCATCATCGACAAAAACAAAAAGATTCATTCATAAAAGGGATAGACAGTTTCTTAGAGGTCAAACTGCAGAGATCCAGAGGCACATCACAAGAGCTCCAGGAAGTGAGAGAAAGTGTAGATGCCCCTGGCCAGAGGTCGCTATTCAGGTGACCTAAGCAGAATACCAAATAAACAACAGACTGTACAGTGTCCCATAGGCAACATGGAAGGCAGATGTCCAAAATAAATTAACAATTGGTGCCCATAGTCCAAGATCAGCAATGCAAAGTTAGGCACTGGAATGGAAGATGTGGATTTCATGAAGGTACCCTGGGACTCTGAGAGGGAAAGCTACCATTCCAATCCCCCAACAACAAGTTTATACATACTTAATTCTGAGGCATCTCAGAAACATTTGGGAAGAAAACCACAGGAAGATGTTGCATTTCCTTCCAATAATTAGGTAGTATTTCAGAGCAGAGAGATGAGTCTATTGCCCAAAATGCCGCACACATTGTTCTTCCTGGCTTGGAGCATGACTGATACACATCTAAATAGAAATGATTGTGTACTGGTGTATCAGAAGCAGCCCATTTCAAGAATTAGCTCATTGTACTTTCTTGCTGTGGCCATTAACTAAAATAAAATATAAATTTGACACTAATTTTATCATGTACTAGTTTTCTATTGCTTCTTATGGCGAGAAGTTACCACAAACATAACAGCTTAAGATAACACCCATTTATAGCTTAGTTCTGTAGGTTGGAAGCTCAATATGGTGGGACTGGGTTCTCTGCTCAAGGTATGAAAGGACTGAAAGCAAGGTGTCAGCCAGACTATTCTCATCTGGAGTCTTTGGGGGGAAATCTACTTTTAGACTCATTTTTGTTGTTAGCAGAATTGATTTCCTTGAAGTTGTAGGTCTGAAGTCTGTTTCCTTGATGACTGCAGCCAGGGACCGCTCTTAGCTCCTACAGGCTACCCACATTCCTTTCCACACGATGCCCTCCATCTTTAAACCAGCAAAGCTTTGGTCTCATGCTTCAAATCTCTGACTTCTGGCTTTGAAGTCTAAATCTAGGTTTAAAAGGTTCATGTGATTAGGTCAGGCCCCCTTGATAATCTTATCTTAAAGTCAACTGATTTGGGACCTAAATTACACCTGCAAAATCCCCTCAGAGCAGTGCATAGATTAGTGTTTGAATAACTGAGAGAAAGTGCATGTACACCAGAAGCCAGGAATCTTGGGGGCCATTTTAGAATTCTGTCCACCACATACCAATTCCTATTTCAACTCATTTCACTACAAAATACACTTTGTTTCACCAAAAATCACAAATAACTGAGTTCATAATTAACGCATACCTAGGACAGAAACAGTGATCTTGAAAATTAACATTAGAACAACACCAATTTTTCCTCTACCTCATTCTTTTATTTTTTCAATTATATTTATTGATCATCTATTCTAATCATATCTAATTAGAAAACAATACTGGGGCGGTTTTTCTCAAAATATCTTTTTCTATACTCCTCTTTTTCTACAATGTTGAAAGCTACTCCATGATTTTGCTGCCTGGGCATCCATTTTGTTTGGCCAAGTCACCTGCAAGGACATTAAACTGTCACTAGCTCCCACATGGAAGTGCACACCCTAGATAGCAACCTGGAGAGGTACAGGCAAATTAAGTCCTCATGTGACTTCCCCAACAACCGTTGTGATTACAGTCTAAGCTGCTTCCCAGTGCCTGTATGCCTTATGAGACCCTTAGATAAGACCAGATGGAGTTTACCTAGACCCTGCTTTTTTTATTTAAATTGACCAATCCAGCCCTAGCCTAGGGAATTCCAAGGCACTCCACCCATGGACTCTAATAAAGGCTTGGACCCCAGGTCCTGCCTCTCTCTCTCTGTCTGCACTTGGCCTTGATCTCCCCATGGGGCCCCTCAAGGCATACCATATACTTCCTCCAGGAGCTGTGAGCAATAGTCTTCTCTATTTTAAGTACTCTTTTGGTCTGTTGTTGAACCTCAGCTCACCATCCCACACCCTGTACTCCACTTAACAAAAGTCAATTTTACAAAGGCATAACACAGAGTTAAAAGCAATATCAACAATTCAGATTCCTTCCGGTGAACATGGTATCAGATATTACCCTTAGTTGCATGGATTGTTAGGAAAGAAAAAATTTAGAGCAGGAAAGGACCTGAGAAACCCAGTCCTAAATGCTAGTCTTATAATAGATGGCCTTAGAACTGCCTATTTATTGGAAAACTCTTACAAACGAAGGACTGTATCATGACCTCACACAGTCTGTTAAGAAGACCAAGATTTAATGAATAGTGAAGTGAAACTGTCACTCCTCCTCAGAAAACAGCTACCAGTAAATTCCTCACAGCAGGAGTCTTGGTGGCACACCTTTTCTCTTTGGCCAGCAATATAATTTCTTCTCAAGTGGGCACACAAATATTTTTGGTGTCCCCAAACCCTACTTGGATGCATAAGATGTATTTCTTTACAATCCTCAAAAGCCAAATCCAGGCACTGTTGTTCTTTCCACTCATCGAGTCTTTCAGCAAACTTCCACATTCAGTTGCGGAAGAGCAGAACGAAGAAAGTATCTAAAACTGGACACTTCTCTATTATCAGAATATAAAGAAAGTTAAGCACTACAGGACTCTATTGTCAAGTACAAACCAAGCTGACATTGAGATAACATCCAATTCCTTTTCAGGAGACCCTGTGGGGTGACTCAGAGACATCAATCCCCTCAGAGATATTCTTATTAAGATATTTTTCATTTATGTGACACTTTTTTTATTTTCAAAGGAGCTTGCAAAAATTTATTCACACTACTCTATAAAAATATGGGCTATTATTTTTTCACTCTGTAGATGAGAAAAATTATAAAGAGTAAAAAATTCATCTCAGGCCATAAAACAAACAAAACAGATTAAAATATGATTGTCCAAACTGTCAACCTTCTGCCTACGTTAAACTTTTCTACCAAGCTTTCTCTACCTTATTTTGCCATGTGCTCCAGAAATGCTTGGGAAAATATTTTGTCTAACCATCTAAAGAAGGAAAAAGAGAGAAGAAGGGAGGGAGGGAAGAGAAAGGAAGGGAAGAGAATGGAAGGAAAGAAAGAAAACAGAAAAAACTTCTAAACCTTGTTAAAATTACATTTTTTCCCTTTTAGTACTGCTCTTATAATCACTTAGATAAGTCATTTAAATAAGTGCCATTCATAAAATCTTGAATTTCACTTCCTGAAAGGATATTCCTACTGGCAGCTACCAAGAAAAAAGGGTAAATGCTCTCAATTTGTGTGCAGAAAACATAATTTCTTTGCCATTCCAGGGACATCCACAGGTAAAATTAATTCAGCAGCCTTAAGGATCTTTGTAGGCCTCAGGAACACGTGTTCTACTCACATCTTACTTTAAGTTTAATTTTTATGTAATTGGAAGAGTTTCTTTGAGTTGCAGTTGACTAATGATGTTGTGTAAACATGATATTAATAACTACTTTCTATTGTGTAATTTCCTTTTATTTTTTGTAAAATTTTGTAAAATAATGCAAAATTTTTCATTTAACTCTATTTCTTTTGTTTATAATTTTGGAGCCTTTTTTGGGGGTTTGTGTGTTTTAAACCTTTAAATATATTCAGAAGCTCTTGAAAAGCATATAGGTTCTGCTTGATGGCTATGTCATTACTGGAAGCATTCTAGCAATGCACAAAATGGGAAGGCCAAGTCAGATACAATGTATTTGGCAGCAGGTTGTCTTTGTAATTTAAGACCTTTCTATTCTAAAATATGTTTTCTGTCGGTCTCCCACCATTAATCGTTCTACTATTGGTAAAGACGAAAAAATTTCTCCATGCTACCAGCCTCCTGTGTGCATGCATGCATAAATAAATTAAAAATAATAAATATTTGTTATCCATTACTGCATTAAATTATTCCAAAACCTAGAGACTTAAAACAGTTGTAAACATTTATTATCCAATTTTTGGGGTCAGGAATTCAGAAGCAGCTTGACTAGCTGGTTCTGGCTTGGACGTCTCTGTGGTCACAGTCAACATATCAGCCAAGGCCACATCCTCCGAAGGTTGATGGGGTTTGAAGAACTCTCCTGCAAAGTGGCTCCCTCATATGGCTGGTAGTGAGTTGTGCCTGTTGTTGAGGAGGCCTCAGCTCCGCACCACCTCATTTCACCTCTTCACAGATTGCTTGAGTGTCCTCATGACATAGCAGCTGGCTTACCCCAGATAAGATCCAAGAGAGAGCAATGTCTTTTAAGACTAGTCCTGGAAGTCACATACAGTCACTTCCACCATATTCTATTTATCAAAAATGAGACACTGTTTTCCATGGTGGCTGCAACAGTTTGCATTCCCACCAGCAGTGTGTGAGGGGATGGATGGCGACTAGACTTTTGGTGGTGAATACAATGCAGTCTATACAGAAGCTGAAATATAATGATGTACACTTGAAATTTACACAATGTTATAAACCAATGTGACCTCAATAAATTAATAATTTTTTTAAAAAAATGCGTCACTGAATGTAATCAATGGCCCACATTTAAAGAGAATAAAATTAGTCTTCACATTTTGAAGAGAGAAGCAACCAAATGATTTGTGGACGTATTTTAACTACCACCAGAGATTACGTAAGAGTTCCAAAAGCATTGTCCCTAATGAAGACAAGGCTGAAGCTCAGATAAACAGAGTCTAAGAATTATCATTTATTTCCATGAGCAAACATAAATCTGCCTTCGAGGGCCAGAAATTCCATTTAGAATAGAACCACTCATTCTTAAACAGTCACATACATATTTAAGAATGGAAAGTCTTCTTTTTAAAACAACACTAAGCTCAATTCCTTGGTGACCTCAGAATTACATTTTTTTTCAATAATTTATATTCATTGATCAGCTGAACAGTTTGACACCTTATTTATGGGCTACTGTGATGGATCACATCTGTTCCCAAAGTAAAGTAAACAAATTCTCAGTTTAGATAATTAGACTGAGAGCCCAGATTTGATTATATTTTCTTTTATACTACAGGACTATTTCAATTTGGGAGGTATATTTGTTATCTTTTGTTATTGAAAAATTAAACACAAACCTTGAGTAGCTCATGATAGGTATCTTAAAAAATCTAAAACATAGTTGATAATATTAGTAGACCCTTAAATAAGTAGACCCTTAAATGTATGTATTTGTATTTTTATATATGTGTTAAAATGTTTTTACATTTTTCCTAAAAAGTAGCAAAGATCTCTTCTTAACCTGTGACTGTGACAATGTCAAGTATATAGTATTCGTATGAGGGAGTGAGTGAGTGTGTGCATGAATGCATGTGGAAATATGGAACGAGACAGAGAGGGGGGAAGAATTAGTTCTCACCATCCATGCTTTGAATGCCATGTGAAATTTATTTAACCCACTAGCCTCTTATAGTTGAACTTCCAAAAAGTACATATATTAGCAAAACAGTGACAGATGCAAATAAAACGCATACACAAAATGTAACCTTTGCAAACATATTATTGAGTCTGCTCTAGTTTCTGTAAGAATCATAACTTATTAGCCTCTCAGTTATAAAGGAATGAATTCATCTTCACATGTTCTTTGGTTGGTAAGCATTCCCACAGTTTCATAGTACTGTAGGCCATACCTAACTATAAAAGCTCTCCAGCCCCTCTGAAATTAAGTACACATAATTTATGGCCAATTATTTTCCTACCAATTATGATATTAAAAATCCTAATGTTTGGGATTGAAAATTAGAATGGTTTACAGATAAAATATTTCTTTGCTTCTTTTTCTTCTCCTCTTAATTCATACCCAATAAAGGAGGTAAAGGGAGACACTCGATTGAGGTTTATGTGCCAGAACTGGACATACTTTTTGCCTCAAAAATGCTTTGTCGAATCATCTGTTATCTCTATATACATTCTTGTGCCAGGTGCCTGCAAGGACTCATTGATATCAAGTGCCAAATAATCTTTTGAAATGTTAATAATTAAGAGATTATATATTTATACATATATACATGATTACATATATTATATACAAAGAGATAAGGCAGAAAAGATATGATAGTCTTTAATATTATTTTTCATCCAAATCTGTCATTACATGCTTCCTAACTGATGTGACACGTTAAACTAATTTTATTCTGACTCAAGTAATTTAAACCAAAGAACACTACTTCATGAAGTACTGGGAAAGGCAGAGGTAATAAAATGTGATTATTAAGCCAGTGGACACCATTACTGCCTTTGACAGCAATGATTAACCCTTATCTTCTATGGGCTGGCGCTCATCAGAATTCCATACATAGGCACAGCTATGAATAGTACTTTTTGATACATGTGAAACTGAGGCTCAAAGGTCAGTGACGTGTCTCAAGTTGATTAGCAAAGTTAAAAATAGGCACTTTTTTTCTGACACTTTGTTTTCAATCTAGGTATCCCACACAGACCTTCCTTTCTAGGCCCCCAAATCATGTCATGAATAACTTCAGACACCGAATACCAGATTTTTATCAAGAAAACGTAACGAGGAACTGATTCAGAGAATTAAGCCATACAACTGTGTGTGTTTACCCATGTTCAAGGCCAAGATTTCAAGTGAAAATTTTGATGTCTGCATAATGGATCTGTATAAATCTATAAGCCATATTTGGAGTAACAAAGAGCAGAGCACTTGCCTTAATATAGACACGCACCTTCTCCTCATTCAAGAGAACACTTCTCAGCAAAATGCAGTCATGTCTGCAGAGGGAGATTAGGTCATTGGCAACAGTTTGGGCAATCTGTCACCAATAAAAAATATTGCCCTCTGGGGTGGTTTAAGAGTAATAAACAGGGTTAAAGTTAAAGTCTCAAAGGAAAGTAATTTAATGCTTTTGAGCATTTAATTGGGGGTCTCTTTCTTGCAGCTACAAAGATACAAATATCTACACACTGGACCAAGTCCATTACTTGGCTTTAATTCTGTTGGAGGTGGGAGGAGTACCTCAGGCCAAGTGCTTGCTTAATTTAAATAGACAAAAACAAGCCATTTCCCTTGTCCACCATTGTTGAGATTGTTGTACCATAACCTTAAAACAGCTGGTAGCTCTGGCTGTCCCTCCTCTAGCGAAGCTTGGAAGCACTTCAAATGAGGACCCAGGTAACTCGAGGAAACACAGCTCCTTCTTTTCCCAGGACAGCAAGCTGCGGGGAGGACAGGGAGCTTGTCTCTGGTTGATTGGTGTATTCCCAACAACTTCTGCTGGATCTGGCATAGAGTGATATTAGTAGATATTTGCTAAAGTTCCACCAGAATGGCTTCTCACCAAATTCATAGAGGAAATACTGAGTTCAAGACAAAGAGATGGACAAAATATGGGCCACACAAATGGCAAAATCAGAGCTTACTGATTTCAAGTTATTTAGGAGCACTAAAAAATTTCACTTGTCAAAACACTGTATGCCCTATGACCCACTACAAAGACTAAAATTTTATAATTATGGGCTCATACCTATAAAATTCTAGTGCACCTGGGAGAAATAAAACACCGTGCCTGATAACCATTTGTATTTCCTTGTAAGAAGTCTTTAATATGCTTACCTTTGCAGTTTAGAGACAGAAACAGACAGGAAGGGTTCACTTGTATTTAAAACTCAGCTCCTCCAAGAGGGAAGTTTCTCCTACCCTCTGTTCTCCACCTCATCCAAGCACTAGCCCACTGAATTGTAATTGCCTAATTATGTGTCAATCTGCCCCACTAAGTAGTAAGGCTTTGAAAGCACAGGCCACCTTGTTCATTGCTGTATTCCTAAGATTTAAAACCATGTCTGACACATTTTTTATGCCATATTAATCAAGGCTCGCCAGAGAAATAGAACCAATAGAATACATATGTGTATATATATATATATATATATATATATATACATACATACATAGAGAGAAAGAGAGAGAGAGAGATTATAGGAACTGGCTCACTCAATCGGCCATCTGCAAGCTGGAGAACCAAGACAGCCAGTGATTTAATTCAGTTAGAGTCTGAAGGCCTAAGAACTTGGGAAGCCACTAATATAAGACCTGGTCCCAGCCTGACAGCCCAAGAACCAAGAGCACTGATGTTCGAGAACAGCAGAAGATGGATGTCCCAACTCAAGCAGAGAGCAAAGGTGCCCTTCCTCCACCTTTTGGTTCTATTTAGGCCCTCAAGAGATCGGATGATGCCCACCTGCATTGGTGAAGGTGATCTTTATTCAGTCTACCAATTCCAAAGCTAATTTCTTTTAGAAATACCCTCACAGACACACCCAGAAATAATGTTTATCTGCACATCTCTTAGCCCAGTCAGGTTGATACATAAAATTAACCACCATAGATGCTAATTAATTATTTCATACATAAATGTTGAATACTGAGGGTACAATTCTGGATAAAGGGTGGTAATCATGGCAAGTGAAGAGAGAAGGAAAGATAAAGAAAGAAAACATTGCAGAATTGACAGCAGTGTCTTGGTCCTCCGAGAATAGAGAAAACTGCAGTGAATGCTCCTGGAATTCAGGAGCGTAGTAGGGCCATGCCTCCCACAAAGTCTCCAGGGAAGAATCCTTCCTTGCCTCTTCTAGCTTCTAGTGGTTGCGGCCATCCTTGGTGTTCCCTGTCTTGCAGCTGCATCACTCCAGTCTCTGCCTGGGACTTCCCAGAGCCTTCGCCTCTGTGTGTCAGCATCTCTGTGTCCAAATTATAGGGACATCAGTCCTGTTGGATTTAGAGCCCATCCTAATCCAGTAAAACCTCACCTTAATTTGATTACATCTGCAAAGACCCTGTTTCCAAATAAAGTCACATTCACGTGTTACAAGAGACAAAAATTTTGGCGGGACACTATTCAACCAAGTATATTAGCGAAACAAACGTAGAAACTAATCTACACTTTTTTGTTGGCCTTCACAATTTACAAGATTTCCTGTTGTACTCTACGATGACTTTATCACCAAAAGAGGGGAAAATAATGTACATTTAGGGCAGTTGCAGGCTCTAGAGCAGGCAAGTCTTGGAGAAGTTGCCTTTTAATATCTGCCAAATTACACCACCAGGGATTGATAGATAACTAACCTTGATTTAAGATTTTATCATTCAAAATAATTAACACCTCTCCTTGTCACCAAGTGAATTGCTAGAAATGTTCGTGTAGGTTTGTGCTGTAGAAAAGCGATGTGATTTAACTAGGACCATGACAGACCACAGAGCCCAGAATCAAGTCCAAGCTCTACCACATACAATGGGCAATTGACTCTCTGTGCCTCTGTTTCCTCATCTGTAAAATGAGCAGAAAAACAGAATCTCCTATCATTGGTATAGGAGTTAATGAGTTGATATATAGGAAGGGCTTAAAAATACGTCTGACAAACAAGTAACACTCTGTAAAAGTTAGCAAAGATTATTAGACAACTGGTAACCATTTGTATTTCCTTGTAAGAAAGCACATTGAGAACGCCACCACAACCATTAATATGTGAGTGTTACTTCAAAGTTATATTATATCAAACTTTATTTTATATGGAGTTTTGTTACTAATCACTAATTTGAAGAAAAGAAAGATTCGCCATTATTACATCCAACAACTGAGCCCAGAAGTGCAATTTTAGATAGAGATGGTTAAACTTTTTTGGTTTCTATGGAGATTATCTACTGAATAGTTTACTTACTGCCTCTGAGCTGTCAACGCACACTGTTTAATTTATAAAGCTGATCTAAACTTCTATGGGGGAAAAAGCCACCAATATTTCTCCAAACTTACTTGGATTTATTTTCAGTGTCAGACAAGACATAACATTTATTATGATTCACCTTAGCATGATGACATTTCATTTTTCTTGCTGAAGAAGATGTTCCAGAAAAAAGAAAAAAGTTCAAAATCTCTTTAGTCTTCTGGATGTCTCATAATAAATGAGGGGGTCTGCTTTTCTTCAGTGCTTCAATAGCAAGAAGTGTTTATATTTTAAGACTAAGCCCCCACCGAATATTTACAAAATTTGTTGCAAGGTGTTGAACTATAAATCTAAAGTTTGAAATCTACATCAAATATAAGAGAAAAGCCCATTTTTTAAAAAAAGTGTAAAACAAAAAGTCAGAAGTAAAAATGTAAATATTTTAAAGGCTTATTTAAATCCTTAAGTGTCTTTCTCATAAATAACACATAAAACTTATTTTATCAAATGTTCTTTGGTCTTGTCTTTCAGAATATAAGACATGGAGTTATCTTAAAAAGATGAGGGACACTCAATTTAGATTATTAGAACTTTGGAGATATTAGAAGATTTAACATGTATATAATGAATATAAAATGAACATTATGTACAAGGTTTTACTGTTTTAAAAATGAATCAGATCTTTTTTGGGCTTTTATAGATGAACTCATATCTGAAACAGTCTTTTATAAATAGCAATGTGAAAAATACTATTCTTCATTCTAACACCTAAATGAAGTCTAGAACCTGGCTTAGTAGGAAACATCTACTGCGTATTTAAAAACAGTGATATTGAGTCAAATTTTCATGTTAAATTTGTTGTGTAGTGATGGTATATTGTATATATCTTCCATCCTTCTCTCATTTTGAACTCACATTTCTAATAAAACTGTATCCTCCCACACACACAGAGAAATTTAAATAACTTATAATGTTGTTTACTAAATATGTTGAATTCTTAAGTGGAATGGCCCTCAGGAATAATCCAGAATTTCCACTTCTCTTGAACCCGGGAAAATTAGTAGCTTTGTAACAAATGCTTGTTGACACAATAAACTGAATAGTGGTACAGATTCTCTTAATTGCCAAATAAATAATGAATGGATCGGAAAGAGTTGACATAAATGGAAACCTCATAAAAATTTCACGTTCTATGTCACGTTTCACATTTACTAAAAAGAAAGAGAGAGAGAGATTGAAAATAAAAAAAAAAAGGTGAACCAGTTCCAAGGAGGATGTTTAAAGCACATTTGTTTGGAGTCAGTTAAATGGTGTTTTATCCTTTCACTTTTGTTTGTTTCTATAGGGAAAAAAAAAAAACCAGATAAAGAAAATAGCTCACCTGTACCACCGTCGTTCCAAACTGGACTGATAAGATGTCCTGCCAAAAACTCAATTTCCATTAAAATGGTAAATTCCATGATTGTATACAGACATGGCCCTTGTGTCTTAGAACACTCTCCCAGAAGTCACTGAAAGTATGTTAATAAATTATCACGCTATTTTAGGCGCAATTTATGCATAATTCATTTCCTAAACAATAGGGCATGAAAAATTACACTTATGCTTTCCCTTCCTTTGGAAGTAGTAAGTGAGGTTCCTATTATAGGTTTCATACTTGTTCTCTAATTAAACATATTTATCTCTGAAATACATTTATCTCTTTCTGTACATTGTTTGCTCTTGAATCAACTAGATCTAACTTGCCCTTCCAGGGCAAGTCATATCAAAAGCTGAAAGTGAAACTTAAACAATAGCTAGGCATTTTACAATCATATCAGGAGGAGCTGGGCTTGGAAGGCAGTAAAGAGATCGTGATTAGGAGCCAGAAGAAGTGAGTTCTTGTTCCTGCTGTGTTTCCAACCAACCAACTCTGTGTGACTGTGAGTAACATACTTTCCTTCTCTGAGTCTGTTTCCTCATCTCTGAAACAATATTCGCCAATGGACGTGCTATTGTACATTGGCCAAATAAAAACATCCCTGGCAGTGAGAATGAACAGCCATTTGCAGAGACCTGAAAGGCACACGTGGGACAAATAGATGTGCTAAAGAACAACCAGAAAGACCAACCAAAATGGACCTGTTTTTTAAAAAGAAAGCTATATTTCAATCATCCTTGATTTACTGCTGACTCACTGCTTTTATTATTCAGATCCATATTTCTGGAAAAGAAAGTTATCTCAGAATGAAAAACAATTCTCTTCACTCCGAGCAGTTGTTTTTCTGTAGTGCTGTGATGCTCGGGACACGGTTTCTATTTGCTAAACGGTGAATCACAAGCTCCAGCCCAGCAATGACCTCACTCTAGCATCCCTCAATGTGCTGACAGCTATGGAGCATATCAAACAGGGCATTTCTTTATCAAAGGCTCTGTCATTTTTGTCATAACTACATTTTGAGTGAGTATTTTCTCTTCCCCAAGCTGTGATGGCCCTGTTCTAAGCAATCTTCTAGAAATCAAATGTTTAAACAAAAAAATAAGACGTATGGAACTGCGCCTGCCAGGCTGGGCTTATCGTCAAGATTGCTATCTTGGTTTGGGAACACTTCAGCCGGCGTGACCTAGAAAATTTTAAACTGATTCACTGATTTGTATTTTCAGTGTACAAGTGCCCAACCAATCATACAAACCAAACCAGGAAACTTAAGTTTGATTTAAGGATCCTTTAAATAAACATGTTCAAGTTCTCCATCTCTGAAGTAGTCGTGGGCAAAGCTATGCTAAGAAATTAAGAATTCTTATCAGCCAAGATGCCCCACTAATTTTGGAGCAATAGGGCAGCGATCTGCCTTCCAGGAAAGAGGAGAAATAGGGAAACTTTAATCACAATATAAATTTTAAAAATTATTTTTGAACTAGCTTGTAAACTTTCATTAGACCAACAAAGTGCAGAACAAAGAATTCAAGGATATTCCCAATCACCTTATTTTTAAAGTTTTCCACAGTTTCCTCGTTGAAACCTTATGTAGACTATTATTCTTATTTGTACTGTTTGCTAGTAACGGGTCAGCTCAGAGAAGCTACTCTTTGAATTAATATAATTCCAAGTCAGTAGGTTCAATTTCTATAATGGGGCTTTACTATAAATTATTTTCTTTGCAAAACTCCTGAAAATTGATTAGATTGTCAATATAAAGGGTTGGGAGTAATTTTGCTAAAAGTTCTGAGAGGTACTAAAGAGATCCTTCACCTCATGGCATAGGGTTCTGACCAAGGATCACATTCTATCAGCCTAGTCAGTTTGGATGGTTATCTGAGGAGGGTAGGCTAAAGGGACAAACCGAAATGGACACACAGGGCTGACATTAGATAAAATCTTAATGTAGCTGAGGTTAATACTGTGCTTCAATTTTTAAAAACCCACTTCCAGGATGGCTGGGTGCTAATCTTATACCCAGGAACTTCAGGCTTCACAGACCATGACATCTTCACTACCTTCCTGGCACTGAAATAACCTTGCAACTTTTCTGCCATCCTACCTACCCATTAAAATTGACCTACTTGGTGTCCCTTTGCTTCAGGTCTTTCTCTGTTAAAGCTCATCCGGTAAACTAAACTCATGGATTCCTGGACAGTAATGCATCAACAGTACAGCTACACAATTTAGCGAACAGAAATGGAGGTCATTTTAGGCATTGAAGCATCCTGGTGAGAAATGAGGCTACAGTCAAGGGTGGGGACAGAAGTATGTCCTGAGTTTTCTACCATCCACTGAAAATTTCCAGGTGGCACATGCTGTGGGAACTTTGATACATGCTCTTTTCTCTTGCTTTAACTATGGGTGGATGGGGCTGTCTTTATGTGAATAAGTGCCTGACTGAATGTGCATAGTGTGTGTGTGTGATGACCAATATCCCATTTGATTGACGTTTTTAATCAGTTATTTTATGTCATGTAAATATAATCTCATTTGACCTTCCTCCATCTGTTCAATCTGCAGAAGTAGATAAACATGGCCAAAGAATTCTTTTACTGTTTCTATGTGTAGCACTAACCAACTGAGGAAATTTAAAAAGAATAGCGATGGAGGGTGTTATGGATGGAATGTTTGTGTCCTTCCCAGACTCACCTGTTGAAATCCCAACACTCAAAGTGATGGTGTTAGGAGGTGGGGCCTTTGGGAAGTGATTAGGTCCGGAGGGTGCAGCCCTCATCATGGGATTAGTGTCCTTATAGGAAGAGACAGGAGAGCTTGCTTCCTTTCTATCCACCTTGTGAGGATATAGCAACAAAGCAACTGTCTGTAAACCAGGAAAAAATACCCTCACCAGGCATCAGACCTGCTGGCACCTTAATCTTGGGTCTCCCATTCTCCAGAACTGTGAGAAATAAACGTTTGTTGTTTAAGCCACCCAAACCATGACATTCTATTATAGCAGCCAAAAATAATTAAAACATGAGGATTATTTTTTTCTGTCTTAGTGACCAAGAAAAACCTTCAGTGCTGTCCCAGGGATGAAGAAGAGAGCTATTTTATTTAAAAAGTTCAATTCAGAGAAGAGTGATGCCTTCATCAACATATCAAACTTCCAAACAAGATCATTAACCACATGTCAATGTTTATGAATGTAAATATCTGCTAGGGATATACCAGAAAACACTTGATTTTCTTCTGAAATATGAACAAAAATTAGTAGGAGATATATTCTTGAGGAAACCACCATTTAATAGTGATTACAGAAGGAGTGGTTTCAGCATCCAGTGTGGAGACAAACACCAAATAAGTCTTTACTCGATTGATTTTAGCAAAGGACCTAAAGTGAAATGCCAATTATAAAAATTACTTGGAAAACATTTGTGAAAAAAGTAGAATTTCAAGGAAACATAATAGTGTAGTCCTGTCCTCCAAACTGGCAGGGAAAAATGATCTATTTATACAAAAAGACATCTTTGGGAAAGCAGAAAGAATCTATATAAAGAGAAGAAGGAAGTACTCCAGAATATAGCAGATCAGATTCAGTAAACAAACAAAAAAAATCTGTAGCTGAGAAATAATTGGGAGAGTATCTAGCAAGATAATAAATGACACAAAAAATTTTAATTTATCTAAACCAAATGTTACCTAAAGACTCCTATGTGGTTTATAGGATAAAAACGGTAGGCTAAATATAAGGCATTATTTCCTTCTGTATCCCACCCCCATATCACCTCACATCCCTACTCCTCGCCATTCCACCACCCCTACCATCTCACCCCCTCCCACCCTCAAAATCCAAGGCTGGTATCAGTGGACCAGAAATTTTTAGGAATTCCCAAAAGACAGAAAGCAGATGGGAGAAGAAAGCTGAGGGAAGTTCTACTTAAAACTGTTGGAAATGTTGAGAGCAGTTTCAGGGTTGCTCCAGTTTCAGAAACAAGAGAGACAAGACTCAGGAGAAAGTTCTGGGCAAACCATCAGAATAGTTGATCGGAAAATCACAATGAAAAATTTAAGACCAGAGGTTTTCAAAACTTTTCTGTTTACACCACTCTTAGTGTCTCAGTAGTTTTTTTTATCCTGCTTGGGACCAAAAGAAATACCTAACAGTTCTATTTATTAAGTAGTTAGGTACAAACAAGTTAAGTATTTGTATCTTAACAACTTAATAGCCTCTTGAAAAGGTAATACTCATGATTCAAAGAAAAAATATTTTTATTTCATTCCTAAATAACCACAAATATTTATGAATAGGATGTGCATACATATTGGGCACTATACAACTTTTCAAATCTTGGAATCAGATTGGACACTGCCATGTTTATTTCCTGTCTCACATTGATTTTCACATGGTATTTGGTTTTTGTCACAGCAAACTTCAAAATACCAGCTTCACAAAAATATGGTATCATCTAAGGGAATGTCACATGATCTAATTTTGAAACCATGATCTAGTAGTTCCTGCAGTGTCTGACAGACAATGAATATCACTGTGTTTCTCTCGAAATCTTAAAATATCCCAGAGTGCTGCTGTGAGTTTGCTGTGGTGCGAGAGGCATTTGAGAACAAGCTGCCTAGGCAGTCTAAAACCTCCTCTTCTTCTCTTTGTGGCAAGTGGGGCAACAGCAACATTCGTCACCAGTGCCTGTGGATGCTTGAGTTGGAGAAACAGTGCTGCATCCTGTAGGCAGGTGCATCCAAAGAGAACAGTGATATTTTGAGCTCAGAAGATAGGTTACTTCTACACTCCACCCTGCAACGCAGCCTGAACCTTCCTTGCAACCAGTGAAGGTAAGAGATGTCCACACACAAATAGGAAAACTCAAGTACAAACACAAGCACATTGCCAAAACCCCACAAACATTTGAGTGAAACCAACAATCTAAGAGCAAGACTCCCAACTCTAAAGTCAGAAGAATTATCATCTGTAGAAAAACATTTTGAGAATGAACAGAGACTTCAAAATATATACTTAATCAATTTCCTACTAGGGATAAGAGAGGCTGCTACCTTCCTAAAACAAACAAAAGCTATTAAGAAAAAGAACAAAATCAAGGTCTTGCAATCTGATTGGCATCATGGAGCCAGATGGAGAGGAAAGTAGCAAACTGGAAATTTGAGCTGAATAGTTTTCCCAAAAATATACTTCATGGATGTGAGTGATACTATTGAATGGAATAGTATATGTGGCATTCCTAACACAAGACATGGCCCAGAGGAGATGGTCAAAAAAAGAGCAGTTTTCTTCTCCTTCCTTGGATCCTTAAATTACATGGTCTAACTGGAGTCTTTCTCTCTCTCTCACATACACACACACACACACTCACACTACAAAATCTTTATAGTAAGGAAGAAATCATTATTATCCCCATGTAACAGATGAAGAAATGGAGAAAACAATTTAGGGAGTTTCATTATAGTCACACAGCAAATTATAATGACAGCACCTGTCCAGATCCTCAGATTACTAGTTTGTGGCTGTTTTCATCCTTTCACATGCATTAAATAATCTGTAAAAATTTCACTCAAGATAGAAGAAAAATTAGGGTAAAACTGAAGAACTTCTTTGCTTTGAAAGTTACTGAAGACATTAGAGAGTGTCAAAGTTATAGTTAGAGGAGGACAGAATAGTCAAGTCTTAATTAACAGGTAGGTCATAAACAAATCACCTGGATGGAATGATAGTCATTCAAATATTGTTTTTTAAAAAAACTTAAATGTGAAATTGAGAAATTTTGGATGAGGATATAGAATTCCTCATACAAATCCTCATGAGTTACAGTTCTGATGGGGTGCTAACACAAATGCCATCTCTAAAAAATTATCTAGAGGAAAACATGGAATTTTGCTTAAATTTTTAGCAGTTAGAGAAAATATATGTAAACGCAAAAGGTTAGTTTTTTTAAAAAGTATCAGCTTTTAGAGGAAAGGCAGCATGGAATATAGAAGAAGAAATCATGACCCGTTAACAGGAAAGCATTTTTAAGAGGACTGGAAAGTGTGTGAAGAAGAGGAATTAGGAGATACACTTTAGGTAGATGTTTAAAGGGACTTTTGTAAGAGTGTTTAGAAAGAAAATAGCTTAGTTATCATGGGTGAATAAAGAATTGATTTAGATTCTAGAAACCAGATATATCTCATTTCATTTCTAGTTGAAAACTCAATGATTCCACAATTCTTTGATCTTGAAGTTTTCTTCCAACTCCACAATTCAGAGAAATGGGAAAGGTAAGTAAAACTATCTATGAGCACAGACGTGTGAAAAATGAGGTCACCAAGAGATCAGTGATGGATTGTACCTTATTGTAACTTTGTTTAAAATAATTTGTAAAAAGAATTGCGCGGCGCAAGCGCCAATCTCTGAGTTTATGTTAAGCCCCTGAGCATAAACAACGTCAAGGAAATGTATTTAGGGAAAAATAACTTCAAATATATTTGGAGGAAGAAGTTTAAGCTCTTAGCTACAAGCAAAGAAAAAGAAACAGGTGTCAATAAAAGTTTCAGGCAAAGCTTTTCTATGCCCAAAATGGTAGCAACTAATGCAATTTTTAGCACTGAGTCAGACTTTGTGCTAAATCTTTGACATGCTTTATCTAAGTTAATCTTCCAGCAGCCATAGAGGTAGGAATTAAACTTTTACAAAATTTAGGTGCATTCATCTCTGAAGTAGTGGATGTAATATTGTCTGCCATACTGGAAAAACCTAACACAAAATGTTAAGCAATGGGAAACTTTTATCATCAAGAGATGAAAGATTTTCTGTGGAGATAGCTAAATAAATTTGGTAGTTCCTTTCACTGAGGCTTAATAGAATTGGGAACAAAGACTATAAAATAATAAAATGCATGTTCTCACCAAACAGCAAAATTCAGCATCTAAAGAATATTCAATTAAATTGCATGAAAGCATAAAAAGACACAATACATTACATTGGTAGGTATCCAACTTAATGATTCCAAGATTTGGTGTAGACCAAAGCTATAATTAATTTCAAGAATAGTTTAGATGAATTAATTTTTAATAAAAAGTGGGAACATTTGTGGTATTTTGATTTATTCATTTAGAAAATAATTCTTAGTCACTTCTAAGTTCTAGGCACTGGAGATACAATGGCAAAGTCACTTTCTGTTGAAATTTGAGCAGAGGGCCAATGATGTGCCATTGTTACAAGGAAGGTATAATTGGCCATTGACAAAAAAGCAAGTCTGGGTGCCTTTCCTGGAAAGCCCCTCATAGTCCAAGGATGATCATCAGTCTTGCAGGCTTCGAAATCTTATTTCTTAGCAAACCAAGAGCAACTCTCTCTCTCAGAGTAGAATCACTTTGACCAAAGTTATTAAGAGCAATGTTAAAACCAGAATGTCCATTGAGATTTATACATTTATATATATATAATCTCAGAGACCTAAATACTCTCATTCTCATAACTCAGCAGATACACACAGCAAGCTAAATCATAATCAGAAAGTTGCTTAGTGAACATGGAATCATAATAAAGAGAATTGGGCTGGAATTTCCTTGGCCCAAATCTCTTCTTACCTAACCAGTGACTGGATGTGGACAAGTCATCCTTTGCATCTGTTACTCTTTTGCCAACCCTTCAATCAGGTTTACAATCTAATCTTTGTCAGCTTGGAAGACATTCTGCCTCTTTTCTTTTTTCTCAGATTCATTATATATTGATTTGTAGCTTAATATTTGGAGGGCGATCTTTTGTTGCTTATTCCAAATTCTATTTGCTAACTCACGTCTGCTCATATAACAAAGACAACACCATGGAAGACCCAGGAGGGTTTTCTATCAATTGTTCTTTCATTCCAAAGAAAGACTATATCCTAGGCAAGCTGTAGCACTGGGTATTTATTATAATTATAGATAAAGGCAACTTGCATTCAATGACAAAGACAAGAGTAAAAGAGGCCACCTTGAACCCAGTGGAACAGCTGTGCCCTGAAGTAAGGTTGTTGCCTGGGGGTTGGGGGGGGGGTGCTTTTTTGTGCTTACCCATGAGCATGTTGCCCTTAGCATCTCAAACAGCATTGCCATTTCACTTTAGAGTCCCTAGTTACAGCTGAAAGTTTAGTGTAAAGTGATACTACACCCAAGGATACTGTTATAAATAATAAAATAAATGATCTAAGCAAAAGTTAAATTTGTCTTCAAACTATATCACATAATTCGTTTTTTTAAATAAATTTCAAATGACATAGAATCTGATATCTGCTGAAATAGACAAAGCTCTTGGTAACTTTTGAGATGCCAATTGTTTCACAGGTGAGTAAATTGTGATGAAGTTTCCTGTAAGACTTTCTTCAGAGGTGGACAAGAGTCATCTGGTCCAGTTTGCCATCCTATGGCGTAGGGTTGTATTGCCATGAAAACCTGAAATGGGCATCGAAACACTTGCATATTAATTCTGAGAATCTTAGAATTCAAAGTTCATTTTGTGGGACAACAAAACAAAAATTAATCTAAAGGATGATTCCTGAGGAAGCCATCACCAAACTCCATTTTAAAAAATTCTGACTGTGTAAATTTTAATTTGGGCAATATTAGGATCATCCACAAACTCCACGTCACTTAGCCATAATGAACCATGATTTAATCTTATGAAGAAATCAATAAAAAAACCAGTGAGACCCAATAAGAAACCTGAGACTATTCAAGACCAGAATTCAGATAGGCATCATATGACCAGGAGAACTGAAGAGGCTACACATTACCTGCAGTCCCTGGAGTTGGAACAACACAGTTTGTCTGGGCTGGGCAAGAAATATCTTGTAATGCCTGGAGGTAGAGGCTAGCAGACATTAGACACCCCACCCTTTCTTCAAACTATGGTATTTTTTTAAAAAGTCCTAAGAAGGCAGAGGGCTCTTTGAGTTAATTCAGAGCCTGGGGAGGACTCAATCTGTCACCACAGCGTCCTTGTCTTGCCCCAATGTGGGCTGACCCTTTCTGCATCAGGTGTCTCCTTTAAAACCGTCCTGTCCTTCGAGTACTGGGCAATTAATTAATCCAGAAACGCAAATTCTGTATCCTGGGCTGAGAAAATAGGAACTGATTTGGTAAACAAATGATATGTAAAATATATACACATAGAGTGGCAAGTGACAAAGGAAATTGCGAATGCCCCTAAACACTAGTTCCCATCGATTGGCAGAGAGAATCTAACAGACACAGAGGAGATGGAGCATAAAATTGGACGGACTGATTCAGAGGTTTGTTTTGATTTTTTTAATCATTTATTAAAAATAAAAATGAGTGTGCCTACGTGTGGGGAGGGGGAACAGGATTCCCTAACTCAAAGGAACCGTCGGCAAACAACGTACAAATGAAAGCGTGCTGTCTAAATCTCCAACGCACTAAATGTAGAGAAATGCGCAATGATCGTGGGACTCGCCGCCGGGAGAAGGCGGACTCAGGAGTCGAAGGCGATCCGGTCCCTGCCAGAGGAGAGCTAACGACTGGACTGGAACTTCCCGCGACTGCCTGAGGTGAGCTTCAGGAGGGGAGCGGCCCCGCGAAGTCGGAGAATGTTTTCATCAGGAAAGCCGCGCGTGCCCCCCTGGGTCAGGGGGCGGGCGTCCCGGGAAAGACAGCCTGCAGGGGACCTGGGGAACCCCAAGTGGCTCTGCTGCTCAGCAACAGGCTGAGCAATGAATTAAAATCATAGTAAGACTAATAAAACGGTCTGCAGACCAAGCAGAACTGATTCTTGTCCTTTAATGCTGGGGCGCTCAGTGTCCCAAGGATGCCATCCTCCCCGCCGCGCCACCTCTTCTGAAGGCGCGTCCTCCTCGGGACCGTGGGGAAACAGAGGCAGAGACTTGGGGACCGAGAAATCGAGAACCCAGGGCATCCCTTTCGCGACTCGAGAGCCATCCCTCTTTCCCCAGGACACTCCTCGGCCTCGAGTCCAGAAACCCTTGGCTCGAGCCCGCCGGTGGAGGTCCCGTCGGGTCCCGGGTGCTCTTGGCTCTGCGGCCAGAAGGCTCCTGCTGGCACTCGCACTGTCCTGGGCTCTGTCCCTCGCTCCCGCAGGCCCGGGGATTGGCTGCATCCTGTAGCTGTCGTCCAGCTCCGGAGCTGCCGCGCTCAATTCCATTCCCTCTGATGATTTCACTGATATTAAATCTTTTTTTCCCCTTTAGCAACTGGTCTTTATTTTTACCTAGTCATCTTTTGAAGGCAACAACGAGGACATCCAGTATCCGTTGATAATCAGATAATCTCACTCCCGCCTTTGTATTCCCGCCTCCTTAAATCTGCAAATATTTGTGCCCCTTCATGGAAAAAGTTCCCGGGTTCACCCCCAACCTGTCCTGAGCTGACTCCGGGGCCACATAGGGGTCTCTTGTGTCCCGGCAAGGCAACAATTAATCAGAGACACTAGGCTTTGATTTTGGTTTTGGGTGGCTGGTTGCTTTTGTTTGGGGAATTTGTGTTTGTTTTAAGATTATTTTCATTTTACCATGCAGTAAAGGAAAACTATCAGCGTTTTAAGAAAATATTCTCCCCATGCTCAGGGACATGAGTTCCAGTTGTGCACATTTTACTTTCTCTTTCTGCTCCTCCTCTCCCCATGTCCAATTTCTTGACTATAGTTTGTCCTTGATCTTTTCCCAAATTGCCCGGTCCCGGCTGCCCCAGCCCCTCCTCCAATTTGCTCCTTTCTTTAATTTGTCTTGTATGTTAGCACTGGGTCAGCGAGCCTTTTGTGCTTTGGTCCTGAGCGTCTGTGTGTGTGTGTGCATGTGTGTGTATAGTGTGTTTCTTTTGTTATTGTCTCCTCTAACACTGCAGAAATGAAACACACATGCAGCTCTGTCGCCTCATATTTGCAGATGTTTTTCACACTATTGTCTGCTCCAGCCCATTGAAAGTGCAAAGTGAAAACAGATGCATCCAAAAAAAATTTTTTTTGAAAGGGGACAATCCTAGGACGGGGACTAACCCCTCAAATAAAGATAAGCAATAAATATAATATCAGATTTATAACATGCATCAAGCAGTCTTGATTAGCATCAAGGTGAGGTTTGGTGAGATTTTTATCATTTCCATGTGTCTGGACTACAAGAAGAAATCAATGGGGGAAGAGCTCTATAAATCAGCATTCATGTCAAGACAAATCAAAATAATGCCACTATTATTTCAATCAATAAACCATTTTTATTCACAACATCTGATATACACAGTCCTTGTCCCTCTGTTTGTATTTGGAATTGGCAGCTTCACCTTATACCAAAACAAACCTTTCAAAGGTGTGTCAATAAAATGAAAATTTTTAAAGAAGCACCCAGTGTGTCCCTCCTTCAGTTTAGAGCCACTCTATTCTCCCCATTTCAAACCTCACACGCTGAGTCCGTAAAATAGTTTTGCCAGCTCTGCAAAGGATAGAATTATGCAGAGAGAGGACAGAGAAAATGGGTGGCAGGCACTGGTTGGTAAGAGAAACTGAAAGTGACAACAGGCAACGACTCAGGCTGAGGAAAGCCTGCCTGGATCCTGGCTCCAATATTTTCCAGAAGAGGATCCTGCAGAGGTCGTAGGCAGGTTTTACACGGTGCCTCCCTGCTCTGCTGAAAACCAAACCCACTACCTCCGCCACCGCCACCAAGATCCCTCCAGCAGGTGTAAGGCTGACTTGCTGTTGGGCGCTAATTGAGGCGAGGTTAGCTAGAGGAAGATGGGAGAAAGGGAGGGAGGGAAGGAGGGAGAGAGAGGGAGAGAGGCTCTCTGGCTGACTGGGGGTGGCTTTGTTAGTTTCAGGCCAATTTCAAGCCTTGTTTCTCAAAACGTCCTCAGTTTTGGCTTCCCGGGTAGCTTGTTAGATGGGGCCACAATTCAAGATCGATGAAAGGAAGGTAGAGAAAGAAAGAGAGGATTCATTTATGAGTCAACATGGTAGAGGTATCTCTATAGCTTCCTTGGTTATTTTGTTTGTTTCTAAATTTGCAAACTCAGAACCCAAACCTCAACCATCCTTTTGTTGCTTGGGGTTCATTCTTTTCTTTTTCATCTGTCTGTCAAAAGCGCACAATTTTGACTAGCCATTCCTTTCCATTGGCGTGGGGAAAGGAAGATGAAAAATCCTCCCAGAGGGAATCCCAAACGGTGTCGGATCCGGTATAGTCTTTGTTTGGATTCAACAGCTGTCTTGTCTGCCCACCACGCCCTCAGTCCCCAGTACCAAAGCGCGTTCTAGGGGTTTCATTTGGGAAAGGCGGGGGAAAGTAACAGTAAAAATAAATAAATTTTTAAAAAATTGTTTAAAGTCGGTATTTTTACCAGGAGGATTCTACAATCATTGAGAACTTTGAGACGTTCCTAGTTAATCTCTCAGGCGAAATTATGACCCCAAGAACTGTTTCCAAATAAATCGATGCAAATAGCAAAAACATGTTGGTAATCTGGATGCGCAGATTTATGTTTTACCCTGAAAAGCGTGTTGGTTTTCTCTCCCCGATTCCCTCCTTCCCTCCCCTCTCAGCCTCCGAGCATTGTATGGTGAAGGGGCGGGGGAGGGAGAGAGGGGGAAGCTTAGGCGACGGGAACCTCAAGGCCGAGGGATTTCAAGGAAAGCGAAATAAACCAGGCGGGGAGGTGCGGGTTCTCTGTTCATTTCTCTGTAATGCGTCTCTCCTCCGGGTCAGAACGCTAATGATGACCTGGTTCCGACGGTTTAGGGTGCTTTTAAACAAAGGATATGAGGTCTTCCTGTATTTCCTTGTTCGCCCCCCTAGCTTCCTCTTATCTTCTCCCTTTCCGCCCTCCGCACCGAAGCCCCTCTTTCTCCCTCCCTAGGTTCCTTGCTATTTCCCTCTCCTTAGCCGCCCACTCTCCAGACGGGATTTCTAATCCCATTATTTTGCTGCCCTAAGGGCATGCTCCGATTTCCAGAGGCCATTTTCTGTTCCCGTTCAGGGATAGGACTCAGGAGTACACAAATACATCTAAAGCTTCTCTCCCAAACTTTGGATTGGACGCCTTTGGAGGCCCTCCCTAGTTCCACTCTTGCCTGCCTTCGGCTGCCACGTCGGTTTAGAAACATTGCCCCGGGGCTTGTTCTTTGGACATTTTCTATTTCTGAACATACCAAAGTGCACAAAGGACCCGAGATGCCGTGAAGGAACGATTTTCCCGGAGAAAAATGATGAGGATGCGGGTGGACGTGGGGGTGCTCTCCTCGCTGTGGGTTCTGAACCGGGCCAGAGAAGGACACACAGCCAAGATGATCCAAGTGTCCCCAGTGGAGCGCGTAGGCCACAGCTCAGGCTTGACCCGCTCCGCCCCTTTCCAAGGTTCCTGTGTGGCTTTCTGCAGTCCGGGCCCGGCTCTCTCCCGCTCCCCAGGCGACCCCCTCGAATCCCCAAGAAGGAGGCTCCCGACAGCCCCCAGGATACCCGATGTATCTGATTTTCTAAAAAGAAAGACCCGAGGAGCTGCAGCTCTGCCCAGAGATGAGTTTTAAAGGTCACATGAAATTGAGCCGCAGAGAGAGAGGCGCTTTGGGCGGCCGGGTTAAAAGAGAAATTCCCCAACACCTAGGCCCTGCCCGGGTGCTAACAGGGGTCCTACGACCCCCCCAACGGGAGGGATTCTGAGGCGCCCCATCTTGAGAAGCAAACCTGGTCCCCAAACCCCGAACGCCCACCTTGTACTTGGACAAGTACAAAGAGAAAACTCTGCTTTCAGATCCAAAAATTCTTTCCACGTAAACGAGTTTGGAAAACTCAACTGTAAACCCCTTCCCCGGCCCCCATCAAAACTGACAACTTTTTTAGATTTTAAGTGGAAGGAAGATACAAAGACTATATTCCTTTTCCGATTAAATATCTACATGCTCGAATTGCTCCAGGCGGCAGCAATTTCTGGGAAAGGGGGGAGGGTCGAGGTTGGAATTGTTTAGGGGGTGGAGTTTTACTTGTTCTTGATTATTTTATTTTTGGCTTTAAATATTTTTCTTTTGGGTTTCTTTGTTATTTTGAGGTTCGTTTGAAAGACTCAGGACTCCACTCTGAATAAAGCATTTTTTTGCTGTTTCAAAATTTCAAACTGACATAAGTGTTGGATCATCAGTTTTCCCTTTCTCTGCCCTGGTTGTAAATAATGGCTTTGAGATTAGCTAATTAAGGGGCATTAATCACTGATAGAAAGAGAATAAATCAAAGCCTTGTTCTAAATTTCAAACTTGCCTGTGTAGATGTGCATAGCTACTCTATCTGGAGCAGATAGGTGCTGTTTGAATTACTGTTCTTCAGAGTAAACCAAATCCACTTCACTTTTAAAAAATGAATATTGTATTTATACAGCCCAGTTGTGCCGTTAAATTACGTCCCCCTCCCATTCTGATTCCATTTCATAAACAAAGTGTAGAGACGACAGCTATTACGGGTTAACAGAGCCAAATCTTAGCTTTTGCCTAGCATTATGCTTACCTTTTGCGGGGCTGGGGGAGTCAGAAAAGGAAAGAATAAACCCTAAGCGGATACAGATGGAAGGAGGATAAATAGATTTGTATTGAGGTTTGTTTTTAATCAGAATACAGTTTCTGTAGAAATTCTTCAATGCCTGCAGTATTTCAGGTATAATTCTCTAGACTGCATTCCCCTAGCCCTCTGCACAAGACATTAAAAAACATTAGGTTCTGGTTTGTGAAAAAGAAAAGCAAGCATTCAGGGTGTGTGTGTGTGTGTGTGTGCGCGCGCGCGCGCGCGCGTAGGAAAAGACGAAGGCTCGTCTCTCCACCTCATTTTGCTTCGCCAATGATGCTCATTGCATTTCGGCTTATTCCACGCTCATAGCCCTGCACAGTATTTGGGAGCTTGGACCATTTCAACACGGACAAAAGAGGCTTTAAATAAGTACATGCCATAAAACAACAAGCCGGTCCCTGGGAGCAAGTAAAAATTTATTCGTTTCACGTAAAGCCCTCCGAAACAGTAAACACAGAGCAGATAATCCAGACCCAGGCAGGGGATCTGCACGTCGTTGGCTCGGTGTCTGTGCGGGCGTGTGCCCGCGGCTGTGCACGCATCTTGGCCTCCCGGCGCACCGCTCCGCCCTCCCCGCCCTCCCCGCCCTCCTCCCCACAGACCCACAATTGCAAGCAGAGACTTGTGTGTGGAGATTCCCCACAGTCTCCTCTTCCTTCGGAGCAGTATCTCCTTTTAGCAGCGACTCTCAGCCGAGGACTCGGTTTAAGATTAATGCCTGGGAAATGTGCGCGACTGGAGGGCAGAGTAGGGTCCTTGGGGTGAACTCGGATAGCCGCCCCTTCCTGCGGAACAGAACCCAACCATGAGTGTGCCCCCATGAGAGGCTGGTCGGAGGAAATGCCACCTCCCAGCCCCTAAATCTCTCCACACGTTGCGTTCTGTCCTTAACTGGACAATACTGGCTGCCAAAAGCAGGTGCCAATTCCCCAGAGGTTAAATCCTTCTACAAGCCACAGCATGCACAAGCCCCTCCCCCCTCCTTACGTTGCTGCTCCCTCTCCTTTTACTACTTTTAGTTTTTAAAGTCAAGAACTTTATAATTAATTTTAAGGTGCCAGTGTACCGTGTCATTAAAGAGAGGCTCAGAGCCCGCGATCGAGGGGGGATGGAGGGCTGGGGAGAGAGGAAACCCAGCCAGGAGGGGGGGCGGCAGGCGAGGGAAGGGACATTTGCATAAAGCTTTGTCTTTACTGCTTCTTAGGCTGCTGAGGGTTATAACGCTAATTACACAAGATAAATGTGGAGATTGTTCTCCATTGCTCACCAAGATTTATTTAAACAGTGAACTGTTCAAGAGCCAAAGCCGTAAACCATCCCACACCGCCGCCGGGCCCGGACTTTCTCCCTGAGGGAAGTCAAGTTTTTCCAAGTCCAAAGGAGAAAAAGAAGGGGAGCTGCCGTTGAGTCAGAAGCTCTGAAAAACCAGCTTTGGGGGTATTGTTGTTTAAACGAATACTTGCCTGCCCTCGGATATATAAATACATAAAGTGCGATTGCCTGTCTTTTCCCTCTCTGTCGGCTTCCAAATGAATGCCTTTTCCGCTGTGCTGTCTCGGTTTGGGGAAGGAGAGGTGGCCAAGGAGTAAACCCGGTGCCGGAGCGCCCCCTAGTGCAACTAGAGGGGAAGAGACGCCGTTGAGGCCCGCCTGAGTTTCAGCGGTCTGATGCTGTCCCTTAGTGGAGTGGAGTGGGATAGGGCTGTGGCTGAGGCTCTAGGAAAATGGTTCTCAACTGTGGCTCATACTAGAGACACCTGGGGAGTTTAATATATTCGCGCTCGCGCGCGCCCGGCTCCACCTTTAGGGATTCTGACATTCCGATTCATTGGTTTTAGGTGGGACTCAGGCATCTTTCCACAGATGAATCTTGAAGTAGTTTAAGATTTTTAAGACTAAGTTCTTGTTTTCTTCCTTCCTTTCTTGGGGTAAACATATGTAGCGAGAACTTCAATAATGATGAAAATACTGTTAATATAAAATCATAATTGTGAGAAGGGCTAAAAATAGCAGTTTATTCAAAGCTACAGATTGGATTCTAGTTCCCACACTGCAGTACGTTGCTGTTTCATTTGGGGCCAATCTTTTAATCAAACTGTGTCTCCATTTCCTCTTTGATAAGTGGAGTAATTTCATCAGATAATTTTAAGGCACTTTCTAGACTTAGTAAATTTATAAACCTAAAGCACAACTAGAAAAAACTCAGGATAATGTTCTTGGAAAGGTTGCAGATACCTGTGTCATTATTTGTTCTATTCATTCTCCTAAAGGACGATTATTGTTGTCAATCCAGGTTTTTGAAATGTGGCTTTTCCCCATATAAATATAGGAAATATACCCCTTCCTTTAACACACTAAAATAAAATTAGACAATTTGTTATTACCCCCATTCACCCAACCTCATCCCTAATCCTATAATGCAGGGACAGCATCTTTGACAGTTTTGTAATGGCTCCATAAATGAATTGATATAAAGGAAGGAATAAAGAGCTGAATTTTTGGCCCCTGGCTAAGAGCTGAGCAGAGAATTGTGACTGTCCCCTTAAGGGGCCTCAGCATAAAATCTTTGAAACTTTTTCTGAGTTTTAATACTCAAGCTCAGTGTCACCGCCTCAGAAACTTTAGCAGAGGAATCTGGTGATTATTAATATCAGCAGACGGTTGTGTCGGGAGGAAGCATTTAGAGATGAAGTCTATCAAAGGAAATAGAAAAAACTGTCAACAGCAACAGAAGGTGAGGTTTTTACTTCATCCATTATCACCAAGGATCACAACATAATATTGCATTTAGTCTATCAGTAGCTACATTAACATTCACATTAAGATATTTTAAGTAGTAAAATAAAATATAAACTATATAAAATATATATTTTTTCACCCTAAGAGGTATTTTTTTTAAGGTTACCATAAGAACGAACATTTCAAAGACACAGCACTAAAATTGTTCACACCCCATACCTCATTCATGACAGCAACTTCAGAACTGGCTTATCTGTGTTATGCTTCCCAGCCTTGTGAATTTTTTTCCAGTAAATAAGTACTAGTTTGATCAAGGGACTTGCTTTGAAGTCTGCTGATATTTAAGATATTCACAGTATCCTTGGCAAGTTGGTTCAAAGACATGTTATTTTTCACGGTTACTTAAAAAAAATCTCATCTATAATATTTAATCAAAATAACAAGTCTATAAATAATTTGCTTCTTAAAGTAAGGTATCTGATAATATAAGAGAGAATAAAGAAGAGAGTGTGAGTGTGTACAAGGGTGTGTGAAGCAATAGCGGTGCTAACAGTATACACATTTGGGGGTAATGGTCTACTTGCTGCACCCTGCTCTGAGATCTCTGCCTCCAGCCACAGACCTGAACGTAGGCAGCCATGTTTTCACTCTGGAACCCAATCTGACCCCAGCTACTCCTACCTCCACTCCCCACAACTGTCTGGAAAGGGATGAATCTCTTTTTCAAGGATTCAGAGAGAACTCAAAGCCTCTCTCAGGAATATGAAATTGAATTCAGATAAAATTAACCAGCTAGTCTTTGTGGCTAGAACAGAGAACGGAGGCCAACCGGGAGCTGCAGAGTGGCCATCTTTACTTCATCTGCTGTGTTCCATTGTTGGCATCTACCCTTGGTTATACTGAGCGGATCCTCTGAGGGATTTTTGTCTTCATTTAAAGGTAGAACTTTATAATTAGGAGTTTCCCACAATGAGGCTGTTGGGGAGGGAGAAGTTTTGGAGACATTCCTCAAAATACCTCAACAGCTTTGGGAATGTTCCTGAAGAGGGAAAAGAAATAAAATTAATTAAGAAATAATTTACATAGGGAAAGGATTTTGATACATTGTCTTGTTTAATCCTCCCCCGTCCTGGTGAGGGGGTGGTATTCTTACATGCTCGCTTCACATTCAAGAAACCGTGACTCAGGGAATTTCATAATGTGGACAACATCATTCTAGGGCTGAAATGGTGTGTGGAACTCAATAGGTATGATGCCATAACCTAAAATCATTCTACTATGTGCCTTTCCTTCTATCAATTATTTTAAATATCTTGGGAAGCACTCACCCCCATCCATCACTCACCAGTCTAGTTGGACACCACCTAAAATGAATAATATCATAGTACAGTGTAGTCTTCTGCAAAAACTGCTCTACTAGGGTCCTCACTTTTTTTCTCAGGAACCTGGAAGCTGATCTCAATGTTGAATTGTCTCTTGCTTTTTGATCCCCTGTGTTATAAATATTCACAGAGTGTCACATTTCTCTCTTCCCACTAAACTCCCCCTCCACCAAATTAATGCACATTCTTTTCTTTGTAATATTTTCATCATTCCTATTTTTGGACACTTTTTAAAAGATCCAGGGGCTCTGTGCTATCTCTTTTTTCTCACGCCATTGTCACATTCTCAAGGAACCCATCTATGCCTAATGATGCATTAATGTTTTCTTTACTTATATTCTTTCGTTGAAGGATGTTAATGTCCTTCCATTAATATTTTTTCTGAGCCAAGAGACAAATCACCTTCCAACTGGCATATTTCCACAGTGATCTGAATGATAATTTTCATAATAAATATTGTATGTCATGTCTTATTACAAAAATCTCTCTTCAGCATAAATGTCCATTTTGTAAGAGGATTAGTCAGGCTTTGCTGTGGGATACTTGCATTTTCAGTAAGCTTTTCCAATCCTCTCATTTACTCAAAAAGTGATTAAAATGACAGAAAAGCATTTAAACGGAGTTGTCATGATCAACCTTCCCTATAGCTTTCTTTTTTACATCCTGTGCTTTACTCTGAGGTAAGAAAGCAATTACCTTCTCCACCTGCAGCCCGTCAAAATAAGACGTTTTCTAGAATTCTCCCACATATACTTGTGGACGTCAGTTTCTCTTCTAGTATCCTTTGCTGCCACCTGCTGTTCAACCTGTGTTCATGAAGGCTGTGAAGGCTCTATCCTTGCTAGTGTATTAGCTCACCTAAGGGATGAAGGCAAAGAAAAGAATGCATTCATGACTGGACACTTTCATATGATCACACTTCATGATAATCTTTGAAGCATTAATTGGACTTAGAATTTGCACCCATTGATTTCCTCTGTCACACTCTGATTTATATTAATAGTGTAATAACACAAAAACCTTATTGCTTTTTCCTTTCAAGTACATCAGGCTGGTTAGTCAGGCAATCCATCTTTAAAATTTCTTGAGTATCTACTATGTGCAAGGCCAGCCTTGCTGTAAGCTGAGGCCACCATTTGTAACTGTAACCCACTAATTAATTAGTAGCTTTTCTTTTGTACCCTCTGCATCCAGCTGCATAACCGTAGTTGCTTGTACACCTGGCTATCATCTCTTCGACAGGAGATGTTGGGCTGTGGCAAATATTACTTCCTTGCTATCCCTTTTGCTCCCTTTGTGCTACTCCTAGTTAGTAAACTCAGTTCTCTAACTTTCGAGTTATACATTGGGTTGATAATAGAGACTCAACATACGCCATCCCCAGATCCTTTGTGTGGATGCCAGGTGGTTAACTGTATAAAATACTACCTTTTGCTTATAACTATGCCCCCCAATTCATTTAGCAGAGCCCTCACCCTAACGTTGCTGGAGCATCTACTAACATATTGAGTGCATCTTCTTGGAACAAACAAAGAATTAGAGACCGAAGTTGTACAGGCTGATTGACTTTTGTTTGTGACACAACACTTTTAACCACAAAGACATTCAGTATGACACTGGGTTAAAAAAAATGTAGAGAATGATCTCTTGCTTTGTTCTTAAGCTCATCATCTGTCTTAGTTCATTTGAGCTGCTATAAAAAGTACCATGGGGCAGGCCTTGTGGCATAGTGGTTAAGTTCGCACACTCTGTTTCAGCAGTCCAGGGTTCGCCTGGTCAGATCCTGGGCATGGACCTATGTACCATTTATCAAGCCATGCTGGGACAGGCATCCCACATATAAAGTAGAGGAAGTAGAGGAAGGCGAGCATGGATGTTAGTTCAGGGCCACTCTTCCTCGGCAAAAAAAAAAAAAAAAAAAAAACAAAAAACGAGGAAGATTGACAGTGGATGTTAGCTCAGGGCTAATTCTTCCCCCACCCCCCAAAAAAAGTACTATAGACTGAGTGGCTTATAAACAACAGATATTTACTTCTCACAGGTCTGGAGACTGAGAATTACAAGATCAAGGCACCCCCAGATTCAGTGTCTGGGGAGGATGGCTTCCTGACTCATAGATGACTACCTTTTTGCTGTAAAGGGTCAAAGGGAGCTCTCTAGAGTCTCTTTTATAAGGACACTAATCCCATTCATGAGGGCTTCACTCCCATAACCACGACCTCCCAAAGGCTCACCTCCTAATGCCAACACCTTGGGGGTTGGGATTTCCACATAGGAATTTTGGAGAGACGCAAACATTCAGTCCGTAGCACCATCCTCTTCCATCAAACTCGTCAACAGCAGCAGGAGCATTACAGTTACTTCTGAAAACACTGTGGCTGATCCGTCTTGTATAAATGTTCACTTTCTTCATGGAAGAATTATTTTTTTCAAGTGTTACAGTCAGGCCCAGATAAGTCACCCAGCTCAACCAAGCATTTCAAAACCACCTGGTATCCTTAAGTGTTCCTGTGACCAGGCTTCCAAAATCCTGTAGGGCAAAAATCTAACAAAGAGAAGTCATCCGCAAAGGTCGCCGCTCCCAAGCCCATCTCTGGCAGGAGGCAGCTATGTGCTGACATTGAAAAATGTTTCCAAAGTACAAGATACAGTTCTCTTTCATGCAAAATTTCCGAATCTGATTTGCCTTTCAAATTTATTGCAACCTTTCAAGGAGTGGTTTTGGCAACATTTGAGTGGTGATAATAGTCAAAAAGCTGTGGAAATGATTTAATGGTCCGGGACTTTGAAGTGCTTATTAAAGCCATTTAACTTCATATTTCTCCCTACATTTTCCCCAAAATCTGTATGTGTAGAAGTTTTCCAAATTGCTTTTCTTTAAAGCACAAGGACCATCATTTTTATGTTGGAGGGAGGAAATTTATTACTTTGCAGGTTGCTTGCTTCCATGTGTTTTTCTTCAGAACTCACCAAAGTTACTCTTTTTCATCTTCCGCTAACAAATTAAAAGACTTTGTTTTCTTAATTTCTTTTTTGATACATTATGAAGGTGACCTCCCTTTCCCCTATAAATCTTCTAGTTACTTCGAATTCAGCAGCAGGCTAGGAGAGTCTAACTCTGGGAGTCGGGGAGGAAGGGAGGGCGGGGGAACTGAGATTTTAATCACTTATCTGATGCTAAGCACTGAATGAGGCCCTTCATTTCATCTAGATTTGCTCGCGGCAGACATGCATTCATCTGATAATCATTTACTGAGAATGGACTAAGAGCTGGGCATTATTCTTGGGGCTGAGTTCTAACCATCAATTTATTCATGGTCTGGTAGGAAAAACACATAAGTAAAAAGTAAACATCAGTGCATTAGCAAATGCTTCTTGAGAGACAGTTATAACAGAAGGACTGAGAGTACGGCCTTTTGAAAGCTGGTTGTCTGGGGTTGAATCCAAGCTCTGCCACTTCCTAGCTCTGTAATCTTGTGTGAGTTACTTCACGCTCTGCCTTGGTCTCCTCGCCTGTAAAGTGGGAATAAGAGGAATAGCTACCTCAAAAAGTTGTTGTAAGAGTAAACTGAGTTCATACACAGAGTGCTCGTAAGAGTGCCCGGTACTGAGTACTGAGTTCACATGTCTGGCTAGTTCTTTAGAAGTTGTTTCAAATGCCATGTCCTTGACTAGAATTTTCTATCTGCCCATATGCTCTCCTCCAGAGTCACTCATTTCTACTATATTCTTTGGTTCCTTAGAGTCCTCATCACTATGTGGAATTATTTCTATTCTTATCTGCTCTTGCTTATTGCCTCTTTTGCTCCACTAGAGTGTATAGAACACCAGAGCAGAGACCATTCCAATTTTGTTCATTGTTGCGTTTCCAGACCCTAGTGCAGGGTTGTTTTGTTTAGTGCCCTCAAATCGATTGCTACTCCTAGTGACCATGCTATTCACAGGGTTTCCACAGCCAATTTTGTCACAGGTGGGTGGCCAGGTCCCTCTTCCTAGTCTGTCTTAGTCTGGAAGCTCCACTGAAATCTGTCCACCATGAGTGACCCTGCTGATATTGGAAATACCAGTGGCAGAGCTTTCAGCATCACAGCAACATGCAGGTGTCACGGTATGGCAGCCGACAGATGGGTGGTGTGGTTCCCTGACTGGGAAACAAACACTGACCCGGGGCCACGGTGGTGAGAGTGCTGAATCTGAACCACTGGACCACCAGGGCTGGCTTCATCTAGTGCAGCACCTGGTACATTATCTTTCTCAGTTAGAATTTGTGAAGTGAATCGTTGAATGTTAAGAGCTCTGATGGTGGTAAGCCCAGAGCTGTCTTTGGAAATACACAGGACCCAGTGTTTGGTGGCATCGCAGACGGTTTCCAAGAGGAACTGACATCCCTCAGAGGCCTGCAGACTGTCCGTCATCAGGGACAGAGGCAGGGGCGGGCAGTTCAGGGAGGGAAGAGTGTCCCAGGGAGAATATGCGTTTAATCCTTACAGCATCTGTTTAACATGGGCATTTTTATCCCTATTTCCTGAGATGAGAAAAAGAAGCTAAGAGATAGCTACGGAAACTTGCCCAGAGTCCCACAGTTGGTGCATGTCAGAGGCAGGACTAAATCATTCCACTGCACTTACCTGCAAGAAATATTACTCTAAGGGCCTTGAAACCAGAAATGGTATCTAATGCCTGAAATTGTTCTTCATGGACATAATTTAGTCAAAAATGTTTTTGTGATATTTTTCCTGTGCTGTAAAGAATATAACAACATGCCACTCTTCGCTTCGGATAAAGAGGAGCTTTCCTTGGTTCCACTTCACTGTCTTTTCAATGATCTAGCCTTATATCTGGCTGCCTTCACACAAGCACAGGTCACACATTCCAAACTGCATGGAAACAAAAAGCAATTTTTTACACTCAGAGAATTCACACACAGAAAAAAACCCGACAGTGCTTTCCAGGAGAGGCATTTCGTGTTGAGATGGGATTGCTTAATTCCATGCCTGCATCACTGTCCTGGCTGTGCTCAAAAATCAGACCCCACAGCAAGCTAGCACTGGGGAGCAGCCTCATCTCTGGGAGCTCTCTCCTGCCTAGTGGGTTCAACAGCTCACCCATCCTTCAAAAATATTAGAAAGAAACTTTCTCCTAGTAGATTTAACACTGTCTTTTCTTAGTGTGCAGTAGGGATGGGGAAGATGGAAAAGAAAGTTGAAGAAAAGCCATTCTTAGAGAATCATGCTCAATACCTAGTCCCATCATTGTTACTGTGGCAGATTTTAAAAAATGGCTGCAAATTCTTTGGGCCTCCTCCCATTGAAAGGAAGAGGGTCTGTGTCCCCTCCCCTTAAATCTGGGTCGCCCTATAACTGCTTCTGTAAGTCACTATGTGACTTCCAAGGCTAGGTCATAAAAGGTCATGAGCTTCTGTCTGGGTCTCTAGGCATACTTGCTCTTGGGATGTTCTCTCTCAGAATCTAGTCCCCATGATGAAAGGATATGAGCCACATGAGAAGGCCATGTGGAGGTGCTCGATCTCCCGGCCGAGCCCAACCTTCAGGTCATCCCAGCCCAGACACCTGGCATCTGAGTGAAGCAGGCTCCAGATGATTCCAGTCCCCCTGTGATGAGAGTCACCTCCAGCCATTTGTATCATCATATCCCCTGAGACTCCAGAAACTGTGGAGCAGAGACAAACTATTCCCACTGTGACCTGTCTGAATTACTGACCAACAAAGTATGTGAGCATATAAAAAAATTACTGTTTTTGCCACTAAGTTTGGGCTCATGTGTTACCAGCTAGAGTAACCAGAGCAGTCATCCTCTCCCTACAATTACAAAGGATCTGTGTTATAAGGAACTTTCTAAGGGAGGGTAGAACTTCTTCAGTGGGGCTGTGGTAGACTTTGCTAAATTGGCTCAATCAACACCCATTTCAAACCTCCTTGTCTATTGTCTTCCTCTTCAAGTAGAAGGCAAAATTCTCAAATTCCAAGCCTATCTTGCAGTTGGAGGTGGCCTTGTGACACAGTTCTGGCCAATAAGATGCAGGGGACAGTCCCAAGATAGAACTTCCCTTCCCTTATTGTTGTTAGTGCCATTGAGTCAATTGCATTCCTAGACCCTGGTGTGACAACCAAAAGACGGTTGGTGTGATTCCCTGACCAAGAAACAAACCTGGGCTACGGCAACGAGAGAGTTAAATCTTGACCACTAGACCACCAGGACTGGCTTTCCCTTCCCTAATAAGGGCGTAATGCAGGAAAATACCTTATCTTTCCTCTTCCTCCTACCTGGAATGTGGACATGTTACTTAGAAGTGTGGCAGCCATCTTGAGACCATGAGGATGAACGCCACATACTATGGCAGAACATAGAGAAACAGTATAGTTATTTGATGACTTCCTTGAGCAGCTACACTCACCCTGTGTTGCTTTCCTCCAGAATTATGGTCACATAGGAAAATTAAGTTAACTTTTTTAAAGCCATTGTTAGTCATCTATTATATAATTCATTAGTGAATGCATCCTTAAATGGCTTAACTATGCATGATATTATATATTATATTACATATGCCCACATATGTGATACTTATACATTTGAACTAAAAGTAAGATGAAGGACATTTATTTGCACCTAAAACAAAAAAAAAAAAAAAAAAAAGGAAGAGTATATTCTTTAATTGAGACCCTAAAGCCAAGATGTAAACTTATGTAGAGAACGTTTGAGCTCCATTTCCTGCACCAGCAACATTTGAGTTCCCGTTCCTGTACCAGCAATACTGGTGCTACCATCAAGCTCATCCAGAGACAAGGATGTTTCTGGTACGATAAAATAGAAATAACCAAGTATTTTGTGAACTTAAATTCTCCAATATGATTGTCTTTCTTGAGCAAATCATTATTTCTGGTTATAATCATGGATAACATTTCAGTCAGTTTCTTATTTTTCTTTTTTCCTAATGCCTTATTTTTTAGAGCAGTTTTAGGTTCACAGCAAAATTGAGAAGATATAGAGATTTCTCATATACACTCTGCCCTCCACACACGCAGAGCCTCCCCTAGTATCAATATCACTCACCAGAGTGGTACATTTCTTATTTTTCTTTTAAGTATGAGAAAGCATCAGCTTTCCTAATTCACTTTGTATTAGAATGTTTACCCCTGTTTGAGTTAGGCATATTCCTCTTAAGCCTTCACTAAGGACAATTTTTATACTTGGTGTTTGTATTTATATACACTCATGCGCACTTCTTAATTATCATTTCTTTTATCCCACAGTTATAACCACTGCCACTGAGTAGGGTGATGACTCACATATAGTGACTAATATTAGGAAAAATATGTCTAAAAACAAAATCTCCAGTGTTCTAAAACCTGTTAATCACCATCTCGTTTGCTTCACAAAATAGTAAATGCATATAATTACTGGTTATTTTTGTGCGACAGTTATTAATCTTGTCATATAATAACCAAGCTGAAATGTGAAGCATAAAACAATAATTCCAAAGACAAAAGAGAAGAATAATTACATATGAATGAGGAAAAAAGTCAAAGAACAAAGAGCAGTTTGAATCTCTCCACTCTCCCCAGAGTACCATTTCGGGTTGTAATTTATTTTAAGGGTACTGCGCTTCAAGTGCATTTACTCTATCAAAGGCATTTGTCTCATAATTCTTTAAAATCTGAAAGTAGATCTTGTAGGGTACTCATTCAGGCTTATATTAGATAGCTCGAATTATATATTGTGGGACAAAGTGATCTTCACACGTGAGGGACACTATAAATCCTCTCTACATTGAATATTCTTTATTGTAAAACTTTTCTAGAAAAGCTGGCCTTAAAAGTCTTAACTGCTTTGTGAGCACCTGCTCTTCTTTGTTACATTGTGTGCTCTTCAAGACCAACACCGAGCTTGATTCATCTTTATTCCCCCAGCGTCTGTCAGGCTTGGCTCATGCATTCACTCATGTTAGGCAGCGAGTGCCTAGTATGTGTTATAAGCTGTATTAGATAATGAACAAAATATATCTGGTCCTCCCCCTTTGAAAACTACGTTTTTATCAAGGAGACAAACATTAAAATATGATTACACGAGTAGGTATTTGATTACAGATTTGATAGATGCAACAAAGAAGAATACAGGTGTAACGAGGAAATATAATGGAGAATTAACCTGCTCTGGAGTGAAGGGGGAGGTTGAGGTGGAAAAAAGTGACATTTAATTTGACACACATTTCAACTCAAAGCATACATGTAGGCTCTGGGTTGGACAGGTGTTGATGCTTATCAAATGTTTGGTTTCTCCAATAATGATGAAGACTGACAGCAGTACAGTCATCTCTCGATAGCCGCAGGGCATTGGTTCCCGGACCACCCGTGGGGACCAAAATCCACAGATTGCTCAAGTCCCCTATACATGGTGTGGTATTTGCATGCAACCTATGCACATCCTCCCGTGTACTTTAAATCATTTCTAGATTACTTACAATACTTAATACAATGTAAATGTTATGTAAATAGTTATTATACCGTATTGTTTCGGGAACAGTGATGAGAAAAAAGTCTGTACATATTCAATACAGACACAACCACTGTAGGCTTTTTGATCTAAGGTTGGTTGAATCCACGGATGCCGATCTGTGCATATGGGGATCTGACTGTACCTAGTTATGAATCCTTGAGAATTCAATTCCAACCCATTTTTAAAGTCTCAGTTCAAGTTTCAACCCATCCTCCATTGATCTCCTGACAAACTTAAGACAATCCTCAATGCAAAATACAGCCTTTATGACAGTATATTGTTTCAACCATTTATAATTGTTTGCACCAATTTTCAGATGATGTGTTCTTTGAGCACAAACGCCATGGTTTAAAATCTTCTATGTTTCAGTCTAAGGCCTAACGCTTTGATGAGCAAGATACACTTGCAAATTGGGCCTTTGATTGATCTTTTTTGCTTGCATTTGTTTATATTTGTAGTTTCTAATTATCCTACTTCAAAACTATCTCTGGAAATTAAATAAATAGTAAAGTTGAATCTGTGAACACTATGTATAGTTTCCAAATATGAGTTGTGAGACTGTCTCATATAGATGAGAAAACTGAAAACATCATCGTGGGATACAAAATCAATTTAGAGACTGGGACAACAGGGGCTACCATTTCTGAGTGATCTAGGCAAGCAGCAGGGCACAGTTTTGTTTAGAGAACCCCGAGTGAGTTTTAGCAATCTTGATGGTAATAAAGCATTAAAAAAGAACTGTAATTGTATACGTGATGATTAAGAAGTCATACTTCTATTTTATTTACTATAAAAACAGTTTGGATAGTTGGGCGAAAGCAAAGATGTTTCTTGTCTTTAGCTAAAATAAACAATGGGAATCTATAGTTACACCATTTTTTACCTGTATTTGATTTATTTTATTTTTTTTGAGGAAGATCCGTCCTGAGCTAACATCTGCCACCAATCCTCTTCTTTTTGCTGAGGAAGCCTGGCCCTCATCCATGCCCATCTTTCTCTACTTTATATGTGGGACAACTGCCACAGCGAGGCTTGACAAGAGGTGTGTAGGCCTGCACCTGGGATCCGAACCAGCGAACCCTGGGCTGCTGGAGTAGAAGGTGCGAACTTAACTGCTACGCCATCCACCAGCCTTTACCTATATTTGATTTAAACTCAATTCTTTTCCTTGAGAAAAGTAGATATTGCAATGAAATCTCTCCCAAATATGATAACTGTTCACATTCTCAAGGTGAAGAATAAGAATAAAATGGTCATAAAAGAGCACTTTATTGCTGAATGTTCAGGGACAAAACAACTTGAACTGCTTATGCATATACTTGAAATGACTCTTTCCTCAGAGGAGATACATTTACCATGATCATCATTGTCATAGTCACGTGCTTCCATTAACTGAGCAACTACTATGTGCAGCATCTTTTATGAAACCCGAGAGATAACTTCAAGAAGCAGCACACATTGGTTCTGCCCTCAAAGAAGGTACAGTCCTCTTGGTCAAAATAACAAAGCTTCTGCAGAGCACACTTCCAAGGGGGTCATTTATATAGAATACAACATAAGTGGAGTCACCTAGAGCTATGCAACTTGGTGCCCCTAGATGGGACAAAATGACAAATAACTATATGTGTAGCATATGCTAAGAGCCTAGAAATGCTAACGAGGTGTGTGATACACAGCAGGAACTCAGTAATCATCTGTTGAATAAATTGTCAAACTGGAAGTGTCAAAGAGACAGGTGATCAGGAGCCAGTGAGGGAAGGGGAATCTTCAGAGAAAAACAGACTTCTATGTCCTTCAGCCAGGAGGCCTTGACCAACAATTATGCCATGAGAGAGATTTGCCCAAGACTAGGTACTGGGGCCTGGGACCAGAAGACTAAGTATCTCTTTGCACTCTTATCCAGAAAAACTTTCTGCTATGATATCACTCTCTTTCTGTTCCTTCTTGGAATGAAGCACTTCCACTGACTGTATTAATTTTGAGGAGTCATTGATCCTAGCCCAGAGGTCAGTAAATAGACTTTGAAATCAAAATAGGATACAATTGACAGATGCTAAGAACAAAACAGCGGCTGCTGGAGAATACCTGTTCCTAACAGCACACTTCAGTGCTCGCAGTCTGAGAGAGCTTGTATATATGTGTATTTTTCCCCATAAAAAGGCCCTGGCCTTTTGTGAAACTAGGACGCCACAGCAGTGGGTCTGGCTCTGAAGGCACCACACAAGCAAATCCTTGACCTTTTTCTCCCTGGCTTGCCCAGAAGAGACTCCACATCCACCATCAGCTTTTACCTTGTGCAGCTGCTTGATTTTTCTCCTTTCAATTTTCTCTCTCAGCAGGCTGGGCCTTGGCTGCCCGCCAGCTTGCACTGAGAGGCCAACATGCTGGCTTGGTGCTACTGCACATTTGTTTTTGTACAGAATCGTCCTCAGAAGATGGGTTTCAGTTTACTTACATAAAGGCATTCTCCCTCACAACCATTGCGCACACGCTTTAGCTGCTCCTGACTGAAATATTTCCTAAACTACACTCACTTCAAGTCACGTGATCTCCATGTCGATGCCCTTGCACCCCTCACCAACTGAACTAAATAGATTTGTTTCTATTAAAATCTTGATCTAACGTGCGATGGGCCTGAAAAACTCAAATCTCTGTTTACAGACATATCATTTTCTTATCCAATATCAATACAGTCAACATCATACATTATTTTGAAGGAGAATGGGGGGAAAATTGGCATTTTTTGCACGAGTTTAAATATCAAATCATCTGGATCTTTAAAATATCAAAACAACTATTTCTTGTTGTAATATCAAATAACAGTAATAATAACAACCCAACCTTCATGGTTATTTGTGGTTAGTTGCGTGGCCATATTTCCATTATCAGTAATGTTGAAATGACTTTAAAAAGTGAATATTTAAGAATTTATCATTGAATTAGTTGCCTTGGATTCCTCTCTGAAGTGTGTGCTGGAACATCATCTAAAGTAACTAGTTTTGCTTGCCTATAGTGACCATGGCAACAAAATAATAATCACCTACATAAAGGAAGTTAGTTCCCCCTGTCAGTCAGATGCTGCAGGATATAACATCCCATTGGGTATTAAAGTCACTCATGTCCATTGATACTGAGGTGACTTGAGATGTCCTGGGCTTGACAATACCTAGGACACTGCTGTCTTCCTGCTCTGCCACCCCAGGTGACACACAGGCAGAAGTAGATGGGAGGTTCTTATCCCAGTAATGAGAACAGCTAAGAGACTCTTTCCCCCAGCAACCTGTAACTTTGCTCACATGGAAATGAAAAAGCCTGGTTTTGAAGAAAGAAAAACTAGGCATAGATTATTTCTGGCTTTTTTATTCTTTTATTTTAAATTTAGCTTGTTATATATTTTTGTTTCTACTTCTCCTTGGGTCACTGTGGAGAGCTCTGACCAGGCAGTGGACAGGGAAATCACATAGATGAATCTGTCAAAGTACTGTCTGGCAATACCTCCAACCCCTAGCAACGAATTTTTATGTTCTTGAGAGGGAAATCCTTTTACTCTCATCCACATGTTTCATCCAACCATCCTCCTGCCCCTGGAGCTGGAGGTGCGGGTTGGGGAGGAAGTTGCATCTCTGTCCCGAATTTTTATCTTCCAACAATTGTTCCACATACCAGGGTATGTTTGGCTTTGAGAGCCATACTTTACTGGGTCCCCAAATGTAGATTTAGTGGGGTCATGGATATCATGTGACCTTCTCACTAATTTGGTCTAAGGGTCACTACCCGTCCTGGGGTTAACTGTACAATGAAGAGTTTCCTCTATACCCCACCTCTCTGACCCAAGCAAAGTGAGACCCATGGCATTCTTGCCCAAACATCAAGAAAGGAGAAAAAGTCATTGCATCATTTCTGATGGATTTATTAGGCATGTGCTAGGAATACTACAAGTCGACTTCTCCATCATATATGCTAATTAAAATTCTCCCAACATTTTTAAGAGATCTGTTAAACATCTCTGGCAGAGTTCCTTGTACTTTCGGAAACGAGCTAAATGGAGCATGCCTGTGGCAGGCAGCTCTCAAAATTCCATCCCAGAGCTGAGTGAATTTTCAGTAGGGAATCAAGTAAGGTAGCCATTCTTCTAAGTACTAAACAACAGTGTTTGACTTCTGGTTCAAAGTGTATACATTTGAACGTAAGGAAAAATCCCAACAAGGATGAATAGGGGAGACAACACACAGCACTTGGGATTGCACAGTGAGAAAACCCATTGGGATTGTTCTTTTCAAAAATTCTGTGTATAGCAAAAATCTGCACTTTGGATTTAGTCATCTTGAGATCAGAGAAGTAGCTCTGCTAAAAATTGTAATGCTCAGGTAGATACGGGGTAGTCAGCTGAAGGAAGAAAGCAGACAGCAATGAAAATTATCTTTAAGTTGTTCTTTGGCTCAAGAGAGGAAAGTCAAATTCTACCAGCAAAAACTTGAGACACAAAATTGAGACCAGTAAAAATTTAAAAGACTTCTTAGCCAACCCAGAAAGAAAGCCCACAGTTTTCTGAAACCGAGGCCGGAACCATGTGGTCTTGACGTAGCCAGCTGAGTTCAATGACTTCTTTCTCAATCCAGAGACTGAAGGGGAAAGGAGGCCTTGGCAGGAACTAAATCAGATTACGGCTCTTGCTATAATCCTTTAGGTATAGTACTTTGAAATACTTCCAAATTTGGGCTCCCTTATCAGTAAGTGAATCTCACTTTTATGTCTACATCTAATCCACCATTATATTTTAGTCGTCAGGCTGAAGCTGCAAACAAGGAAGACAGGATCTCGAGGGAGTACAAGAGAAGCCTGTCCTTCCTGATATTGGAAGATAACAGAGAGGAGGAAGACATGCAGGTGCTGACGTTTCTTTTCCAGGGTTAAGCCCAGAAGCAATTTGGGGAATGTGGGGGTGTCTGGAGTGCCATTAGCATCCAACAGAAGGCTGAGTCATTGAGATACTCCACAGGGAAATAATGAAACCTAGAGAAAGACCAGCTAATGCCTGGACCTGAGCTGGGATGCCAGCAGGGCAAGTAGGGACAGAAAGTCATCACCATGGAGACCAGAGGAAAGTACAAATTTGTCACATGGATCTCTGGACTCTTTCTTCTCTGCTGCCATGAGGGCACAGTTAATTTCACCTACCCTTCATATATCTGATACCATCTTGGAGGTCTTCTGGGGAAGGAGGATGGAAAGTAGAGAGACTGATTATTTTTATCGAAGGAGGCTAAGCATTACCTAAAGGGACTATTTAAATTGCGTTGAACTAAAGTTACCAGGTTAGTTAATTACATTCCTTTTTTTGGCTCACGAGGAAGAGCAGAACAACTTTAGGTAAAAAAAAATTCTATTTTCTTTGTACATCTGAGAGGAGTGTGGAAAAACTTACAACATTAAAATTTATGGACCGCTTACTGTGGGTTAGGCATCCATAGCATCCATATAAAATAGATATTATTTCATTCTCATTTTACAGAAAAGGGATAGTAGGACCGAGGAAGAGAAAGTCTCTTGCCCAGAGTTATATGATCAGTAGAAAAGGCAGAATTTTACTCCAGATTATTCTAATGTCGGGTGTGTGTTCACAGCTACCATGCTATGTTGCCTTCCTTGTAGAGTTCTGTAGGGTACCCAGAGCTATTCCTAAGCCAAGTTGTGTATTATTATAAAGTGATCAGTGAAGGAGAGGCCTTGAAGAGACAGTTTCCAAGTTCCTTCTATATTGAGTTAGGGCACTGCCTGGAAGCTGTAAGGACTCTGTGTAAATTAATTCTAGACCACAGATAAATACAATGATAAGGAATATCAAGAGAGTGATTGTGTAGCAAATGTTGAAGATGTTTCCCTCCCTAACTCTGGGATGATTTTAAACATGCAACTTGGAAAGGCTATTTTTGAAAGAATATAACCATCAGAGTCATTTCAAGAGCTCCAGAAGGACCTTTTAGTAATAATCTCCAGATATGACTGAGAGTGATTCTGAGTTACCTAGCTGGCTAAGGATTTAGCTAAGAATTGCCAAGAAGAAAGCAAGGGATATTGGAGACTCTGCACAAGCTGGCAGTGAGTGGCAACTGGTCAGGAGCCAAGAGCAGTAAACGTTACAGGTTTAAACAGTTTCCAGTCATAAGAACTGCAGCAAGACCCCAGGAGTCAGTCACTGAACCTCACTGCTGAGACAAGCTGGCTCTGAGAGTACACTACTAATTTGAGAAGTCGCTAAAAGCAGGGCTACCATTGCCACACACAGTTATCAAGAGGTCTTCTGTGAGTTGTGGGAGGAAGAATTGCTGAGAGTATAGGTAGAAGATACTGCTGATGGAGGGAATCGCAGAGAGCAGCCAAGAGAGTGGAGACCCATGGAAGTGTTCTTCTCTGTCCTCTCAGCCAAAAGGCAGCAATCAATGGGACTGAAGGAGGAGTGGAAAGCAACTCCACTTGCCAAATAGCAACTCTACTTGCTATTCACAGAGCCAGTGCAGGTTGTGACAGTAAAGTATTGCTCAGTGGGAAGACAGAGGAATCATTTACTTATAAGAATAACCTGTTGAGCTGAAGATCCAGAAAATCTGGGAGTCATTTGAACCACCCAAAGAGACAGCAGTTAAAATTCATCCATCTGACACTGAGAGGAATGCAGCCTGGAAAAGAGGATAACAAGTAATTACATTTTAAGGAAGACTTTGAATTGTTATAACAATTTGTATCTGACTATAAGTGATATAACTACATCCACAGAACTCTGTATGGAGATGAGTGCGAGTAACATATTTTGTAGGCAGGAAAATTATAGCACAGTGCTTGGTGGAAGCCATGTTGCAATCAGGCTGTGAATCAGTTACGGAGCTAAGAATAGACGCCAGCTGCCATCTAGCACTGGGAAACAATCTCTGACAACGTCCTAAAGGCTATTAGGATTTTCCCAGCTTTAGATAAATTTATCGCCAGGAAAGTATCTCGCACTTCTAGAGAACTACAATTTAGTATAGTGACTAGGATTGATATGTCCCATTGGTTTCCCAGATTTAGGAAAGAATGAAGATGTTTAAAATCAGTGTTGAGATTACACTTTGAACATTGTGTGAACTGCTGTGGAGAGGAATGTTGGGGAGCAGCCCAGCTGAAGAGACCTTTACTAAAACAAAAAGACATAAATATTTTCACTTTGAGCACTGTCTCTGAAAAGTTATAAACTTCATTACACAAATTTGCACTGTATTTTTTTCAATAAATATTGTCCCAAATTTAGAAAGCATTTTTGAGAGAACAGGTAAGGTGATGATCTTATTATAAAATATTTTAGAAATGTTTCTTGCCATGAAAGAATTTGAAGAATCTTACAGTTGAAAGGAACTTTAGAATTTATCTTACTCAACAATTTTTCTCATACATGAATCCCCTCTCCCTCTTCTCCAGGTCGTAAATGAAGTATACGTCACTAAACCCAGCGAACATTATTGAGTCTTAACTTCTCGGTGGCATTTGACGTTGTTGACTTTTTGCCACTTCCTAAAATATTCTTTTCTCTTGGTTTCTGATAAATAATAACTTTCTCATCTACGTCAGTCAGATTCTCTTCAGATTTCTTTGCGAGTTTATTCTCTTTTACCCAGACATGAAACAGTGAAGCTTCTCAAGACTTGGCCCTCTTGTCTTTTCACGCCACACACAGTATCACTCATTCCCACTGCTATGAGTACAAACTGTATGATTTAGTTCACAAATTTTATCTTTGGTCTAGATGACTTCTCAGAGTTCCAGATGAGTATAAACAAATCCCTGCTTATATCTCTTCTTTACCTTTTAAAGACACCTTAAAATCGAGGTGTCTGCATCCAAACTCATGATCTTCTCTCCCTAGCCCCACCCTCAAACTTCATCCAACAGTCCGTCTCTGTGAATCACAAGCACCTCAGACACAGGTCAAAGTCCTCCCACACCCTCACATCCACTCCAGAACCAGAGCCTACTGATTTACTTCTTAAGTATTTTTCAAATCTATCCTCTTCTTTCCATCTCCACCGCCACCAGCCTAGACCAACTAGGCAAGACCTCTCTCCTTGATTATTATATTACTCAGAATACATATTGACTCCCCATATCCTCTCTTGATCCCTTCTAATAAATTATCTACCTCAGCATCAGCAGAGTGATCTTTTCAAAATGCAAATCTGATCATAATATGCCCTCAAAAAACGTTTTTAAAGGGTTTCCCGGTGTTCTTGGGCTAAAAAACAAACAAGTACTAAATAATTCTTAACATAGCCTTTAGGGTCATACAAAGTCTCACCACTGAATGCCTCTCCCACTTCACACTATGCTCTGCCTCATTCTCTTTGTCCCAGTAATAGCATCTTTCAGTTTCTTGAATGGACCGTGCTTGCTCCTGCCTCTGTTATTTCCTCTGAACCTAGTTAACTCTTTCTTAGCCTTCAGATCTCAACTCAACTGTCACTTCCTTCTCTGACATTCTAGACTAAGACAGATCCGTGTATCACATGCTCTCCCAGCCCCACCTCTTGCTGTTACTGCAATGTGCTCATCACTGGGGTAGTTAGAACATCTATTCAACTTGTGTCTATCTCCTCCACTAAATGAAAAGTTCCAAGAGGGCAAATATTTCATCCAAATTTATTCATCATTTTATTTCCAGTGCCCACACAGTATCTAATGCATAATGTGAGGGCAGGCAATAAATATTTGTTGAGTAAATGAAAGAATTCCTTCCTGTTCTTGAATATTCCCAATGAGAAAGAAACCACAGCCTCGTGAGTCAATCACCATTTTTTTCTTTTGGACAATTTTGACGGAAAATTCTTCCTTATATTTAGGCTCCGTCTATCTCTAGGTAACTTACCAATTTATTCTCACTGTTCTTAGCTACAAAATTAACCAATTTCTTTCTCCCTATGACGGGTTTTTAAATAGATGAGTTCAAAATCGTGGTGCTATACCCTTACCCTCTCACCCTCATTTTTTCCTCCACATTTGTTATCCTCTTTATGTCCTTTGATATATGACAACCTTAGTCTCCTATTAAGATGGATAAGTAAGCTTATTAAACACCTAAGAATTGGCTTATTTTTATGTGGACAAACTGTCTTACCTAGATATTCAGAGGTAGAATTATTGGCTGGCTTTCTAAACACTGTCAGTATCAAGAGTGTTTCATAAAGATTCAAGGATAATTTTGAAGCTAATTGCCATATTAGTATGGATATTTTCTATTTGAATTCAGAATAAGTTAGATGTATAGACTAAATTGTAACCTCTGAAAAAACACATTCAACTGACCATGTCAACGTTTATTTAAATTAAAAATATCCAACTTTTTAGGTTCTAGCCATGAAATAAGCATTATTGAAAAGCCCAATGTTTTGGCAAAACACAGTGTGGTTATTTTGGTTCATGTATTTTCTATTACGAAAACTGAGGATTTTGATTCACTGCCATAAATATTGATTCTGATGCTTAGTATAGATCAGCTTATCAGTGCTCAATAAATGTTTGTTGGAGGGAGGAAGGCACAATTCGAAGATGGAATTGCTTCTTATCACTGGAAAACTTGGTATATCTGAAGAATTGATCTGAGAAGGTAAGGACCATATTCTCATTTCTGAGTTCCACTTAGAAATAACATTTAGAAAATAAGTGAGAAATAGTCATAACTTAGTTCATATACAAGCTGTTCTTCTGTTATCAATTCCAGAGAATTCCATCTCACAAGTTAAAAAGAAATGGCACTGAAGACATATCAAACTCTATCTTATAAGCTTCACCTCTGCACCAAAAATTACCCTAATCTCTAGGAGTTTATGTCCTTACATTAACGGTCTATTCCTGACATAGATTATAATTTGGCCAGATCCCAAATTCTACATTTGGGATTAAAACATTCAAATGGGCTATTATGGGATCAGTCCTTTGCATTTCTAAAACAATACAAAAAACCGTATACCTAGAAAAAAAATCAAAGAAGACGAAATTTAGTTTTGCTGACTCCACACTCTCCCTTACCTGACTGTCAAATCTAAGCCCCTCCTTATCCCCCTCCCCACATATGAAAGCTCATGCCAGAGAAGAATTATTAGAGAGGGGTATTAGAAAAGAAAGAAATACTATCTTTGTATGTTTACTGGTTTGACTTAAATTGGCTTCAAGAGCATTCTCCATTTATGGAATTATGGTTTTCATGAAGAGGGAAAGTTGTGTGTTTGGGGATGGGGCTGGAAGAAAGATTTCCAACAAGGTGCTGACCTGAAATAACACAGCTTATCCTAATTGTGTGTAAAGCATTGACTTCTTCACAAAAAGATAAACTTCATTTATCTTAACTTTGTTTATACCACTTTGTAAAATATAATTGCCCCAATATTTTTTCTCATTACCTTTAAAAAACATATGCATTAATATTCCCATGTACTATATATCTTTTTCTTTTTTAAATATTGTTCAACACATTTAAATTGCTAAGAATATAGAGAGGTTGGCTTTAGACTGAATGAGGGTTACTGCTGAGGACAGGCAAGGCTGCTTCTGCCATGTTCACTGATGTCTGTTAAAAAAAAAACCAAAAGCTTTTTATGCTTCGGCTTGAACTGTGGTTATCATGCTCCTAATCATAGTGCTTATAATCAAGGCTTTTTTTCTCTCTCTAATTTTCTCTTTCCTTCAGGAAAGCACCCTCACTTCAAGTCAAGTTCATTCCACAATCTCCTATTTCAGATGCGGAGGCTGGAGGATGTGGCATGTTGTGTTGGAGCTGAGAAGAGGCAGTGCTCATCAATCAGCAGTTTCCCATGGGCTAATCCTCACCCCAGTTAGCTGATTCGGCCCTCTGGATTCCGACCACTGCGATGGTCAATCACACAGCTGCTCTATTCAGCCTCATCATCTCCCTATTCTTACAGATTATTGCATCATGGCCACCAACACAAAAAGAATGAGAAAGGGGATCAAAATCATCAAAATCATGTGTCCTGAAAGACATACTCAACGTGGCCAGAATTTTTCATCTAACTGACATGGTATAAAAGACTATTTCTACTAAATACTTGGCAATCGAATGTATAAGATTATAAGAAATCAGAAGTTTGGTGTTGCTGTTGTGGTGGTGGTGGTTTTTGCTGTTTGCTTTGGTTTCCATTCAACCTCACCTTTTTATTTTAAGGCCATTTCTCTAACTCTCAATAAATCCATTTTAAACATCATACTCGGAAAGCTATGACTTCAGAAACAATCAGTGTTGCTCTACTCGTAATGTGTCTAACACCGCTTTTTACTCTAAGGCTGACATTGATTCAATCATTTTATAAAAATTATTTATCACCTGCCAATTGGTTTCTACAGTAACGGGAATCATCTGGCATTTTGCTACACTTCCCCAACTGCGAAGAAATATAACGAGAAGTCACTTATTATAATCATCTTCATTAAATTTATGAAATATTTATTAAATACTTTAATGTTTGTGGTAGTGTCAGGAGTAATTACTGCAAACATCTTACTGAATTGAGCTGCTAACAATCAATTTTTATTATATAAGATGACGTGAAGCAATATTTTCTCTAAAAGAAGGGTAAAGTCTTTTGAAATAGGTTTCTATGAAGAATTTACTTTTTTATCTCCTTATTTTGATGAAAAGAAATTCCAGAGCTAGTAGAAGTGTTTGCTAAATCTTTCTCCTTAGTGATAAAATGAAACTGATAAAGAAGACTTTTAAACAAAAACAAAATTTCATTTGTTATCTCTTAACTTCTCAGTAATGTATTCCATCATAATTGCAAATCATGATGGGAAGACTTGAAAACTCTTTTTCCTATACAGAATATTTAAATAAAATGAATGTCAATTAAAATTGTAATTTATTCACAGCCAGTCTCCTTGAAATTTTCTTTATATCTCTTTCTCCTGGAAGTTCAGCTCTACGTTTCAAAAGAACTGGTATGAGTATGAGATGTATAGAGCATGCTGAATCTGCAAATAAACTATCCTCCTTTCTTGTCTTCCTATTTTTTTAAACAGATTTAAAGTAAGTGATGTTCTCTTAAGTCCATGTTGCTGGAGGGGATCAATGGCACATAATCCCAGCTGTGAACTTCTTAGGGATGTAAAGAAGGTAGAGAGCTAAACCTGGTCATGTTCCAGATGGTGACATCCCTATGCCTTAGTAGAAAAGAACTTATCAGATCTTTCTTGAGGATAAGCTTTGAGAGTTAACAAGATGGAGCAATCAAAAGGGCAGTCAACACGTATGGGGATGACAAAGGTTCGCACTGGGATGATATATATGTGGAATGAGGTAGCTGTGGTTTCTAAATTTTACCTTTTTATACAAGGTAGGCCACCCTAGATGTTTCCTGAAATTGACTAAATTCACATTTGTAATTTGCTAACCCCTTTTTCAGTGTCCCTCTCACTACTAATAATAGCTCTGCTATGGAATAGACAGTACTGTGTGCATTCATTACATCATTTCCTATGCCTGGGTGTACAGGAAGATATTTCAAAGTCTTCTCTGTAGTAAAGTGGACAGCAGTACTGAGTTCTGATCGACGGGATATGTGAGGTGGTGATGCACACCATGTCCTTTGGCAGAGACCATGGGTGCCACCTTTTGAGAAGGCAAAACAATAAGGTGGAAGCAACCTGGATCCTTGTGTTACCACATGGCCAAAAGGTGTCTAGACAGTCACCTGATTTATGTAGGAAATTTTGTGAATCAGAAATAGACTTTGTTGTACAAAACCATGGAGATTTCAGGATTTGTTTTACCACGGCAAAGCCTATCCTGTCTTGACTAATATACTTGCCTTCTATTTTCAACTTCCTGATCCACAGACTCATGTTTTTATTGATAAAGCTTAACGAGTCACCTCTTCCAAGAAGTATTTGCATTTCAATAAGGTATTCATGAGGAGAAAATACTATCAAGCCCTAAAAGAAATCAGTCTCTAATAGAAAAAGTTGAGTACTATGGCAAAGAGCAAGGGAAACACATCTGGGTAAAGATAACTCCTGGTAGCTTCTCTAGCTATATCATTTACTCCAGTATTATTTAGGCTGTCCTTTTGAAAAACATACTTGTTCTCCATGTTTCTATATTTGTTTTCTCCTAGTTAATAAAGTGCTATTTTAGTAGGGAAAAAAAAAAGAAGAAAGAATATGATTTTGTCTAAACATTTTTGACAGTTGTAATTCCATCAAAAGAAAGGATTGTAAAGTGATTTATTCTAACAGGTGTATGCACCAAATAACTTAGCTTCTTAAAATAGTTCATATGGAAATCATTTAGATAATAGGCACTGTGTGAGTCAATATTATGCTCAGAATCCTTTTGTGCTTCTCTCTGTGACACATAAGTTCTTACAAATAAAATTTCAAACATCAGGTCACAGCTTTTTGAGTTGCGTTCTCCATGGCTCCCTCTATTTCAACCGCATCTACAAATTGCCAAGTCTGTTTATTTTGTCATTAGTGACTATAAGCATTGACTATGAAAGTGTGGCAGTTTGGGAAGAGTGTGGGTTTTGGCATCAGACCTTGGCTTGGATGTCATTTCTGTCATTTACTAGCTATAGAAGTTTCATAGAGTTAATCTAGAGAGTTTCAATTTTCTCATGTGTTAAAATAAGGCAAACAAATACCTATCGCATAAGGACTGATAACTTTGCTTACACATACTCCTTCTGAAGCCACTAGCATAGTGACTGGTATATATGTAATAGGAATTCAACATACAAGAATCCACTGGAGAATTATTTTTTATCAATATATAATTAATGTGTAAAAAATGCACAGATTTTAAAACTTTGATAATTCTCTACATCCATGAAACTACCACCCAAAACAAGATATAGAGCATTTCTATCACCCCAAGAAATTTCTTCAAGACCCTTTTCAGTCTATCTCACCTTCTCCCTTCCCACCCCCTACCCCTTAGGCAACCACTTTTAATTTCTATCATCATATACTGCCTGATTTTGGACTCTGTATAAGTTGAACCATAGAAAATAGAATATGTACTCTTTTGTGCCTCACATCCTTTGCTTAACATAACATTTTCTGAGATTTATTCATGCTGTTGCATGCAGTAGTTAGTGCTTTTTCATTGTTGTATAACATTCCATTGTATGACTATACCACAATTCTTCTATCCTCTCACGTGTTAATGGACGTTAAGTTGTTATCAGTTCGGTTATTATGAATTAAGTTGCTATAAATATTCTTGTACAGGTTGTTTTTTTATGGACTTATGTTTTTATTTCTCTCTTTTTTATTTTATTTAATTAATTAATTTATTTTTTATTTCTCTTTAGTGAATGCTAGAAGTAGAACTATGGGGTTGTAGGGTAGATGTATACTTAATTTTAAATAAACTACCAAACTTCCCTAAAATGTTTGGATCCTTTCACAGTCCTACCAGCAATGTATGAAGGTTTCAGCTGCCCTTACAGCCTTGCCAGTATTTAGTGTTCATCAATCTTTTGAATTTTAGCCATTTTAATGCATGTGAAGTGGTATCTCATGTTTTATTTTGCATTTCCTTGACAACTGATAACGTCAAGCACCTTCTCATGTGCTCATTGGCCTTTTGTGTATTTTATCTTGTGAAGTATCTAGATTGCCATCTTTTTACTGGATCGTTCACACTTTTGTTGTTGACTTGTACGTGGGTTTTGTATATTCTGGATACCAGTTCTTTGTCAGGCATATACTGCAAATATTTTTCGCAGTCTGTGGCTTGTCTATTTTCTTCATGGTGAATTTTGATGGGCACGTTTGGTTTTGATGAAATCCAACGTATCTTTTTTTCCTTTATACTTATTACTTTTAGTGTTCTAAGTAATCTCTACCTACCCAAAGTTTTCTTCTAAATGCATTATGGTTCTGGGTTTTACATTTGGGTCTGTGATTCATCTTGAATTAACTTTTGATAGTGGAGTGAGATAGAGATTAAGTTTTCTTTTTTTCCACACAAATAAGGGTGATAATGATTTAATGCTGGACTTACAAGCTTGGGTCTCCCTTTTTGTGTTTCCATACTAGATATAGCAAGGCATATTACATTGTCTTCAGAATGCCTAAGGTAATGTTAAAAGATTTCAACAATTTTCTAACCAAATTATTTGTATTAGTAAAATCCAATTTCGAAAATGTTATAAAAGAACAGTGTTAAAGCAAAATTGCCAAGTCAGTGACAATTTCCATAGAACTCGCCTCAATATCCTCCCTTCCCCAATTTGTTTTTCTGTCCCAGACCTTTAGAGTTTTCCTCTCATACAAGTACCAGGTCACTCATGGCCCGTGTGGTAATCTGTGCGGGTTAGTTCTCCACAGGTAGGTCCTTATTCCAAATATTTCATACAGTGTGTCCCTTTCTCTCCCGGCTCTCCTCTATACTAGGTGACAGCAAATTTGATAACTAATAGAAGCAAATGTATTGACATTTATTACTCCATCCAGCTAACTCACCTCTAGATAAATTATATCTTCTGAACATGATGCCAACTCAAAAATAGGAATTTAATGGTAGAAATTTCAGACACTAAGTTGATGAGAAGGTAAATTTGGGGTCAGCTAGCTCTGTGATGATGCTAAAAGCCCTCTTTTGGGCTGGGAGGGAGGTAGCCCATTATTTGACTTTACCTCAGCCTGGTCCTGGTGTCTTAATATAAAATCATCTCTACTTTTGTCTGTACATTCACCATAAAGGCACTTATTCTTGATTTGATCAGAATGATGCTGGTTTGATTATATATTACACCATTTACAGTCACTTTTCTAAAGGCCACAGCCCTGCAACATGAAATAGCTGCACTTTGAGTCTATCAAGTTTAAAGTGAAGTCAAGTGCTGTTAATTATCTCTTGATTGCTTATTATGCGGTGAATGTGAACACATAGAAAGTCAATCTGGATAATTTTGTACCTGTGCCAAAAAAGAAATTTCCAAGGTTAGTCAGCTTCAAAAAGTCTGTGTGACCGGAGTACTATTTCTAAAATGTTCACATTTATTGTCCATATAATTTTGATTTATCACATTGCTAATGACCCTACAGAAGTTTGGTGCTGGTAAAAGTCACTAAAACCAACAATTCAATGCAAATTTTAATATTTTAATATTTAATATATCTCTTGCTAATTCCAATTCCATTTCTTTCATTTTAGTTAGCAAACAATTTTATAATTTAGGGACTTTTATGCTGAGAACATTTTCTTCATAAGCTTAAACTTTTCAAATTCTTTCTTTTTATGCACATTTTCTTTTGCATTTTTATTACTCAAAAGACTAGTCAGGCAGCCATTTCTTATCAACAGCCCCTTTTCCCCTTATGGAAGATTCGAATGAATGCATCCGTTTGTTTCACTCTTTCTAAGGGAAGACGCTCCACCTTGGGCATTGCCTCCTGCAACATTCTGAGGAAGTTTTTCATAAATCAAATTCTGCCACTGACTCTCTGCCTAAATCTTTCCAGAGGGAAGAACTGGAACAAGAACAGCAGCTTCAATATTTTCAGTCGTTTGAATAAAACCCACTCTAACTTTACAGTGGCAGTGTTTACCGTTGGCAATTCTCACACGTTCTTTCTTTGCCTCCTGTTTTGATTTTATTCTGCCTACAGACCTTGCTCCACTGCCCTGGGAATCCCACTGCTCTTAAATTTTACCACCTTCTTGCTACCGAGAAGGAAAATGATCTGATAAATTGATGCATGGATATTATCACTCCGTAAGTAAAGATATTTACCTTTTTTAAACTCCCTTCCACTTTGAGGGATCCTTTGGGGAGTGGCCTTCTAAACTCAGTCTCCTGGTGAGCTTTGGTCACTGGGAACTCTCTATGGGAAAGGTATGTATGCATTGAGGTGGAGGAAGAGGGAGTTTTTTTCAAGCTGCCCTAAAATCATAGACTCCTCCCCCTGTGCAAAGCTAGCCACACTTAACGTACAACAATTGTAAATAGACACAGCTAGAATCTCATCTTACTGTTATCACATTAATAAATAATGCTCCTGATTATGTTAATATTACTGATGATGATAATAATCGTTGCTTAAATCATTGACAACACTCTTCTGAGTGCTTTTGAAATATTCTTTCTTTTATCCTCACAACAGCTCTATGAATCAGATAATATAATTAACCTCTTTTTACAAATAAGGAAACAGAGGCACAGGGTGGTTAAGCAACTCGTCTAAGGTCACACGGACAATAGAGAAAATATTTTACTGTTACTGTCCACTTTCTGCAGGCACCAAAGTTCGTGTTTTCCAAGCATTATGTCCTTTGCTCTCATAAACCGGATCAGTAAGCACTGGGGCTTGGAAAAATTGAATCATTTGCTCAGCATCACCTTGTAAGTGGAAAAGACTGAAACCAGACACCAGCTCTGTCTGGTACCTAAGTTCATCCTCTAAATTACTACGATGTTTCACAATAACGTATACAATTATTGCAGATGATTTTGCTAAAATAAGAACAGGAAATGGCAGTTTCATCTTGGGCTCATAGGGGAATATCTTATGGGGTTGCTGTATGGAGCACAGTCTTTCCCTCTGTTTCTCAAGGTGAATAAGCTTTGTGGATACCGCCGCAGTATGTCCCTGAAAACGTCAGTTGCCCCAGTGAGACATTTGCTCTGGGATAAGACAACAAAAGTACAAGGAAGGAAGTGGCTAGAGATGAAGGACTGGAGTGGAGGAAAATTACTCCTCCATGGCCACAGTTCTCTCCAGCTGCCTGACCTTGACCTTTCCCCAGCCTGACAAAAAAATAGAGATACCCTCCTTGGACAAGACAGAAGGAAATTCAGCCAAGGTTATAGTCAAGAACTTAGCCATACGAGGCCAGTAAAAACAGGCCACCTTAAAGAATTGGCCAAGAGGGAAATTTATCCATTAAAGCTGGAGTCTGTTATCTGATCGAGTTTTATTTTTCAAAAATCCGTTTCATTCACTAAGCATTGACGCATGTAAGATAGATTAGACAATGCAAAAGGTCAATAAACTAAGTATTAAAACATACATATAGATATGTGGAACTAGTATAAAGCCAAAAATACTTCCCTTGATTTTTCCATTCATCATTTACAGAATATTTTTTCATATCGTTATTTCTATTTTTCTTCCATTTTCTTCAAAACACAAGCGTCTGACCTAGGAACAAAAAGTCACAATACATATTATCTCTCCTTCAGGTTTTGGGGTACGATTATTTCCAGATTTTCTACTTAACAAGCCTATTAAAACTCATGCTTAACTTACTCATCTTTCATTGTTTATGTTCATTTATTATGATTTTGACACATTTTATATTTTCTTACCTGAGGTGATATGTCATGGTAAAGAACTCTGTCAGGGTTTTGCTTTCTTTCTTTGATTGTTTGAGGTGGGGGCAAATTACTTTTATTCCTTTGAGCAACCTTTCCAGAAATTATGGCATCTGGGTTTTTTCAGTTCTTAGTTTTAGAGTCAGACCATGATTTCTTTTCATGTTGGTATCTGTTCATACAGGCTGTGCACAATGGGGTACTGGCTTAATGATTTTATTGGTTGAATCTCTTTGTCTTAAAATATATAAAACATGAAGCAAAAGTTCTTGTGTGTTAAAAAATGAAGTGTTGGGAAATCACAAACACACAGAATGCTACATATATTTTTTCATCTTTGATAACTTTTCCACATTGTATTTTCTTTTGTAGCTTAATGGGAAGGAGGCATATGACACCAAAAAGGGCTCAGATCTGAAAGAATTCTGTCCCACTCACTATTCTAATTTCTTTGAGCTTCCAACTCCTCATCCATAGAATGGGGCTATGATACCTATGTTGCAGATAGGCTCGTTTGGAGATTTGGAATCATGTAGGTAAAGTGTCACACAGTTGATGCTTAATCATAGTATTTAACAATGTAGTAATACTATAGGATTCCTCATTTTATATAGTTACTCATCCATCACTGCCCCATTGCTCATTTTTGTTTTAATTTTTTTTTTATCAGAATGGAACTCAAATTCTAGGCAAGACTTTTAAAATTATATTTTCCTATATTTGTGAATAAACACTGTATGCATTTCCTAGGGCTACCAGAACGAAGCACCACAAACGGCGTGGCTTACAACAGAAATCTACTGTCTCACAGTTCTGGAGGCTAGATTTGGAAATCAAGCCCTCAGCAGGGCCGTGTTTCCTCTGAAACCTGTCAGGGAGAATCCTTCCTTGTCTCTTCTCTGCCTCCGAAGGGTGTCGGCAGGCAATCCTTGGTGTTCCTCGGCCTGCGATGGCAACACTTGAATCTCTGCCTCCATTGTCACATGGTTTTCTCTCCTTGTGTGTCTATGTTTCTGTGTCTCTTCTCTTCTTATAAGGACACTGGTTGGGTTAAGAGCCCACCTACTCCAGTATGAACTCATCTTAAATAATTACATCTGCAACAACCTTATTTCCAAATAAAGTCACATTCTGAGATACTGGGGCTTATGACTTCACCATACCTTTTGGGGATATATAATTCTACCCATAATAGATAGTAATAAACCCATCATATAAAATATTTAAGTTTCATGATACCCATCTCTTCCTTCAAGAATGTCTCTTCACAAAGAGTAAGGATCCATCACATACATATCCCTTTGTCCAATTCCCTCTGGAAAAATTTTCCTCTCATAAGGGACAATTTCTCCCTAAAGTCCTAATTCTAACTTAAGTCAAAATGACATTATGACTTTGCAATCTGTTGCCACTTCCCTTCTAATACAAAGGCCTCTTGCTATTTGATTTTCTTATAAAGTACGTAGCAAATCACTTGACCCTTTCTGAGCACTATCGGTTCATTACAATCAGTGCTATTTCTTTGAGTTCATGACACAACTGTAAAAATCATGCTCACTGGTCACATGAGCCTCTTAGGCATAAAGTCTCTCCAGTAATTGTCTCCCATTTTCTACATCTCAATCAAACTATGATGTCTTTGAAGTCCCACTTTTTGTGTTTTTTTACTTAACAGTCATAACATGAATTGTATGAGATGCTGTAATCAAAACTATATAATAAGAGGCCCAAAAATGTATTTTTCAAGTATTATTTATAACCATTTTTTTAGTTATATTTTATATCTTTACTTCATTTCCATCTCCAGCTGCATCCTTTCTGTCGTTCCCCTTACAACAAAACTCCTCGGAGAGTTGTCTCTACTCAGTGTCTGTGGTTTCTCTCCCCCTCTACTCTTTTGAACTCTCTCTAAGTTTTATCCCCATCAAATGACCTTATCCCATCTCACGGTATTAAACATCATCTATATGCTAATAATGCTCAACTATTTCACAGACCTGAATCTCTCACCGTATATTCTGACATCTCTGCTTTAATGTCCAAAGTAGACATTCAAAGGCATCTCAAATTTAGCATGCACAAAACTGAATGACTACATTTACCACCACTCCTAGGGGTAGGACCGGGGAGGGGAATGTTTCCCTGCTGTAATTGTCCCAATTTTAGTTAAATGTCAAATTCTAATTCTAACACAATCAGCCCAAAATGTTGGGGTTATCTTTTACTCCTATCTTTTTTTCACACTCCATATGAAGATTGTCATACTATCTTGTTGGCTCCAACTTCAAAATATCCTTAGGTGTTTGCCACTTCACCACCATGATCAAAGTCAACATCATATCTGCACACCATCATTGAGACAGCCTCTCAACTAGTTTCCCCGCTTTTTCCATTGCCACACTGAAATATATTTTAAAAACAACAAAGGGATCCTGTTGAAACATAAGTCAAGTTGTGTCATCTTGCTGTTCAAAAAATTCCAATGATTTTCCATTTCTCTTAGTGCAAAAGCCCACACCCCTACAATGACCTAGAAGGCATATACAATCAACTACGAAGGTAATTGGTTGCTCATTGCTCATCTAACCTCACCTCAACTATGAAGGTAATTGGTTGCTCATTGCTCATCTAACCTCACCTCAACTACGAAGGTAATTGGTTGCTCATTGCTCATCTAACCTCACCTTCTACCCTCTCCATCTGGTTTTCTCCAACAGCCACATTGACCTCCTTGCTATTCCTGGAAGGCTTCCAGCACAGTCCTACCTCAGAGCTTTGCATTGTCTATTGCCTTTGCCTAGGAGCCTCCTTGCTTAGGATTCTCAGATAGTCCCCAGATAGAGCTCTGCCTGTTCCCTCCAGGTGCTTACTAGAACATCATGATCTCAGTCCTTTTTACCCTGACACCCTATCGAAAATGTCACCCACATCCCTCAACATTTCGTACTCCCAATTTTGCTTTATTTATATTTTCTTTTAGCAATTATCACTCTCTAACATAGTATATATATTTTACCTATTTGTCTTTCATATTTCTGTGTTTATCAGCTAGAATATAAGTTCATGAGGACAAGGAATGTTTTCTATTTACTTCATTACTGTATCCCAGTGCCAAAAATAATGTCTGAAATATAATGGTGCTGAAAAATTGTTTGGAATGGTCTGTTTTATTGACCAACATATCCCAGAATTTGGAATAGAACATGACACATAGATGCCAAGTAAATATTTTTGAATGAATGAATGAATGAATATGCTAAACTACCTACTGTATTGTCTTGCACTTAATAACAATTTGATAAATATTTGTTAAATTTTTAAATGAATATTTCAAATGTTTTCAAAAATAAATTTTACTTGATTTAATCAAATGATAATTATTTTCTTAAGAATTAAGTCTAGGGGCCAGCACTGTGGCCTAGTCGTTAAGTACAGCATGCTCTGCTTCAGCAGCCTTGGTTTGGTTCCCAGCCATGGACATACAGCACTCATTGGCTGCCATGCTGTGGTGGTGATCCACATACAAAGTAGAGGAAGACTGGCACAGATGTTAGCTCAGGGTGAATCTTCCTCAGCAAAAAAAAAAAAAAAAAAAATTGGATATTTAAAAAAAAATTTTTTAGGTGGTGTTCCTCTCTGTTATTTTGATTTGTCTCTAAAATTAGAATGATTATATTTCTTTATTCTATAGAATAAATACCTTTAAAATTTAATTATCAAGAAAATTATTATAAACACTAAAATATGTTGTATTAAAATCACATGGAGATAGCAATGTTGTTATGTGACATTATAAGAGAAAAAGCTACTTTAGCTGAAAAAAAAATCAGAGATTCTAGGAACATCATATAAAACAAAATAAATGAAATTTCTATCTGAAGAATATCCCTGAAATAACATCTCTGTTTCTTCAGTAACATTCATTTCACCATCTCCACACTTTTATTCTTATTCGGTATGATGGTATTTCAGACATGAATTTATAGCAGTGGATTTAAAGAGATACAATGACAAAAACTAAGGCTAAATTAACAAAATAAGCAATCATATGCTTGCTTTCTTAATTAAAAATTCTATTTATACAGAGTAGTGAGTGTCTCAGGACATTTAAATTCTATTTTATTTCTTGTTATAGTAATCATAAAAAGTGAAATAAGCATTGATCGTATTTTCCATTCCCTGTATGAAATGTATCCCGTTGCTGAAATGCCTATTCTGGAAGCATATTGCCCTAAACATTTACTCAACCAAATCCACTCACTCTACTAAAATAAGTTTGTTTGGAGACGATATAGAGACAAGATACACATAACCTATGATTAATAGGTGCTACTGAATGTTTATCTTGAGAATTTAGTGCCATAACTGATTTTTATTTAATCCCAATATTCTAGTGATCTCATTTTATAAACCTTTGCTGTAGGAAAAGAAGGGGGAAAAAGTATTCTATAGCCTAGTCAGAGAGGTATCTCTTTTGGTGTGTTTTATATGCAAAACAGGGAACAGTGATGACCTAGAAAAGGGGAAAATGTATTCTAAAATGCAAAGTGAGTGAAGAATGTGCAATAGGAACCAGATGAGTTTCTCAAGGCACAGACATTTTTTCAATCACAAAGTTAATACCAGGTTGTTGTTTAAAAACCAAAAAGAACAATATAGAATCACACATAGAAAAAAATTAAAATTCTCCTTCTCAATCCCTGCAGCCATGCCCATCTCTGCGATTTAACTTCCTTCTCTGGAGCTAACCATTGTACACAATTATATCCTTCTAGAACTCTTCCTATGTATATATTTTGTATATTTCTTAATAAACAAGTTTAACGCTATTTTACATCAAAGGTATTTCCAAACAATTCTTACGCCAAAAAAGAAAATGTTTTGGCAGACCTCAGAAGCCACGCCAGCCAAATAATTAAGCAACTTACACATTATATCCAGCACTTTTCAAGAGAAGGCAGTAGTGAAATATGAGCAATGTAATAGCATTAACTTGTCAAAAACAACATTATTATTCCCTTTGTAAACAAAATTCATCAAAATCTACATGGTGAAGAATTGCACAAGCAAGTCAATGCCACGAGAATCCATTCTCAGTGCTCATTTCTCCAGTGGCCACAGAGAGCATGGCTTGCAATGCACCATAGAACACAGAGCCCTGACAGTTTGGGAACAACAGGAGTCAAAAAAGACCTGGTTTTGTCACTTGTCAGGAGAAATATCCACATTCTGTCATTAGATACATACATGATGGAATAAACAAAAAAGTATTTTAAGGTAATTGGTGTGGATTTTCAAAATCAGATTTGTCTTACAGATTGATAATTTGACTTAATAAGCAAGAAGATATAGGTGATCTCCCCAGTTGCTAATTTTATCCAGCAACGATAACCTCATTCCTCTGCCTTCTCTAATACATATGCTCCTGCCTGATGCACGAGATTCTCTTTTAATCAAAAAAAAAAAAAATGGCACATTTTGGTAGGGGTGGGGACTTCCCATTTCAAGGTTACACGTAGAACCTCCTCTCACTAATTATGTTCTAACATCAGAGACTACGTGCAAATAAATCTTACTTTCCTTGGACAATACTCAGATCACCTTAATTGGAGTTTGGTATTCCAAAGTAGGTAACACTTCTATTTCTTGGGCTTTTACTATAAACTAGGCTTTCTCATTTAATTTTAATGACAGTCCTAAAAGAATACTGTTATTAATCCTGCTTTAGAAATGATGAAACTGTGGCTTACAGAGGTTGAATAACTTCCTCAAAGCAAAACAAGAAGTAAGTGGAAAAGCCAAGACTCAAAATCAGGTCTTTCTATTTCCGAAGCCATTCTTTTACTAGGGTATTCTTTCAATCCATAACAATAATATTCTGCTTCCAAAACTTCTCATCTACCCATTTATAGATATTTATTTGAATTAAATTACTTTTTGATGATGCTCATTTTGCATGAAACCATTCATTGATACCAAGTTTCCTAAATATCTTCTAAGAATTATATTAATTCCAATAACTTTGTTGCTGCTTCCTATGTACTGATCACAAGTACCAAGGTAGAACCAGGTAAAAAATTTTCCAAGAATGTACAGACCATCTGTACAAAGAAAGAAAAGAGTCACCACAGTGTGTGCTTGACACAGATCTCACACTAGTTCCAATTATTCCTACCTGAGTACAGGTTACATATGGGATCAGGAATTAGGAGAATGAGACTTTCCAAACCACTAGGTTTATAGAGGTCTAAAGCTGTCAATGGTAGCTGCTAAAAACTGTCATGTGTTACATAGGTATCTATCCAAACGAAACAAAAATATATGTCTACACAAAAATATGTACAAAAATGTTCATAGCAGCAACATTCATAATAGCCAAAAAGTGGAAACAACCCAATGCCCATCAACTGATGAGTGGAGTGGTTATCTATACAACGGAATATCATTTTGCCATATAAGGAAATGAAGTGCTGAGAAATGCTAGAGTACTGGCTTTCTCTCCTGTGAAAGAAGCTAGTCACAAAAGATTACCTACTATATGATACCATTTCCATGAAATGCCAGGAATAAACAAATCTTTGGAGACAGAAAGTAGATTGGTAGTTGCCTAGGGTTGGGGAGAGTGACAGCTAATGGGTACAAGATTTCCTTAGGAGTGATGAAAATGTTCTAAAATTAGAATACGGTGGTAGTTACACAACTCTGCAAATATATTAAAAACTATTACATTATATACTTTGCTGTCACCCTTTCAGGATGATCAACAAACTGTGCTGATGCTAAAGATGAATCAACTTTTCAGGGTAGCCACAAGACAGTTTTCCTTGCACAATGTTCAGTGCATCCTTGCATAGACAATGAGTGGTCTACATGTTGATTTGACTCTCACTGGGCTCTCTAGTATTGGAAAGATGGGTCTTGATGTGGTAGTCTCAAGGCAGCCTTCCGGAGTTGATTGGGGACCTTTGAGTCTCTTCATCTGTTCTTCTTCTATGATATAAACTTCACACTTTTGGTACTCAAAACATCCAGGTTCATTTATTTCAAAGCTATAGGTTGTGTTATACTTGTCACAAGTTTATTTTGAGATTCACAGTGAGGAATTACTCAGCAGTTTTGCAATATCAACCATACCTTGAGAGCAGGGCATATAGAAAAGTCCCGGCTGATGTCTGAATGGTAATAGGAAGTTCAGGAGGAAAACAGAAGCTTTGGAGAGTAAAGATTGAAGGTATCTTATTGGAGCAAAAATGTATGACTTCTAAGACTGACTTCACCCATAAAATCTACTAACCAATGAACAAATGATTGCCATGACTTTCTTAAAAATGTGTTGTGTGGCACGGACACAGACTGATTTTAAGTGCAGTGAGGGTGGAATCTTGGCTCTAGCTCTTATATGTATCAGAAAAAAAACATGTATAGACTTCTTAAGGCAAGGATTTTTTTTTAAAGTGAGATTTAATGATGCTACAGGAAATCGAAATTCTCCTCCTGTTTCCCTTCCTCATTAGTATTCCACAAACCTTCGGTGTTTTTATTCATCCGCTCATCCATTAGATTTTGAGCTCCTGGTGAGTAGCAAGCCTTTCTTCTAGAGCCTGAATAATTATCACAGATGCTTAGACAGTATTCAGAAGACAAGGGCTGCTGTTAAAGGTACTGCCTTGTTAATTGATTAACCCAGCTCACAGAGCCACTGTAACAACAAACACTGCACTCCGAATGAGCTCCTGTGTTTGCTTACTTATTGCAAAAACTTCCTTTGGAGTTATTTGTAATTCAAATTTAAGCCAGGATACTAAAGAAAAAGAATAGCTCTAAAGTCTTAGAAGACTATACTATTAAGTAAAAACTTTCTCATTTTCCATAGGACAAATAGTCGCGCTAAGTAATAAAAGCATAGCAGGAATGAACGGCTTAACAGTTCGCTCCTTCACTGTGTCTATCCCTTGGTATTTAAATCTTGCCCATTTTTAAACAAACAAGCATAAAACAAACAGAAAGTCTCAATGACCTCCTTTCTCCTCAAGCTGGAGTCCTCTCTCCATCCTCTGTTTCACAAACTTTCTGAAACACTATCTACATTGCAATACTTCCATTTCCTCACAGCTCTCATTATCTCACCCAAACGGTTCTAAGAGCTTCAGAATACAACTGACATCTTCAGATCTCATCTTCTTTGACTTTTCAATGTCTATTTCTGCTGTGGGCCATTCCCTCCTTTTTAAAATTTTCTTTTCAGGACCGGCCTGGCAGCGTAGCAGTTTAGTTCGCGCACTCCACTTCAGCGGCCCAGGGTTTGCAAGTTCAGATCCCAGGTGCGGACATATACACCACTTACCCACCCATGCTGTGGCAGGCTTCCCACATATAAAACAGAGGAAGATGGGCACGGATGTTAGCTCAGGGCCAATCTTCCTCAGCAAAAGGCGGAGAATTAGTGGCAGATGTTAGCTCAGGGCTAATCTTCCTCAAAAACAAAAATTCTCTTTTCAAAATATTCTTTTCTTGGCCTCCTTGACACACTCTACTACTTTCTATATCTCTGGTTACCGAAAGTCTTCTTTGCAATATTGTCTTGCAGAAACTACGCACTGAGGAATCTGATATCTTAGATGGTTTCATACATGCCCATGGCTTCAGCTACCTTTGACAGGTCAGTGGGTCTTTCTCAGTGCAGGCCCACCATTCTAGCACCACATCAGTACATGCTACTCTGCACAATATCTCCATGTGGTTGTCTCCAAGGCTTTTCCTGAATATTTCTCAAATCTGTTGTACCTTCCACTGCTGATCCAACTGTGTACTGCCCACTTCTTTCTTCAGGACTACCTTACATTCCCAATGGTTTGCACACTCATTGTTGCCCCCTCTCCATGCCTGGCCTCCTAACTGTAGATTGTATAATCTTTCCATAAAAGCAAATCTGATGACATCAGCCATCCCACCCTCTCCTCTACCCTACAACACACATTAAAAACCCTTCCTGACATCTCAATGCTTTGAACAAAAAGACTAAACATTTCCAGGGCCTGGTTACCTCTCTGGGCTCGTCTCAATTCGTTCTCTGTCTGAATGGCGGCACTTCAGCCAAGGGCATTTTTTCAGTTCCTTGAATGCTCCGCCTTCCCTTCCACCTCCAGGCTTTTGAGCAGGCTGCTCCCTCTGTCAGCAGTGTCCTCCTTCCCTATTATCCCCTTGGTAAACTCTGACTCCTTCACGTGCCACTTCCTCAGAAGAACATTTCACGACCTCTGCTGTGTAACAAATTACCACAAACATAGAGGCTTAAAACCACACAAGCTTATTATCTCACAGTTGCCATGGGTCAGGAGTCTGGGTACGGGTTAGCTCAGTCCCCTGCTGAGGGTTGCACCACACTGAAATCAAGGCGTTGATGTGTCCAGCCTTATCTAAGGCTCAAGATCCTATTCCAAGTCCCATCATGTTGTTGGCAGAATCAATTTCCTTGTGGTTATAAGGCTGAGGTACTCATTTTCTTGCTATCATCAATAAGTGAATGGATAAACAAATCACGGTGTATCTGTACAGTTGAATACCATTCAGCAATAAAAGCAGTGACCTATTAGTACACATAATAATACGAGTGAAACTCAAAACTATTCTGAGTGAAAAAAGCCAGACAGTAAAGAATACATACTGCATGGTTATATTTATATAAATGTCTAGAAAACATAGTCTATCATGGCAGAGAGCAGATGGGTGGCTACCTGGAGACGGGGCAGGTAGAAGTTATGGCAGGCATGAGGAAACTTTTGGGAGTACTGTATGTATTCGTGATCAAATTGTAAGTTTTAAATACATGCAGGTTATTATAAATCAATTATTCCTCAGTGAGTTGTAAGAAAGAATCATCATCATCACCACCAACAACACATCAGATGTCTTTTATGCCTTAAACCACTTTGCTTTCTCTCATTTGAGCTTCTTTTGAGTGTCTGGTGTTTCTCAGCTCCCGAGACATGGTCTTGGGGGGTACCCAAGGCTGCCAGACAATCAACCTTTACGTGAAATCTCAATTAGAACATTGATAGAGCCTGAGGACATTTTGGAGAATTGATGAACATGTTTTAAACATATCTGGTAGACTTTCATCTCTACTAAAGAGACCATTTTTATACGCCTGTAAATTAAAAGTCACATTGAACCAAAAACAGAGTATGCTACAAGGCTTTGCTGAAGGTAACAATGAAATCAAATTCAATTTTTAAGATTTATGTCATAGTGCCCACAAATCAATTCAAACTAAGCTAAGGGCTTTACAAGCATATACCCAATAAATTAATTATAATTGAAGTCAAAGCTGTATGTTTTCTGGAACTATTGAGAAGAGCAGAACTAGAAATGCCAAAATGTTATCACAGTGCTACACTTGAACCTGTTTATTTGATTCAAATGGTTCAAGTCCCTGCCCCTAGTCCTGCTTTCCATGTTACAGGTAAAAGGATGCCCTCGGTTTGTGGACATCTCAGTGGAGCTCCCATTTGATGAGATCTTGGTAGAGGAAAATTAATATAATTCCCTAATAACAGCAACTGATTAAATCCTCATTAGAACCATACTGGGCTTCTAAGCACCACAGTTAGCAGAGTGCAGTTTCACTTCCAAAATCTGAAGAAAAATACCTATAGCAAAGAAAACTAGTTACTGTCAACTACACAAACGAAAGTACTTGAATACCGCAGCATGCACGCAATTAGCTAATAAACTTCAACTCAATAATTATCTGAAATTAGGAAAGCAGAAAAGAAAGAAAAGAATGTGCTGCATACCAACTCCACATTTTCCCCTAAAAGCCTTGCTCTCCAGTGGTGACAGTCACAACATGTTTGGGAAAATGCTATTGGACCTTGTGGAGTTAACGATATAGTGTGGGTCTCAGCTGGGAGGAGTGCTTAAAGCAGAGTCATAAGAATATTGAGGTAATTGTGCTCAACACCGGGGAAAAGAAGAAAAACAGCGAGATGTTGAAAATAATACATTTTAATGGAAAGAAACATAAAACAAACTTCACAATGGTGCCCCGTTAATGTGTTTACGATAGCTGTTAATTTTGAAAAGGTAAGTGGACAGTTTATAGCATATTCAGAAGTAGAAAGTAAATGTTAAGAAGGGCTATTTGGGGATAACAGAAAGTATGGTACTAAATCTTAAAGTAATAGCTGCTTAAAATCTTGCCATTTTCCAAATTTAGTCTAAGACCTAGAAAACTTTAACAGCTCGAAACCTGTGAGCGTCGTTAGGCAGATGAAAGAACCGGCCACAAATTTGGCCTTTTTAATCAGGATAAGGGATTCTGCGCAAGTTAAAGATATCAAACAGCGGAAACAAAGAATTATTAAAATATGAAATGAATAGAATCATAAAAGTCACAGAAGTTTAGATCTGGGAAGACCTTTACAGGTGATATAGTACAACTCCCTTTTCACACAAATAGAAAAAACAAGGCTCAAGCGATTATGTGCCTTGCTCAAAAGCACATAGCACAACGCATTTACAATCATCACTTTCTAAAAATGATTTAAATGCCTGGAACACAGGAAACTGTCAATACATAATTGCTGAATGAATATATAAATAAGTGCTTTAGCCTTTTCAAAACCTATTTATTAAACATTTAGTTATGCATAGCTATCTAGTAGGCAATTAATGCCAACCTGCATATTAATTAAGATTTTTCAAATACATAATACTATTTAATTATTTATTTCATAACACAATATTTGTAACCAGTATGGCCGAGACCAGGGTCCCTGAGTCTGAGAGCAGTCACCTAGTAGCTCCAAGGTCACCAAGGGAAACATGCCCTGAAGGTAAGGTGTGCTTTGGATCTGAATCCCTCTGTAGTCTACTTGTGAAGTGTGCTGGACCATGCCCAAGTCTTGGGCATCCTTCTGCTCTTAGTGGCCTGCCCCATACCTTCTTTACTCAGTCCTCGTCTTAGTCTCCACCAGAGAAATGCGAGACGCCAAGAGCAGGATTCACAAAACAGGGATTTCAAGAAGAGCACGTCAGATAGACAAAGGAAACGTAAGGAGAAAGAAGTGGAAAGGCTTCAGAGCACATAGGATTGATATCTATTTATGAGTAAATTGACGAATCTAGTTCTTCTAAAATGCGATGAAGCCAGAAAAACACTGACATTGTATCTTAAAGTTCTTAACACACTGTTCATATGGCCTGGAAAAGCACTGTGCTAGTTTGCTAAGGCTGCTGCAGCAAAGTAACTGCAAACTGGGTGACTTAGAAATTTATTGTCTGAAGTCTGAACTCAAGATGCTGTTTCCTCCTGAGACTGTGGGGGATTGATTCCCGGCCTCTTCTTCGGCTTATAGACGGCCATCTTCTACCTGTGTCTCTTCACAGGGTCTTCTCTCTGCATGTGTCTGTCTCTGTGACCAAATTCCTCCTTTTTATAAGGGCACCAGTTATATTGCATCAGGGCTCACTCTAATGACCTCATTGTAACTTGATGACATCTGCAAAGACACTGTCTCTAAGTAAGTTCGTGTTCTGAGGTACTGGGAGTTTGGACTTCAACGTATCGTTCTAGGGGGAGACGATTCAACCCACAAAACATGAATTACTTAACAAGTAAGATTCAGTTTTTACTTTTTTCACTTGAAAGGCATAAACGAAATTGTCAAGTGGCTCTAAGATGACGTCTTTACCTTCAGAACTAGCTATTATGTTGCATTAATGGTTTGAGTAGGGAAGTTGTGCTTTCTGAAAACTTGCTCATCTCTAATTTGCCATTGACTCTGTGTCTGTACTCAAGAAAGTAGCTTTATGTGGTCCATGAAAATCAATCTTCAAACGGATGATGGCGAGAGAGTCTTGTATTTTAATTTTCTGCTTGTTTCACAAGATTTTGGGTTTATGTAACAGCTAAGAAACATCTTTCTTCTATTGTTAATGCTTTCATTTAGGTGCAAATGGCAGAGAACATACTTTTTGTAGTGATGAGAATCTTGCTCAGCAACAAAGAAAAAATGTGTTTTCCAACTTTTTACAGAGTGCTAGAAATTTGAGAAAGTTGCAGCACATCTATTTGCAAAATATTTAAGAATTATAAACAGGGTAGCACAGTGGTTAAGAAGATGGCTTTGGAGTTTGATTGATCCAGATTAAAAAATCTGGCATTTGCTAATTGAATGACCTTGAACAATTATCCAACTTCACCATGCCTCAGTTTACGGTTCAATACATTTGTGATAATAATACGGACTTCACATGCATACTGTGAGAATTAAATTAGAAAATGTTCATAAAATACTTACAGTAAACACTTGGCTCATACAAGCCTTCTATCAGTGATAGCTCTTATTATTAAATAAAGAATGAGAGTTGGGAAACTAAATTACAATATAAGTTGAGACATATACTAATAAATAAGATTCAAAACTTGTGATGGCACTCAAAAGTAAAACAATTTGGAACTAGATCCCTTTCATTTCACATTTCCTTCTTTTTTTTTTTTTAAATTTTTTGAGAAAGATTAGCCCTGCACTAAATGCTGCCAATCCTCCTCTTTTTGCTGAGGAAGGCTGGCCCTGGGCTAACATCCGCGCCCATCTTCCGCTACTTTATAAGTGGGACACCTACCACACCATGGCGTGCCAAGCAGTGCCATGTCCACACCCAGGATCCGAACCGGCGAACCCTGGGCCCCAGAGAAGCAGAATATGAGAACTTAACCACTGCGCCACCAGGCCAGCCCCTCACATTTCCTTCTTAATTACAACAATTTCCTCAAGCAACACATAAATCATTTTCACCTAGATTGTCAATTTGAAGCCAGTCGCTTGTATTCACTTTCCAAAACAAAACTTCTTAACCAATATTCCCTTATTTTTATTGGTAATTTTCTATCACAGGCACAGTAATTATAAAGTCATATATTTCTAGACATTGGTCTTAGAGACAATTTTGCCCAACACTTTTATTTTACTGATGAGAAAATTGATATCCAAAAAAGGTAAGTGGTTTTCTTAATGTTACATATTTAGCTCGTAATCAACTGAGGTTTTTTGATTACCAATCCTACAATCATTGAAGGGCAGTAATGCTTCAAAATAATGCTAACATGTATTAGAGCGGGCAAATAGTGTTGAACTTCCAAATGTTCTCACTTAATTTTCCACCAAAGAATAAGATTTCACTGAATTTACCAATTAGAAAGTAATTACATCACCAACACCTGGTATCATTTAAAGGGTCCCCATGTAGCAAAAGCTTATGAATACCTGCTTTTGGGGCACATAAACAGGTATAAACTATCCTATCCAACTGAAACTTAAAATTAAGCCATATTAACTTTGATTTAGTTAAAAAGTAAAGACACTCCTGAACTGACAGTGTAACAAAATGAAATTAAGTTGGTGTGCAGCCATTGGCTACATCCGTCTGATTGATCAACATGACAAACTCACTAAAAGATAAAGTAAGAGACGAGAACGATTTTTAAGATAATCAGATCTGTCCATATTAAGTCCTCTTGGAGACAGCCAGACCCACAGTGCCTTGCATTATTTGTTTGTTTTTTCACTGATCAAGAGGTTAAAAAGAAACTGATGTAATTTCTATTGACAAGATTTCTAATCACCCTTGCATCTCTGTTTGCCCAAGGGTTTTGAAAATAATAGCTAGAAGAACTCCTGAGATGATGAAAATTTAAGTAGTGATACTAATTTTGGGAGGATCTGTCTTCTTTGGAAAGAAGAAGTGGGTAGGAGAGAATAGCCTGGTTCTTGTCAAAGACATGCTTCTAGGATAGGTAAATTGTTGACATTCCAGACACCTTTCCCAGTGTTAGAGGAATTGCAGAGGGTAGATATTAACAGAAGGAGCAGTCAGAAAGGAGCAGGAGAGAGTTAGAGAAGAGCTCAGTTGAGAAATAGTGTAAGTGGGTGCCAAAGGCTCATAGGGGTCATGTCACAGCTTTAACTATGGGCTTACGATTGTGGAATGGCTGCCTGGGCAAACCTGTTAGAGGAAACAAACAAACAAAAACTCTATGTTGAATTGAGGGAAACAACACAATTTGTGAAACAAGAGCTTGAATTGGGGCATAGCATCACCAACCTATTTGGTTCATTTTTTTGTTGTGTTTAGACTTTACTCCTTGCCACATTTTATCTATAGATGTGTTCATAGTGCGTGGGTAGACTCAGCCTTGTTTACAGAGCAATAGAAATGGAAGCTGGATCTAGATGGCTGCATTTTACCCTTAAAAAAATACAGCCAGATGCGTATTGATCTCTGAATTTAAGATCTTCCTAGATAACCTCCTTATTAATTTGGTCTGGTTGCCCTGAGGGCCTGCTGGAGCTATCTTTCTGAGACACTGTTCCATGTTTCTTGGATCTGCTTTTCTCTCATTGTGATTTATTTCCTTATTTTGTTGGATAAAATCTTCTAATAGCTACCTGTGAGAAAGGGTGCATGGGAAGTTATTTTTTTAGATCATTTATGTCTTAAAATGTATTTCTTTAACTTTATACTTTGACTGATAACTTAGCTGATTATAGAATTTTAGGTTGGAATTCATTTTCTTTTGAAATTTTGAAGCTTTTGCCTCATTATATTCTAGGTTCAAGTGTTGCTGCTGAGAAGTTTATTATCATTTTGATTCTTTATCCTTTCTATGGGACATATTTTTATTCTCTTTGAAAGCTTTTAAGATTTTTTATTCCCATTATCTGAAATGCTGAGTTAGTGTCGGTCTTTTCTCACTGGCGATGCTGGGCTCTCAGAAGTCTCATTCGAGCTGGAAACTTATGCTATTCAAGTAAAGAATATTTATGATTATTATTATTAATACAGTTCCCTTATTCTCTTTTATTCTAGATCTCCTATTATTTAGGCGTTGGATGTTTCATATTGATCCTTGTTGTATTGATTAAATTTTAATTTATTTGTACTCTTCTATTTTCAGTCTCTGTTTTTGGTTTTACTTTTCGAAATATATCTTTGCTATTATATTGCAAAATTATGTTTAATTTTTTGATATCAGGTATCGTATTTTTATTTTTAAAAAGTTCTTTTTTCTTGTTATTTGCTTGCTGTATTTTTTATAGCGTTCTATTAGTCAATACATGTAATACCTTCTTTTGTCTCCAAGGAAACTGACCATAGTTCTGATGTTTCCTTGTATTCCCAGTATTATCTCTGTTTTGTTCAAATTCCTTTTCATCTCTATAGTTGTTTTCATCTCTGTCTTTCAAGAGGCATTTTTCCTAAAATTAGTAAAACACTGATAGGGAACCCTTTATGCTTGGGCAGGACTTTGTAACAGTTAGACTTCACCATAGAGGGATGGGTCAGGGGATTTTTCCAAATAGTAGCAACAGATTTTTCTTTTTCCCTTTGATATTATTTGATTTCTCCAAAGAAGAATCTTCCGGTCCTCTGGTAGGGATATGTGTCTTTACAGTATTCCTGAAACGGAGGGGTACAATGTTGCTGAAGAGTTTCATTTCAGTTTGTGTAATTTCAATTAATTCTCCTCTTTTCAGGATGGTGCCTCTTCTTTGACTTCAATGTGCCAGGTGTTCCCTGGTGCCAAGCCTCTCTAGTTCAATTTTCATGCAGAATCCCCAATATCCCGCTGGGGTAGGAGAAGAATTGCCTGGCTTCATGGCATGAGATCCACACTGAACTCCACATGAACTTCCAGATAATGTCACTGCTTTCTGCCACCTGCCTCCCCCTGCTTTCAGCAACAAGTGCGGTGTCATGTTGCTGAGACTTTTCCTAAGTCTGATAGGCATTGGCTTGTTTCTCTGTTATATCCCTTATAGTATGTTGTCCTTCACTACCTACATGAGTTTAACTTGTCTGATAAGGATGTGGGCATTTAGCATAACATGAACCTAAGATTTGAAATAATAGACTGAAGGGAAAGAGAGCATTACTTGGAGGGAAATATCATGAATAGAGTCAAGTAGCTGAAATGAATGTGGGTTATATGTATGTGTTGGAAGTATAGGGGGCAGATGCAATGGGAAAACCAAAATGATGAAAAAAGAAGAGTTCCTTTGAGGTACAGTGAAAGATGGTCCAATGAGAGCCAGTTACTCAGGGACCTTGAAGGCTGAGATGCAGAATTTGAAATAGGTTCAAAAGACAGGAGAGGGCCATGAACAACTCTGATTTGTGGTAAATGTTTCACGAGATTGGATAGGGAGGCAGCGGCATCATGAAGTGCCTTTTCCATAAGCCACGTTAGGGGTAGTGACAGCAATAGTGGGACTGGAAAATCCCAAGTGAAATGGATATTAAAGATGAAAGAATGATATTGAAATAAGCTCTCAAGAACCCCAGATTCTAAGAACTATGTGCTAGGCATTTCCCTGTTATTGTAAGGTCCCTCTAAAATGAAGAACAAAATTAAAGGATCAAAGATTAGTCTTTATGATTCCGAAATGTCTGCATGAAAAGTAGAGTGTTATTCAATTGTCCAAACATTTCTGTGGACAACCATCTAGCTAAGAACTGAAAGATGGACACGAAAATTACACAGTAATGATAATAGCATATTTATAAATGCTTATGTGAAAGACCACAAGAAAAGAGAATATCTCATGGCTTTAGAAGAGAAAATCTTTCCATATGCAGAAAGAGTTCTCAAATATATCCCATAGACCTGGCATAGAAGTGATACTGAAATAATTTTATTATAAAAATAGGTTTGGGATGGACAAAGTTAATTCTTAAAATGCTATCTGGCATAAGAGGATTGATTGCTAGTATAGTTTTGGACATTTGGTTATTACTCAACAATGCTTATTTGATTATGAATAAAATTAAATTGATAATTATAGACCTATACTGGTTTTACAACAACAAAACAGATTTGAGGTTAGGCAGATTCTAGTACGAAAAAGATGAACAATTACAGGAAGATTTTCTCTTGAGTTTGGTGCCTTTGGAGATGTTCTGGCAAAAATCCTACTTCAGGTATAAACTTCTGTTTCTTAAAATATGCTTTTGCTCTGGCCAAACCAAAACTTTTCTCCTGAAATTACAATGGTAATTTAGACAGACACGGTATAATTACTAAGTTAGCATTTGATGGGAACATTCAGACCAACAACTCTGTTCCCAGGGCAAATAACCCTCAGTTATTTATGGACCTGAGTGCAGGTGCTCAGGTTACTCTCATCTGAAAGGCGGCTGTCTCAGCAATTTAGTGTCTCTTGCCACCACCGCGGGACATTGATTAGTTTGATACTGAAAAAGAAAATGCCACCTACGGAATAATTAGTTCCATTTCTTCATTGGTGGGCAATAGGGTATCTGCTCCTGGCCTAGCTTCATGGGGGGGAGAAGGCCAACTCACAATCTGTTCTTCCTAGTTGCCTCCTGTCATGCTCTTCTCCCCACCCCCATGCACAACCAGAGTCCTGGCTGAGCTGCAGCAGTCTGCTGCCTCCAGAGGAGTCTGCTTACCTCGGATGCAGAGTCACTTGGAATTTTACAGATAGAAAGAACCTAGGAGTAAGCTATAGTGAAGGCCTATTTTGAGCAGACATGTTAGTCAGGTGAAGTCAGGCATCAATATCACCCCAACTTCCTCTCCTGGTCAACCCCCCGTTGTTAAAGGATGCATCTAGTTCACTTTTTACATCACCCCAAAAGCTTTCTTCCTGAAATTTATCTTTGAAAAACATCAATATGATCATTTCACTTCCTAAAGCTTGTCATGGGCGTCATCTCACTTTTAGGATTAAAATTTAAAATTATTATCTTGACTTAAAGGACCAACCTGCGTGATCCAGCTGCTGACCCCCTGGGAAGCCTCATCCCTCATCACTCTCCACTTTAGTCAGTCTGCTCTGGCCAGACAGTTTGTCTTGCTTACTCCAGGCTCTATGCTCCTTCTCGCCTTGCAGGAGCTGCTCTCACATTAGAGAGTGACCCCACCCCGTTTCCACTTGACTAATTCTTACTCACCTTCAGATCTCAGACTATGCCACCTCCCAGGGAGGACATCTTTCACTGCCAAGTTTGATTAGATTCTGCTAATAAACTCTCTGATCCATGCTGTATTTCTTCTCCATGGCACTTAGCAAAATTGTTGTGATATAGTTAATTGGTATATAGTTGTTTGTTTACTGTATATCTCTCCTACCTTATGGTAAGCTCCATGAGAACAGGGACTGCATCTTCTCTGTCACTACTGCACCCAAAAATCTCAGCATGGTGCCCCACATATAACCACATAATGAAAGCTCACTAAGTATTTGGTGAATCTAGGATGGCACCAAATCCTTACATACCCTACCAGGTCCTGGAAGGATAGAAATATTGTTAATATCCAAACCTCCTCTCCAACCTAAGAACTGAGCTCCCTAGACCTCATTTCTAATGGCTACCTGCATTATTCCTTGTCGTGACAGGAGAGGAAAAAATCTAGACCAGACATCAGTAACAGCATTCATGCTCTCCTTCCAACTTGTAGAGTATATATGAGAAATTAAACCAACTCTTATTTCAGCCAGAAAGACAGGAACTAATTCTGGCTATATTCTGATTGTCTATAACTACTTAACAAAGCACCCAAAGTTTAGTGGCTTAAAACAACAACTATTCATGTTACTAAAAAATATGTAATTTGGGCAGGGCTCTCTGTGACTGCTCATCTCTGTTCCTCACAGAGTTACCTGGAGTGGCTTGACCAAGGCTGAAGTTTCCACCTCTGTGACGGCTCATCCTCATGGGGGCAGTTCATGCTGGTTGTCAGCTGGGAACTCCGCTGGGGCTCTCAGCCAGGAGCCTTTGTTCCTCTGCCTATGGGCCTCTCCATGGGACTGCTTGGGCTTCTTCATGAAAGGTGGCTCAATTCCAGATGTGAATGTAAGAGACAGAAAGTGGAAGCTGCCAGTCTCTTAGAGCATCGGCCTGGAGGCTGACACAGCATTACTTCTGCCTTATTCTATGGGTTGAGTGTTATAGACTGAATGTTTGCTTCCCCCAAAATTCATATGTTGAGACATAATCCCCAGTGTGATGGTATTTGGAAGTGAGGGCTTTGGGACTGATTAGGTCATAAGGGTGAAGCCTTCATGAATGGAATTAGTGCCCTTATGAAAGAGACTCCAGTCTCTTTCCCTTGCTGTTTCTGCCACGTGAGCACACAGCAAAAAGATGGTAATCTATAAACGACGAGGTGGATCTCCACCAGACACTGAATCTACCAGCACCTTAATCATGGCTTTCCAAGCCTCCAGAACTGTGAGAAACAAATTCCTGTTGTTTAAGTTCCCTAGCCTATGTTATTTTATTATAGCAGTCTTAATGAACTAAGACATCAGTGCAGTCACAGAATCCCCTAGATTCAAGGGGAGGGATGTATTAAACAATTTTATACATCCCTGGCCTTGCCTGTGGAAGGACCAGTTGACTAATCCTTACTGTGTTGGTCTCCTAGGCTCTGAAAAAGGAAACAGAAGATAGCCATCACTTGCTGCTGGTACTGCTTTTCCCCTTATTTCTCACTCTCTGTGCTCAGGATTTTGAAGAATCTTTTGAAGTAGTTGGAAAAAAGAGTGCTGTCAACAATTTGGAAATAGATCCTGACTATATTTACTCCATCACTTCATCATCTCTAGGTCTAATAAAAAATTATCAACTAAAATAAAATTATTCTGTATTTTTATGCTCCCCAACCTTTTGACCAAGTCATATGTATTTTATTGCGCTTTAAGGAATCGTAGAATTTACAAAGTCTGTAGCAGGACTGAAGTCCTGCCTTTAAAAGTCAGCTATGACAGCATTTCCGTGTCAGAAGCAGAGTTCAAAGCATAAATTTATTGCCGGTGAGAGAAGACAAGGCTACTGAGTCTCAGTGAGGTAGTAAGGGAAGGCTTCTTGGAGCAAATGGGGCTTTGATTCAACCCTGCAAGATGGCACAGGTTTCGACAGGTGCCAAAGGGGTGGGAGGGCAGAGGTTGTTCAAGCAGAGAGGATGTCTTGAGTTAAAAAATAAATTGTAGCCTGAGCTAAAAGTTCCCACGGGGAGAGGTAAGCAAAAAGACTGGAGTAGATTGAGGCCAGACTGTTGAGGACCTTGTATGGCAGCCCAGGACTTCAGCATTGGGACTGCAGCCCCGACTGGGAGCAGAAGTGGGTACCTGGTGGTCACAGGTGTGGAAAGCAGCAGAGACGGAAGAAATGAGAATGGAGGCTGGAGAAGGGACCTAATGACAGTTGGTGGTAGAGACTGCACCAGTGTCAGGTGGGCAGCTCTTCCGTGGAAGACAGATGTGGAACAGTGATGAGAAGGGATCAGAAGCCCAAGCTGATCTGTTAGATCATTGGACAGCCTTGAAACCAGTAAACAGGTAGCCATTGATGACTAGGTAGCTAGTAACTAAAGAGGTTTTTTTTGGAATTACTAACTATAGCTTTTAGTTGTCCACCCGCCCATTGTTAACTGTGCTGCTTAGGCAATATACTGTCCGACTCCCACTAGGTTCCTATAGATAACATCTCCCTGGCACCTGGGTCACCATGGTAACAAATGTTTGAGCTATTTTTCAGGAGTTAGGACACCATTGTCCAGTTTAGGCCAATTGAGTTCACCAACCCATCAACTGGGCCTGCACACGTGCTCAATAAGTTATCTTTTTGACATCAGGAGGCTAAAAACTCCACCCTCAGATCACGCTAATGCCACCATTTTGTGAACATGCATCCTATGAAGAGGGATGAAGTTTGACTATGCTTGCACAGGTCATCAATTACCTCACCTCTCCTCACCTCCAATTATCTATCCCCGCACTTCAGACCACCTTGCCCCCCCACCCCATAAATATCCCTGAGTCTGAATTTTCAAAGAGGTGGATTTGAGATTCATTCTCCCGCCTCTTCACTTGGCTGCCTTATGATTAAAACCCTCTCTCTGCTGCAATCTTGTCATTTCGGTAATTGGCTTTCTGGGTGACAGGCAAAAACAAACCTGGTTAGGTAACAGCCTCATGGAAGTGCCTAAAGAAACAGGAGAAGAGGAAAAGAGTGCAAAGGACTTTCATGTACACAGTTGAGGACTGCTGAACTGGCACTGTTGAGTCTCAGTGATCTATACGACCCTGACATTAACCAGGCTTGTGAGGCCCCAGGTCTTTCAGATTACCTTCATCAAACAGTGGGAGCTATAGAAAGTTTTTGAGTAGGGGAGTGGCAAGCTAAGAGAAGTCCTTTAGGAGTAATCATCTGGGCAGACCAGTGAGTGACAAATATGAACGAATGAGATCCGCCATCACAAACGACACTGTCATCACTATCCTCCAAAGAAGTTGAAGGTGCTTTTATATGCGGGTACAGTGCAGGGGATGTGGAGGTCATCTTCACAACTATCTGACGAAATGATTAGAATCAGTGTTATTCTTCCCTTTTGGCCAACGGGGAAAATGTAAAATTGACAGTGTAAGGAACTTGTCTAAAGTAATAATTCAAACTAGTGTTAGAGGAGGGAGTAAAACTCTCTTGAGTTCTCGATCTCTTTTCATTAAGTTATGATCATTGTTAGGTGTAGGCTGGGGCCTGTCAGTTTAGGGAGAGTCTCACAGGCTGCTGGTAGAGCCAGATGATCCTTGGTTACAGGGACCTTCCTTCCAGTCCTTCCTGTTGTGGAGCCCACAGTTGCCCTCTTCACTTGCAGAGACCTGAAACTTTACTAAAGACCAGAGGTTGCACCAGCAACCAGGTCCATACACCTGTCACAATGTTAATTAAAATTAAAAATAAAAATCTTTTGTGGAGAATAGCCCCAGGGGCTCAAAGTTATAACTGAGAAAAAGATCTTATAAGCATGTAATTTCTCACACATAGCAGCCGCTTCATTTTATAGAAAAGAATGGTAAGGTCCAGAGAGGTTAAGTGACTTCTCTAAGAGTACACAGCTGCTCAGTGGTGGATCCAAGACTAAAATCTATGTCTTATGTTTTAAGTACAGGTTTCAATGATGGGCCTTTAAAAATTCTGCTTTTTCTATCTTTCTGTTAGGAGGTTTGAAAGGCCAGAAAAGGAACTCAGAATTATTCTTTATTGATCCCTTAGATTTCATTCGGTCTAATAGCATTCTATGTGGCTGCAATATCTAATACAAACAAAAAATGGTACCATTTCCTGACAGATGTGCTCGAATCAGTCCTTTAGATGAAGAGTTAGTTGAAAGAGAGTAAGAAGCAGACATAGATGGTTGGAAACAATCAACTTCCCCCTGACCTACTCTGATGCATGGGTACTCTTTGAAGTCCTTGAGGTCAAATCATGGTGTTTTATGTTTTTCTATTACCTTAATGTTGAGTTTATAGGAAATACTCAATAAACACTAACTGATCGATTAAGGAGGTGAAAACTACCCTGAAGAACCCAGTGCAGGAGAGTTATACACAGGAGTCCAGCCTGGTCCAAAGGCCAGCTTTCCAAGGCTGTGAGCTGTAAGTTGACAACAGCAGCAGCAAACGTGAGGTCAGTTAGCCATTCATCCCAGTGACTATGTGGTTTGGTGAGTAACCCTGTGTGTGGAGAATGAGGATATGTTGTGAGGATGCAAAACTTGGGGGCTTTCAAGAACTTCCAAATTTATTTCAAATCATTGTAACAGCCTGAGAAGAGGTGGGAGGGGTGGCCCTCTAATGATTACCATAAGATAGTGTCCTCAATATAAAGTCCCTCCTCAAGTTTGCCATGAGAGAAAGAATTCACTCAGGGGCTACCTCACAGGCCAATTTAAATGGAACTGGACAAAGAAGAAGGGTCACTCAAGGACCACTAAGTCCTGATATCATACTTTCAGCTCCATGAGGACAATTGGACCTTAGACAAGATGGTGAAGAGAGGAGAGGTACAGTGGTGGCATACCATTATTATTCTGCCTGCTTTTGCTCTGACTTCTGTGGTCAAAATCCAAGGTGAGTCAAAGTGCTCTAGACTTGGAGTCATAAAACCTGGGTTTGCTGCCACTGGCCAGCTGTGACTTTGGCAACAGACTTAACCTTCCTGCCCATCAGGTGCCTCATCTGTAAAATGGGCGTAACAATGTCTACCTCAGATGTTAGTTGTAAGGATTAAATGAGATAATGGCTAAAGAATGCTTATATATGAGACCAGCAGTACAGGAAAACTTCAACATTTACTATTACTAATCATCATTGCAATCCTTTGGGGATGGGATCAGTTTGGAGATCAACTGGCAAGTGGACATCTCAAATCCAGATCCACGTCTCCCAGACTCCTACATCCATGTCCTTAACCGACAAGTAACATTGTCTCATTGACACTCAATACATCATTTTAAAAATCTCCATTCTTCTCCCGAAGGAAGGATGTTTATTTCACATGATTCTCAGCATTCAGTGTAGTCTCTTTCATGGTAAAAATTAAATCACATTTATGAATATTTCCAGCAGAGTGCCTGATACCTTTTTGGCATTCTAAATTTCCTTTCTTCCCCTTCTCTTTCCTTTCTCTGTCTCCCTCTTCCTTCATCTACTACCTTTCTGTAGAATAAGTGGACATTGGGGCTCCAGCAAAGAGAGTATTTCAAAAATATTGAAGATCTCTTATCCTACGGTAAAGGTGCTGATTTCACAATTCGTTTTCTAGCTACATCCATGCATCCAGCATGATGCTTTAACACAAAACATTCTGTCTTGGAAAAGAAGTCCTCCAGTTTTTAGACACAATGGAGATAGTCTCAAACACACATTGCCTCAATCAAGATTTCCCCAAGGCTAATCCTAAACTATCCTACTCATTCCATGTAGGATAGCCTTTTACACCATTTCGAATTCATTTTGTTTCTTCAGTGGAAATCTTTTGTTCTGCATCCATATGTCTCTACTTTTTATCCCCTTTGACTCCTCCACCAAGCTAGGATTTATGATCAGCGTAACCTTGCATAGCCTAACCAAGATTTAGATGTATTTATCATCCTCTCTCTTCCACTTCTCCCATGGCCTTTCATTTCTCAGGTCTCTGTGGGGCACCTCCACCAATGGTAAGAGCTTCAGGAAGGTCTCCATTCAAGGGGCTTCTGGAATACTTCAGCAAGCACAAATCAGATTTTCAACAACAACTAAATTACGTCTTTCCAAAGTTCACTCACTGACATGTACCAGAGGCAAGTTTATAATAGCTTTTGGGTCCCATACCTCATAGAGGAAAGATTCATTTCAGCACACTACTTTTTTCTTATTTCATACTAAAAAATCTACTGTTTTGAAATCCTGTCTTAGGAAAATTGCCCATTTGCACTTCAGCTTATAACAAACCTTGTAACAGATGTTGATTTATAAGATACATACAGACAATAAATTCTAGGCGTAGGGAAAGAACAAAATAAGTGAATTAACTACCACGAAAAGTTTTTCGTGAATGCTTTTGAAGAAGGGGGAGAACAAAGTAAGATTTCATAGCTTCACAGAAATACAAGGTTCAGACCCAGGTGTTCAGATTCCTCAGTCCACAAATGAGCATATGAGGTCCTGAGAAGATAATTGATATGGCCAAATACTTCAAAAATCCAAGTGTCACTTTAAACACCAGGGTGTATTTACCTACAAATTCATTCTCCTGTTTGTTTACTGGGGGAACATAATAACTTGTTTCATAGTGCTGAAGAAGAGGAAATCTTTTCTTTATCTCAAAATTTGGACATCCATAGTAACTGCATATTCCAGTTTTCTATTTGAGGCAGACCTTTCTCAGTCTGCTCAACCCAGAAGGTGCACACGGGGCTGTGTAGCTCCAGAACAACAGTGTTTTGCCAGGGGTGCTGGGTTCTGGCTCTCGGTGTGGACTATGCAGGCCAAGTGGCCTCTCCAAGAGAAGAACAATTTGGAAAGAAATTCATCTCATTTATTGTAAAACATGAAAATGCAATTATGCAATTTGCAATTAAAATGAGGCTTTCGGTCTTTAAATTTAAATTGCTGAATCACTTCACTTGGTGCTCGCATATTGCCTTGTATATTTTGTATTTCCTGTGATTACGTCTCCTCTTCCCAGTGATGGCAGAGACCATGCATTAAACTTTTCAAATCTTCCACAGCTATATTTATGGTCCCTTATACACAGTAACATCTATTGCCTATTGACTCAAACTGGGCGCAAAGCACTTACGTTTTAATTGCATTTTTTAGATTAAATTGAATCTTCCAACTGAATACCGAAGGGCATAAACACAATGCTATTTACCATTCTTTATTTTGTGGCAAGTCTACTTTGAATTTTGAATGATCTTCATAAAAAGCTAAACCTTCAACTTTCTACTAAATCTGAAATATTTTAAGTAAAATAGAGGACAAAATTATGCCATGTCTAAAGTAAAAGTTACAGTGAGCAGTCTGAGGCTCTGTCTCCAGCTTCACCTGAGTTTATCCCTTCCTCTGAAACCATTTTCCCCCAATCAGAACAATCTTCTAAGAGGATAAGTGGAAGCTCCTGCCGAGAGATACTGGTCCAGAATTCTTCCGGTAAATGTTATTAAGGCAAACACTTGGTCAATACTTTGTCACTGAAACTCTCCTTATCTGCTCAGGGACATTCTCTTCTTGGGTCCTTAATCATTACAGAGCAACCTGGATTAGGCCACAAGTCTAAATCAAGAGTCAGAAGGAAGAACCAGTGTCTTCTCTACTACAACATCATTTCTAGAAAGTTGTTAAGGATGCATCTATCTACTCAACGTCTTCCTTTTTTTTTCCTGAGCAGAGGAAAAAGCACCAGGGATGAGCCCACTGGTCTTCTGCTGAATAGAGGTGGGAAAGATGAAAAAGCTACGGCTATCAGGACATATTTTGCACAGAAAGTACCCTGATAGTTGAGGTGGATGTCAGTCAAAGATAATTGCTCATTAGTTGGGTCATCCTTCAACTTAGGTCATCAACAGAGACCTCTGAAATTTACTGCCTCTCTTCACCCATTGCTAATGCTTTACCAAGATAGCTGTTTCCTGGTCCATTCCTTCTTTATAGAATACTTTTTAAAAATTCTACTGACAAAGAAATCTACCCTTCAAGGACCAGTAGGCTTTCCATCTTGTCCATGGTATTTTCATTAATAAAATAATTCAAAAGGATACAGAAACAACCTAAGTGCTTGTCAGTGGATGAATGGATAAAGAAAAAATGGTATTTCTATACAACAGAATATTATTCAGACATAAAAAAAGAAGGAAGTCCTCTATTTGTGACAACATAGATGAACCTGGAGGGCATTATGCTAAGTGAAATAAGCTAGTCACAGAAAGACAAATTCTGCATGATCTCACTTATTTATGTGTGGACTTTAAAAAAGACAAACTTATAGAGGCAGAGAGTACAATGGTGGTTGCCAGGGGCTGGAGGTGGGGGAAACGGGAAGATGTTGGTCAAACAAACTTCCAGTTATAAGATGACTAAGCTCTAAGGATCTAATGAACAGCATGGTGACTGTTAATAATACTGTATTGTATACTTGAAATTGCTAAGAGAATAGATCTTAAGTGTTCTGATCACACACAAAAAAGCAGTTTGGGGATGGATGTGTTAATTAGCTTGATTGTGGTAATCAATTCATGATGTATATGTGTATCAAAACATCGTGTGTACACCTTAAATGTATATATAATTTTTAGTTGTCAATTATACCTCAGTAAATCTGGGGGAAAAAAGAATTCAGAGAAATCCTTCTTATCCCCACATTTCTATAGCACTTATCGTCAGTCCTGTAAGTATGAATCTTGTTACAAATGTCATCATAGTCGTGTGCAGTCAAGGCTCTGCACACGCACGTCTAATCTTCTCAGCTAGAATGTAAACTCCCAGTGGGTACAGCCAATCACAGGTGGTTTTTTCTTTTTAGTGTTTACACTAGAGCTTTATCCCAAGTATTTGTGAAATAAATATTTACATATAAAATATTAAAGTAGTGATGGCACACACACACACACTTTCCTAAGACTAAGAAAAATTAAAACTAATAAAACACCTCGAATACATGCAATGCAAATACATGCAATGCAAATACATGTTCTTTCATAATCCCTTTCTGACAGTGACAGTGTACGTTTGCACAAATTTCCCATTATTCTCAGACACCAAATTAAATTTTTTCTGGGATTTTGGACCATAATGGCATTTTTAACAGTCGGAGATAGGATTAAATTGGAGATGAGGTTTATTTTCAGAAAACTGCAATATCAGGGCTGGCCCTGTGGCCGAGTGGTTAAGTTCGCACGCTCTGCTGCAGGCGCCCCAGTGTTTCGTTGGTTCGAATCCTGGGTGCAGACATGGCACTGCTCATCAAACCATGCTGAGGCAGCGTCCTACATGCCACAACTAGAAGGACCCACAACGAAGAATACACAACTATGTACCGGGGGTCTTTGGGAAGAAAAAGGAAAAAGTAAAATCTTTAAAAAAAAAAGATAACTGCAATATCACTTTGCACAAGAAGACATCCCAAGAAATCTTGCTCTTACGTCATTCATATGAACATCATTGCGGAGACTTCTATAAATAGAAAAGCCAGGATAGAATTTTTAGTACAAAAAAAAAATAATTGCCCAAGAAATCTCTTATGTATGGTAACTATTCAGATAATTTAAGAAATATTAAAATAGCCATGTTGTTTTTCTCTGAATACTGTCAAAATTCTTTTTCCTTAGCTTTAGTTTTCAGTAGCTTAAGTATGATGTCTCTTAGCATGGATTTTTGGGGGTTTACTCAGCTTGGGGTTCCCTCAGTGTTTATGTGTATGTGCATAAAACATTATAAATGGTATTATTTGAAAAGTTGGGGAAATATTTACTTGATATTTTCGAAGAACTTGTTAGGACAGGAAAAAGAAAGAGTGATCCAGGGAAAACACTGTGAAATCTTTTCTTGTACTCATGAAGTTAGTGAATGTGAAGAGTTATTCAGGGGAAAAAAGGAACTCTACTTCCTCCTTTGTGTCCTTACATCTGCCTTCACTTTGGACACTGCAGACGATGCTAGGGCCAAGTTGACAAGGAGACCAGGCTAGAAGGAACAGTCAGCAGAGCAGGTCAAATCAAGCAGACCACCCCCACATCCAAATCCACGTATCTGGTAGAGTGGAGTGCATCCTCCCATTCATTCCTTCATTCATTCATTTATTCCACAATTATTACTGAGTACATATGGAACACCAGAGATACTGCTAGGTACTAGATATGCATGGATAACTACAAAGGTCCACCACTTATCCTAATAGAGCTTACTGTTTAGTGGGGCCAGTCAGGCAATAAAGAAGTAAATAGGGAACTTTAAATAAAAACTGATCAGTTCAGGCCATGAGAGGGAGTCTACTTACAATTGTGGGAGGGGTTTAGCTTAAGGTAGTGCAGTCAGAGAACGTTTTGCTGAAGAGGTCACAGTTAAGTTGTGACCCGAGGATCAAAGGAGTTGGTCATGGTGGCAGTGATGGGTGGGAGCCCTCCAGGAAAAGGCAAGAAAGCCTTGAGTTGGAGAAGGGCTCAGAGTCTTTGCTAAAGAGGAAGAAACCAGTGTGCTGGAGCATGGAGTCTGAGGACACAATGTGGAGATGAGGTCAGGGAGGTAGAGGATAGACAAATGATGTAGGATTTGTTTTAAGTCATGGTAAGTAGCTTTGACTTTTTTTTAATAAAGTGGAAAGATGAAGTTACTGAAGGCTTTAAATAAGGGAATAACCTGATTCCATTTATATTTCCAAAAGATTATTGAGGCTGTTTTGCTGAGAGCAGAAAGAAGGCAAGGATAGACGTAGGAAGGCCCGTCGGAGGCTGTTGCAATCACCAAGATCCAGGGGAGGAATGACAGTGGTTTGAGCAAGGAAGCGGCAGTGAGGCCAGAGAGAAATGGATGGACTTGAGATAGATGTTGAAGGTGGAAGCAACAAGACTCAGTGATAGACTCACTGTGGAGAGTGATAGAGAGGAAAGAATAAGACGATGCTCGGGTTTCTGATTTGATGGTGATACCGTCTTTACCAAGGTGGGGCAAACTAGGTAAGGAATGGGTGGGAGATTTTGAGGTGAGAGTAAGCATCACTACACTTTTTAAACTTAGATAGTCCTTTTTAAAAAACAGAATAAGCATAATACAGCCAATTTTGCAAAGTTTCTCAATTCATGGAGCCTTTGATGTAATTTCCTTATGGCAACAACAAGGCCAAAAGAATTACCTAGTGGTTTTTTAAGTAGTTTAGTCCAAACAAATTAATAAGTATTTATGCTCCAGAAATTTAGTAACCATTTAAATACACACACACACACACACACACAAACTGAAAGAAAAACTATATTTTACTTCATCCTTAAATAACCGCAATTATATTCTAATGAATTGGATGTATGTGCCTCTGGACACAGTACAGCTTCTCAAACCTTAGACTCAGATTGGACACTGCCATGTTTATTGCCTCTTTTGCATTGATTTCAGCATGATATTTGCTTTTTATTACAGCAACTTCAGAAAACTCAGCTTCTCCAATATATGACATCATTAAAAGGAATGCAGCACAATTTAATATTGCAACTGTGAATGTCCTTAAGCTAATAATTTGCCTGTGTCTGACAGATAGTAAGTATTGCTGCATTTTCCTTGAAAATTTAAAGTATCCTGCTGTGCCCTGTGAGTTCCCTGAGGTGCCCCATGTTCCCTTGGCAAATACTGTGGGAAATGTGGCCTTCATGGGCTGCAAGAAATTTTACGTAAATCTTAACCATTGCTCTCAGAGCAAACATCGTGCAGAGCAGGCAATAGCACAGTCCAGATTTTTCTATAGATTATTATAAAATAGTCATGTAAGTAATGCATTGTTTAAACAGTATTCTTGGAGTTTTATGTAAATGAAATTTTCTCAAAACTAACTTTTCCCCATATGTATGCTGAAACTTTAAAACAAAAATATTCACCAATCTATTTGGAAGCTTTCTAAAATACTCCTCTAAAGTATTTCTGAAATACTTTTAAAAACTTCTCCAAAAAATTTTCTAAAATACTCCTTTTCTTTCTTAGAGAGGCTACTGAATATAAATCAAACTAGTTTGAGTCATTATTATCAACATGGACATCCCTCACCATGCAGTAATTCTGTTTTGTGACGTCCCCACATTTGTCTGGTCTGTCACTTCTCTTCTCATTGTGTCTCCTTGGAACTATCCCTCCCCTTAAGTCAGAGGGAGAAGACTATCTAGGGTATACCTTCAGTTTTCAAGTAAGAGCCTTGTTCGTCAACATAATGGGTTATGGCCTGAGAACGCACATAACGGGACTTAGCGAAGAATGGAATAATACATTAGGACCAATGAGGCCACATGCAATGGCTGAAACAATAAAGCTCTAGTTATAGAGCCGGGGACTTGCAATAGCTGTTTCAAGTTATCAGAGAAAAGTTGAGTTTTTCATGCTTTGGAGCTCTATTCTGAAGATCTGAAATTGCCAGTTTGTGATCTACAGAAAACAAAGACTTTCCTTATATACATAGGGTAATGTTAAAACGGTGAGAGTGGGAGCCAGTAGTGAAAAATCCACTTGCACCCAGGCACTGCTCTTGCTCTATTTCATTATTCATTTGTTTATCCTTCTATATTTCATTTGAAGAAAGGGTTCAGAAGCCCCTTACCTCCAAAATGTGAATCCCTGCCGGAAAATGAGGATGGGGTGGAAATCATATCTTCAGTGATATTTAGTGGATTCAAGAGTCAAACTGATGGCAAGAGGCCATGTTGTTTGGTTCTGTGCCTCCAAGAAGGTAAACATTCACAATGCATATCCATTCTTTGGGTGGCCTTCTTGCAAGCACTATGTAGCTGGTGCCTGTGGAAGAGATCATTATGGCACTGATCACTTCCACATTAACATGGCTTTATGACAGATCAGCATACATCACTACCTTTATTGGTTTCCTAACAGCAGTCATCTTACAGCAAGAACCTGAGCCATATTCTTGAACATAGTGTCACAACGAGTTGTCACTACTGTATTTTAAAATCCACCTATCATGTCTAATTTTATATGTCAACTTGCATAGGCTATAGTACACAGTTGTTTGGTCAAACACCAGTCTAATTGTTGCTGTGAAGGTATTTTTTTAGAGGCGATTAACGTTTAATTCAGTAGACTTTGAGAAAAGCAGATTATCCTCCATAATGTGGGTGGGCCTCATTCAATTAGTTGGAGGCCTTGAAAGAAAAGACTGAGGTCCCCAGAAGAGGAAGGAACTCTGCCTTACAATGCCTTGCATTCAAGGATGCAGCATTAATTCTTCTCTGGGTCTCCAGTCTGCTAATCGGCCCCACAGATTTTAGATTTGCCATCCCTATAATCATGGAAGCCATTCCTTAAAATAAATAAAGATAGACAGATAGATGACAGATAGATAGATAGATGACACATTTCCCGTTGGTTCTATTTTTCTGGAGAGCTCTGACTAACACAGACTAATATACAACAAAGCCTAGCTAATAGCTACTTCTAATCAGCCTTCTCCCTAGTTAAGCATAGATCTTCCTTTCCGAGTGCAGAGGCTATAAACTGGTGTGTTGGAAATAGCTAGAAGACCAATAAGTCTTTAACACCTGACCATTAGCACGCCTCCCTGCTGAGTTAACACCATTCCAAAATAGTATGGCATATTACTCAAAGTAAACCAGAACAAATCAGAACAGTACCACTGTACCCACAGTTCCCTCTTGGATACATCAGGATAGTAATTTATCCTAGGACAAAGAGGAAAGCTCTTCCAGTTTCCAATGATAGTGCCACTCTTGTCACATCCCAGATATAATGAGAAGGCTAATGGGCATTTTAATGTTATGTGAGGAGAAAACCAGATCCTATAGAACAGATCTATTGCGGGTCCCTGAAGAGGGTTCGCCCAAAACACAGGTACTAGGGACTGAATTGTATCCCCCAAAATTCGTATGCTGAAGCCCTAACCCCCAGTACCTCAGAATGTGACGATATTTGGAGATAAGACCTTTAAAGAGGTGAATAAGTTAAAATGAGGCTGTTAGGGTGGGCCCTAATTTAATAGGATTCACATCCTTGTAAGGAGAGGACACACAGAAAACCATTAGGGGTGCACGCACCGAGGGAGAGACCAGGCAAGAACATGGTGAGAAGGAGGGCATCCGCAAGCCGAGGAGAGAGGCCTCAGGAGAAGGCAAACCTCCATCCCAGACTTCTCATCTCCAGAAGAGTAAAAAATAAATTTCTCTTGTTTAAGCCAGCCAGTCTGTGGTATTTGGTTATGGCAGCCCTAGCAAACCAGCACAACAGGAAATCAAAAGCTCTATTTAAAATTCTACTTCTACAGAGCAAGAAATTACTTCTCTTTTTTTTCCCCAACATTATGATGTCCTTCTGATAGAGTCCTGACAATCTTTTCAGATGATGGAATATTTAGTCACACAAACTTATCTTTTCATTCTTTAGATTACATTGCCTTAGAATAATAAGGAAGAAGAGCAATGTGGAAAGAAGCAAGTAAAGGCCTGTTCCAAAAAGTTTTGAGGTCACGCACAGAAATGTTGTAGGTGACTTATAGGAGTGGATTGACCAAAGGGAGGTGAGAATTATGTGGATGGGAAGGCAGGGCAAAAAGAGAAAATAAAATTAAGAGAAATCTGTAACAAGGAAGCAATAATTCATATCGATTCTAAATCTAGATGCCCATAAGTATTTGAAAAACTTGTAGTTTTGTTTTGTGTCAGACCAGCAGTTGAGGCCATATTTCTTCCTCCCAAAATAGAACCATCGGTTTTGTTATAGATCTTCAAACTAGTCAAGTAAATGTTTGGGTGAATTTCATTTAATCATTTAAGGGTTTATGCTGAAATTTACTTCAGGCAGATAAGTTAGAAGCACAAGGATATGTCAAATTCTCCAGCGACTTATAATGAATTCTTAGAGTGTGAAACTACTCCTCTCTGTTGTTGGTAGATAAGGACTTTTCAAAGTGGTCTGTGCATTTCAAAAATAAAGTGAATGGAAAATTTCTCTAAGTAGGACATACTCTTGATGACTAAGATTGTACATTATGGCTACTCCAAACTAAGTCAATAATGGATTGTTCCCAGATAAGAACACAAAAATCAGTTATGTGTAACTTAGAGCTGAAATAGCTGACATAAATTAACTGATTTAGCTCACTATAGAACTGGTCCAAAGAAACCAAAAATCTCCCAAATGACCCAAAAATAACTGACTATGATAGCATGACTTTCATCAAGTGATCACATTAAGGTCATTAATAATTGCAGGAAATGACTAACCATTCATAGTTTCCGTGGAATAGCAAATGGTATAGAATCTGAACTGCATAATTCAGTTTGTCATTCAAGGTTTTTTCATGATCCAAGTGAAAAATTGAGCACTTATTACATGAGAGGAAAATCAAACTAGAGAATGCCATAAATTATATTACAGAGGGCTATATTGGAAAACACATCTTGAAAGTGACACAGCTGTGATTGATGAGAAAAAGCTCTTAAATTCATTGCAAACACTTTTTCATTAAAGATTTCTAAATCTTGTGATTTTGTTGTTAACAAAAGTGCTGCTGTTTTTTAAAAGGTCTCAGAGAAGAGGAGTTTAAACAGCAACTTCCCAAATTCCAGAGAAATGAACTTCAAACACTATTTTATCTGAAATTGAAACCAGCATAGAATGTCTCATGTTTTGCCTTCTTCCATGAGGAGCCAGAGACAGCAGGATCATGCATTTCTTTATGTTTTAAACCATAAACATTTGCAAATGCTAGAGCTTGTCAAAGTATAATTAAAACTATAAAAAGTGAAATGGCATAACATTCCTCTCATGAAAATGGCAATTATAGCTTACTTGAAACTATTTCATTTAGAATATATAAGCTGCATGTTGACAAGAAAAGGGGAGACAGGATTCTTGAGGTGGAAGTTGGGCCAGAGACGAAAATAGAGATGTTCTCTCTGCCCAAGCGAATTGTTCCTCCAAGAAACATTTCATGTTGTGAACACGTATTCCTAGGCCACTTCCTAGTAGTAGTAATTAGTAACACAGAAGAAAGCCATTCTCCAGAACGTAAGATAAAACTCAGGTAATGAGTCAAAATCCTGCATTACAGCTTTTATTATGCCTTTTGCTAGTGAACTCATGCAAGTTGTTCCACATCTCTATATCACAATATTTAAGTTGTCAATAGAGATGGTATCTTGTCTAAATATTTATTAAGTTGAGGAACAGAAAACTGAGAACATATAAGAAAGAGTTCTCAAAGTAAAAGAAAAAAATGCTACATCATTGCAATATTTTATTGCTCTGATTCATCTATAAAAATTTCCTCCACTTCAATAGTTATTTAGATCTTGCAGTTTATTATTTTTTTCTCACCTCAACAGCACAGCAAATGTACCATAAACTCCAGTGGAATAAAGAAACTCAATCAAGTTCTATCAGATTAAGGTAAAATTGCTTCTCTGAAGTTAGTGGCCCCATTAAAGAGAGTGTAACCAAGTGTTGGAGTGAGATTCCAGTTGGAGGGTTGTGTTCATAAATCAAAGCAACACGGATCACCAGCAGAACACAGGAAAACTCTCTCCACAACCTCTTCACTTAGGATCTGTGCACAGCTTCATCTATTTGATATGATCTCCTCAACTCATAAAGTTTAGAACAAAAAAAATTTACAATATCTTAGTGGAGGTAGACACATTTTCTACTGGGGAGTCACTGTTCTTCTGCCAAGTTAGGGCTGGAGAGCCCTCAGAAATCATCTAGTCCAGTAGTTTCCAAACATCTTTAGTACAAAATCTCTTTTATCAAATGAAGAGTTATACCAAACTCTGATATAGAAGGTGGTCTGGAAGTGGCTCCGTCTCGTCTGAGACAAGGGAGGAGTCTACCGGCCCAGTCCCCTTGCTCCCCACCTGAAACCATCGTCACATCTTCAGAACCATAAACCTCTCATGGAATGCATTTTGAAAATAACTGATCTCTTCTTTCATCTTATAGACAAGGGATATTAATTTGCTCTTTTGATGGAGGGACCAGAGACCACATCTGTTGATTAAATCTTGTACCCTTTTTATTAGACTATCCCTTTTTCTTAATTTTCTTCTGATTTCTTATTTCTGCAAAGTACAATTGAGTTTGTTACTTCTGTGGGTATGTGCTACGTATCTGGAGAGCCTGGGTGTAGGGGGAAGGATGGGGTTTGTGGACAAAATAGAAGAGAAGAATGTAATGTGTCCTTCATAAATAAGATTCAGCCACCCAAAAGTAATAGGAAGAGGAGATTAAATGAAGGTAGAAGAAACTCCGAACAACAGTTCTCGAACTTTTGATTTCACTTCAACACTTTCAAAGTTATTGAGGACTCCAAAAAACTTTAGTTCATATGGGTTTTATCTCTTGGTCTTTACTATAGTAATAAATAAAACTGAGAAATTTTAAAGTATTAATTCATTTATTCATTTTAAAATAATTTTAACAAACCATTATATATTAACATAACTACATCATTTTAAGAAAAATAACTATATCTTCCAAGTAAAAAGTAGTGAGAAGAAGGCATTGTTTTATATATTTGCAAATCTTTTTAATATTTGGCTGTATTGAAGACAGTTGGATTACATCTGCTTCTGCAGTTGAGCTGTTGTGACATCATATGTCATGCAACCTCTCAGTAGTGCCATAGTAGGCTCATAAGAGAACTATCTGAGAGCGCTGAAGGCAAATGACATCTTAGTATTATTATGAGAATAGTTTTGACCTCATGGAACCCCCAAAAGGGTCTCCAGGGCCACACTTTGAGAACTGTTGGCTTAGAGAGAGCAGACGTTGACAATACTGTTTTTCTGTGGATCTTTCACACAGTGAGATCTCTACTTGGAAACTGACAAGAAGCATGAATCAAAGCCTACAACAACAAAAACCAAAATGGTGTTTGAAACTCCATGTGGCCCAGTTGATTTGTACTGAGAAGAGAGGAAAATATGTTTGGTCTATTTACTCTCAGATTGTGTAAAGAGAGTGAAGAGTAGATATGAGAGATAAATATCATTTCTATTAAATAAACACAAACTAGGCAAAGAGATAGAGTTTATTCCACTGCTCTACCTGCAGAATACAAGAGAAGGTTGTATTCTTTCTATCACACGAAAGGAAAAACAGTAGCACAGCTTCCTGAGAGAGTTCATAGTCCTTGAACTTCCTGGTTCCCTATGTAGGGGAGGAAGACAATTCTTCTACCCTCTAGGTACCTCTGGCTTGTCCAAGAATTAAATTGACATGAGACAGAATAACAGGAGAAAATTAAACAATGTTTGATGACATGTATACACGGGAGAAACCCAGGAAAACTAAGTAACTTGCCAGAATGGCCAAAACAGCCACTTGAAATACCATCTGCAGCTAAAGACAAAGGAGGATGTTGGGGGTAGTGGTCTGGGACTTCAAAGGGGAGGAAGGCAATTTACATAGAGATATAAATGCAATTGTTTGATAAACAAGTGTTTGCTGGGACATATATAGACAATGTGACTCGAGGGACAGAACTTCAACAAAAAAGGGCTTGCTGGCGCCTTTCTGTCTATCACATCTATTTTACATTACACTATAGTTACCTTATGGTATTAGCTCCTTCCTAGAATTGGACTCCTATCTTAAATTCTTTTAGGCAATTAGGGAGAAGGTCAAAGTTTCTTTCAGAGTCTTTGTCCTCAAAAATAACCAAGGCAAAGAGACACATTTTGGAGTGGCCAATTCTGATCCCCGACACCTAGAACAGGCAAAGTTTCTATGATTCCAACATGGAAGTGCTGTGAGCAAATACAATATTGTAAGGTATCTATTTTAGTTAGGGAGAAATTAAACATTTTTACAGGCTTTTGTAACTTGTTATAATGTGTGGTCATTTTTATGTGCTCCACGCGAGGTATGTAAAATTCAATAGTCATCTTTAGAGTGACTTAAGAATTTGTCCATAGGGACACTGGTGACTCTGACCGTTAAACCTTCTACCATTCTCTTTCCTTTCAAAAATGGGTAGCATGCTGGCTGAACCAATACACTCGCCACCATTCTCTTGATGTTTCCTTTGTATGTTCCTCACATCCAAACTCTCAAAGCTGTACAAAGACATTTACCCACATAACAACCAGGGGAGGTCACTGCAGGGGCGCAGGTTGTGAACAACTAGCCCAGGAAGGCTGGACCCATCGCTAGACAAACACACACACACACATCGGGCTTAACCTCAGGAATTTTTTATCTTTTGTGGAAAGGATGCTTTCCAAAGTCCCACTCGGCTCACGAGAACAACCATATGCATTTTTAAATCCGAATTGTAGCCATATTTTTTTCTGAGCTAATGGCTAAGAGAATGATAAATATAAGTTATGACACTGTATTAGAAATTCAACTCATGCAACCTTAGGTAAGAAAAAAATCAAGTTTATGGAACTATACATATTTTTCAACTTTTCCTTTTCAATGCACTGCAAATAATACATTTTCAATATACTACAAATAATATCTTGTTAGGGTAAATAAAAAGAAAGGAAGAAACAAATAAAAGTAGGAGTGGGAGAAACTCCATAGATAAAAACTTCTTTAAATGCAAACATTTCTCTTGCTTCTACCCTCTCTCTTTGTAAAACCGACTTCAGCCAATAAAAATGTGAATGCTTTTGGGGCTGGCCCCGTGGCCGAGTGGTTAAGTTCGCGCGCTCCGCTGCAAGCGGCCCAGTGTTTCGTTGGTTCGAATCCTGGGCGCGGACATGGCACTGCTCATCAAACCACGCTGAGGCAGCGTCCCACATGCCACAACTAGAAGGACCCACAACGAAGAATATACAACTATGTACTGGGGGGCTTTGGGGAGAAAAAGGAAAAAATAAAATCTTTAAAAAAAAAAAAAATGTGAATGCTTTTAAAGTTGAAAGAAGGTTATAAGAGAAGTGTCTCTATGATTACTTTTGAAGCTTCAGGCCTCCGATATTTATTTTTATGATTTGAATGTTACTGTGACAGATACAACATTAACATTTGCAGAATCTGACAGAGACCCCCACAGCAGAATAATGCGAGCACATGCAAATAGAATGTCCCCACAAGGGGAAAGTGGCAGGTGAATAGTGACATACACCAGAATACTGCTGGCATTTAAGGATTAGTGTAATATGGAAAAATAGTGAGGCAAGTAGGAAAAAAAATAGGTTAGGTAAATGTGTCCTAGAGAAATACTAGTCTGGAAAATTTACATTACCCTTTTCATTTTTCTAAACTCAAAATACATAGTGTGGTTTTACTGGAAAAATGTGTGTGCATATTTTTAATAGGAGGCACAGGTCTGCCAGGTAAATGATCCATCAGGGAACATAGAAGAAAGGAGTGGCTATTCAGTTAAAATGACCTCAGTGGAAGCTGACACAACACAGAGGTGAAAATTTGCTGTGTTCTGTCATTGGTACCCACTGATCACTACCAGAGGACCATCCCCCTCCCAGTTAGTGCCCGGAGCAATGGCACCTGAGTGGTCTTTTTTGAGGGGGTATTTAAGCAGCTAAGAAAATGTGAATATAAATACATTAAACCTGACTGGAGCCCAAGGAGGCAGAAAGCTTGTGCCTTAATTCAAGTTCACTTGTTCCAGCCATATGACCTTGGGCAAGTCTATGATCCTCCTGGTCTTACCTGTGACCTGTGAGGACAATAATACACCCAGTAGCATCAAGATAAGGCACAGGATGGGAAGTTCTCTTTCTGAGCTGCCAATCTTCTGACTTCCCTTTCTTCTCTAAGGGCCATCTGGTAAGCTCTGGGCATTAACTCAGTGACATGTTTGTTTGTACTCCAATATTCACAAATTTTTATAGAACTGTATAAGAATGTTTAATCAAGACTTATAGCAAATAAAGGGATTTGCTTGATAAATATAAAACTAACATATAGCCCTCATATTTAGGATTCTCTCCAACATATACATACAAAGATTTTTCACAGGGCTACTAGAAAAGTTTGAGTTTAGATGTTTTTCAGAGAGAATTGATCGGCGTTCTCAAGCCAAAGACATTGGGCAGCAGGACTGGGACCTACGATGGATCTCTTTACTTTCCATTCTGTTTTCTTTTCATAGGTTGTTTGTCCTCTTCTGGCTCCAGAGGACTTTTCTCTTCTCTTTGCTAAATACCTTTAACCGCACAGCCCTTGAAGGAATGTGTGTGTGCGAGTGGACATGTGTGTGTATGTGTGTATTCGGGCCAGTACATGTATTCTTCTTTATTTTTCATGTATTACTTATGAAATTTCTATTTTTGGTCTTAGAGCTAATTATATAAGTTTCTGTGTCCAGCTTGCAAATAACTCTTAGGCTGTGTTAATTGTTTCTATTGTGAAGCATGAACTCATTTGTCCTTGAGTCACACACACACATTGCCTCCAGTCTGCCCCAAATCCACCCTCCAGAGAAAGGAATGCTTCTGGAGGTTTCTCCCAAGTCATTCCTGGCATGGCTGAAGGCTCTAGTTGGCCCTAAACAAATTCTGTCGCCTGGGCTTCCTGGCAAAGGGCCTCTGTGAAAAGCACACCCGAAGGAAACAAACCTGTTCTGCTAGTACTTTCTGGTTTCATTGGTTTTAAACATCCCTCTCACAGCTCAGAAAGAAAAGCAAGAGGGCTACTTTGGGAAGAAGCAGACACTTTTTATCTTGCACTCTCCTCCATCTGGGCATTGCTTATAAAATAATGCTGAAATTTATAAAGTGCTATAACATTTGAGTTATTTTTATTCCACTGTTGCGTTCTGTAGCAATAAAAATACAGGCAGTGCTGAGGCAATGTGCAATAAAACAATATTTTATCGCTGTAGAATTAGCCTATGCCAGCCTTAATCCAAAGTCACTATGTCTGTAACTCCAGGAAATCGACAACAAAGTACACCAAGGTGCCTCTCGCTTTTATATAGTTCCCTTTCCTTAATTAATAAAAACTGTAAAAATGTAATTTTAGGATATCTCACAAATATACAATATTACATAAAGTTTAGAAAAGAGAGAGGAAAAAAACCACCTGAAAGCTACTACTACCATAATTTGTGTTTATTCCCTAATATGGTGAGCATACTATTTCTCATTTTGCTTTTTTTTCACATAATGTACCCCGGAAATATCTTCCATGCTTCTATGAAGTCTTTATAATTATCATGTTTAATAATAACACAATTTTTTTTCTCACTTCAGCAATGGGATTCACTGTTGTGACTCCATTTCTGAGTTACTTTAGTTCATACAGAATTGTGAGTTCTTTCTCCCTAATCTGTTGCATTAAACAGAGAAGAATTATTGTTTTATTCAGTCTACAGCTTTGTGAAGCCTTAGAAGGACAGGCAAGGGGCCAGCCCCTTGACCAAGTGGTTAAGTTCGTGCACTCCACTTTGACGGCCTGGGGTTTTGCTGGTTCGGATCCTGGGCACCGACATGGCACTGCTCGTTCGGCCAGGATGAGGCGGCGTCCCACATGCCACAACTAGAAGGACCCACAACTAAAATATACAACTAAGTACTGGAGGGAATTGGGGAGAAAAAGCAGAAAGAAAAAAAAAAAGATTGGCAACAGTTGTTAGCTCAGGTGCCAATCTTTAAAAATAAAGGAAATAAAAGAGAGCTCTACAGAATTTATTTTGAGAGGTATGCCTGCTACCATAGAATCTTTTCCTGATGTCTCAAGACAGCAACACCACCCTGGCCTATTGGTACTCTGGGAGATGACTACAGAGTCCCCTGGCCTCCAAAAGAGTGGCAAGAAATGACATTGTTTCAGCCGTAGAGTTCCTAACAAAGACTGACATTTGTGAAGGAAACTGAAGGAGACATGGTGCAGACTTGTTTGTCTTTCAAAAACTTACCTAAATTTGAATCAAGATGCTTGAAGTAAGTCACTGAATGAATACTTCAGCAGAGCTCATTTCTGTGGCTGAGCTTGGGATGGTATGTTAAATGTTAGGAGATCTGGTAAGATGGCTCAACCAATATCTTCTGACAGTCCAGCTCAAGGCATCCTTCATCATCCACATAGGATTTCAGCATGGCCATTTTCCTGGGGGTGTCAGCTCAAGCAAGGTTTCTTTCTCTATCATCCTCAACAGGAATGGGGTGAATGCAGACAGCATTCAGAAGGACTAGTGCGGCTAGTCCATGTAGTAAATAAATGATAGAGTCAGTAGTTATTGCAGCAAGATTTTGTAGTGGAATTGAGGATATTTAGGAAGATTTTCAAGCCTTCACCACGGTCAAGAATACCTCCTGTAAAATCATAGTTCAAAGAATTTTTCCTCTAACACTATAGAACATAATTTCAGGTGGATAAAAGAGTGAAAAGTAAAAGAAAATGTTAAAGTCATTTTAAAAAACTAAAAGAAAATATGTACAAATGTTTATCTTATATTTGAAAAGAGAAGACTTTGTAAGCTTTACGTCAGGAAAAATTCATACGGAAAACTATCAATGGATTGGACTACATAAATATTAAAATTTCTGTATATCAACATTATAAACAAAATTAAACATCTATCAAAATTATAGTAAAATATTTGCAACTAATATGACATTGTTAATAACCTTAAACTATAAATAGGTAATGAAATAAAAATAACAGTGATAATTTAATAGTTGAATATATTAAGATCATAAACAGAAAATTTATGAAAGAATAACAACAAAAATCGCACGAGAAGTGGGAAACAACTGAACTTCTCCTTCCCAGAAGATGCAGTACATATATTTTCCCTGTTCTTCCACTAAAAACCCTGGATATTCTGCAGAAAACAAATATAAGAAGCCTATGAAAGAAGGAAGACTGACTAGAGCCCTGGGGACCCACGGGACGATATAGTAGTGAGTTCTCTGGTTTTTTGTCTTTTTTTCCTAATATATTCCAAACTGGGAGCTGAAGAAGCCAACAACTCAGAAATGTCAACAGACACGGACAAATGAAGCTCCAACAGAAGCCTGCTCTTTCTAGTTAAAGGACCAAGAAAGGGGAAGCCTAGCAAAAAACAAGTTTTAAACAATAATCATTCTATTCTATCCAAGCACCACAGAAAACAATAGCAACAACTGCCTCCACCCTTGCCCACAGCAGCAAAGGGCCCCTGGAGAGTCTAGACTTCCATTCCCATCTGGTAGTCACTTCCACTTGGAGGGATGATGTCAGAAGGTACCCAGTAGTCAGGACATTCATCATTGCCCAGTGGTAATGAGGACAACCTCCTTCTGTGGTTTTAGTGAAGGTCATGTAAGGAGTAGTTACAAGGTACTCTACCTTTGCCAGCCTGGAGGACATCAGTGGAGGCCTAGTGGGGAGCCAAAGCTCCCACCTCCATCCAACAGTAAGTAGGGGTCCACATGTCAGGTGTCTATGGAGGATGAGTGGAGAACCTGGACTTCTACCTTTATCTGGAAGTAATCAGATGACAGTCCAACGTTTTCATCAGATTGTCAGGACCTAAAGATGTTGAAACCACAGCAATAGCCTCAATGATAAGATCAGTTATATCGACCCCTCATGTTGGCTTAACTTTTTCAGAAAGTTTCTTCCTCATTAGATGAGACTCGGTGGATAAGCTAGACTAAAGAGATAATCATTTAAGAAACTAGAAATGTTATTATTTAAATTTCTTGTTAAGTATCCTGGTGAGGAAACAAATATAGTGGCACGGGTAGCTGGTGAAGAGCCATTGAAGAGACCCTAGTGACAGAGTGACTGAAAGGACTGAAGAACTTGCTAATGCTGACATAGAAATAATTTGTGTTGCAATGCAGTACCTGCCCCAAGGTGTGTGTGGAAAATCAGGAAATGGCTGAGTCCCATGTCTGAGTATTTGCACGTATGACACAGAGGTACCAAGTGTCAGGATCCAGGAGGCGGAAGTGACCTGTTCACATGAATAGTCTACAGAAATCTTGAGTCAGGTTTTGGATTTTCATAAAGTGTTAACCAGGCATATAAGCCAACCTGATCAAGGAGTAAGGAGACATAAAATATCCATAAAAATCCTTTCAAAGCAAGTGGCATCACAGAATCTATGTGCTTCACAGACCCATGTCATCAGGATTTGCTTCTACTCTTTCACATGCAAAGGTAATAGCTCAGATGATGCTTTCAGCAATTGGAGCTATAAAGTATATATACCTTAGTATACTTAGCAAAGGTTCCAGATTAACACAGTTGTAAAAACACAGCTTCCTGATGCCCTGCACTCTTCTTTTCCAGTTTCTACATAATTCTAGTCTGTACATGACAATTTTTGCAGAGTTTTAGGCAATTGACACATTGCAGCCATCTGGCAGCTGGTGAAGAAACACACCTCTAACATTATAAGATGATGCATCAGTGGTTAAAAACAAAACAAAAGGTGGTTGATGTTTATTGTAATGGAGCCTCATAGACCCTGAGGTTCTTAACAAATCAGTATCCAAAAAGGCATGTTCAAACTGAAGCATTCACTACCACTGAAAATCATTTTTAACTAGACAAAATATTTTGGCAACTGTTCCTTTTTGTAACAAAAATAAACAACAAACAAAAAAGGTAGAAATTAAGAATCATAAAATGCCTGCTTTGTTTTTGGAATGAGCATGTCATGGGTATCAAAATTTTTGTGTGCTTATGTAATTTCCTTGCTTGCAATTTTTCAAAGATTCTGCAACCACGGGCTCTCTAGGACCAGCTCAACTGATCCTATCTTATTAACAGAGTAATTAAGTGTTTTTTTAGGAACTGAGAAACGACCACTTGTCCAACTCAGGCTAGATGAGACCACCAACATATCAAGTAGGCCTGCACAAATGGCTGATAAGTGACCATTTTGACATCAAGAGGGTTAAAACTGCACCCTCAGATCATGCTAACACCACCATTTTGTGAACATGCATACTATGAAGAGCCATGAAGTCTGACTATGCTTTCACGGATCATCAGTTACCCCACTTCTCCTTACCTGCAGTCATCTACCTCCACACTTCAGACTGCCCTACCCCTCATCCCATAAATTGTGCCCCAAGTCCTGGATCAGGGGGACAGATCTCAGAGCATATGCCTCCTGTCTCCTCGCAGATCGATCTAGCAATAAAGCTGTTTTCTTCTCCCAAAAACTGATGCTGTAATAATTGGCTTTTTTACACACATCAGGTAGGAGAACCCCAGTTTTGCAGGATAAATCCAAACTCCTTAGTTTGGACATGATGCCCTTTGTAGTCTAGATCTGATTATCTTTTAGTTTTATTTTCGTAATTCTCAGACAATAATCTTATATTCTACCCAAGAAGAAAAACTCAGTAGGTCCCTGAGCAGCCATACGTTTTACTTTCTTATCTTCTTATCTCTATTCATGCCATTTCTTATTCTCAGAAAGCACATTACCTACTGTTCACCTGAAAATTCCTCCTTCAAAACTCAATTTCCCTAAACTCTCAAAACACACCAGGAATTTTTTCTTTTGTGTTCCTGTAGTGTATATTCATTTTATCATTCCTATCATATATATTATAATCATCTGTATATTTGTTTGTCTTCTCCCACTAATTTGTTTGTCCATTTAACAAATATTGACCAATAAATATTTGTGAGGCTCTGTTCTGGGCATAGGGAATACAAGAGTTGTATTAGCCAAGGTCTAAAATAGAAAGCATTTTGAGTATTTACAACAGAGAGGATTCAGTGCGGGGTATTGGTTTCTCAGGTGATGGAGGAGATTAGAATCCAAACAGGGCATGGGGAAGCAGTCCAGAAGTTAATAATATCAGGAAGTCACTAGGATCCTGGGACTGGAGAGGCTATAAGATGAAGAGGTGCTACAAGCCCCAGGGGTTGAGGTCACCTTTCAGAAACTGGAAGCTGGCTCTGCAGGAGCTAGCTGGAGCCATGGAGGAGAAACAGCTTCTGCTGGACCTGTCTTCTCCCTTCTCCTGCTCTCCAGTCTCCTGGTAGTGCTACCCATTGTCCAAGTCCATCTGAGAACCAGCTAATGGTGGAGCATGAGAAATACAGTAGGTTCAGCTCCCCCTGCAACACAGAGCAGAGAAGTGGAAGAGTGCAGAATGGATGTGAGGGCAAAAATGCCCAGGATTGCTACGCTGGTCAACAAATTCTTTTCAAAATTTCCCTGCCTTCATGAATGTATAAGTATTTCATTCTACTTCATCTCTATATTCCTAACTCTTTGCATGATGATTGCATATGATAGGCGGCCAATATACATCTTGAATGTCTTAATTGATGAATTTAAAAAAATCATACAGAATAAATAATTTTTATGATCTCATGGTTCCCTCCACAACTCTGCCAAACTGCTTCATGAGAAAATACTTTGGATGGCAGCTTTAGCTCTTGGATACCAAATTAACAGCATAGCTTCCACTTCCCGCACAAGTATCTGTGAGTCCTACATACATGCTGTATTTTCTGTGGGGTTTTTGCTTCAAACCTCATAAATCTGATACCCTTCCAAGGCTTTGTAGTCCTGTGGATTATCAAGGTCACTGTATTTCATGTGATGTGAATTGTAACCACAATTTCTGGGTTTCATTCTGTTGTATTTTGCAGGATCTAGCCTGTCCTTCTTACAGATGCTGCCCTCGACATTCTGTGAGCGGAGCATTTACCTTCTGCAGCTTGGGCAAGCAGTAGGGCATTGGCATTGATCTTAAGCTCTCCTGGAGCAGACATTTCCAGGAGTCTGCTGAACTTGTTGGCAAAACTGTCTAAGGGTTGTGAGCAGCATTTATATTAGCAGCTGTTCTCCTCATTCCTATAAAGATGCTGTCACTGGCCAAGGTCTTTTTCTGGGCCATTACAAATGCCAAAATTAGTTCAAAAGGCATGGATAAAGACTCTTCACGAATATTGCATAGAAAGTGATTCAGTTCAACAAATATTTTGGCATGTTGATTCTGTGCTTGGAATTGTGCTGATCAGAGGGTGAGGGAGACAAAAATCACGAAGCAGTTAAGAGTGTGAGCTTGAGTTCGATGGTCTTGGTTCCACCATTCACTGAATATGAGACCCTGGTCAAATCCCTGTGCCTTTCTGCCTCAGTGTCCTAATATGTAAAATGGGGATAATAATGGTATCAACCTCAAACGTTATTGTAAGTATTAAGTAAGTGAGAACAATGCCGTGTACATAGTTTTAGTAATTATCATCATCACTCTTATTAATAAGACCTGCACAGACTGTACAATCCTGAACGTCAAGCAAGGATTGAGGCGACTTCGTTTTTGTATCCACCCAGTGCCCAGCAGAGAGCCTGAAGCACAGTAGCTAGTTATTTTTTTATTTTTTTGTTTTTGAGTTCTATTCTAATGTAGTGAAATGCCTCAAGTTGCTTACTATATCCCATTAGAAAATGCCCTAATTAACCCCGACTCATTCAATCGGCAAAAATCTGTACTATCTAGAGCATCTCAGCCTCTAGGGTGTCTTCTGGCTCTGTCACTCTCTGTCCACCCTCAGTTTCATTTCAGGATAACTGGAGTTCAAGAGGGAGAGTGGAGAAGCTAAGAGAAGCAAACCGAGATGAGACAGTAAAAGTAAATGGAGGGTGAGTCAAGGTAAGACAGAAATCCAGAAACCAAAAGGGAATAAAATTAATGGACACTATTCTCTTCTCATGCTTGCACGTTCTCAGCTTTCTCACTCTTGTGTGGGCCCTCATGTTGTTCCTCTTGCTTAGAAGGTCTGCCTCCTCCTCCCTCCAGGCACGCAAATCCTAACCATCCTTGGTGGTCCAAGGATCTGTTTCTTTGGGCCCCCAGGAGTATTTTCAACACAGGACATAATTCCCTGATAAGCTTCAGTAGGTATTGCTTAGAGGCCCAAATGTGATCTTGCTGATTTCACACATTAATTCATTCTGCACTGTGTAACTAGCTCATTTACTAAGGTACATTAAGTATATTAAGTAGCCTCAGAAGACACAAGGAGACATCAATGTAAATGAACAGTCACATTAGTGTGATGACTTTAACAGAAGTATGGATGGGTGTTGTGGGAGCAGAGAAGTAGGAGCAAATAAACGATATTGTAGAGGATTTTTCTAGGCTACATATCCAGTCTTTCTCAAACTCTTTCTCATTCTCTTCTCTTAACATTCAATTAACTGATCAATTCAGTCTGTCTATTCAATAATTGTTTATTGAGTGCTTACTATATGCTGAACTTGGCAGAAATCTAAAGTATAAATGATATTTTCTTTGCTCCCAGGGCTTTACAAACTATATAGAGAGACAAAACACCTCATGAGGCACCTCTAAACAATGCGGATGACAGTCTGGAAAGAGTTCATGGAGGAGGTGGAGTTTAGCTTGGGCCTGCAGTTACGATTTGGAGATTAGTACCTGGAAGACAGAAGAAAAGGACCTTCTAAGCAAGGGGAGAAACTGGGGGGCCTCAGAGAGTTCACAGACTCACGGTAGGTTGAAGGGACACGAGAAAAAAAGTATGGCTGAATTCAGCGTGTTGGGAGGTGGAGCTAAGCCTAGATTCATGGCAGAGGTCAAATTATACAAGGCCCAGAAATCTCAGGAAAAAACAGCCTAATTAATTAGAGTCTCCAGTGCATACTTTGTGCCCAGGACCCCCTTCTGCACTTTCTGGGACTACAAAAGTCTAATGAATGAATTACAGGTTTTCTTTGGCAAATTGAACACACTAGATGGTTCTGTTGTGAAGAGAAGTCGATATCTTACAGCCTGGACTTAATATTTAACTTCTCGTCTTTGCCACCTTTACTGAATGTCAGTCTCTGTCACTGCCCTTCAACCTTTTCACTTTGATCTCTCTGTTGTTGTGAAGTCTTTGGTGGTTATGGGGAAAATCATGGTTACCTGGATTCCTAAATTGTGCTCATGTTGCTCGTCTTTTGTCCGCAAGTCTGAACATGATGACAGCCTGTCAACAATGTCACGACCCAATATGGGCCAACCTTTCACCTTCTCACCTTGCAGACTGACATTTTTGAAAATACGTCAACACATATGGCATAGAGGACAGTTGTGGAGATGGGGTGTGGGTAAATGTGGATTTGCAGTCAGTCTGAGGGAAATGCTGATTTATAGATAAATAAAATGAAAAACAGCAGACAAACATATTTTTTGACCTGAATAGCTAGATGACTTGAAAGAAATAGAAGCAGAGCTATAGAGAAAAGCCAAGTAAGTCACTAAGCATTTAAACAAAAAGTAAATATTGTTTATAAAAAGTAGCAACAGAAATAAGTGTGGGACAGTCAGGGTTAATAGGAGGCCTCTAGCTAGGGGGCTGTGAAATAAATTTCCCTTGCTTCCCTTCTTGGTTTCAGAGGGTTCCATGATTGTGCAAAAGGCTCCTGGCCTTCCCATCCTTCCTGTTGCTTTTGACCTGGGTTCCTTTCCTCTGTCATCTGTGTAAGGTATGAAAGGCAGCCTCCTAACTTTTCTCCTAGTGCCCACCTCCACACCGCACATCAATAAAGGACAACACATGGCTCATCTTTCCAGGGGTTCTGAGGGCTTTTCCAACTCTGTAAGAGGACTTGAGCTTACTGGGGACCCCTTCCCAGCCCTCTTTGTTTTTTCACATATAGAAAAAAACTAGTCACATGGATACCCAAAGGAATACAGTAGTTTCATCTAATATGTCAAAGGAAATTTCTGTCTTCATGAGTCTCCTGGGAATTTCATTACTAAAGCTGAAACAAGGAAGTTGACACTGCTGACTGAGGATGAGGGGAGGAACCAGCAGAGACTGGAGGCTGCACAGCTCTGAGGGAAAGGAGAGAGTCTTAAGGGTTTACCTTCTCCTTTTCATTTCATTTCTGTAGTCAACAATCACACTAATCTTGACGAGGCCTGGCCAGTCTTTGACATAAGAAACAGATTGTGAGGAAGGTATCATGGTAGCTGTAATTTCAAGACAAAATAATAAATATAAAGAACAACAAGGATCCCAAGTGAGGTTTGATTATTTTCTTGTTTTGCCAGAGGGGATTTCTAGTTGCTATTTGCACAAAAGTCACCATTTTGTTATAGAGAATTTGCAAAACAAGGTTTAGATAAATCATTTATCCTCAGTTTATAGTTTGGTACTATTGGGATGGAAGGGCAGAAATCACTTAAGGAAGTGCTTATAATAATGCACACAATACCACTGCTTTGCCTGCAAAATATTCAAATTATATTTTTATTGATTCAAAAATATTTGCTGCTAACTTACTCAGGGTGGTGGAGGATGCCAAAAAATAAATATACACACAGTTTTTTATCTGGAGGAGCTTCCAGTCTAGTAGAAGAAATGAGGCAAGCCTGGTGCTGTTACCTACAGCAGAATGTGATGGAATCCACAAGAAATTGTCAAGTTAATGGCTATGAGACTGCACGAAGAAAGATTGTATCTGCCGACGGTCTTCAGAGAGGAGAATTTCCCTTGAGATTTTTAAGCAGAAAGGATTAATGCCAACTGCTCTGACAGTGGGAAGGAGTAGAATAATCTGACTCAAAGGGAAACAGAGTGAGGAGAGACATAGAATTAACAGAGTCCAAAGTTTGGTGGATTTAGGGATTAACAGGGATTCTGGTTTGAGTGAAAATAAAAGTTACGTGAAGACATTTTGTGATATTTACATAGAGATGGAAAACTGTGTAGCTTCTCTTTAGAGATCTTGAATGCTATGCTAGCATGCAAGGTCCCTATGGTAATGAGAAACCACAGGATCTTCTGAGCAAGAAGGTCTTCAAGGCTCAACGAGAGGTTTCCTGCCGCGTCCCCACCTATCGCATCATCCTGGATTGTAACTGCCTCTATCTGTACTCTCTTAAAGATCGTGGACTCATTTTAAGGCAAGAACCACTTTTTGAAAGGGAAAGATGAGCATCTAGAGAACACCTGTCACAAAAACCAGTACATACCACGGGATAAAAAAAAAAAAGATATTTTGAATAGATAAATGAAAATATTAAGAGCTGACAAATATTGTAGCAGTCCAGGGAGCAGAGATATTTTGGATGGAGTCTGGACAGTTGGTGGTGACTGAGTGGATGTAGTGGGCAAGAGAAATGGTTTTATCCTAGTGACTTCAGGAATGGAGGTGCCTTGAACAGAAATAAGATAGTCAGAAGCTCTGTTATTTGGATAAAAAATGGGCTGGAACACTTTTTAGAAGCATGCAAGCTGCATTTCTGACCCCTGGAAACAGATATCAATCAGACAACATTACAAAACAAAATTAGAATGTTTATGAAATTTAATGTTTGCTTACACATATTTTTAAAAACTTCTGTATATTAAAAAATGAATTATGCACTTAGCTGCTTTTTGAATGTCTATATGTAGCTTTAATATCCTGCCTTGCGTCCAATGGATGACCAGTCTCTTTCACTCTCAACAAATTAAGGAAACTCCTATAAAGAGGACAGAAAGAAAGTGGCGGATCTATTATTCATTAAATTGTTATACAATGTAGCTAAAATGGTAACTCTGCCCTGTTACCTCCCCCAAATCATCCTGGTTGGGCAGCAGAGTGGAGAAGGTACGAAAGAGGCGGACAGAGACTGTGGTCACCCTCAGTCCAAAGTGGTTGGACTCGCTCTTTGTCACTTTCTTCAATGATACTAATAGAAACTTAAAATGCTATTTAATTACAAGCTTTTTGTTTTTGTTTTTTTAACTTTAATTTTATTTTTTTTGAGGAAGATTAGCTCTGAGCTAACATCTGCTGCCAATCTTCCTCTTTTTGCTGAGGAAGACTGGCCCTGAGCTAACATCTGTGCCCATCTTCCTCTACTTTATATGTGGGACGCCTACCACAGCATGGCTTGTCAAGTGGTGCCATGTCTGCAGCCGGGATCCGAACCGGCGAACCCCAGGCTGCCAAAGCAGAACGTGTGCACTTAACTGCTGCTCCACCGGGCCGGCACTAATTAGAAGTTTTAAAAAAATTAAATGTTTGGGCCAGCCCAGTGGCATAGTGGTTAAGCTCATGTGCTCTGCCTCGGCGGCCCGGGGTTCACGAGTTCAGATTCTGGGTGCCGACCTACACACCACTCATCAAGCCATACTGTGGCAACGTCCCACACATAAAATAGAGGAAGGTTGGCACAGATGTTAGCTCAGCAACAATCTTCCTCAAGCAAAAAAAAAGAGGAAGATTGGCAACAGATGTTAGCTAGGGGCCAACCCCCTCACACACACACACACACACCCAAAATTAAATGTTTAACAGATTAAATTTGTGAAGTGTAATATTAGCGAAGAGAGATTATTAATGGTGTTGGGTAGAGTGTAATGTTCAGGAATGCCTTTTTTTTAATCAAACATTCCCAGAAGTAGTGGTAACTATAAGTCAATGCTCCAAGAGAACGACAAAGTATTGCAGGAATTTGGAGCAGGGAGACATTGTTTATGGCTGGGTGATCCAGAGCATTCATGTACTTGAGGGTATGTGAGCTTGGCCTTGAATTATGGATAGATTTGCAATGGGCAGAAACTTAAGGAAAAGATTCCAAGTAATAAATTGCAGAAAGCTATATTGCTCCACGGCTGGTGCATATTAGAACTAGAAAATTGACTATGCTGTAAGCCTACAACTATTAAGAAATATGTATCCCAGAAGTTAACCAGAAACACATAAAGAATAGAAAGGTTCCAAATTACACAGCTGCAAAAATTAAGTTAGATGTCACGAGTATTATGTGTAATAAAATTCAGGTTTGTTACAATTTATACGATGTTAGAAGAATGCAATTCCTTTGGAAGAAATCTTATTTCCCCATTGACTTATAATTATAGATGTAGTTAATTCCATCACTGATTTATTTTTATTGGTAATGAATATTAGCACTTTAGCTTAAAGTATCTCTCTTCCTTGTATGTCAAGTAGTTAATGACCTATAAATGAACTCTTAAATATGCTAAGGAAGCTCATTATTTAAGGTAATTACTTAGCAAAGCAATGATCCTTTGGTTATGCAAATTACTGACATTAAATTATAAATTGGTAAGCATCCAGTTTTATGTTTCATTCTGGGCTTGCAAAATGACCTTCCACTCCAGGTATTGCTTGATTCAAAGTTGAGATAAACAACAGGAAGATGAAAATACGTACTTCAAGGGTGACAGAGATGGTCAATGTTACCAATATTCAGGGACCCCTACATGTCCTGCAGCTGATGGAGCTGTTGCTGGAGCCCAAGATGACGATGATGATGATAGCTTTGGCTTGTAATATTCCCCCTGCTCCATAGTTTAGATTCATGAATATATTATGTGTCAATTATAAATATATTCTAAAGATTTTTGGCTTTAATATCACTTTATTTGAAGATCATCTTCATCAGACATTTGTGATTTACTTTTTTGCGTGCCTACTGTGTGCCCAACATTTACTAGGTCCTGGAAATAATCTATGCCTGATGGCATGGAGGGGGCCAATGGGGGAAAGAAGCAGGCAAATCAAGAAACCTTTTCCCTGTGGGCTAAGTAAGTAAGTAATTCCCAGGTGAGCAATGATCAGCTACTCTGAGATTTAGAACCATCTGGTCTAGACTGGGAGTGCAGACAAAAGTTTTAGAAGTGAAAACAGAATGAGGGCCAACAGGAGTAAAAATTGGAGCTGGGGAGTGGGGCTGTCATAGGCAGAGAGAAAAGGCACATGAGAGGAAGTGAGCAGCGATGAGCTGTTCTCTGGACTGCAAATAATTCAGTGCGGTTCCAATGCTGAGTGTAAGGATCCCAGTGGCGGTGGTGAAAAATGAGAATGGAGAGGGCAAAAAGGGGAACAGAGGCTAGAAATTTTTATTTGACTGATTGATAAATTGGAGGACATTGAAGGATTTTAAGTAAGGGGTTTACAAAATCAGATTTGCATTTTAGAAAGATCACGTCAGCTTCAGCATTATGAAAGGGGGTCAAGCCAGTTGTGATATTAAGACCTGTAAAGCCTATTTAGCAGGGACCAAAGTGTAGGAGGGTGTTATGTGTGCTGAGTTAACCCTTTAGCTGCTGCATGTGGGCAAGTGAGACTAGAGGCAGCGTCTATTTACTTACAGAGGCGTTCAGTATCTTAACAATCACAAGGCTGTACTCCTACCTTCTAGCTGAAGATCTGTTCTGGGTAGAGGGTACCGACTCAATCAAGGAACACTATTGGAGGATATTGACATAATCCATATAAAAGTTAACAAAGGCAGTCACAGGAGATCGAGAAAATGGAGCATACTCAAGACAAAAAGAGCAATTAAAATGGCTTGATTAATGATTGGTGGGGATTGAGAGAAAGGCGGGGAATAGGGGATGACTTGTCTCCTGGCTTGAGTAAACAGATGGATGGTGTGGCCATGGAGACGAGTGCAAGAGGAGAGTAGAGCGGCGGGGGAGTGGGGACATTGGTGGAGTTTATTTGAGGTACTCTCGGAACAGTGAGGAAGAGCTCTTTGTTTGGCAGTATTTGGTCATATGAATTTGAAGTTCAGGGGAGAGACAGGAACAAAAGATACAGATTTAGGAGTTGTCAGAGTACAGGTGGAAGTTGGAGCCATTCACGGTGGACAATGTCTTCCAGGGAGAGTGTACGTAAGAAGATGCCACCATCCTGGGCGATGCGTTTTACGTGTTCCCCAAGCTACAGTGTATCGTACACACACACACACAATTTGACAGTTTGATGAATCTTGGAAATGATAAGTCACATAAAATAGGCATGACACTTAACTAAACTACTGTAACCATTCTCTTATAGATTTCAGTACTTAACAGGCCAGGTTTTACAGGTGGAGGGTGAGGTGCGTTTGTACACGTCCCCTTGTGGTCCAGAATATCCCTCCTCTACACTTTCCCCTCACATGGCAGAATACGTGCTTTTAGGCTTCTTGGTGTGGAGAAAGCACAGCCAGGCCACTGCTTCAGTTAGTCCTCTCTTTCTTAGATACTAAAAGGAGTAGGAGAATCTTAATTGATCTCCAAAAGAAAGTCCAGGGGAAAATTATTCTCAATTTATATTGAGTTATCCCTAACATATAAATTGGGTCTCTTGTTTCCTAATTTACTGCTTTTTTCCTAAATCCTCTTTGTCTCTTCTCGCCATTCCTTTTCTCAGTTCCTTCTCTCCAGGCCTTCATTCTTAGCAGACTTACTAAAACCAATTTCTAACGTTTCTTGCTTTCTGCCTCCCTTGGAAATCCTTCTGAATACAGTGGCCAGCATGCTTCCAAAATTCCACTTTCACGATGTCACTCACCCAAGGGCCGACAACGATTTTTCCATTGCCAATTACATCAAGTGCAGACCTCTTTCCTTCCAGGCCCTCTAGAACAAAATCACACCTAGCCCAGGCAATGGTATTTAATGATTCCCTGATAGAGCTCTTCAAGGCAATCAGACCTAACTCTTCACTGACTCTTCCCACTAGTCTGCTGTATTTCTTACATTTGCTATCAGTTCTGCCAAGCTAGGATTTCAGCAATAATAAACATGGTTTATTAGAAAGAGCACAGAGATGGGACTCAGAAACCCTGACCCTAGGTTTGGAGCCTAATGACCCCCTTTGACAACTTATTTAACTTCTCATCTATAGAGACAAGGATTTCTGCTAACATTTCATAGAGTTGTTTTGACGGGAAAAATGAGACAATCTGCCTGAAACTGCTTTCTAAATTATAAAGTGCTACATAAAGCAAATCCTATCTAGTCAAAAATTTCTCTTAGCTGAAGTTCAAGAATACATGATTTTTAAACTATGTATATAATTGACATTTTTGAAAATTTCAGTCTTCTTAGATACAAGTTATAAGTCACTACTATTTGAAGTAATTTATTAAAAAGAGGGACCCAGAAGTTGGGAACAGAAATAGAGGCCAAATAATTACTCAACAAATTCTCAGAGCTTCTCAGCATTGGCTTTCCAAAATAGCAGCCTGTGTAACTTTTAAAAAACATAGATGCTTTTATAAGATTAGTCAGCAGTCACTAAAAAGGGAGGGTAGGAGGCTGGGAAAAGTAAATTAGATGTGGGTATGGGAACCACACTTTTACCAGCTATCTTCCTATGAGGAGGAATGCAGATAAGTGTCAGAGGGAATGACAGCTCCAGAAGTAAGACTGTGCCATGATGTCAAAAAGGTATCATCAAAAATTTAGTTGAGGAATCAAACAAAACATTTAAAAGATTAAGTGCTTTCTAACATGTGTATTATCTACAACAAAGCAAAAGCAGATATACAAGCAAATCATTGTAACTTCGTTGCAAAAAGATTATGAAAAGTGTCCAGTGAATAAGTAATGGAAATTAGTAATACACTATTTATTAGCACTAATTTAAAGATTCAAATGTCATTTGGATTGCAGTTTTTATTTCAACGAATGTAGAAGTATTCAGGAATTTTTGTAGGTTCACTCAAGATCCTTCTATCTGTAAGCCTATTATCCTCCATGTGCCAGTTTTCCGTCCATCTTTGCTTTAAAGACGTTGTCCTCACATCGGGGAAGGTCTATTGGATATTAAGCATCCTGCTTACGCCGTGGATTCTCCACGGTATTTTCCTCATTGCCTGGATACAAATGTTCTGTTCCTTCCCTAAGCATGGCTTGCATTTTTGGTCTTTTCCGTTCAGCATTGTTGGCCTTGTGCTATTCATGAATTATTTCCAAACATGTTTGATTTCTTTTCCCAAACAGACTGAAGAACCCTTAAGGCCAATACAAAAATCTATTCCTTATATTGACTGTCAAGATGCATACTAGACTCTTAACAAGTATTTCTAGAGTAACTGAAATCTAGTCTAATAAACAGAAGTTTGCTATCTAAGGTTTCTCAGTTGTAAATGTAACAGGAGTAAAAAATTATTTTATTTATTATGAGAATATAAACTTAGCTTCTCATAAATATTTACTATTAATGTGTTTAGAGAACCATATTTACTTATGGACTAATGTCTTATTCAGTTCATTAACTCATTAGATGTATTTTATAAAAAGTGGTACTTTAAAAATCATTTTCCAAATACTAATCAAGTAAAACATGCTTAGAAAATTCAGGATAGCTCATTTGAAATGCTCCTTTGGATATTATGCCTAGGTGTTTATAAATAGAGCATACATATAAAATGTATAAAATCTTTTGTTTCAATCCTATATTTCTTGACAGAATTTAAAATCAAAATGGTGCTCTCGACCAATTAAAATCTATCACAACTATTTGGGGACTACCGGCAAGAAAAGAGTTTTTTTATTCCCTCTTATTTTAAAAGTATTTTATAAGTGAAAAGGGCAACATCATTTTTAGAGTTTGTTGAGAACTTCAAATACTTAGTCCCCAGAAGCAAGATTCATCATGAGGAGAACCTAAGGCCTAACCGAGTTTTCAAAATAGTGCCCACATATACCATACTTGTTGAACAAATTCAGATTTATTGAAAGTAAACATTTACATTGGCTACAATGTTAGAACTATTACAAAGCTGGATAAAAGAGGCTTAAGTAGCAATAGAAAGCAAGTGCAATAAAAAGTGAATAGAGAAAATATTTGGCCTTAGTGATCTCTTGGCAGTATTTACATAATGTACATATTGTTAGATATTTATAGTAACTCTAAGGCACCAAAGGCTAAATAGCAGGTTGCAATACTATTCTGTGCACAAAAGTCAAGAAGTTTATTGTAAAGAAGGCTGTATAGTTAAAGAAACATAGGCATATCTTAATGTTTACATAAAGGAGTGGCTGCGTTTTTTAAAATCTCAAATGATACATTAAATATTGGGTGGGTTGAAGAAATTATTTTTAGAACATTAAATTATGTTGACTATGTAAATAAGCACTATTTTTTACTGACTAGCTGGTAAATGTGTAATGTAATCTATTCTTCAACACAGCTTTTTCACACTCATGGATATGTTTTGTCTAAAAACTACTTGAAATTCTTTTGACCTACAAAAACTTATCCTAATATATCATAGCGTATAGAAAATCCCCAAGAAAAATTTACTGAGTAATAATATACATCAAATTTATATAGAATCTGGCAAAAATTTAGCAGGCATTCAATACCAAAATACTTGAATATTCAGTCTGCCATTCTGGCATAGCAGTTGGGTATTTTAATCCTTTAACTGTTTAGAGTGGGCAACTGTTTGTGTCTTTAGGTGAAACGACATAAAATTGACCCATGTAGAAAACCAATCTTAAAAGGAACTAATTATTTTCAAATTTTGCAACTTGAAACGCTTTCACATAACTCATTGGGTGTCAACTATGTCATTCAACACCAGTGACTGAAACATCTGTATTAACGCATTGTCAAGAGGTAACTGACAATATGTACATCCAGACTGTTGAATTATCTGATGACTTCTATGTGTGAGATTTTATTTGTTTCTTATACTGGAAACCCAATTTACCTTAACATACAGTCTATCATTTGTCTTGAGGTAGTGCTATAATGAAGAATTCAGCAGGACAATAGAAGAACATCATAATATTTTTAAAGTATGCGTCAAGTGTCACCATGAAATCTATATATTTGGATGGTAGATGGTCCAAGGCTGAGTTGGCCCTTCATGACATGTTAAATTACTATCTGATGGAGTCATCGAGACTTTAACAAGGATGATGAGTTTTTCCTTAAAATTTTCTGAAACTCCACGCCCCAAGGCAAGTTATGGTATTATGGTATCAAGTACTGCTAAAACCCATTCAGTGATATTAAAGATTTATAGACTTGCACATTAAAGGTTTCTTTTCTTTTAGCAAAGGGGAGAATAATTGAGGGATTTCTTTTCTAAACTCTTAAATTTTTCAATGAGAAATATTCAGAGCACTAACAATGGTTTGGGTTGGTTTCTCATATCACATAATATTTGATAGCAAGTTTAAGGATGTGACACTCTTATATTTAAATTTTAAATTTAAAAACCACCTTCAAATCCAACACTTCACTGAGATCTGCTGAGCAACAAAAATAAAAATCACTTCCACATAACGCAATCTAAGACACCCAAAGTACCTTACCATAATGTATGCTATAGCACTATGTTCTATGTATATTATTACTTTTTTCTCTGTTCAACCATTTTCTTCCCTTTTTTAATACAGTGGACAACAAAAGAGGACAAATTATTCATAGTGAAATTTTACAAAGACAGTAATGCAGGAAAAAGTAGGACTAACAAATTAGGTTTTTCTTTCTCTACTTCAAGAATGAAAATAAATGATTGCCTTTGCTCCGTGGATTAATATTAAGTAGTAATGGCTACACAATTAATATAACTATTACAAAGCATCAGTGAACATACTTCAAACGATTATATAAATACATACAATATCACATGTTTGGAAGCATCAAATAAGTCAATAGATAATACCTTAATGGGGTGACTGAATCAAGGCATGATAATGATGTTTAAACTTCTAAATTTTAAGGACCTTCTTGGATTCTGGAAGCATGATATTCATTTAATAGTAGTGTCTATTGAAATTAGATTCTTTAGAAATAAAGATAAGCATCAGCATACTATCATTTTCCAATATCAAAAGCTCAATGAAAATATTTGCTTACAAAGGTTCTGACACAATTTTTTGAAACAAACTTAAAATGTCATTCTGTATTGCAATAGCATTCGAGTAGTTATCATTAGAAGACATCTTATTTTATCATAAAAGATGTCTACTGCTTGTAATATATAGTAGACATTAAAACTATCCACTACTTTCCTTGCTCTGATGACAGATCAACTTCCTTGAGCCCTCCACGTTACCCTTCCAGTTCAGACAGATCAACTTCCTTGAGTCCTCCACGTTACCCTTCCAGTTCAGATTCTAATACTATACTCTTTACATTATTTAACTGTTAAGTCAAGTCGTAGTGGATTAGGTCAGTGGTTTTAAATTACACTTGGAGGCACTATAGAGAGTCTTCAGAGGTGCCTCAGTGGTCCTAATAGCCAAACAGCTGGGGTTCCAAGCCCTCAATTTCCAAATAATGCTATTACATCTTCATATCTATGTCATATATAGAATGTTCCCCAAATTTAATTTGAAAAAATAATTCTGTTGGTTAAACATGTTTTTAAAACACAGTCAAAGGAATCTGGGAGACTCGGCAGAAAGAAGAAAGTAGTCCTCTTGCCCACGTAAAGTCTTCAAATATCTGGTCACAGAACACTAAATAAGATACTACATCTTGGCCCTATCGTGTCAATATTATCCCTCAGTCTGCCTTTGAGTTCAGAGGCACAAGTCAAAACAGATCAATGTTTTAAGCGGATCCTATCACAATGATTAATATTCCAACCACTTCAAGTCTATTTTTGCAGAAATATGTGGCATATCAATTACTTACCACATAAGAAAACAAACTATTAGTAAATATTTCCCAAATAGCAACTCTTAACAATGTGTCTGACCTCTTTTTCTCACCTTTTATGCCAAAGGAAATAAACACAGAAGTTATAACATTATATTTGCAAATCACTATACACTTTTATATTTTTCTTTCCAAATAAATTAGAATCAGATATGAGCCTTGATTCAGGGTTTGAATAGAGTGGCAAACTCACTAATTAAACTGCTCTCATGAATGGCCTTCTTTCGAAGACATCACGTAGGAAAATAAACACTGTCAATTAAAACTTGTGATGAATAAGAACTTTAGGACCCAAAGAAACAGAAATGATTTTGATGAGCACATGACTTTTGGAAGGAGAATGCTGAGAGCTGGTGTTCTTGTTCTCTATAAACTTATTTGTGTTCTTTTAATATAAAAGAAACTTCAAAGTTTGTCTTCTTTCTCAATACGAAAAAAAATAAGCAGAGGTATTAGATGAAAAAATATAAAAATGCTGGTGTGGTATAAATAAATTTTAAAAATGTTCCATTGTAGGAAATAAAAAATATATACGGTTTGTTTAAATTCTGAGGCCTTTCTTTTCAACATATGATTACTTGAATATAGATTTAGTCCACCAGGGGTATCTATGTTCCCCAAATTTTATGACTTTTAGATAACATTATAAAAAGAGTTGCATTTTAACTGAAGGGAAAAATTCTTTAAACAAATAGAAAAACTGTCCACAAATATTTTCAGTGAGTGAATTATGGTAAATTTGGCTCATATCTTGGTTTACGTCCAGATTTACTGCTTACTGAATATTATTTTCTTTTCATTGAATAAGAATAGCATTGTGGAGCTGTGCCATCTCTGCTGTCAACATACGTATATGTGTATGTACACACATATATGCACCATCACATATTTTGATGCTTGAATCTTTAGATATGTGTATTACATACTTTTGGGCAAAGCACTGCATCTAAGACCTAACTGTTTTTGTATAAGGAAAAATAACAGAATAGGAAACATCCCTCCCCAAAATATTCAAATGTTCATACCACTAATTATATAGCACATCAGAAAGTGCAAACATTATACTTATTGCAAAGTATCTTACAGATTTAGATGCCATTATAAAATGTTCTCAATTCTATTTTGGTATCCTAAAATGTCGGTATATAATACCAAATTTCCAATTAAAGAGTTTAATATAAAAATATCAGCACAAAACTGTTTTTTCAATCTGTTTATTGTGTGAGCAACCCAAACTTCAGTTTAAGTGCTGTTGTAATTTTATTACTAGATTCCATAACCCTACAATTGATAAATTTTATACCATTTTAGGTATTTAATGAGATACTTAGAAATACTAAGAAAAAAATCAGTATTCAAAGGGTTAATTTTGTTTATAATAACAATAAATTATTTTATCATCTTCTTCAGTTCAAAATCCAGCTTTGAACGCGAGGAAGGCTTTCAAATCATGTTAATTAAACGGTGGTCCTTTAACCAGTAGCAGTTTGATTACCAATTACTCGAAGGATCTCTTTGTGAATGCCTCCTTCTTGTGTGTTAATATTTGCATCTCCCACTTGGCCATCTTCATAGCTACAACACAAAACACAGAAACATAAAACATTCAAAAATATGCAAAAACCACTTAAAACTGCTTAGAAATGCTATTTGATGCCTAAAATACAGCACAAGGGAATCAAGAGCAAAAAACAGTCATTTCTTAGTTGTATTTAATAATATGTTCACATCACTAAACATAGAATTGCTTGCATTACCAAACACATGATTATTTTATGTCATGCCCTAATTGGCCCCTTCCTTCCTTTTTAATTTTAACTTTTTCTAGCCCCACATAAAGCACTGGCTGAGTTGCAGGAAGCACCCCACTGTCTTCGGCCTTGCAAACATTTCCCACAGTTGTTATATGAAGCCTACTGTGAAAGAACACACCAACTTCAACTTTATATTCCTTAGGTTCTATACTTCTTAACTCCACTCCTACTTCAATCTGATCAGTGACATTCTTCGAAATTACTTCACTTTCTGCCACTGCTCCTTTGCCATGCCTGCCTTCTCATTATTATTCTGTTGGAATCGGTGCTGCATTTTTTTTCTTATCGTTGGTTGCTCTATTTGGTCTGACTACAACATGTTCTTATTTACGCTGATACTTCACATAAGAATGCAAGTCGGCTAAGTTGAGCTAAGCAACAGAAGTGAAAATATAACATTAAAGAACAGCAATAACTAAGTCCTTTAGAAAGAAATAATTACATTTTGGATGATAATTCATTTCCTCAAATAAACTTCCTCGGGCAATAAGAATTTCCCAAGAATGAATTTTTAAACTTCCATGATAATATTCAAAGTAGAATAGGTGATGAATTAATTTTAATTCCCCAAAATGAATCAAGACAGAAGCTTTAGAGAAGTGGTAATTACTTCAAAATAGATAACCAGGGGTGTAAGCACAGTGTCTCAAAGATTAATGTGTGTCACTGTCTCTTCCTCGTCGTACTTAAATTCTCCTGAAATAGCACAGTAGAGGAAAATGAAACAGATGACATAGAGCAATGAGAATTTGGGTCCTTACATAATCGACTGCTCAAATACCTAGTGATAATTGCATCTGTATCAAGCTTAAACTCCTAAGAAATGACTCAAGGTTGCCTGTATACTTGGTTAATTCTTACCATACAAGTGTGTATACATAAATATACACACACACAAATGTGTATTGTGTATACATATATATACACACACAAATGTATTTGTATTTGTGTATGCACATATATATACACACACACACACACACACAAATATACACACACATATGTATATATGACACCCAATGGTGAAACATTACTGTAAGAAAAAGAAGGGGCTATGTGGTACTTATACCAGTTATAAATATTTTCTTAAGAGATCAAACAGTAAGTGCTCTGTTAAGAACTAGAGAATGTATAAAGTGAAATGCTCTAGCACTGTCTAGATCTAATCAGGTGTTTCGTGGCAAATTGTGTAAAGATATATTTTGTTGGGCAGGTAAAATATGTTAGCCTAGTTTTTGCATAAATCTTGGCTACCCACTGGACCAAAGGTAAACCCTAAGCTATCCATAATTCTGAGCCAAGGCTGGGGAGGCAACCCGGCTTGAAGGCTCAGCCCAAGGGAGATAAAAGTGTTTTACCAAGTCAATTGGGCTAGCTCCCCTAGGATTTAGATTACAGAAAACAAAAGAGACTAACAAAAAGAGAATGGAGCAGACACAAAGAAAACCATGGTGCTTGCAGAGAAGTGGGAAGAGTGGCAGGTCTTAGAACTGTTCTGGTTCTTTAGGGCTTCCCAATTTCAGACACCAGTCCATACGTATCTCTACTCTAAATTTCCTAATATGCATTTATGTTTGTTCTATTTCTATGGCAATTTTGCTATAGTCAACACACCTACTATGTCATCTATACTTTGGACATAACGTTGAATAAGATATGCTCAGCTTAACTGATAGCCAGCCTACATACTATCAACTCTATTCTTTTCACTTTAAAAGAATATTAATCTTTAAGATTTCTCTATAATACTTTATAACTTTTCATTTTTTCCTCAACCCACTGCAGTCATTCTTCCGACCCTATACTCTACTGACAAGTACTGACAACAGTTGCCCATGGCCTCCTAGGTGATGAATTCAGGAGATTTTATCCACTATGTCTGCAGCATGTGATACACCAGAAGCTACATTATCTCTTCACTCCCTAGCTAGTCCTTTGATTATGAATCCTCAGCCTCTTTCATTGCATCCTGCCCTCCCATTTCAATGCTGGTTTTATCCACAATTCACTCCTCACTGTTCTCTCTTCTTATGATTGCAAACTCTCAATTATTTCAATCTCCCCCACTGTTTTAACTATCACCCACACGCTGATTCTTAAACTCAACCTCCAATCCTTACATCTTTCCCTAACCATAATTTTCCCACAAAAACCACAAATATAATATATTCAAAACTGAGCTTAATTTTTTACCCTGACTGCTCCTTTTTACTCTATCAATATCTCATTTTGAATTACCATCATCTGCCCACTCTTCTAATAAGAAATTCAGTCATTCTTAGCCCTTCCATGTGCTGAAATCAATAAATCATCAAGTTATCTTGCTTCTATTTTCCTAATTGTTTCCAGTTGCATCCTGTCTCCATCCAATGCCGTTACCTTCAGTTAGGCCTTCATGATCATTTATCTAAAGGAGTGATTTTCAAGTTGCAGGCTGTGTACAATTAGTGGGTTTTGAAATTAATTTAGGTTGTCCAGGTTAGCATTTTTCAATGAAATTAGAATAGAATAGGACACAGAATATTGACTGCACCACACAAAGTGAGCATTGTTTTTGGCCAAGTCACAATGTCAAACACATTTCCTTCTGCAGTGAGAAACACTGACCTAGATATTGTAACAACATTATAATTGATCTCTCTGTCTCCACACTTATCTCCATGATCCTTCCTACAAGAGTCATCTCTGCCCTGCTAGAGTAATACAAATGCCCTCTGCTTCACTTGCAGAACAAAATCCAATGTCACCGGCATGGCATGCCAGGGCCCTTCATAATTTAAATCTAAAGTTCCTGTCTAGTCATGTCCCACCACTCCCCGCCTCACTCCATTCCCAGGTCAACTGGAGGCCTGTGCTCTCCCCAAATATTACATGATCACTAACACTTAAAAAGTATTTGAAGTTAACGGAGAGGAGACTTACATTCTTTAAATAAACTACAGTAATTTAAGACAGAAAGAGCATGGGGGAGGAGAGAACAAGAGGGAAAGATTGAGATTGAAAGTATTAAGAAAAATGCATATTTTTCCCTTGTCTTTGAAACCCATAAGAAAACACAACAGCTGTAGGTTGAAGGATAAGATTGGCCAAAGGTATTCAGGTGTCTTAAACCATGAAGTATGTATTATAATAAAGGAAAAACAAACTATCATTTAATTTGGTCAAGTGGCAGGGCTTAGATACATGAATTACTAGTGGCATTGGGACACTTATTACGATATGGCATATAGAATATTTTGCAGCTATTTATTAGTATTGCAGACAAACATAGGTTGTTAATGTAACAGTGAAGTTCATTTATGTCCAGAAAGCAACAAAATTCAAACAAGAAATAGAGCAAGAATGATATCAATAGGGAAATGATACATTTGACTGGGGTTTTCTGCAGAAGGAAAAATGACACCATCTCAAAGGAGACAGAAATTACTTATGTTCCCAGGAGAATAAAAAGATTACTAAAATTTTAATAAAAAATAAATGAATTTGATTTAAAAGCTCTGAAAGAGGGGCCAGCCCGGTGGCGCAGTGGTTAAGTGTGCCCGTTCTGCTTTGGCGGCCTGGGGTTCGCCAGTTCAGATCCCAGGTGCGGACATGACACCGCTTGGCAAGCCATGCTGTGGTAGGCGTCCCACATATAAAGTGGAGGAAGATGGGCATGAATGTTAGCTCAGGGCCAGTCTTCCTCAGCAAAAAGAGGAGAATTGGCAGCAGATGTTAACTCAGGGCTAATCTTTCTCAAAAAAATTTAAAAAAATAAAAAGCTCTGAAAGAGAAAATAAAGCAATAGATGAGATTTAGCTATCTGGAACTATCTTGGGTATGTTAAGAATTTTCATGGATAAAAACTTTTGAATGTACTGGCAACCTTTATTCTCAAACTGATATAGCAGCTTTGTGATAGTTTTAAGATTGGCATACATGTATTTCTTTTCTGTCTCTCCAAATCTAGAACCCAGAAATGAGGCACTGCTTTTCATTAGCAATAGAGAGGAGATATTCACTGTGAACTGAATGATATCCAGCACTTGTCCAAATTCCCTGTAAGAAATCTCATGCTGTAAGTGCAACGTCCACTTCAGAGCCCTCGTATATCTCGTCATCAAGTTAGACTATTTGGTTTTTCGTCACTGCTTTCATTGAATATGTACTAAGTGTTTCTGCACAAGATGTGAAATTTCCAAAAATGCAGAGAATTTGCATTTTACTAGAGGAGAGTCATGCAAATAACTGTAGGACAACGCAGCCTGGGGTGGTACAAAGAAAGGGCGAGGAAAACCCAGAGTAAACACCAGACATCATGTCTGACTGGGACATGATGAAAGGTATCATGGAAAAGACCATGTAGTGAAGCCTTGAAAGATAGTCTAAAGGCTGAGCTGGTGAGAAGCCCAATCAGCTGAAATGAATGAGCAAAAGAGTGGGAGAAGCAACTCCAATTTGTTTTCAAGAAAAAGCTTGGATAATAATTTTATTCAATCAGTGGTTTGTACTGGTAATTGAAGTGAGGTAAAATGGGCTCTATGTTGCAGAATGCCATGCCTTTATTTGTTAATATCTATCAGCCTGTAGGAGCAAAGGATAATCAAAACTCTGCTTTAGGAAAGTTGACGGGGTATAAGTAATACGATATTAAAATTTTATATGCATAGAAATATAGGCTATACATCAAAAGACTGACCGTGGTTAACTCTAAGTGGGGATATTATGGGTGATTTTCTCCTTTTTTCTTTACCTGTGATTTCAGTTTCTCTACACTGAACAGTTATCACTAGTGTAATAATGATATTGTTGAATAAATCTGGCATTGCACAAAATAGATTGGGAGCAATGAAGAAATTAGAAGCATAGAGAATAACTAGTAAGCATAGAAAATAACCAGTAATCTTTTGGTGTGCTCTGGGAGAGAGAACGATATAGGCATGGAAACAAAGGTATTGATAGGAGAAAACTGTGAAAAGATCTACTGGGGAGCTGACAATGACAATGAGTAAGGAAAAATAAATTGAAAACAACTACAGCTCAGGTTTCAAGTCTCTCCCATACGTAAAATCACTGCATAGACTGGGGAGGTTGACAAGTTGGTTAGAATTTAGCAATAATGGGCTCCACTTTGTACATATTGATTTTAAGGTATTAGCAGGCTTTTCAAGGGGATATACCCAGCATGCAGTTATAATGTGGGCAATTCATTCATTCCTACTCATCTGCCAAGCACTATGCGAGGCATGCAAAGACAAATGAGACGCATAGTCCCTGACCTCAAGAAGTATACAGAGTAATGGAGAAGACCACATATAAAAAAATATAATACAAAGATAAACACCTACCCAGGGAATTATAGAGTAACATGTAGAAGCAGCATGAAGGAGTCAAGGGAAGCTTCTGGGAGGAAGGAAAGCATGCACTAAGATTGAAAAGAGGAATGGGAATTAGATGAGTAGGTATGAGGGTCTCCCCAGTTTACCGGAGAAAGGAAAGAGCAAAAGCATGAAGTGTGCAAGTGACAGCATACAGTTCAGACTGTGAAGCCCAACATCTTGAGGTGAGCAATGGTGGGCCAAGAGGCTGGGACTTGGGTCTCCTTGACCTTCCTCTGGTGGTACTCAAGGAAGAATAAAGGGCTGAGGAGCTAGCTGGTTCCCTCTGTAAAGGAGCCTGAACTTCATCTTATAAGTAGTAAGCAACAGCTGAAGAGCTTTAAGTAGGGGAGTGATGTGGCAGTTTAAACCCTGGGAAGAGATCTGGGCTGGAGACAGAGAAATTGGATATACTATAGACTGGGGATAAAGCAAAGTTCCCTGATCGTGTCAGCTTGATGTCACACAGCTTGATGTCACCCAGCTTCACTGAGCCATGACTGAATGTTTCGTCTTCTAACTTTATAAATAAGTTTTCTCCTCACTACATTCCCAATTGAACATTGTTCAACTTTTGCAAAATCATGATGAAAGATACCTCTTATTTCACTTAATGGCCCCTCTACAGTTCTTCTTTCCTGAACTTTTCTTGTACCTGCCTCTATAGATATATTTTAAATTTTGACTTAAAATAAAAACCATATATAATCCAAAATATTTTCCTTTTTGCCTTTAGTGCGTTCATTAAAAATTTACTGATAAGCAACTGTGCATCAGGTACTGTGCAAGGTGATGCAAGAGAGGTAAAAACAAGAGTAGGAGCCTGCCCCTTAGGAGTTCACAGCCTCGTGGAAGAGTCAGATATGAGGAACAAACTGAATTTTAAATAGAAGTTCTGCAGTGAACTGTAGCAACACCAGGAAGAGAGATTAATTCTGATCAGGAGCTTCAGGGAAGAGGGGGTATTTGAGCTAGACCTTAAAAGATAAAATAGGCTTTGGAAGGAATTCCTGACATTTATTTAGCACTGAGCTCTGCTTGACTCAAGGACCTGAAAATAACCTGCCTCTTTTCTGCAGATGGTCTGTTTTATTTGGTCATTTCTGTTCTTAAATTTCTGAACTTCTTGAAATGTTCTGAGAAATAGAAGGCGGTATAGACCTTAAATTTATGTAATAGACAAAATATGGGAAGAACTCATCTGCAGATCAGCCCACTCTACACTAAAGCATTAAATATGGAAATCAAACAAGCAGGTTATGCAAACCTAATGCTTCTTAACCTTTCTTTGGTCCCAGACAGTTGAGGGAGAAGACATACTCCCATCTCTAAGAGTTTTCACTATGGCAGTGGTTGGGGGTGATGTACCATGGGGGAGCCCATGGCACCAGATACACACATTCTGTTAACTTGCCAAATCATCAATTACCTTATCTTGAATTTTATTATTTAATCCTATTTATGAAAAATACCAACAGTAAGTTTTCTTCTCTAGCTCTAAAATTTCCACTCACTGTGAAATAGACATTTTTGTTGTATATGACTAGAGCACAATATGTTTATTCGGTTTTCACATGCCCTGTTTAAGCCCGGCTTCTAGCCCTTTTTAAAACAGCTGCCTTATTTCTACATATTGACCTTAATGTCTTTGCACAGATGTGTCTTAAGGTCATCAAGGAAATCAAGCTTTAGCAATAATTCCTAAACACTCAAAATTGGCTGGAATCTGTTTATAATATCTGAATTATTACATTTTGCCTAAAGCACTTATATTTGATTAAGTTTATTCATTCTTGAAATTTTACAACAAAATTTTTTCAAACATCTCATTCTCTTGTTTGTTTATTTGTTTGTTTGTTTTGGCAAGAAAGATTGTCACTGAGCAAACATCTGTGGCAATCTTCCTCTATTTTGTATGTGGGACACCACCACAGCATGGCTTGAGGAGCAGTGTGTAGGTCTGCACCCAGGATCCAAATCCATGAATTGGAGCATGAGAACTCAACCATTACGCCACTGGGCTGGCTCCTTCCTTTTTTTTAATAACAGAAATCTTCCTTTAAATTTTACCTTCAATTTTTTCTGAGACAGCAGTCTGTTACCTAAAATTTCCCCCCCAATTTTTCTCTCATTCTGTGATGGTGTTTATTTGTTGGGAAAGAATGTGATAAGGATACTAAATGACTTTTATTATCTCCTTCACTCTGGAAATCAGATTAGCATAGAAGTTATTTTAATTTTTAACATTTTCACTTAGATAAAAAAGGAAGCCTCACTGATTTATATCCTAGTCATCAGGCCAAGCTTCTAACATAAGAGATCACATATTGTTAAAAAAAAAAAATTAGAATAAAATAAGAATAGCAAATGAGTTTCTGTCTGATTACGGTACATCTGGGATAACTAATTTCTTTCTTATCAATTTATTCTTTCCTAGATGTTATCACTCACTAGGGAGGCACAATACTAGTAGAAATCTTTGATTATATCTTTTATAAAGAAAGAAACTGATGGTTGTAATTAGAATGTATATTAATTAGTGAATGGATTCTCCTTTTGATGTGTTTTGAATCATATCAATTTTCCTTAATTAGTCCTTTCTCTCTTGAGGGAGCAGAGAGAAAGGATGAAATCTCATTTGTGTTTATAGAGAGATGAAAATCATTATCTTAATAGAATTTTTTCCTTTGTATTATCTGGAAAGTATGAGTGTACTGAAAGTACACTCTTTTCTTCAGATAGTCTTTCCTCCATTTTTTATTCTTAGAAAATGTAGAAGTCCTTCTCTCCAGTAAACACACATATACACCCAAACGTATATCCCTACAGATTTAGCTCTCATGCAATTTATGTAAAATTTCAAGGAAATAATACTAGAAATGTTTACTGCCTACTTACGTATCTAAAGCTGTTCACTTTGCTCAATAAATTTGAATTTTAGAAAGATGCCAAAAAGAGGAGATTAACTGATTAATGTCAGGCTAAGGAAGGACTTTGGAGTTACTTTTCTGTCAAAATCTTAAGGTTACTCAATGGAATAACTTTGTGACTGGAGGTGTCTTTTGGAAGGTCGATCTTTGAACAGTGAATAATAGTCAAGATGGTCAAGAAAGCAGCAGGGAAAAAATATCTAATGAGTGCCTTTCCATGGAGATCTGCATTGTGTAAACTTAATCCAAATATTAACCTTCAAAAGTAGTGTGCAGCCAGCTTTCCTAGGGCCTCCAGAGTCACATGGCGCCCTGCTCTACCATGCATTCTGCCCCAGTAAGCTGACCTATATGGACTCCGTCAGTATGCTTCCTTGTCTTCTAATTTCTTGTAGGGTTTGACCAATGGGGAGCCACAGAAGGACACTGGCAGAAGGGGAAGGTCAAGGTTTCCCTTGATTCCAGCCCCATAAGGGCCCCTTGGGATGCCGAAGTCCCTCAATGGGAGACCATGACTCCATTCAAAGCCACTGAACTAGAAAGCTTTCTCCTACCATGTTCTGATCACTGCTTCTTGTTCTTGTCCGTTTGGACCTGGGCATGTATAACAGCTCTGGTGCCACTAGATGCACGTTACTACACTAGACCTAAGACCTGTGGTTCCCCTATAACCACACCTTTGTAAGTAATCTACTTGTGGATGATAGAAATGATCATATTTATCAAAAGCCATCGGTTTCCTGTTGGGATTCTGACTGACACAGGTAGATATCTTATTTTATTGTATCTATAGATGATACAACATTCTACCTACTGATGAAGCTTATGGAGGTTATGCAACTTGGCTAACGTCACCTTACTAGTAACTGGTGAGCCTGGACACAAACTGTCTGATCAAAAGCGGGGCTCCTTCCACAATACTCACTGCTGCCTCGCCGTTAAGAAAGAAATCTATAGATAAGTATATGTCTCAAATATGTAATTTATGTATTAATTTGTATCATAAACATAGAAGATACATAGATACATAATACATAAATCTGTATCATAAGAAAGTCACAGTTTTCATACCATCCAAAATAAAACCAGGTAGTTCACAAAATTTTCATTACAAATAACAATAAGCTAACAGATCAGATGCTGTGGGCATAGCGTGCTATGGATACAGTATATATCGAAGAGATCTTGATGTAGCTATTTTGGCATGGCTTATAAAACAAGCCAGTGCATTTTTCCAGCTTCTTTTTAGAAAACTACATAAAAGTACAAAACAGATATACTCAACTGTTCCCCGAGGTCTTTTCTGTGACAGGACCATGGATGAAGAAGAAACAGCCATAGGAAAAAGGTTGGGAGTCAAGCAAGGGTGGGGAGAAAACCAGACAGACCTACTGCACTCATTCTTTAGAGATTAAAACAAATGCTTTTGTATTTTAATGCAGCTCTTACGATACAGATGTGTCAAAGAATCCACATCAATAGGCCCTGCATTGCCAGCCTATATTGTATGGAACGTAAATCAACTTTTTATAGGGACAGGACCTTCTCATTATTGTTTTCTCCATTCCCACTTCTAGTTTTTTAAAAACCTATAAAGTGTATATATGTATATGTGTGTACACATCTATCTTTATATATATATATATATATACACACATATACATATACACACAACAGATAGATGGTTACAGAGATTTTTTCTCCAGTTTTTCTAAGTTAATGGCATTTAAATGTCACTTTACTTTTTATAGCTTATCGAAAATATAACACAAACACTAAGTTGAGTAGAAATTGCCTGTCTGCTATATATTCACCACTAAAGTAACCTAAATAACAATGTAGTCACTACTACCTCATTCATGGAGAAGATAGTAACAGACACATTTGAGCCTTCACACTTACACAAAAAAGAATCGTGTGCAGACATGATCAGTATTCGGGACAACCCAAATCTCTCCATGTTTGTGCAGGTCAGGTGAGGTGATCACTGCGGGTGGAAGATAACATTAAAGAACTATTTTATTTTAAGCAACCATATCCCTTCTCTTAGAAATCTAAAAGCAAAAATACATGCACGAATTAATATATGGAAAATGTTTAACCTTATTAGCTATCAAGAAATGAAAATAAATACAATAAAATGCCATGTAACAATTTTATGTTTTGAACGTGATTAGTGTAACAACAGGAAGGAAATCACTTGTGTATTATCAAAAGCAAACAGGTCCTCACTTGGAAACTATGCAGAAAGCAACCTGGTGTCTTATTTAACCATCAAGTGTTGAAAACTTCAAAGATGGTTAACCATGGCTACTGAAACTCCCAACATAAGAAGAAAAAATGCATTTTTAGCTAAAATGAGATTTTAAAGCAAGAACAAAGAAAAGTATATGATCTTGCAAATCGCCTATCAATTTTTCTGTCCTAAGTTTGGAATAAAAGAATGATTTCAGTGTAGGAGCAGAAAGACCTATTGGGTTATCTTCTCACTGCTTGGTTATCTTTCAGATTTTTCAAGGTATTATACATTCAAAAACCAACTCAAAGAGGAGGTGGCTTATTAACAAGAGAGATAAGCAATACTTCATCAGAAAGACATAATTACAATTCTGAAAGATCTGCCAAGAATAAAATATTGCTCTATCTGAATTCTTGCCAATTCTCCTCTTTGATTTTAACCTCTATGATCTCTATCGCACCCATTTTCCATTTGTGCCCTTAGAGATGGTCATAAAGAATAGTGCTTCCACTATTCCGTCATGAGCATTCTGTAAATACACTTGAATTCTTAAAGATAGGTAAGACAGAGAATTAATACTATGAGGTTTGTAAAACGTTCAACTTACCTTCACATAAGGCTATGCATTTTAAGTTACGGCTTTGCAGGAACTGAGATTGCTGTCCTTTTTTCTGTGACTAAGTTCCAAAAGAATTTAAAAATTAGAATAAAAATAGGGCAGTTGCTGAAAAAAAACTGATCATCATTAAAAATAACGGTTACTAAGATAGCTCCAGATTAAAAAAAAAAAAAAAAGCCTATCTAGACTAGTAGCAAATATCCTGGAATTTTCTCTCAATGTCAAGTTATATTTGTTGTATTGTCTAATTTCTGTATATAATCATTATTAAATCACTCTCAAGATAAGTGAACTGAAAAATGCTAAATTAACATTCAACAGCCTCACAACATAGAATTAGAACCCAAATGTATTTTTACTGGAAGCCTGACATCTTTATTTCAAGGGAAACAAAATTAAAGTTGCATGATATTTTCGAACATTAAAACCAATTATTCCAGATCATCTAACTGCCCAAAACCAACCCATTTTTATAGCATCATTAACTAAGCCACAGAGGTTTCAGAACCATCTCATGTAGAACATCTGAGGTTTTGTTTTTGTTTTTAGATATTAAATTGGCTATCCTTTTTCTTTTTAATTTAAAGTCACAGTATTCATCAGATGGATTTTTAATTTGTCCAGAATATTTATTTTCTCTAAAACAACAAAGGATTTGTGCTTGCTCTTCTGTCTACCTGGAATGTTCTTTCTCCCAGAGAGCCATACGGCTCACTGCCTATAGGCCTTTATTCACATATAATCTTCTCAGAGAATCCTTTCCTGACTACCCCATTTCATTCTGGTTCCATCTTCCATCCCATAGCATTCAACATGCATTTCCCCTGATTTTTCTCCATTAATATTTACCACCACCTAGCATTCTTTCTATCTAAATATATATTTATATTCACTCAGTAGAATGTAGGCTCCAAGTGGATTTGTCTATTTTTGATCATCACTGCAGCCCAATGCCTAGGAGAGTCTCTAGCACTATAGTGGGAGCTCAATAAATACTTATTGAATATTTATTGAATAAAGGCATTCTGGTTATTGCATTTTAGGGTGAGTTTTATTACTTCATGAGTAATGACCACTTAAAATAATTTTGCAGACTTAAAAAGCCTGAGTATTTATTGAGGTCCTGCTGGCGAATGAAGCTAGAGTTCACTCATCATACACGGCCACTTGAGTCGGTACAACACCTGAGAGGCACTGCTGCTTTTACTGCTTGACGCTGGCTCATCCTTGGCTGACACCTTCTGCTTCTTGTTCATCCCTGAAAACATCAGCAAGATAACAATTTACGAACAAAGCTGTATGATGCAACTCAAAATAGAATCCATCTACACCGCAAAGTTCCACTTTAGGAAAGGTTTGATTGCATCAGGCCACAGATGGTCACAATGGGAGCAGCTGCTGTGCCCTCAGCACCTGGGGTGGAAAGTCAGTGGGTTTTGGAAGTCCTCATTGAATTAGAGAGTGGAAAATCTAGTTTGTTTTTCTTTGCATTGAAACAGGGATACGAAATTCTCTTGCATAAAACTGATATTATTAGAAAATGCTTAAAACTTGGTTTGAAAGGCTTTTAGAATCTAACTTTCATTCTTATCACCTGGTTAGCAAAGGGATGGGAAATACAAACAGTATCAGAAAAATCTATCTACACTGCAACTTAACTTTGTGAATTGTTGATATATGCTCAGTTCTATGTAGAATTTACTATTTCTCCTAATAAACGAAAATTATATAAGTGCTTTTGTCTATCATACTCGCAAGTCTTAGCTTATACTCTGTTAATGCCATGATTTTTTACTGTGAAATAGTTTAGACAGAACAGAACTAAAACTAGTATCTGTTTCAGAATAGGTAGATTTGTAGCCATACTTTATTTGAAAATGCTCATCTACTGTCCTGAGGTTGAGAAGTATGTTGATTTTTTTGATTGCTGTTCCAAAAGAAGGCTTAAGGAGAAACGGCAAAGCCTGTGGACCAAATTGCAAATGGTGTGGCCATAACCCTTTCTAAGTCAGACATCCACCCCAAGGGACAGAGGTGCGTGGGGTCAGGTTGAGGAGCAGGCCTAAGGTTTCAGACACACAGTTCTGAGGGAAAGACAAAGGCCATCATACACAAAGAGACTGTTCTGTTCTCTACTCTCTAGACTCGTAGTCCTCAAAACCACCTGTGAAGTTCCCTTATCATACTGCAGTGCTTCTCAAATTTTTTTTCAGATCAAGGACACTTGAAGAATTTGATGAAAGCAATGGACCCTGGCCCCAGACAAATGAACATTCACATAGACAAATTTTACATCCTTCTGTATCTCCCACAATCCTTTCCATGAACCCATCTAAGGAGTCTATACACCAGTACAAAAAACAAAAAATGACAGAACTTGATGATGTTCCTTAGCCACACTAAAGATATACTTATTTCTTTAAACTGGTTTTATATTAGTTTTTTATTGTGTTCTGTTTTAATAAGATTTAGAGTCTGATTTATGCTGATTTTGTTTTCTCCACTGAACTATGTTACTCTATTTCCTACACTGTCTGATTCTTCCTGGTATTTATTTTCTTACTATTATTTTGGCATACTGTGTTTTCAAAGACCACTGCAACAATATTTCTCAACACATATGCTTTTTTACAATGTGACTTGGCCACCCTTTCAACAGGAGACGGAATCTAATTCCCTAACCCTTGAATATGGATGGGCTTGTGACTGGGTGGACCAATACTGGACGTGGGAAGTGACACCATGTGACCTCTGAGGTGGTCAGAAAAGAAACAGAGTCCACCTGGTGCTCTTAGGATGTGTGCTCTGGAAAGGGTTGGGTGGAACACTGAAAAACAACTTGCTGTGGTGAAAGAGCATGAACTTGGGCGAAGGAATTAGACAGGTAGGCCTGTTAACATTCACCTAGTCATTGGACCTCTCTGAGTATCCTTTTCTATAATATGAGGATCTTGAAACTTACCACCCAGACATCATGTGAATGACATCTTATGAAGTTATGTCATCATATAACCACATACACACATAGGAGTGCACACACATACGAGCACACAAGCAAAACCAACTACATATGCAGGAATATGAATATAAAAGCATTTAAAAGTCTGAAGGGAAATACACTAAACACTGAGATTGTGGAAAATAAGAAAAAATTCATTTGTTATTTTATACAATTCTGTATAGTTTCAGTTTCTTTACAATAGGCATAATTACTTTATATTTAAACAGAATAAGTTATTGTTCTAAAGACTCACAGTGATCACTGTGGAATATTTCAAAAAATTTTAAAGTGTAAAGAAGAAATCATCCCAAATTTCATCACCTGAGGATTATCAATGCTAATAATTTGGTGATCATTCTTTCCATATTTTGAATTTACTAGGCTCCTCCTCAGCACATGGTTTCAATTTATTCCAGAATAATTTTTTTACACAATCTCACCAAAATATTAACAAGAAGTTGTCAATAAGTAAGATGGCTTTGAGGGTGCTTTTCTAATCCTAAATTTTCCATACTGCTCAAAACTTCTTTATGGGATATATAATAATCCAAATATCAGAAGTCAGCAGGATATAGAATTACACTCAATGATAGTGGATTAATATGTATGTATACTTTTCAGCGCTTTACTTAATGATTTGCATATACTATATTCTCTGTATTTACTTATGGATGGAATAAATGCAGAAACTACTGAAACAAAATTAAAATTCATTTTGACATTGACAAAACACACATTCCATCTTATCCACTAGGACAAGTATCATAAATTCATCTTGACATGTGAGCTTAGTTTTCACTTCTGACATTTATCAAATGAATTTAATAAAAATATACCAAATAAGCTTCACTCACTTAATAGAATATTGTGCCTGGAATATACGACAATAAAAAATTAAAAACCTAATAAATTTGAGGTGAGAAGTCAAACACAAGCTTACCTGAGTAACCAAATGATATGCTTGACATTGGACTAAGATAGATTCCACTTCCATACATTGCACCGTGGAGCTAAAATGGGAAGAGGTGGGAGAGAAAGGGGTCAGTCAACGGTTTCAAATGTTAGCATTTTTACAAAAGAAGGCAATCAGTCTCATGTTGTTGCATTAACTCTTAGAAAATAATAAAGCTCTTATTCTAAGATCTAATTTGAAAAGAGTACTTAGATCCTTGTCCTTAAAATTCAGAGTGCATTGATATATGGAAAACGATAGCCAGAGAAAAAAATCCTTGATAAAGGTTTTCCACTCTACCAATGACAAAGAGAGTCACTTATTACAAAACACGGCAGTAGGCATTTTTGTTAATGAATCTAAAATTCTGAAAACAAAACAGGCTGAAACATACGTGACAGAATTTTGATTAGGACTCACATGCTAGTCTATCAACAAAGTATCCTATTCAGATTGCCATTGTACAACACCCATTCTTATCGTCCTCTAAAATTTTCAAGTTACAGAGTTTCGTTAACTAAAACTCTTCGACTGGTCTAAGAAACTACTGTACTCAGAAGAATTAAAATTCTCTCTTATTATCTCTATGTTCTAAGGCCCTTGCACTCTATGTAGTACGAACTGAATATTAATTCAATAAATGTGCATTTACTGACATTTATATTCAACTGAATCATCTGAACTGCCATCAGAGTGTGAGACCTAGCACAGGTGAGCATCTTATTTCCTGATCTCCTTACATCGTCAGATGAAAACCAGCTGTCGGAGAGTGAAGTGGGACGTTGGAGACGAAGGGCATAAAGGAAGGATGGGGACTATATCCAGGACGTCCTGCTAACTCCCAGTGCTGCCCTGGAGGCCAAGAAGCAGGTGGCAGATGGCCTTTTGGGGTCCATTCTCCACTTTGTTTATTCTTAGCTCTATCAGTTCTTCTCTTAAAGTATTCACACCGAGGTAGCGCTCGAGAAATGTGTGTTGAATTAGCAGTCAAAATGCTTGTATGGTTTTACTTTTTGCAATGATGATTTTTTTCTACTTAAGTTCAAAGTGATTTTATGATTCTTTTTACAGGGAACTCAATTTTCTTTTTCTTTTCATCCTTATACTGTGTATAGATCAATTCTGCTTTGGTTATTTCATGAAAATCATTTATGCCCATTAGAATTCCAGGTAATTATTTGAAGCTTACAGGCTTCCCCTTTTGCAAGTAAAAACATAACACCAGGATTTCTTACTGAACTCCAAGACTGAAGAATAATGAAGGCTTGTCAAAGCATTCAGAGAATTTACCTGCAGTCTTGTATTAGAAGCAACAACCAGACCGTTCCTCAGGATGGAGTGCCAGTTTTCAATGTGTGAGCCACTAAAACACAGAGGTGGAGAAGGAAAAGGCAAAACCAAAAATCAGTGATCTTTCAATGTGGTCACAATATAATAAGTCATGGCGCCTTCTGAAAGTTCTGAGTTTCCAAGTCAAGTATTATGTAGTACACTCTTCAGTGTTAATAGCCAACTACTAAAAGAGAATGGTTTCCTCCCCACACATTATGGAAGACTGAGACGGAGACACACCCCCATCAACATTAAGCCATACTCACTGAAATGCAAAGGTGCTTCCAAAGAGTTTTTTAGCAGCTCTAAAATTGGATTCTTTGGCTGGTGGACTGCTGAGAAGAAGGAACTGATGTGGAGTATGCATAAACTTCAATTGCTGCCGTTTAAAACAACGACAAATGAAAACATGTCAAATTTAACATATAATCAGGCTGCTGACGATTTCAGATTTTACTGGATTAAGAATTATCTAGTTTCAAACCACAGTAATTTTAGGCTAATCACATTAACAGGACCATTCATTTAAAAAAAAACCCTGCATAAATGATAAATCATATGGAATTGCTGATACAAAGGGTAATTCTTTAGGCTAATGGAAAACGAATAGGAGACAGACAATCCAAAGGCATTTATATTTAGCTTGGAATACACCATGTAATCAATCACATTCAAGCAGATCTGCTTCCTAATTACATTTCTTTTTAAGATTTTCATTATTGATTTCCCTAAGTATACACTAGCTATTCAACGGGGGAAATATTCTGAGAGTTTGCTAAGCAGAAAAGTTAATTCAAGATATTAAAATTGCAAAAATTATCATCATTATGCTTTATTTGCATATATTTATAAAATTAGAAATTGCCTACATTCAAATATAGTTTTCCCCTTTGTTCATGGAAAGAAACAAAATCAGAACCTTTTGGATTAGTTGCTTGACAAACATTTTCAAAATGCTGCCGTTTCACCTAGGAATAACCTTATATAAAAATACAATCCAGAGGAATCTCACAGTTTAGAGATTCCCCACAGACAGGAGAGCCGAGATTTTAGATCCTGCTCTTAGGTGACGATCAGAACTGAGATCAGAGTCCATTAGCTTTTTTTTTATTTTGTAAGCGTATTAGGCTGATAAGGGAGATATCTGGAGGCAACATCTTCTTCGAAATAGAAAAGTGGAACTGTGCCAACATGAAACTGACAATGATAAAAAGCACATTACCTTCCTCTGGTCAATCTCTAGATAATATTCTTTTTTTTTTTTTTTTCTTTTCTTAAAGACTGGCACCTGAGCTAACAACTGTTGCCAACCTTCTTTTTTTTTGTTGCTCTCTGCTTTTTTCTCCCCAAATCCCCCCCAGCACATAGTTGTGTTTTTTTAGCTGTGGGTCCTTCTAGTTGTGGCATGTGGGATGCCCCCTCAACCTGGCCTGACGAGCTGTGCCATGTCCACATCCAGGATCCAAACCAGCGAAACCCTGGGCCGCCAAAGCGGAGCGGGCAAACTTAACCACTCTGCCACGGGGCCGGCCTCTAGATAATATACTTTCTATCACTTGTAGAATAACTAAACGATTTCATATTGACTCTTATTTACTTAGAAGTTCAGGGTAGCAGCCTGAATTTGAATTTGATATCTTGGAACAGCTTGGAGCTGGTGCACATATGGCAATTTCAGATTGAAGAATTAGGCTTATGCTGAGTCTACTTCAGTTTCCTGCAGAGGCTGGCTAAAAACCACACGGGTCAGTTCTCCCAACCAATAAGAACTCTTCCCATTTCTGTTCGTATATGTGAAAAAACGACTTACCCTGTTAACTGGCAGTTTCACAATATGTGACCTATTACTTGAAATAACCCTGAAATTAATTAAAATAATCCATCAGTCACAAATATATGCCAAATATAAAGTTTCTTCCTTAGCTCGCAAGGGATTTAAATTTATTTTTGCAGTGACATGAACTAAACTGAATAATAATTTTACAAAGTAATTACATTATATTATCTTGCTTTGCTTCCTCAAACAATTAAGAGCTTATGTAACAAAAAAGATAATCTGAAAAAAACAGAGAAATACTTCCTTAAAACCTAAGAAGATATAATGTTTAATAATCTCAATCTCAAATATCAGCAAAATGAACATCTCTGGATATACTTTCAAATAGGGATAATCTAAACACAAAGATCAGAAGTTGATTCATACGTCTGCTTCCTTTGCTCCTCCCTACAATGCTTATTTAGGAACGAGTTTTTATAAAGGTCCTTTTCTTTAAATATTTGAGGATCTCTTCGGGCTGATATATACAATAATTTATATATACAAACTGTTATTCAACACATTTAGACACCGAAGTTGAAAAAATTGAATTCAGGTATCTGAAAGAACTCATTATTTAATGCTTTTCCATATACAAAATAATAAGTTGGGAAAATTGTAAAACATTTTGTTAGACTTTCTTTTCCTTGAAAGAGTGACTAACAAGCTGAAAAAAAATGATCCCAAATAATTAAAAGTTAACAGGTTAACTTCAGGGAAATAAGAAAGAGATTAGATACTTGAAATTTTTACCTTCATTTGGAATACGACAATGTGAGAATTTAAAAAGTTAAAATGAAAACTGTGTTATTTTATTTGACTAGTGAGAATTTTCATAATAGATCATAAAAGATACAAAGACCTGTAAACCTAATTTTTGTCATGGTCTCATTTGACTAAATTAAATGCGTATTGCAAAGTTTTGACTGAGTGAAAGTTGAGTACCAGAATGATGAGGTGGCCAGCTTCTTTCTCCTTCGCCCATCTTTATATACTTTTTAAAAACTTCCTTGTTGTGGTATGGAATAAGTACTCAATCAGATCCATCTCTTATAGTCTTTACATTTGTATTACTGCATGATAATCGTGGTAAACATCATAGCCTTTGAGTTTTCAGTGATCTCAAAGAGACAGGTACATAAAACCCTCAGAGGAAGGGTGAGTAGGTATGACTGTTTTCATTTTGCAAATGAGAAACCAGAGGGTAAATTACTTGAAGCATGTGTAGCAAGGGGCGCTCTCAGTCCACCTGTCCTGTTCCTGGTCTGGCCCTCCTTGCAGGACCCGTGCTGGACTAATGCTACGGCCCTCCCCAGGCTCAGTCGGAAACAGAGCATCATCTGCAGTCATCAAACAAAGAGTTCATCAAATTTATGCTGTCCTTGTTAGGGAAGGAAATTACACAAGACATACCTTTTAGAAAGATTTTCAGTACTAAGTACTGAAAGAGTGAGTTTTATCACTCAGCCCTCAGTTAACGAGAAAAATAAATGAACCAAAACCGCTTCACCCTGGAATCCAGTTAATCACATTTTTTAAAACTATAGACAAACTGCCATCAAATACATTGCCTACCCGTGTAGTGCACAGGACAGCATTTTCTTCCCCTTGTGATGTACAAGTTTTAATTAAAGTGAGAGTCATTTAAGGACTCTCGGATTATAAAATCACCAGGCCTCACAGGCTTGTAGAACTGTAGCATTGCAGGTCTTGGGAAATAGGCTTTTTTTTTTTTTTTTTTTTTTCCCTTAAAGCAGGCAGTAGAAAATGATGCTGTTTTCATTAAGAGGAAAATTAAAATTTTATACCATTGCAGCAGGGGATGAGCAAGGGGGTCTTGTTTATCCATCTGCTTCTTGATTTCCAGATAGGGTGCCTGAAAAAAAGTCATTACAGTTCTTCATTTTTCTTAAAAATTCCTTTTTATTTTTCTTTTTTGCAAAAGGAAAATCAGATTGAACTGGTATGCCTAATCTAGTTAAACTTGAAAATCTGTGGCTGTGACATGGTGACAGCGACAATTACCCTAATTGCACCCCGCAAGCCCCCATGGTGTGAACTCTGAACTTCTGGCAACACAAAGGACTTGTCCACACATTTGCTACTAGGCTTGATCAAACTTCAGCCTGGCTCCCACGCAGGAGGCCACGTCCCTAAAGATGATCCCAGGCTCCCGGCTGAGTCTTTGTTCAAGAAAACCCAACGGTGCCAAACCACAAAAGGTATGTCATACCGATGCACACTGCTAACCTTTCAGTAACTCTCCACTTATCCCTCTTCTGTATTTTCCCTTTCCACACAGCCCCCTATTTTTACTTCTCCATGGCGGCTTTCTGTTCTCGCCTTAAGAACCTCAGTCACCTTTGTCCTACTTGGAGGTGAGCTCAGCTCACACTGCAGTCTCTCTCCCCTACTGCAGTCCTCAAATAAAATCTGTCTTGCCACCTTTAACAAGTGTCCCGTGCGTGTCTCTTTGACAATGACTGTTTTTCAACTAACATCAAAGCAAAACTTGTAAAGCGGTTACTCCTGCTCAGATCTGAGGATACTGACTTAGGTACAGATCTCTCCAAGAGAAGCCTGAACAAAATTTACCTAAGAAGAGCTCTTTTTCTTAAAACTTTTAATGGAATTTACCCAGTTAACCTTTTCAGAGAACAAAGGGCAATCTTTCTGTGACAATTTAGGTCTATCTATAGGGGAGTACATTCTAGAATATAGGGCAGTATAGCGTTATATTTATTTGGAGAGGTTTAAAGAATGTGACACAGTAGAACCTGACAGCATCCGTATGAAATGCACGCTGACAGAGGGTGCAGCATTACCATTTACCATCTTGACAGTCAAGAAACTGAGGCATCAAGCAATTAAGCAACTTGTTCAAGGTCACAGGCCACATCATTGATGAGTGAATTATACAACATGGGCCTCTAACTTCTGAGGCTGACACTCAATCGCCTCCTATTAAAATAACTTACACATGACCCAGAATAAAGAAAGCAATTTTGGCAGAGAGCTGATCAGAGTTTTGCAGCTATTTTTAAATGCAAAATGATCTCCTTCTAGAGTATAGTATAAATACCCTATAACAAAGTCTTTGTTGACTAAAATGTTTACTTAATTTTGTGTAAAATATTGCAATAAGTTTTTTTCCCCCAAGTGGAAATGCATTTTATTATTTTCTTTTCCTTATACAAATAATAAATATTTGTTTGAAAGGAATTTGGGTAAGACAGAAAGGTATGGGCATAGAAAAACAACTGGAAAGCACGATGGGTTTTAAGCAAATAATTTAACATGAATTAAAAGATTTCTCATTAACCAATGTCTGACACATACTATTTGTTGAATGAATGAATATTGGACCACATGAATAAATAATATCAAAAGACTCAAGAATCAGCACCAGCCCAGCGGCACGGTGATTAAGTTCACACACTCCGCTTCAGCAGCCTGGGGTTTCTGGGTTCAGATCCTGGGCATGGATCTACATACTGCTCATCAAGCCATGCTGTGGCGGTGTCCCACATACAAAACAGAGGAAGATTGGCACAGATGTTAGCCTAGGAAGAATCTTCCTCAAGCAAAAAGAGGAAGACTGGCAACAGATGTTAGCGCAGGGCCAATCTTCCTCACCAAAAAAAAAAAAAGACAACAATTAAATTTGGGAATGTTAAGAACATACTTTAGGAGCACATTTGCAAACAGTGTAGAGATGATGGGAGGGGAGGAGGGAGGACTGGCGCAGAAGCTCTGTGGGCCCCAAGACAGGAGGAATCCACTCTTCCTTCCCCAGAGAAAGGAAATGACCCAAGGTAATACTCATTATAAACCTGCAAGGGTCTCTAGGGCAGTACAAGCCTTGAAACCACCATATGCAAATGGAACCCATAATGTGTATTGCTGTCAATTAAAGATTATTAATTTCTACTAATAATGATGAGTTTTAAAGCTCTCTCCAAATCTTTGGCAGTGAAAAGGTCTCAATAATTCAATAGCAAGTGCTTTTCCAAGCACTGGACCGCAGCCCAGTGATGCTACACTCCCATAATAAACCCTGATCCTTGCTCATCAAACTTTTCCATCAAAGCCTCCCTAAGGGGTAAAAACATAAACTCAGACTCTCAGGGAAGCCGGCGTGTACCAGAGTTGTTTTGAGATTCTGTGTTCTATGTAAAATATTCACGTGCAGTTTGCATTTGATAGAATATTTGTTTTTATTTTAACATTAACATGATGTTTTGAAATTTCTACCGTTAATTAAAATCGACTGTCTAAGAAGATGGTACAAGATTTAACCTTTGCCTTAAGGTAGTCCAACATCCCTCCACGTACTCAAACTCTTGCTGAGTTTGAGAGCAGAGAATTAGGATTATAATTATGCAATTTCCCTCCAAAAGTCACAGTGGTAGCATGCCAATACACTGATGTAATTTAATTAAAACATTCTAGCAGAGCACAATTTTAATTTTTTATGATTTCAATTATACTCCCATATAATGGAAAAGTCTTCATTTCACTACATGGCCAGTACTCTTAGACATTTTTTACCTCTTGGACATTTTTAAAATATGATTTTACTCAAGCAAAATTGAACTGTACAAGACCACAGATGATATACTTACTTGTGTCATTTCTCTAATGGAAGTTATGCTATCCAGTGCTTTCATTACACGATCATAGTTCTTCTTCTGTTCGAATGGGGGAAAAAATAGTGTTCACTATAAGCCTTTGCAAGTCCGCACATTACTAGAGAAATATATTGTTTCTGTATGTAAATTTTTCCATCAGGGTCAATTTGAAAGCAATGACTGTGTTGTGAATATAAAAGAGAAGATTTTAATAAGATGGCTTAAGGACATAGGAATTAGAACTGAGTCAGAAGGAAGAAAAAAAAGAAACCATTGCCAGTCCTAATATAATTACATAAAATCATGTTCACCTACAGAGGAAAAACTATAAATACAAAAAAGATATTGGGCTCCTGATTCTCACTTTCACCACTAAAAACTTAAGCCATGATGAATAAACTAGGTATAGAATCCTTGTAAAATACAAAAATCCAAAATCTTACAATTTTATTTGGCTTTCATTTTCTTTTGATCGGAAGAGTATGACTAATAAAGGTGGAAATGACACCATACACTCAACTGATAATTCATTTTGAAGCATAATGTAAACATGTGCACTGTTGCTACTTATGAGGGAAGGAAAGTTTTTCCAAGGAAATTTTACATAGTCGTTGATTCTATAAAATGATTTCAAGATGAATAGTAATAGAGACTAAGGCAATTTTAGCTCTCAGGAAATTTGAAAACTTTGTTATTTCAGAAGGATTCTCCCTAATCTTCATCAATATTTATAAAATTTTTTTCTCAAGAAATGCCAGCTGATCAACAATATGAATTAAACTATCACCAACCTTCAGATAACAAGGGAGGGTGAAGTAAAAATACAAAAGAAAAAGGGAAATTTGTCCTTTCACCCAGGATCCTTAAGATTAAAATGACGTTACACAAGTTAGAATCTCAAAAAATATAAAATGAAATTAAAATAATCATATAGACCACTATAAACTAATTTATTACAGCTATTTATCACCTTCCATACAGATGGGATGTGTACAGATCAGAATTTGAGGGGATTAAATGCTTCCAGTTTCAGGAAATTCTGAAAATGACTTTAAAGGAGGAAAGGATGTGGGAAGTGATAGGATATGTGAAAGACTGGAAGTGGAAGCAAATCAAGCTTGTGGAAAGAGAATCATGTTTACTAATGGATACAGAGTCTATGACAGGGCATGGATATGCTGGAGGACACGGTGATTTAGACAGAAAGAGGAAAGCTAATGAGACTAAAATCTCAATTACTCTTAAAGGAAACTTATGACAGGTGTGCTCCCATCACGGGGTAACTACTCACCCTGGGGTTGAAGGCCAGCATCTGAGGATCGTTAGGATCTACCACAGAAGGATATGGCTCAAAAATGACGACTTTTCTAGGAGATTCCAACGCAGACCTACACATGGACACTAGGAGATCTACCACCTTGAAACACATACATAAGACAGTTACTATCTTTTAGGTTTTATCAAGCGCTTTGCCATTGTTTCTCCCTCTTATGGTAATTAAATTAGGAAAGATTCAGGATTGCTGTCAATCTTTCAAACCTGTAATTTGTGGCTTTAGACCAAATTGGACTAAACTTGACCAATAATTTAAAGTAACTAACTTAACGTGTTGCTTCCAATTACCCACGTCCTAATGTCTCTTTGCCATATTATGTGCTAACATTGTCCAGGCTCTATGGCCTGAACAAGAAAATGAACAAGAAAATGAACAAGAGAGACAGGTCCTTTCTCCAGTAGAATTTACATTCTAATGGAGAAGATGCATAACACAAAATCAGTTAGACAAATACATACTTAAATACATTTTCTGGTAGTGTTAAATGCTATAAAAATAAAGTAGGCATTAGAGACTAAGGCAGTAAGGGGTGCTGTTTTAGAGTGACTAGGAAAGGTGGCGACGTTTCAAGAGACACCTGAATGAAGTGAGGGAGGGGACATGTGACTATCTGGGGAGAAACCATTCCAGGTGAAGGAAACTGCAAATACAGGAAATGAGTTTGACCTGCTCGAAGAACAGTATATTTGACATCATCCTACTTCTTCCTGCTCTCCTCTGCCAAAGGCCATTCATGCCCTTCGATTTGCTAAACATGATTGTTTTATTCCTATGTTCTCCTAGGATTCCTTTGCACAATTTACTAAGAGGCAGGACTGTAGAGCAGTTCAGGGCACGGCTCTCCTCTCCAGTCTCCAAACAATACGCTTCTGGCAACTGAATTAAGAAAACTGATCTGTCTTAATGGAGAAAGTTCACCAGAACAGACATATCCACAGTGTGAAGACAAGGCACTTCATCAGGAAGCAGCCAACTTATCTTTACAGGGAAACCTGTTTCTAGAAAGTATTTAAAGGGGCATTTAAAAAATGGACAATAAGAGTAGGACAATTTTTGATTTATATGGTTAACGAGAGGGGTATTGTGACCTAATCACAGTCGGGCTCGCTTTGTTGTATGTATACTCACAAAACACATCCACCCAATCACAGCATCCAGAATTTCCAGTGACCTAAAATAATTTGCAACACTCAAGCCATTGGGTATATGATCTATAAATAACACATCCCAAAGGACACAGACTCACACACCCACAGGACTCACTCAGAAAACAGTAGAACGGAAACAGCTAATATGTTTCTACGACAATATTCCACTTTGTGTGTGTGTGTACATATATGCAATAAATTGCATTCCAAGCAATAGACATAATAATAAAGACACAATAAAACCCTCCTTTTTGTTTTCCTCTCCCACACTCACACTCCTCCTACCCAGAGATGCACCTTAATCAAGATATAAATTGTTTTCAGCATTATCTGGTCTCCTAATGAAAGTAAAACCCAAACCAGAATTCCTGAGAAAGAATAATTGGTTAAGATAAAATAGCCTTTTCTGAAACTTTAGGAGGGAGAATTGGTACAATCTTATAAAGATGTTTAAAAATTTTATGTCATAATAGGCAACTCAAGCTTTATAAAAGTACATGCCCTTCACATATATGGCAAGTGATCTTAGACAAGGGTGCTAAGACCATTCAATGGGGAAAGGACAGTCTTTTCTACAAATGATGGTGAGAAAACTGGATATCCACATGCAAAAGAATGTGGTTTGGACCCTTATCTTACACCATACATAAAAATCAGCTCAAACTGGACTAAAAATCTGAATACAAGACCTTAAACTATAAAATTCCTACAAGAAAACAGGGGGAAAGCTTCATGACACTGGATTTGGCAATGATTTCTTGGATCTGACACCAAAAGCACAGGCAACAAAAGCAAAAATAGACAAATGGGAATACATCAAACTTAAAAACTTCTGTGCATCAATGAACATAATCAACAGAGTGAAAAGGCAACCAATGGAATGGGAGAGAATACTTGCAAATCATTTATCTGAGAATTGGTTAATATCCAGACTATATAAAGAACTCCTACAACTCAACAACAAAAAAATCAAAAACTTGATTTAAAAATGGCCAAGGGAGCTAAATAGACTTTTTTTTTTTAAAGAGGATATACACACGGCCAACAAGCATATGGAAAGAATCATCAGAGAAATGCAAATCAAAATCACAATGAGATACCACCTGACGGCCATTAGGATGGCTACTATCAAAAAAAACCCCAGAAAATAATAAGTGTTGGTAAGCAAACGGAGAAATTAGAACCCTGTGCACTGTTGATGGGCTTGGAAAATGGTGGAACTGCCATGGAGGTTCCTTAACAAGTTAATAATAGAAATTCCATGTGATCCTGCTGGAAGTGACAATCCCACTTCTGGGTATACATCCAAAACAATTGACAGAAGGGTCTCAAAGAGATATTTGCACCCATGTTCATAGCAGCGTTATTCACAATAGCAAAGAGGTGGATGCAATCAAAATGTCCACTGATGGATGAATGGATAAACAAAACGTGGTATACACATGCAATGGAATACTATTCAGCCTAAAAAAGGAAAATTCTGTCACCTGTTACAACGTGGATGAACCTTGAGGACATCACGCAAACTGAAATAAGTCAGTCACAAAAAGACAAATACTGTATGACTGTACTTATGAAGTATATAATGTAGTCAAATTCACAGAAACAGAAAGTAGAATGGTGATTACCAGGGCTGGGGGGAGGAAAAAATGGGAGTTGTTCAATGGGTATAAAGTTGCAGTTCTGCAAGATGAAAAAGTTATGGAAATCTATTTTACAACATGAATATACTTAACACTATGGAATTATACACTTAAAAGTGATTAAGATTGTAAACTTTATGTTGTCTTTTAACCACAAGGATAAAAAAGGTACAAATGGAAACAATAATAACCTGAACAATGTTCCCTTTTCAATCTAATATTTATTAAATGCCTTGTGCCAGAAGCTTCAAAACAATCAAAAATATAATATATATATATATATGCATTGTTTTGCCAATAATTTCGCTAGTGGATTCAAGTAAATTATAACAAAATAATGAATGTAGGGGTAGAGAATTTAATTAGTAGAATTTTTCTGTTAATATATGTCCTAACCTAACTTCAAAGAAATAGTGTAACTGCCACAGCGAAATCACATGCTCTCCACCCCAGGCTCACACTCCTTGCTTCCAGGGTGTAGAGCTACTGACTGGAAGTGGCTTCTCTGCACAGGACATTTCCACCCCTTTTGTCTACATCAGGCCACATGACTAGTTTCAACCAATGGATCATGAGTAGAAAGGGACTAGCTAAGCTGATGAACCAACAGGTGCACCTTCTCCACTTTTCTCTCTCCCTCTACTATATGCCATATATTGAAGACAGAAGAGCCAATGGATGGAGTCCAGTTCCTTCAACCATCACACAGAAAGTTGCCCAACAAACATTCCAATTGGACAGTTGTATGAGTGAGAAATAAAAGTCTCTCATCTGAAGGCACTATAACTTTATAATTTATCTGTTACAGAAGCTAGCATTCAGAATTTTCCAACAACGAAAGGTTTATATAAGACTGTTGCGATTTGTATTCTATTTGCATGTGTTAATTTTTCGACGGAGTAAAACATCTATGATAAAAAATAAAAGGTAACACACAACTATGATTTCCTTTGCCCCAAATCATATATTTCTCCACTCCCAGCATTTAAAATGAAAGATTCTGAATAGGATCTTAGCACATATGGTCAGTGCCATAGCCAGCAAGTTATAGACATCTTTCTTCTTAGACTGAATAACATAATTGAAGAGGCAATTTGGAGGTTTACTAAGATACTTAAGATAGAAATGCAAAGAAATATTAAATTCAAGCAATGGGAATTAGGCCATCTGATGAGTGAAAATAAAAGGTCTGAGGGTTTACAGAATCAAGCGCCTCTAAAGGACATTACATACAATTCAACAGGTAGAGCAAGACCCTCCACCCTCCCCTGCAGGTGTGAATGGCCTTGGAGCTCTTGCAAATGAGAAAATTCAAGTTCAAGTGGGTAAGAAAGGCACATACAGGTGTGGCCTACAGATATACAATGTATTCTGGAAAAGAGGCAAACTTGAAATTGTAGACCAATGGCCTTCAAACATTTCAATAGTGACTCTTTTTTTAAAGAAAGAGAATCTTATATGACAACCCAAAACCTAAAGAAAGAAAATGGAGCTGTTCTGGTTGAAGCAGTATTCAGGGGCCTGGAATCCCAGCTGCCTGGACACTCATCCCAGCCCAGCCTCCTGCGGCGTCCCTAAAGAACGTTCTTGTAACTTCCAGAGCTCCTCAGAGCACCAATTAAAATTCAGGAGTCAGTTGATGCAACAAGACTACCGAGATATAGTTTCTTTCTGTCCAGAAAAAGAATCAGTTTCCATGTAATCTTTAGAATTATAACTAGACTATTGGGGCATCTGCTTTAAAGTAGTGAAAAGAATATTCTGCTTTGGAGTAGAATGACTAAATTCTCTGATTTTTGGATACTGGACTTTAGAGCTGAATCACTAAATTGATCTGATCAGGTACCTGTGCTTTGTACCTATCATTATGCAATCCAAAATTAAGTTTTTAAAGATGTATCTATAATAAGAGGGGAAAAAGCACATACTATTCTATCAATCTAGCCTACATTTAGCATGATGTTCATCTGTCTTCTAATCAATTATTTCTTATTTCCAGGCTTTAATTCCTTCCCATTTCAAATTGTTTGAGGGACCCTATTTACATCCAGTAAAATGCACAAACGTTAACTGTACTACTTGAAGAAGTTTTAATATATATATATACACATACATACATATCCATATATATATAGATGTATGTATATTCACACACACATCTGTATAAAGCTTAATTATTTTAACATAGCTATAAATAGAATATATCAAGGTATCTTTTTTTAAGCAATGTTAGTTCCAAGGGGTGAGAAAAACTTTCATATTAAAAAAAGAAAAAGAAAGAAAAGAAAAAGACCCACCCGGGTCAGACACGTTTGGGAAACTGCCTCAGTACAGGTCAGTCACTTGCTTAGTTTTAGGGATTCTCAGAGCCTGTAATATGCAAATATGAGCATGTTGGGTGTAGGGGGCAATACCAAACCGTATTTCTGAAATTTATTTTAATTGTGGAATCATTTTTTCCACATCACATATGATCAATGTTCCACTGTTTGCATTATGTTTCATTTATAACTCACTATATCACAAATGTTGTCCTTCATATTTCATCAAGCAGATGCACCTGAGTCTAGGTAACAGTGACATCACTAGGTAAGGGCATGTAAATCCAGGGGCCCTGGGCTGTCTATAGAGCTGCTGCACCTCCATGCAGTGTCAAGTCTGTTATCTAGTAGGCATTGATACTTATTGAAAGAACGTCTGTGGCAAGTTGATCATTTTTCACACCCATCTTTGCAAATTCTATAAATGAGAGATTGGTAATTCCTTTTACATTTGACTCCCTGTTGCTTTTTAGCGAAGCTGAACATTTTCTCATGTTTCTTTACTAACAATAGGTCTATATTTGTGAATCACGAATTCATTTCCTCTATTAATTTGTTATGGTCTTCGTGTTTTTCTTCTCAATTTTTACAAGCTTTTATATATAATTATGTCTGAGGCAAAACAAATTTTTTCATAGTTCTCTATGTTCACTCTTTTTTCAAGTAAAAAACATGAAGTATATATGGACTCATGTCTGTTGATATTTTCCTTTATAATTTCTTAATTGCATAAATGCATAAACCTGAAGCACTTCCTAGATTGTGCGTGCTTAACTCTCCTCTAGTTTGTCTATCATATTTTTCACAAAACTCTTCTGTAGGCCATTGGGAATTTGTTTTTGCAAAGTGTAAAGTAAAGAGCTAAACTGATTTTCCCTCCACATCATTTCCTCCCACCTACTTACTAAATGATTTTTATTTTATGACCTGATCTGATATCTACTTTAATATATATTAAGTGTATTAACAACTTGATCTATTTTGGGGGTAATCAGCCATTCTACTCTTTGCCAACACTATATTTTGTTAAAATATTATAGGATTACATGATATATTCTTTTATATGGTTGGTCTAGCCTCCATTAATTAATATTTGCTTTTTTTGTAAGTTTTCTCTGATTTTTTTTCTTATAGAATTAGTAATTTAGTCAGTTTCCATGAATGAAAAAAAAACCCCTGAAATTTTAATGAAATTGCATGAAGTAAATTTTGGCATATCTATAACTTAACTTTTCCTTCCAGAAACACGGAATGCTTCTCTACTTCCAAGTTGTTCCTTTTTTTCTTTTTATATTTTTCTTCCTATGTCATAAACACTGCTACTATAAAACTGAATGTTCCCTTTTTCTTATATGTTCTGCCCAGTATCTTCTCACCTAAGTGTTAAAAATAAATTGGCTTCCATTTTATGGCACTATAACTTTACAAATAAATTTTACAGAATGCATGTGCAAGGGTTTCAATATCTCAACTTCACTATCTAAGGAAGAACCACAATTATTTTTCAAACAATAGAAAGTTGGTTTAATTTCTCCCCTTGGCGATTGTAAAGTGACAAAACACACATGAGATAAAGACAGCAAAATTTAGCTTCTACTTAAAAATATCAGGGGCTGGCCCCGTGGCCGAGTGGTTAAGTTCGCGCGCTCCGCTGCAGGCGGCCCAGTGTTTCGTTAGTTCGAATCCTAGTCGCGGACATGGCACTGCTCATCAGACCACGCTGAGGCAGCATCCCACATGCCACAACTAGAAGAACCCACAACGAAGAATACACAACTATGTACCGGGGGGCTTTGGGGAGAAAAAGGAAAAAATAAAATCTTTAAAAAAAAAAAAAAATCAAATGTCAGCTTCCTTTTCAATCTAACAAAAAACTATCAAAAATTTGCCCAAAAGAATAGCAGAGTGAAGATAACTAGCAGATTAAATTTTTCAAACTAAAATAAGGAATAATTAGTATTATGTGTTACTACCTGAGCTCCAGTTGCTATTTCATCAGCAGCCTCATTCATTACTCCCAGGGTTTGAAAAGCAAATACACACAGCTCTCGTTCACACACAGTAGGCTACAAAAGAGAGGGGAATCAATTACAACATTTTTCCATCTCCCAATTCCTAAATCAAATTTATGACATTCCATTTAATAAGCAGAAAATGCAAAGTTTACAATGTTGAAAAGAAAGGAATCAATCACTTAATTAATAAAGATTAATTTCTCAACTCAGGTAACAGTGAATGATCATTTAGTGATATAGAGTCACAAATAGAAGAAATCCATTTCAGTGAGCTTTAGGCCCTTGCACTCGAAATGATTTAGCAATACATGAAAATATCCTTAAACTGGAAAATCCATCTCTCCTGATTAGTATACATTTGCAAACGAGACGTATTAAAAAAAAAAAAGCCGATACCTAAGCTGGTGATATACTAAAAAATGAGATTAAGCCCACAAGTTGTTAAAACAAATATACAAAGGAGAATTCCACTTTTCCTAGTCATTTTCTTTGGAAGAAATAAGTATGTCTCTGCTTCCTTGCTACCCAGCTCTTAAAAGATTGGTTTTGTTGCAAAGACTTCTGACTTCAATAACCTCCTGAAGTCAACAGCACTGAAATATACACTCTGCAATTGCTTTGGAAGAGCTCTCATCTTTCAAATCTAATATAGTGTCATCTGTTTGATTTATCTTATCTCCTGAGTTACATTGCATTAGGTAGCTGATGAAGCCTAACACGATGCAATCCGTAGTGCCGCTGCCTAGCAGACAAAAGGCATTTGTTAGTGCCACTGCTCCTAGGCTCACTCAATCCAGAAGACAACTTGGTCTATTGCTTAACCAGCGGGGAAGTATGGCCCCATTCTGAACATCCTTTATGTTCGGAATGAGCCCACATGGTGGCTTTGTGGACACAAAGCATGACCAATCACAAAGATGTCTAGCTGACGTTCCCCAAAGAGAATGTAAGAAAAGAATGAACTGATATATTTCCATTGTCCGCCTTAAAGGTGCAGTTTGATTATATTTCAGAAACATCAAGAAAAACCACCTAACGGGAGGAAATTAATTGGAGAAAGTTCTTCCTCAAGACTCAAGCTATATACACCGCTCTCTATATTTGGAAATATTAGGAGCAGACTGTTCAATTTCTACTACTTTTTCTTTTACTTGAATGTTTAACCTAGTCTCAATCTTTTTCTATTTTTTTGTTTGTGTATCTACGTGCATACATTTCACTGAATTTTGTCCACTGATACTGAATTATTTCTTTTGTTCACTTTCCAGAGCATGGTATTGTCTGAAATAATAACAGTAACCATTTATTGCACCATTTATTGCAGATTTACTACAGTGTCAAACACAATATTGGTGCTTGGGTGCAGTGAAACTGTATACAAACAAGAATTCAACAAGATATACCTTGGCAATCACAAAGGGCCCTAGGAATTTACTGATGTCCCAGCTACCAAAAGTTCACTGAGGAAGTAAAGAGATGCAGAAGGTACTTTGTTTTTAATACTCTTGTCAAATAATCATATGTTTTTTTATGACTAAAACCCATCAATCCTAAAGCTGAATAATAGATAAGGCTCATATAGTGTATATGAGTAAGGACTGGTTTTTACTTTTTCATTTGGACCTTGGACAATCGATTACTCTTACTTTGTGATCATCTAAATATGTATGTATGTATGTATGCATGTATCTGTCTATATGTGTTCACACACACATTCCAGGAAATACAATAGAAAGTACCTTTTTGGTACCAAATTGTTGCTTTAAACAATGGAAATTAAAATGAAATAAAATACCTCACTACACTAGATTAGAAGGATAATTTTTTAAAATTTTAATATAGGAAAAACTTCAAAGACTTACGGAAAAATATGATAGACACAGTTATTCTTACACATATCTCTATCAGCACACTTTGTCCCCAATCCTAGGCATTCCTGTGACACCCTGACTTTGTCTCAAATGATTTTGACCAATTTCACCCAGACCTCCTATTCTTTGCCTTGGGTAATAAATGAGCAACATTTCATGCTTTCTTCTGCATTTCTGTTTCATCCCCCTCCCAGAGCCGTTTATAATCAAACCTCTAAATCTCTAAATCACATGGACTTGCCAAGTGACCCATTATTTTAAATAATAAACCTACATTCTTAATGATAAAGCTATGGTTTGATTACTTCATGGACATTTCTTTTCTTTTTTGCATCTATTTGGTTGAAAGGTGACCTTTCCTTCCATACTCAGATGTGTAAGGCTGACTTCTAAGAATATCCTATTATGGCAACTGTTTGAAGAAGGAAATCAGGTACCCTAGGAAATGTGTATTTGGGGGAAAAAAAGAAATTTTTCTATCATTCTGAAAAATCAGAAGTATAAGTACACATTACATTCTTATAAAAATAATGTTATCTTCCCTCCTTTTTAAAATAGTAACTATAGAGATAGTAATACTGTGATTAATTAATATATCATACTAACACCATACTAAATAAATACTAGTTAATTTCTTAAATAACAATTCTATATCTATCGCTCATTTTACTAGAAAGTTCAAGAGAGTGTTTACGATGTAAATCAGTTTAGTTATGAGATAAATGTATGCAAACTGATACATTTAGCTTCATTTTATTTGAGAGAAGTTCAAAATGTGAACACAAGGTGGCGCATTAAAAGAAAGAAAGTTCTCAAATCATATTGAGTAATCAAGATTAGATGTCTTAGCGCTCACAGAGAGGACATCCATCCTATTCAAGGGAAAGAAACCAAATCATTCTTCCTTAATGAAGCATAAGTAGTTATATTATGGATTAGAATTCTCCCGCCTTGAGTCAACTCCTGTCGCCAACAAATTCTGTTATTAATATTCTATTTACACAGAAAGCTCCAGTGTCAATTAGAAATAGAACATAGTCAAGAGCTATTACTGGATAAGTATAATGATGTGTTTTACTACACATGCTTTAATACAAAGCATGCACGCCTAAATATAATCAAATGTGTACATTATTTACTAATTCATTTTTGAGTTTGCAATAAATCTATTAGTTTCAATTTGTAAAATATTACTTATTCTTAATGTCATAATACTATATTGCCCTCAAACAATTAGTCCTATAATTTAAACTGTAAAATCATGTCAAGTCCCTCTTACCATTATATATACATAATTTTTTGCAATATAATATTCATTATGCACCATTTAAAAACATGGGTAACTTTATATGTCTCTAAGGTAACATGATTTCAGAAGTTTTTAAGCTAAAATGAATACATTTTTTTGTTTTTTGGGTTTTTTTTTTTTTTTTGGAAAGATTAGCCCTGAGCTAACATCCCCCACCAATCCTCCTCTTTTTTGCTGAGGAAGACTGGCCCTGAGCTAACATCCATGCCCATCTTCTTCTACTTTATATGTGGGACGTCTGCCACAGCATGGCTTGACAAGTGGTGCCATGTCCGCACTCGGGATCCAAACTGGCGAACCCTGGGCCGCCAAAGCAGAATGTGCGAACTTAACCGCTGCACCACTGGGCCGGCCCCTAAAATGAACACATTTTCAATTTTATTTGAATCAAAGCAATTTAAATGTGAGCAGTAAAAATATGTTTCAAAAAACGGTTTTAAGCTCCAAAGAGTATTTTAGAACCTTACTGCATTTTAGAGACTTTGTGTTTTCAATGAATTTAAATTACTTCCTCCTGAAAATAGAAATGATACAACTCAGGAGAATCTAGCTCTGTATTTATATATAGCATGGTGTAGATGAATGGTGTTCAAACCTTTTTTGCCATAGCTTTTTTGTTCAAACAAAATATTTCATGTAAGCCCAATATAAAACAGATAAAAGTAGATATTGTTCCAGTTGGAGCACATGAGTAGAGTTCAGTTTTCCTATCTGTAAAACAAGGATAAAAATCACATCTAGCTCACCAGGTTGATAAGAGAATCAAGTGAGAAAGAAAACCAAGTGAGATAAGGTTTATCAACTCTCCTTGAGGTATAGAGAGCTGCTTAAATATTAACAATATTAGGTAACCTGGACAAGCTGTGTCTTCTACTTGTTTTAACCCAATGTATATGGAAAAATAAATGTTTCATAAAAATTTTCATTGAAGTGTATTATAAGTAGTATTTTTATTTTCATATCCATAGTTTACCAAAGCTCTTTAATTTATTGCTAAAATCGTTCTTGCAACAAAAGAAATGAGCGGAGTAAATACAAATTCATAATTTAAAAACTAGTGTTGAAAACATGAGAATAATTAAGAAGATCTACGAGAAACACAAAACCTCCGAGCCTTTACTTCTCTGTATTTCTGATTTTATAGTCAATGCTCTGGGTGCTTTTCATGGTTTAGAAGAGAGACACATTCAGGGCAAGGAAAGAATTACCATCCATTTAGAAAGATGAGAATCTCAGAGATCACGACAGACCCACAATAAGATAGGGTGAGCCTCAGCACATAGGGATTCCTACTGTCTCTTACAACTAAAGCTGTTGTTTGAGCATTAAAACCAATTTCTACTCAATTTGGATGTAGAAAAACAAATCACATTTTTGAACTGAAAATTTTTTGGCATATATTTAGTTTAGCCTGTATTTCAGAACTTGAAATCTTAACTTCTGTGACTTCAGGGGTTGGAGGGGGGAGAGAAAAGAACAGGACGTGCTCTTTCATCCGTTCTTCAGATATTAAAGTCAGAACTAAATACGAGAAGACCTACCTGTTTTGCTCTGAGAAGGTAAAATGGGACAGATCCAGGTTTCTCCACTTAAACTATGAGCAAATTATAACTGGGTATTGTTAATTTCACTCTGAAAATAACTTTTAGTTACAAACATTTGTCTAAGGTCCACAGCAAGGCTGAATACTCAAAACTATAGATTCTCAGGTTTCTCAGTTGGCTGTGCTTTAGTAGGACTGGGCATTGTTCTCAAGTGCCGATAGTAGAATCACACAGTAAGCAATCTGGGACACTTTCATATGGTAGAAGAAGAGAATGAAATCGTAATCCTCGTAACAGATGTTGATGTGGGAAATGGGAAAGTCTATCAACCTGGGACACACAGAATGACTGCCAGTATCAATGACCAACTTCCAACTTTGTAGGAATAGTAATCCACCCAACCGTGTGGTTTTCTCCAACATTATTTATCAGCTCATATGCAGGGTTCAAAGAAGACATTTTCACTGATCCAAGATGAGGGTGTTTAAGGTAACAAAAAGATGAGGGCACTAGGAATTCAGAGGCTGATTAAAACAGTAGCAATTTTGGCAATAAATCCTTGTTTTGCAAAACCACTTGATGAAGACATCAACCTTTTAAAGCATCTCTAAAACAGTTTGCTTCACTAACACTCTAGTTGATTCCAAAATGTAGAGAAGCAATGATTTGGTTTTGGTTCGGCTTTTCTGTTGACAATCCAAACTGCACTGCCAGACTGAACAATCCTCCTGATGTTAACGTAAGTTTTATGCAGATTTAAAGCATTACATGTCAGGACTCACATCTGGTTGTGACATTTACAACCTCTGTAAACCAAAGAGAAAATTGGAGCATCACGGCATTTCTAAATATAGTAAGCAGTTTAGTTCCCCATGTTGCAGAAAGGAAAACATGCTTACTTAGACCTCTGAGTACACGCAGTGACTAAAATTCTAGAACTTTGGGGGAAGAGGGGTAAAAGGGGACTTATGTCATTTAAAAAGCAATCAGCCTGGGGCCGACCCTATGGCCTAGTGGTTAAAGTTCCACGCACTCTGCTGCGGCGGCCTGGGTTCACAGGTTTGGACTCCAGATGAGGACCTACATCACTTGTCAGCCATGCTGTGGCAGTGACTCTCATACTAAATAGAGGAAGACTGGCACATATGTTAGCTCAGGGCAAATCTTCCTCAGCAGAAAAACAAAAAAACAATCAGCCTAGAGAAAGAAACAGTTCAATTTTCCAAAGGGAAAGATCTAACAAATGTAATAAACATTAGGCATAGAATTCTATGGAAACCTGAGTTTTATCTAACCCATTTAATCACCAACTGGTTGTTAACTTACCCTCTTTATATCTCTGGGATTTATTAGTTTGCAATGTGTCATGTGGGTTGAATAAATGGTCAATGAGTCGGTTTACTGATTTATACCCCATAAGAAATTACATCTGTAATATGTTTTTACATTACTATGAAAATAGCAGTAAAACATAATGCAGTGTAAATATAAGAGAGCTACAAAATATGAGTGTGCCCAACTGGGTGACATATATGTGTAACAGGATCAAGAGGCAGTTCTCTGTGTTTACCTCTCTTCCTTTGGACATGAGATGGGTCTTTGATTTTCATTTCCTAGTCTGATTTCATATATCACTTATCTCACTATTTATGAAACCAAAGTAAGTTTTCTCATTTCCTTAGATTCCTGTCTGAATCACAGCAACATAAAAACTTCTGATAACTAGCTACAGTTTTTTTTTTAGAAAAATGTTATTTTCTCTCATTTACAAAAGCACTTCCACTTTTAGGAAGAGACAGCAACCTTCATTTGTGCAGAAGGATACAGATAAAGTAAAAGAAAATTTGGAGTGAAGCACAGAGAATACTAATAGCAAGTATGACATTTCTATCACTTACTACAGGAACCAACTGCCAGCAATTAAACCACAAAGGGTGAACTCTAAACAACCTGTGTAGTAAATTTCCAGATATAAAAGAAGTCAGTTCAAGTACGTGAGTCAAGACTACCATCAAGAATAAGAACCACGGCCCTGGTACCATTTTGCCCAGGTTCAAATCCTGTCTCTACCTCTAACTAGCAGTGGGACACTGAACAAATTACTGGTTTCCTCATTTGTAAAGCTGGGATGATAATAATAATATCCAACGCATAGGGGTATTATGAGGATTAAATTACGTAATCCATGGAAAGCACTTTGAACACATGATCCCATAAAAAGCACTCAAAAAGCACTTGCTATCAATAACATTACCATTATCTTCTGCAGTGGAAATGGCATTGCCATGGATCAAGCAATAAACCACGATCAACAGGTGGACACTGAAAAGTACAACTAGACCTCCTAAATGGGATAAACTGAGATGATGAAAGAATTCTCTCTTTTCTCATTATAACTACGCATTTCCATGTATCAAATGGAAAGATGTGCAAATGGCCAATAAGCACTTGAAAAGGTGTTCAAAATCATTAGTCATTAGGGAAGTGCAAGTCAAAACCACAAAGAGATACCACCTAACACACACTAGGATGGCTATAATTGGGGGAAAAAAATGAGAATAACAAGTGTTGGTGAAGATGTGGAGAAACTGGAACCATCAGACATTACTGGTGGGAACATAAAACAGTGCAGCCACTGTCAAAAATAGTTTAGTAGTTCCTCAAAAAGTTAAATTGAGTTAACATACGTATGTCCCAGCAGTTCCATTAACTGGTGAATGGATAAACAAATGTTGTATATCCATGTAATGTAATTATTATTTCACCATAAAAGAGAATAAAGTACTGATACATGCTACATAGATAGACCCTGAAATCCTCATACTAAGTGAAAGAAGCAAAAACTAAAGGCCACATAATCTACGATTCCACTTATATGAAATGTCCAGAATAGGCAAATTCATAGAGACAGAAAACAGATCAGTGGTTGCCAGGGGACAAGGGGAGAGGAAAATTGGGAGTGACTGCTAACAGTTGTTGGGTTTCTTTTTTGGGTGATGGAAACATTCTGAAATTAACAGTGGTAATGGTTGCACAACATTGTGAATATACTAAAAACCACTAAATTATACACTAATAGTGAATTGTATGTTATATGAATTTTATCTCAATAAAAAATTGCAGAGCAAACTTTTGAAATGGGATAATTGTACCCCAAATGCACATATACACATTGATTCTTATTTCCATACTTCCTCAATAATGCCCTGAATCTGTCAGTGAGTTGGCATTTTTTGAAATCTTTATTCTGATTCTCCGTATGCTACTGTATACCTCTTCTAACCAGAATAAGGACTACCTTCTCTTCTCTATATTAAGCATCTAAAATTGTGTGGTTTTGGAGAAACACTGTTTGTAAGTTTACATATATACATCTATGTTTATATCTATCTTTCTATCCATCTATATCATTATCAATATTGATAAAGATATAAGTGGATAGGGAGAGATATAGATAGATGGATGGAAAGAGAGATGATAGATAGGCACACATAAGAAATACAAGAAGAAATATTTTCTGAGGTCGGTCCCGTGGCTGAGTGGTTAAGTTCTCACGCTCTGCCTTGGTGGCCCAGGGTGTCGCTGGTTTAGATCCTGGGCGCGGACATGGCACTGCTCATCAGGCCATGTTGAGGTGGCGTCCCATGTAGCACAAGCAGAGGCACTCACAACTAGAATATACAACTATGTACCAGGGGGCTTTGGGGAGAAAGAAGAAAACAAAACAAAACAAAACAAAAAGACTGACAACAGATGTTACTGCAGGTGCCAAGCTTTAAAAAAAAAAAAAAATAAAGAATTATTTTCCTAATACAAAACTGCTTGCTTTTTCTCAGACTCCTTCAGAAATAGCGATTTACTTGTTAAAATCATACCACTTCGTGTATTACTTTGCTCAACAGAGAGTACTTACTGTAAATTCAGTTATTCGCTTATTTTTATATTCTAACACTTTTCACTTATAATGCTAAATCACACTGACATTCCACCAAGGAGAACTCACCCTGAGCATGGGGCCGTTCTGAAACACATGCGGCTCATCACAGACCACACAGTATTCGTTCAACACAGGGATCCGCTGCTCAGCAAACTCAATTGTCTGAATAAAACAAGAAAGAGAAATAATTAAGTCAAGCTCATAAATGACGTGAAAACCCACTAAAGGCTAAAATATTCTCCGATGGATGGAGTCGTGGCTCGTACCTGCACCAGGAAGCCGCGGTCACGTATTGGGATGCATTTGGCACCATTTGGCTACAAAAAGCAAAGTGAAAGAACAAAATAATTTTTCAATTGGGAAAATATACAAATTATAGCCTTTTACTTTGTGCAACACTGAATACAGATGTGATTTCCCTAAGATCACCTGTAATATGAAATTAAGACACTGACTATGACACCGAGATTTGAGAATTTCTTCATTATAATACACTGTCTGTCATTATTACTGCAAACTTTGTCTAAACTAAATAGTATTCTTAGTTTCTGATCTTCTAGTAGAAATGACTGGCATCTTTATGTGATCACAAAAACTCGTTTCTTCTATTACTGATTGTCAAATGCTCCCACCTCCTCATTTAGAGGATTCCAACCTTATTTTACAATCAGATAGAATTATTCCTCCAAGGACATATTAGACAGCTATTGAAAGGGGTACAACACTAAACTATTGTACTATGTTTAACCTTACAGGAGGACATTAAGACATTTTCTTTTACAGAATATTTCAGATTATCTTTCTTAGGTGAAACTTTCTACTATGTGACTCTTTGACATTATTTTCTATATTTTCTATATGTCCTTAATGCTTAGTTTTGATAAGAAATGGGCTGTTAGGGATGTCCACCTAAAATCATCAACATACTCACATTTTCTTCATGCAAATATAATTTTACAGTAAAATTCACAAATTATAGAAATAAATCTATACAAGAGAAACATAACTTTCTGAAAACAGTATCTTCTTATTTTTTTCAATTTCATCTATTGCTAGGTGTACCCATATTGATAGTTAAGAGCTAAATACATCCCTCCCTCAACACACATACAGACCCTCAATTACTAAAAGCAAACTTTTTATCAATTATTTTATGTAACTAACATACATAAGATAGGCCTGTTTCTTTATTTCAAACCGGCTATAAAGCTGATCACTCTAGAGATAAATTTTGTGAAAGACTATCTCCCAAGAAATACCACCCAAAGGACTTAAGTTTTTACATAGTCACCTCCTGGCCCCATAGCCCCCAGAAAACAGCTTCAGAATAAAGTGACTTCCGTTTTATAAAGCAGACACTAAGAACAGCTTTAAGTGAAGCTCTGGGATACAGCTGTAAATGTTGCTTTTCGGTACAAGTAACAAAGTTCACGAGCAAAGTTTTCCTCTTACATATAACAGGAAGGATATTACTCTTAATTATTAGACAAATTTTGTCCTCCATTACTTATGTGAGATAACTACAGAATAGGTAAACTTACCTAATAAATCATTAAAATGCTATGCTTGCTTAAAAGGATAGGCTTTATGAATCCAACTGAGTTCCTTCCATTATTAGTAGCATTCATTACCATGACAGGAATTTGGACTAGACCCCAAATCAATAGCTACATTTATTTTTTCAGAATCAAAATGAACATTCTGGTACCAGCTGCAAATGTCTGGTATGCAAAATAATATCCAAAAAGAAAAAAATTAGTAAATTAAAAAAAAAACCTTGCTCCTTTCCTCTATCAGATCTTCCAAAATAAAAAAAAAATAAAAAAACCCCACCTCTGCTGCACCTTAGCCTAAACACTTAAGAACTCAAGATGAAAGTATATACGCACAGCAGGCTGGGAAGATGAAGATGAAGATGGTGTTAGAATTCCAATAAGCCCTGAGGTAAGAGAGAGCCTCCTGCCCTCTGCATTAGGTTCCTTGAAAGGCTCCGTTTTGGATGACTTGGGGGCACTGGAGTAAGACTTGCTGAGCAACTTGTGGTTTTTCAGTCCATACAATTCCTCCATTCTGAGATTACTGGAGTAAGACCTGCTTAACAGTTTGTGGGGCTTCAGGTTGGCGTTGTGCTCACAGCGCGGATCTCCAGAACAAGATCGAGTCAATAGTTTATGTGACTTGAGGCTGAGGCAGTCCTCTTGCTTGACAGTTGCCGAGCAGGGACGGGTCAAGAGTTTGTGCGACTTAATGGTCGTCACTGCCTGCTCAGCCCTGGGGTCGCTGGACAGGGAGCGACCAAAGGTCCTGTGTGACTTTGCGGTGCACACGTCATCGGTCTTGACCGTGCTGGAACAAGTCCTCCGCAGCAGCTTATGCGTTTTGGAGATTCCATCTTGCTCAGATTTCAGTTTGGATTTGCTTTTCCCACAACCAGGGGGAGGATAACTTGGCGACCTTCGAAATGGAACAACCATTAACACAGGGCAAATCATGAGTATAAGAGACCGTGCAGAACACTGGTCAGGCTCCGGCAACTCAACTCTGCTAGAATTACGACCTTATTCTAATGCAGCCTATCCAGCTAAAATCGAAATCAAAAGTGTGTACCTAATTGGCCACAGGGGCTGAATTATCATTTTCCTGAAAAGCGAAAAAAGCTTATCAGATTTTTTCCCCTCGTACTTATCCCAGAGCCTTATATGGAACTCATTTTGCTAGGGAAAACTCCAAGTGATTTGAAAAGAAAGAAAGTAATTTTAGTAAATTTCACCCACGTTAAGGAAATAAAAACTCTAAACACAGAAATGAATATCTATGTTTTTGATGGACTGCATGTAACTTAGCCCGTTCTTTGAAGTCACAAAGAAAATAAACAGATGCCAAGGCTATAGACAGAATGCTCTGAACTAAATAACCGCGGAGCATCACACGCTCAGGATCCAGCAGGACAATGATGAAGTCGTCGGCGACCCACCTGCGCAACGTAGAAAATAGATGCAGGGGGGACTTCACCTTCTTCTCCGACAGCTTCTTACTGTGCAGGCAATTGGATTTTTCTTTGCTCTGTTTCCACTGCTGTGTAACAAATGTCTGCATGATTCTGTCAATCCAAAGGTAAGTCTGTTATCACAGTTGCAAAGTAATTTAACATAAGATTTCTGTATTTATTATGTAGAGAACGCACTTATCAAAGGAAAACAAATGCAGAGTAATTAGTGAGATGGTAATTTAGAAATGTACCACATGTTTTCCTGTGTAGGAAAGCATCATTAAAAAACTTTTATGACTCTACTATGTTATAATTAATAATTAATTACTGTGATATATTAAAATACATTTGACAGGAAAATTGAAGGAAGAATAAGGGTATAAAGAGATCTGTAAAGATTATAGAGACAGCCTTTAGGATCAACAACTTCAGCTGAAGTGGCAAAAAAAAATTCTGCAGTTTTTTGTTGGTGCCAGAAACACAGTTTGAAGAGTTTTCTATTACTAATTATGACTTTATATATTAAGATACAAGCAAAGTCAATTTCTTTTTACTTGGTTTGCTTCTGTATTTTTCTTCATGAAAAGAAAAACAAAATAAAACTGTAAAATCACAAGGAAAAATAAGCCAGGCAAAAGTGATTCTAGGGAGAAATATCAAGTCAGCAAATTTTATCTTTAGCACAGCCCACTGATCTTTAAATATGACGGTTTTTTTTAATTTGGATTTCTCTTAAAAATGTTTAGTTACTATCATAAGGCCAGAATTTGGTAACTCGTGATCTCAATATTTTCTAAGTCAGGATCACTGCATCATTGATTTGTGGCAAAGAATTCTGGAATGTCAATTGTGGACTCAGACACACCATTGCTTTCTGAGAAGGGTCCCAGGCTGCAATGCCTTCCCCGTATTCCATCTTTCAAGCAACAATGGAAGAGGGTTTCACAGGGCTGATTTGAAGTAGATGGGAAATTTTACCATTAAACATTATGTGTGCAATAAATTAAATATTTGGACTTCCTTTCAAACGTCAATTCAGCATTGCCTGTTTTGCATGCTCTTCTCAGTTCTTTGTAACACAGACTGCTTTGGGGACAGGAAATTGGTACCAATATTTGTTTATCATTTACAATAGACTAGGGAATAAAAGAGGAACTTCATATACAGATTTTCTTTTTTCTTTCATTCTTAGGACACCCCCAGAAGGTAGCTATTAGTCCACACATTTCACAAATAAGGTAAGGAAATGAAATCTGCCCAAGTTAGCCTAGATAATAAGTGGCAGAGCTATAATACCTATATTATCAAACACGGATTGACATGTGTTAACATATCTTATTCAAAAGGGACAAGTGCGACTCTTAGCACTAGGCCAACATTAATTTCTCAGTACCTTTCAGGTCTTCCCAAATTAACACAAATCGCCAGAAAAGTATATCACTCAGACTTACTACCCCAATCTCTGTCTGCTAGTTTAGATGAATTCAGAAGAAAGAGTCACATATGGCACTATTTTGGGTCTTTTTGGCTGTCTTAGAGGTAGTGAGGGAGAGGGGTAAAACTGCAATCAATGATGCCCGTTTCCAACTCACAGAAATTCACCTTAGAGCTCAGGACAAAGGAAAATTTTTATTATTCACTCAATTTTTGAAGATTTTCTTCACCCAAGATTGCACCGAGATTTAAATGTAAGAGTAATTTTAGCGTCGTCATTTTTCCCTATACCTAGCCTGAAATCCCCAGTAACACCACCGTTTGTACCAAGCAGATTCAGGTCCTTTTCTTCCTATGAAAAATTGCTATTTCTGTGTACCATTCCCTAAGAAACCCATCAAGTGCCTGCCTAATCTTGATAGGACAACTGAAACAAAAAAGTAACGAGTCAAAATGGCGAAAATTGTTCCCACTTTCATATTATATCAGCATTCTAAAATGGGACTTCAGTATCTAGAACAAGTAATTCTTAAACTTGGATACCCAGATCCCTAAATGCTGTTGGATTCAAAAGGGGAGGAGTTAACTGGTTCCTTTAAGAAATTTAATTTCTTGGGTTTAATTTCAATGGTAATCTGAAATATACTTATGAGCACATTGGCGTAACAACCACGTCCTCACAACAGAGAGCCACCAAGAGAATTCAGTACTCACACTGCTGTTTGCGTTTACTATTGTGCTGGCGCCAAGAACTACTACAACTGCTCTTGGCTGACGATAAAAGAAGAGAAAAAGACTTCAAGGTAAATTAGACATTCGAATCTAGTGAAGACCAGATGATGTCATCTAGTGAAGACCAGATGATGTCACAGTTACATGAACAAAGGTTCAAAGGTTGTTCAAAGAGAGAAAAGGGAGTACATGTGGGTAACATTACGATTTTCTTCAGGCTTATTTTAAAAGAACTACGACCTGGGGGAGCCAGTATTATATTCAAAATGGTGGTGAAACAGTGCCAACAAAATAATATCATCCTTCAATTTAAATTCATGCATTAACTTGGAATTTGAGTATTTTACTTTGATTTGCACTTAAGTTGTAAATTGAACTTCGTTTCATAAACGCAAACTCTACATATGAAGAATTTAGATCTAATTTTGTCTATACGAATTTAAGGCAATACTGGAGATTTGCAATATTTTTTCCCCTTTTAAAAACAACTTAAGTTTGATCAACGCAGATTCAGCATAAAGTCATACACAGTTTCAGCTTATTTCCATGGTCTGTGATATCCTTAGCCCTTGAATGACAGATACTCGACATGAAGCTGATCACTACACTACATCTGTTTCAGGTCAGTATTTTTCTTTCTGGCTCTTTTAATGACTTCACATTTTCCCAATATTCATTCAGTGCCAAACATTTATTCCAAGTCTTATATAAGGCAAAGGGATATCTAGGACTATATGAGAGGCAGATTAGTGGATGTGTCCAAACTATCGATCTGGCTCTGCCACTTGCTCACTGTGTGGCCTTAGGCCAGCTGCTTAATCGCTCTGAACCTCAGTTTCATCATTGAGGAAACGTGGATGTAACAGCACCTGCTTCATAGGGCTGTAAAGATCAAGGGAGTTAATAAATGTAAAGTGCTTAGAAGACAGCTTGAGATATAATAAGCACCACATAAGCATAAGCATTTGCTGCTGCTGCTGCTAAGACTCTGTCTTGTTTCCAGAAACACATCAGATAAAGAACCACAGAAAAAGTTTAATGAGTGTTTCTTATTTGCTGAAACAAACCTGAGCAATAACAAAAGGCCTAGATTCTAAATCTGCCTTCCTGACTTGCTGTTTGTTTCTGGAAAATAATCTCTTCACATTTCAGTTTCCTCTTACGATTTATTGGGAGGATGAGATCAGATTTTTAAAATCATATAATTTTAGGCCAGAAGGGACCTTAAGGATCACAGCCAAACTCAGTTATCTCTAATTAAGGAAACTTAAAGGTATGTCGATAATTAGACTAAAATTTATCAAGGATTATAAAAAAATTCAAGTCTATATCACCAACTTTCCATCTAACTAAAATTCATCCGTAGAGTAAATGACGTTTAAAAAATATTAATCATTTAGATTGAAATATTAATAAAATAACGCTACTAATTCTACAAGGTGATTAAACAGTGAATGTAGTACACAGCTTTCCTTAATTTCTCAGGGTTGGAATTATACACATCATTCTTTTTTCTGAGCCCAAATGATGTACTCAGAAGCCGTTAAGGGTAGGAAGCTATTTATTCCTAGACTTCTGTGCTTTTATAATTCTCGTCCTGCTTGGATCAACCTCACTTCACTTAAAAAAAACAAGTTCTTAAGTGGCTTACAAAAGTACATAAAGCAGAACTATAGACTGGGTGATTATGACGGGTCAATGCAGGTTCATTAGTTGTAACGAAGGTGCCCCTCTGGTGGGGGATGTTGATAATGGGGGAGGCTACACATGCGTGGGGGCAGGGCGGTATAGACGAAGTCTCCGTACCTTCCTCTCAATTTTACCGTAAACCGAAAACTGCTCTAAAACAAATAAAGCCATTAAACGCAAAAATTTTAAAAAACAACAGAGAAAATTGGATGAGGGGAAAAATCACAGGAGAAAAAAAAATAGACGTGGCCAAAAAAAGATACCCAACGTCGATGACATAACGTAAAGGCAGGTTCCATGTGTAGCTCCAAGACCTGTAAGAAACTGGCTCAACACCAAAAACAAAATCCGACTGAAAACACAAAACCAACTGCACTGGAAAAGCACACTCAATCCTAGTACAGAAAACTGAGCAAATTTCTCTCATGCGTCCGTATAAAGAAAACACTGCATAAGATAAGGTGCTAAACATATGCTGTAAGTTGAATTTAGTTATGGAGATACAGAATTCGAAATATTAAGGGTTTATTATCTAATTTTTATGCATACATATTTAAACCCAACACTGAGGATTTACCAGAATTTTCTTTTCAAATGGGATCCACACATAACTCACATTTGAACAACGCTGCCTCATGTAAAGTCATAAAAACTTAAGACAATTCTAGAGCTCTGTGGAATGTACAACCCTTGATACCACACAGGAAACTTCCTACTACATCTATAACCTCAGGCAAAATAACCACGATAAGTTCTCTATTTTGTAAATGAAATAAGTTTCAAAGTATTTTCTCTTAGAGGATTGCTCAATAAAGGCTAATGTATGATGCCCAAAGAAATTTCATCAAAATAAGGGTGAACATGTGGACTGCATCCTCATGGAGGGCTCAAACCATGTGTTTAAGTATATATTTATCTAATGATTTCTCTCGATAAATTTAAATTGAAGTAAAATTTGCATCTTCAGAAGAATAAACAATCCTTCATAAATTCTCCATAAATATAAATTCTTAAAGCTGATATTTTAATAAATATAGGGTTTATTACATTTATATTTTGACTGTGACTAAGGTGAAGTCAGTTCAACTGGGGTGATTTTATGTTTATAAAAGATAAATTGAATCGTGTTAGTCAAGGTCCAATCAGGAAATAAAGGGTTTATTTACAAAAGGAATGTTTCAAAGGTATGGGTATGAGAACTAGGGGTAGTGCAGTAGCCCAGGGCCAATGGCTGCTAAACTGTTACCACCTCTAGGCCCCAAGGAACAAGCAGAGGGGAGCATTAACAGAACCCAGGAAGAGTGACAGTCATGCAAAGCCTGCAGTCTGGAGCTGAACAGAGAGCGCCAGTTGAAGGACTTGTCAGCTCAAGATTACCTTACAGGGAAGAACCAAAAGCAACAAGTACTCTCATCTCATACTGCTTCCTCCTCTGGTGGTCAATGTGAGAGGGAGGGTTGTGGATCTGGGGGTGCCAATAGAAGGAAGCTGGCCCAGTCTGAAAGTGAGCTCTGCCAACGGAATCATGGCCGCAGCTCTCAGCATCAGATGCTAATTCCTCTCCTGAAGTGCTTGCTTGAAAAAGCTCTTATTGATAAACAAACACACGGACAAAGAGAACAGACTAGTGTTTTACCAGGGGAAAGCAGGGTAGGGGGTGGGCGCAAAGGGTGAAGTGGTGCCCCTGTAACATGACTGACAAATAATAATGTACAACTGAAATTTCACAAGGTTGTAAACTATCATAACCTCAATTTAAAAAAAAAAATCTCTTATTGGGGACCGGCCCGGTGGCGCAGTGGTTAAGTGCACACATTCCGCTTCTTGGTGGCCCGGAGTTCCCCGGTTTGGATCCTGGGTGCGGATGTGGCACTGCTTGGCAAAAGCCATGCTGTGGTAGGCATCCCACATATAAAGTAGAGGAAGATGGGCACGGATGTTAGCTCAGGGCCAGTCTTCCTCAGCAAAAAAGAGGAGGACTGGCAGTAGTTAGCTCAGGGCTAATCTTCCTCAAAAAAAAAAAAAAACCAACCTCTTATTGTGGAAAAAGAGCAAAATGAGAACTCAGTTCTCTTCAACAGAAGTTTCTTTTTTATCCTTCGGAAAGCTTACTTTTTCAGCTGATGTCCCAATCCAAAGCGCTCTTTTGTGGAAATCTGAAAGACATCAACAGTGGGCACTGCAAAGGAAAAAAAGAAATCAGTCAAAATGTTGAGGCAAAACTCAACCATCAGCCAGGAAAAACCTGCAAAGTAATGTATATAACTATATAACTATGTAACTCTCTGTATCATATTTATATAATATATATTACATAATATACACACACATTTAAAAATAGTGTACACATAGGGCTATACCCCACCATTTATGCTTTATATATATAGATTTTGGAGATCATTCTTGGTCATTATATATTATATACTAATGTATAATATGTTAGTGCTATTGAGTCGATTCTGATTCCTAGCGACCCTGTAGACAGCAGAGCGGAACCTTGCCCAGTCTTTTTGTGTCATCATCTCACTTTCCTCACTATATCCAACAATGCTCCGCTGCTATTCACAGGGTCTTCACGGCCAATTTTTTTGGAAGTGAGTGGCCAGGTCCTGCTTCCTAGTCTGTCTTAGTCTGGAAGCTTCACTGAAACCTATCCACCATGGGTGACCCTGCTGGTATTTGAAATACTGGTGGCAGAACTTTCAGCATCACAGCAACACACAGCCGCCACAGTATGACAATTGACAGAAGAGTGGTATGGTTCCCTGACCTAGAAACAAACCTGAGCTCCAGCAGTGAAAGCACCGAATCTTAACCACTAGACCACCAGGGCTGGCTAATGTATAATATATGCAAGTGTAAAGGTATATATGTACAATGACAAAGAATGATCTCCAAAGAATATATACTGTGTAAATAGCAATGCATAAGGGAAATGCAAATTAAACTACAATGAGATATCACCTCACTCTGGTCAGAATGCCTATAATTAACAAGACAGGAAATAACAAATGTTGGAGAGGACGTGGAGAGAAGAGAACCCTCATACACTGCTGGTGGGAGTGTAAACTGATACAGCCACTATGGAAAACAGTATGGAGTTTCCTCAGAAAACTAAGAATAGATCTACTATATGATCCAGCTATTCCACTGCTGGGTGGAACTTGAAAACACTAATCCAAAGAACTTGAAAACACTAGTGCATAAAGATACATGCACCCCTATGTTCACTGCAGCCTTATTCACAATAGCCAAGACTTGGAAGCAACCTAGGTGCCCATCAAGGGACGAATGAATAAAGAAGATATCGTATGCATATACAATGAAAAACTACTCAGCCATAAGAAACAATGAAATCCGGCCATTTGTGACAACGTGAATGGACCCTAAGTGTATTAAGTGAAATAAGTCAGAGGCAGAAAGTCCAATACCATATTCTCTCACTCATAAGTAGAAGATAAAAACAATGACAAACAAACACATAGCAAGGGAGAATGGATTAGTGGATACCATAGGGCAAGGGGGGAAGGAGGAGGGCGAAAGGGATGATTAGGCTCACACGTGTAGTGATGGATTGTAATTAGTTTCTAGGTGGTGAACATGATGTAATCTACACAGAATTTGAAATATATTACAAAGTACATCTGAAAGCTATATAATGTTATAATCCAATGTTGCTGCAATAAAAAATAAATAAATTAATTAAATAAATAGAAATGCATAGGACAGTTTGCACACTATTCTTTAGGTGGAAGAGAGACATGTTTGCACTTACACACATCTTTCTTTCAGAACAATGCACAATGAAGTAAGGCACAGGAGACACTTTTCACTGCACATCCTATCATATGCTTCGTATTTTTACCATAAGCTAATAATTATGATGTTTAAGAAATTGATAATCTCTCAGAAAAGTCACTCACCATTCATTACTCACTGGTTTTAAAGAGTACGTGAGTGCCCACTGTGCCTTCACTATAGACAGAGTAGCAAAACACACAGATATACCTGCCCCCATGAAGGCTTCCGTCCAGTGCGGGGAGAAACAGACAAAAAAAGATAAGAAAATAGACAGCATGTCACATGGTCATAGAGGCCCTGGAGAAAAGTAAAGAAGGGAACGGTGTGGGGGCTGAAGGTTATGTGGGCATAGATTTCAACGTTAGGTAGCATGGTAGGAAGAAAAGTGTCTCAGCCAGGGGAACATCAGGGCACTGACCCTGAGGTAGAAAGTGCTACAACATGCTAGGAACAGCAAGGAGACACATGGAACTGGAGATACCAAGGTACCGTGTTAAGAGACGAGATCAGAGAAGGCCCGTGGGTGTGGCAGTGTGGGATCTCCGTAACGAGCAGGGGCAAGAAGTAGGAAAATCAGGCAGGAATTTACTACAGTAATTGAGGCAAGAGTATAGCGGCTTGGATCACTGAAGGTGGTGAACATTTTGGATTCGTACTTTCTGGCAGAGCAGACAGTTTTCGCTGATGGACTGGATTTGAAGTATCAGACAAAGAGGGGAGCCAAAGATGAATCCAAGGATTTAGGCCCCAGCAACGAGAAGGTTAAAACTTACTGATTCCTGGTATGTGAAAGACGCAGGAGGAACAGGTTTGGAGCAGTGGCGAAGATGGGCAACTTGACTTTGGATATTTTAAATCTGAGATGCTTATTCGTCACTCAAGTGGGAAAGTTAAGTAGGCAACTAGATGGAGAAATCCAGCATTTCTGCATTCAGATGAGAAGAATGTGCTAAAAATATAAATTTGGAATAACCAGAATATATGCATATTTAAAGGCATGAAGCTGGATGAGAAACCACTGAGTGCAGAGGAGGAGAGAGGTCTAAGGATTAAGCCTGAGCCCTCCAGCATCTAGAGGTTCAGCAAAAAAGGCTAAGGAACAATGGCTGGGAGTAATGGAAGATTCCAGAATGCTGCTGATTTAGACAAACATTCAGAAAAGTTTTTCAAGGAGGGTGTAACAACTGTTATTAAATGCTGCTAAGTTAATTCAGATGAGGACTCAACATTAGTCAAGAGGTTATTAAGCAATATTGAAGTCACTGGTGACACTGAGAAGAGCAGTGTTCGTGAAAAGATGTCCAAAATCTGTCTAGGGTGTATTCAAGAGATAAAAGACAAAAGAAAATGAAGTAAGAAACAATTCTAGTAGAAACAATTCTAATAAAAAAACTTAGCCACAGGAAGCAGAGTATTAAGAGTATTAGGGTACTAACTATAGAGCAATTTGAGGTCAAGAGGGGTCTATTTTAAACATGACGGAAATATTTGTTTGCTGGTGGGAATCTTCTAGAAGACAGAGAGACATGAACAGTAGAAGAAGGAAAAGGAGAATTGCTGGAGTGGTGTCTTAATTAAGTGAAAGGGGATGGAAGCTAGTGTGCAAATGAAAGGATAACATTAAACAGGAGCACAGATAGCTCCACTCATTCAGTTGGGATAACAGATAATTACAGCAAAGACTGTCTGTTAAAAGGGCATTTTCAGACCACACATGCTGCACATTGTAAACCAAACTGGTATCCCCAACTGCCTCACTCCCTGTGTTGGCCATTACTCCAGGATGAAAACACTCCACCGATCAACGAAAACTGGGGTTAATATCACCAATCAGTTCCTTTCCTAAAAAAATCCTAATCCTTACACAGAGAGTGAGGAACAGAGTGGCCATCACTCCAGTCCCACCTGTCCCAGACCAGGGCTATGGAAATTCAAAAGTGAATAAAAAATCCCAACATCTTGAAAACTCAGTGGAATTATTTTTTAAAGACAAAGATGACAAAATTAGAACACACTGTGCTTTCTCTAAGAAGATTTGAGAAGAGACAATCTTTACAGGCAGATGGAAAAAGTGACTGGGAAGATGGAGGCAGAGAAACAAAAGGCATCTGGCTAAAAAAAAAATGTAGAAAAATCCAAAAGGTACTAGAAGAACTGAAATCTCCACTAGAGGAAATGGCATAAGATACACAGAGAGAAAGAGAAAGAGAAGAGAAGAGATATAATATACACTAATGTTTATCCAGAATATATAAACTATTCCTACAAATTATTAACACAAAGACCAAAACTTAATCATATCATGAACAACTCGGAAATGAACATCAACATTTTACCAAAATGATAAATTTTCTAGGAAAATGTAAGTTACAAACATTGACTCAATTAGTAGTATAACATCTGAAGGGCCAAAAATTTTGGATTATACTGAAAGAAATACGGTGATGCTACTTCCAAAAGTGTTGCATCATTCAAGTGATAAAACTCATACTACTATTAAAATTAATGAAATTAATTATTAGAATTAATTGTATTTAATGTATTCACATAAGACATTAAAAACCAGTGAAATTGGGTGTGGAGTGTAGAAGGACTCTGTACTACCTTTGCAATTTTTCTGTAAATCTAAAAATGCTTCAGATTCATTTTTTAACGTTTTAAAAATCAATAGCTTTCTGGCAACCAACAATAATCAGTTAGAAAATAAACTGAAGTATAAAAGTCCTATTAAGCAAACAAGTAATAAACAACTACTCAGGAATAAATTTAGCTAAAATTAGTGACCTAAGTCAACAAAAGCAAAAATAAAAAACACGGAACTGCACTGAAAAATAAAAGTAAAAACTACAAACAAATGTTCCTTTATAGGAAAAGTAAATATTATAGAAATGCTTATTCTTCCTGTATTTACTTAAAAGTTTACCTCAAACAACCAAATTCCCCACAAGGTCCATTTCTGGAGGCAAGAGAATGAGACAGAACTTGACAGAATACACTCATAAAATATTTTCATGTTTTAGAAAAAGTGAAAGTTTTTCAAGTTTTCCTCATCTCTCATACCATTTAGGTTGGAAAGGCAATAAGTGAGGGCTGCTCAAGATATGTGGAAATTCTTTTAACACCCTGATTATGTAAACATAGAGGTACCAATAACAAGATAATTTGCACAGCAAAATGTTTTTAGTAATGTTGTTTATCATTTTAAACTAAAAAAGGAGCCCTGTTCTTGAGATAAAAACCTAGACTTATATATGAGCAATTCTGGAAAAAATATATAGTATCATAAGAATTATGACAATGATGTCTCTTTTTTTCCTTTTGGTGAGGAAGATCAGCCCTGAACCAACATCTGTCGCCAATCCTCCTCTTCTTGCTTGAGGCAGATGGTCCCTGAGCTAACAGCTGTGTCAATCCTCCTCTGTTTTTTGTATGTGGGACACTGCCACAGCATGGCCCAACGAACGGTGTGCAGGTCCACACCCAGAATCCGAACTTGCGAACCCCGGGCTGCCAAAGAGGAGCATGCGAACCCAATCACTATGCCACCAGGCTGGCCCCATCGTGTCTTTTCATTTAAAGTATATTTCCCATGTATAAGGAAAATAATTCTTATCTTTAACTTCAAAGTGAACAAGGAGGTGTATTTCCTCAATTCTTATCATTCCTGTTCACTCATAGATATACTGTCAGATTAGCCCTAGCCAAATATTACAGTTTGAATAAGTATTATTCATACATTTCCAAAATCTAGGAATAAATGCTTTTCAAAAAGAACTGTTAACTAGGTCAGTCTAAACCTTGGATTAGTCATACATTTTTTGCAAGTTCATTTTACTATAAATGCTGATATCTTCAAAGACATATTGCAAAAGAGTCTTCGAGAAACATTTTCTCACCTTTTTGTTTGCAATAATCCAAATCATAAACTAGGATAAAACCTAATTACTTTTTCTGGAATAATAAATTATATGTTCCTTTTTAGTATCACTGTTTGTAGTTCTAATCATATATTTCACATTACTGCCCATTTTAAATTATATTTTTTTCCTCAAATTTTCTCTAAAAAAAGAATAACATTTTGGGAAGTTTATTAGGAAGATGGCAATGTGAGTAAATAGTCTCGAACAAGCCCCATCATAAACAGTGCATCACAAAAACAGGAGAGAACCAGCAAAAGGACCAGAAATTTGGAATAATGCCATCTGCATGTGCAAAACTTCCAGTGAATTTTGCTACAAATAGAACAGATGGAATCAATCTTAAGGGGCCCTAAGGGCTGGCTCAAAACTCCCCATTCTGTGAAAGAGGAGGAAGCTAAAGGCAGACCACCACTAACACATCTCCAATAAAGGGGCAGATGAACGATGATGCAGGGTGCCCCAGGGCAGTTTCCCAAATGGGTGGACTGGCAGGGCTTCCTCTCGAACAGATGCTGACCTCCTCCTTACCCCCACCCACCAACTTAGGTCAAGTTCTTAAGCAGACCCTGAGTGAAGATCTGGGGGCAAACAATTTACTATGGAAACGCTCCTAGGAGAAACAAATAAGGGACAGGAGGAGGGTAGGAAGGTGGGGTACAAATTCAGGTGGAGTCCCGGCTTCAGCTGGGTCCTGTGGGTAACACTGGAGCACAAATTACACCACAAAGTTTGTCCAGCCGGAGGCAAAGGAGCTGGGCCACCGTACTCCCACATCAGTCACATCAAAGGGGTAGGGTGGAGGTGAAGAACTCCTAAGAACCTACCTGCTCTTCCCAGGAAAGAGAAAGCTGTAATGTGCCAAATGTCTAAGCTCTAATGTCCCTGTGTGAGCTGTTAGCAGCAGAAGCTGGGGGAGGGGAGTCAGAGCCGGTGAGAGGGGTCCAAGGGGATGGGGGTGCAGCACCAACAGAGTTCACAGCCCCCCCCCCCTCGGCTGTCAGATCTTAGAACTAATGTATCTAGAGTGGAGTAAATGTGGAATTCTCTTTCTTCCCTCCTAGCGGAAGAAATTATACACAAATCACACCAATTTCTGAAAGAAGTGCATTTCAACTTCTACTTGAATATAATACTGAAGAAAACAAAACTCCATATATAGAAATGAAATTATAAATCTTGGACAATTACTGATTGATGTGCTTAACAAAATTCAAAAAGATACTGCAGAAATAAAATGGAAGCAATTGATGATAAAGAAGCAATGATATGGAATCCGTAAAGATTGTACTCAAGCTAAAAAAAGAGGGGAACATTAAATCAAAGACTGATCGTAAAACAAATTCACTTAATGGAGCAGAAAACAAATTGGAAAAAACTTATAAACTACTCAGAAGTGATGAATGAAAGTCTGAGAGAAATAATAAATAACATGGAGAATAAGGGTGTCTCCTCCAATCTCCACATACTGGGGCAAGCAGATAAAGAAGGGACAATAAAAGAATCACATAAAACTTTCTGGAGGTGAATTAAGACTTCAGTATCCCAATCAAAAATAAGCGTATAAAAGAGAATATCAAGGAGCAGTACACATAACCAAACACAAATCAAAACAGATCTCTTACGAATGAACACAATCAAAACACTTCAGACACAAACTAGCAGAAATTTCTAAAGCATTTTTGCATTTTTGGGGGGAACTACTATGACCCCACAAATTTATACTTGGTCAGGTTTGTCTTAATCACAAAACAAAAAGTCATTCTCAGATGTGAAAACATAAAGTACAACCCTCATATTTTCTTGGTTTACAAACGATTTAATATGTAAATCAACCAACAGAGATGAAAAAAGAATTAAATTAAAATAAAATTATGGAAGAGTTGTGATACTAAAGAAATAGTATTGAACTATAAAATCATCTAAACATGAATTAAAATACAACTGCTAGAATATTTATAAAACAATCTTTAAACGAATCTTTAAAGAGATATCACGAAGGAAAATCTGTGCCTAAAGTTCAAGATTATATAAAAAAAAAACGAGTAACAGAGGCTGAAATTACATAAAAGCACACCCCATTCTCATCTCACACAGATGGAGTTGGGGTGAGTACTGATGAGCTGACCCAACCCCAATAATAAAAACAACAAAATGTCAGGCACAACGGCTTCTTTTTCCTTTAATACCATCAGAATGAAATCACGGGCACATTTCAAATCACCAAAGGAAGAATAAATTAGCTCTATAGCAGAGTATGTGGGGAAACAGCAAAACCACGTATACCTACGTACTGGAATATGGTGGAGATAATCCAAAACATGCTGTTTCAGAGTATTTAATGACTGGAGGACAGTCTCATGACAAAGCTAAGGTGCATATACTTAGAAAATTCAATGTCAACTTTACAAAAATAAACCATGTGTGCACAGAAAACAGAAACAACACCAAACTATTCACAGTTTTCTCAGTATAGAATTATTAGGAGCAATTATTTTTCTTCACTACATTTCTATATATTTGAAATAATCAAAATAAAAATATGTAATATCTACTTGTTTCTGCCTAGCATTAAATCACATCAGTTAGTACATGTTATTTATATTGAGTTGATTATTTACATAGAGTGCCTTATACAAAAAATAGAAAAGTGACTTCATAGAAACATTTTCAAAATGAGGGAATTCCCTATACTTCATAAACTTGAAAGGACAGATATTTTTCTCACGTGAAAACTAACAGTAAGTGTAAGTTCCTTGATACACCTAACGAAAAACGTGCAGAGAGCACGATAACGTATGCATGGCAGATTAAAGATGGCCACTTCTCGAGGTGTCATCTATGTCCCCACCGCTTGATTGTGAGTGGGTTCTCCCACTACTTTGATCGACAGAATACAGTGGAAGATTCACTGAGACCTTCTCGCTGGTGGCATCTACAACCCGTCTCTTGGAACACTTGCTCTGTACCCCAGTCATCAGGCAACAAGAAGCCCAAACCACAGGGAGAAGCCATGTGTAAGGCAGGTACTCTAGTCAAAAGCCCCAGCGGAGCTCCAAGATGACACCTGCATCAACTGCTGGCTATCTGAAAGTCCAGCATCTTGAGTATCCAACCTAGTGAAGCCTTTAAAGACATAAGCCCACCTACCCTCTGACTGCAAAGGCACAGGAGGCTCCAAGCAAGAGCTGCCCACCAAGCCCAAGGAATGGAGAGAGAGAAGTTGTTTGAAGCCACTTTGTTTTGGAGTGGTTTGCTATGGAGCAGTGGATAATTGGAACAGTATGAGTAGATACAGCTGTGTATGTGAGTGTGTCTGTGTGTGTGTGTGTGTGTGTGTTAGTAGGCAAGAGAGAATATTTTACTCCAGTAAATCTTGGCAAAATACACAATAGGGTCCTTTGTTGTAAACAGCTATCAGTTGTGATACAGCAAAATCATCTCTTAAGGTATTGGAAAACAAAGATATCATGATCTCCATTTTCGAAAACAGAAATACATTACATTTAGTTAGGCTAAATTCATCAGTAATCAAAGAGAAGAGAAATAAACATTAAAGTTAAATCTCAGAATCAGAGACATAAATATTTAAACCTAAGGGGAATTCAAAATATACCTACTGAGCTTCTACTGTATGCAAAGTTCTATTTTAGGTTTCATTGTGTTTGTTTCACAGCAACTTGTCAACTTCTGGAATCTATACAACTAAACGTTATATGTTTCTATTTCCATAAATTATACTGATGATAAATCATCTTTGTTACTATCTAAGTATATTTAAATATCATTAACAAAATAGCTGTAATTATGCTCATAAATAGAAAATGAACAGTCATTTTGCTTAATGCACAATGCACAACTAATTAATACTCAAAACAATAAATACAGAAATAAAACTAACCTGGGCCATTTAAATATTGTGTAAGTGAACAGTGTAGTCGGACAATTATAGGCTCTGTTCGAATCACTTCCCAAGCCACAGCAATCTCCTCCTGTGCAAATACATTTAAAAGATGAATTAGTCATCTTTTAAAGTTCTTAACTTTTTCCAAAATAAAAAGAAAAATTTAACTTATTTTGAAGAAATGCATAAATCATTAAGGCCTACAAATTCTCTCAAAACCTACCAGTTTGTGAAAAGAAAGCCAAAGTACTCTTAATTTTTGCCTTCTACATATGAAAACTAAAGTGAAAACTTAAAGAAATAAAGTACTATAATAAGAGCCTGTAAGTTTCAAATATATTAAAAGAACCAACACAAAAGATATATAAAATCTCTGCTTCTTCAACAGTCATAGCATTTCTTCATAAATTGACAAAGTCGATGTGTTACTAGTAGCATTATAAGAGAAACAAGAATTAAATTTCTTCCAAGAATACAAATGTTTTTAAATGCACTAATCATACTGTATAAAGTAGTACTTACATCAAGAAAGCTAACATCAATGTGCAGATCAATATCTACATCATCAATAGCTCCATATTCCCTGAAAGCAAAGATTAACATTAATTTTTTCATTTTCCTTAAAATATAGTGTGTGCTAGCTTATGTTAAATGAAAGATTCAATCACTAATTGTCATCCTTGATTTTCACAGACAGCTCAGAAATGAGTGTGGACATGAATTAATGGACTCAATCTAGTTCGATTCTCGTCTTCTGTGACCTATTTATACTATATTGACATCTTTCTATCGTTACGTACACGCATATGCATCCATAAACTCAAGAACTGTTTGGTTCATAGTTTCAAACATCCCTAGTTCTCTGAGGCAAATTAAACAATCTTCTCATTTCACTCCATTTTACGTTCTGTTTTCTTTGGGCTCTCTGAGGATGAAGAGCTGCTTCTAAGGGCAAGAAAGGGGTTTCTGACATTAGGAAAGGGTCGGGGGGGGATCATTTACTGCCACAATACTGCCAATAATGTGTCCATGAATTTTCCTTCCATGTTAGACATCAGTGATTCTGAAACTGATCCAGGTTATTTGTCACTTAAATGTCACTGAGTTTTGATAGGCGGCTCTAAAAGTCTGATACGCCAAAACCAAAACAGTAACAACTGTATCTTCCATATGAAGACCAACTTTTCTCCAACCCAGGCAGTGCCACGAGCCAGCCTATTTTTTTTAAAGTTAACGAAAGATGATAAAAACAATAGGTTTTATAGCCTCCATACACACACATCTCTATTTTTGATATTTCTATAAAATTCTGAAGTTACAAATGCTATACATAGTGAGGGAGAAAGTATAGCGATAAGAGAAATGATAAAAGTCAAGGGCCAATATTTATTGAGGATTTATGTGCCAGAAATTCTTCCAAGGATTTTCCATACGTAGGATCGCAGTGCACTACAGGTACTACTACCATCTCCAACTTAACACGCGCATTAACTGAGGCCCAGAGGAGTAAAGCCTCTCACCCATCAGGACCCTGTAGCAGGGCCGGAATTGGAACACAGGTATCCAATTTATTTATGCAAGTGCTTAATCAGGTCAATATTCCATAAACTACCACCTTGTGTTGGAAACCCAGTCAGACATTAATGGATGATCTCACTAGGTCCTCACCATAGCCTTATGACGACGATACTATAACTATCCACATTTGCAAACGAGGAAACCAAGGTTTAGGGAAGTGAAACAAGTTGCTAAAGGGCAGATAAGTCAGTGGGGAAGCCAGGCATTGAATCCACGTCCAACCTCAAATCTGTGCCAAGGCCAGCATCTGGCACATAGTAAGTATTATATGGTACAAAACCGGGGCACTTTCATAGAATACAGAGACGAAATTTTTAATGATTAAATGATTTTTGTAATTTGATGCATAAAGGAACCTAGGGGGTCTTTTTTGCTTTTTGATATCCATGACCAAAAAAAACCCAGCACATTTGAACATAAAAACTCAGCCTCTGTGCTTTCTCCATTCTCTCCTGAAAAATATATCAAAACACTGATTACATTTTCATTATTTATGCAATTGTACTTTTTAAACATTCATAGTGATATTTTTAAAGGTTATATAAAGAAGAAAAGGGATAAAAATTATTCACATAGGAATTAATTTTTTTAAATTGCATGCATCAAAACCTCTGTGTTATTCATAAAGGACAAGAACCCTTGTAACTTTATGCAAATTTAGACATGATATGCAAATTTAGATACAAAAATATGCCAATTTAGTTAGGAAATTAGACAGACACTATGACAAGAATAAGGACCAAGCAAAGGAACCATTTACAGTTCCCAGAAATGAACCTCAGGGTTCAGTAAACTTTTCCTGCAAAGGTCAAGATAGTAAATATTTCAGGCTTGTCAGGCTACATACAGTCTCTGTCACATATGCCTCTTTATTTCTGTTTCTTTTTACAACCCTTTACAAAGACATACACTATTTGTTGCTCATGCGCTGTCCGAAAATAGGCCCAGGGCCCAGATGTCATAATGTGCTGACCCTGAACATGAGCAAATTATTCATAAATACAACAAGTCAAATATCTATAGTTAGGCGTGTAAAAGAAAGAGCCACTAAATGCGATGATGAGGATAGATTACTAATGATGTTCAAGGGCAGTTTCAGGGGGGTGAACTTGACTACAACCATTCCCAAGAAAATTATAACAAATACATGTAAGCCTTTACCTAGAATAAATGTAAGAGCAGAAATTGAAAAAAACTGAATATTGAACGATAAGGATATACTAAAACTATAGTATGATGACATGATTTAAAAAAAATACCTTTTACTAAAGAAGCTGACATAAAAATATTTAATATCCTGAGGTAAATGTTCCAAATACACTATTTACTGAGAAAGTAGATAACCAAAAAGTACAGAAATTAAATGCTTTTTAAAAATAAAATAAAAATAGGAAACCCAAAAAAGTGAAGAGTACTTACATATTAACTATAGATCGTAAGTAAAATTTATTTTATTAAAAGTTATATATTTTTAAAAACATTTACTTTTTCTGATTACAAAGGCACTTATATAAAATGTGAGAAATACAAAAGCAGACAAAAAGCAACTTGTAATACCCGTACTCAGAGAGAATTCTTTTGGCTTATACGTCATTCCAGTCTCTTTCATAGATGTAAGGATAATACAGTATATAAAGATTTTTGTCCTGTTCTTTCATTTATTCTATGATGAGCATTTTTTTATATTGTAAAATATTCTTCAAAATCATAAATTTAAATGGTTGTATTTGTATAAATACAATTGTAATAATAAAACATTAGGTTGCTTTTGATTTTTTTTTACATTATAAAAATTGACAAATAGCCCTCTAGATAAAAATCTGTCTTCTCATAGAATAATTTCTAGAATTACTGAGTGAAATAAATAATATAATTATATTTGGGAGTCTGGATATATATTGTTTGATTACTATTTTTAAAGGTTAAAACAGGGGCTGGCCCCATGCCCAAGTGGTTAAGTTCACATGCTCTCTTAGTGGCTCAGGGTTTGCAGGTTCAGATCCTGGGTTCGGACCTAGCACTGGGCATCAAGCCATGCTAAGGTGGTGTCCCACACAGAAGAACTCGTAGAACCTACAACTAGGATGTACAACTATGTACTGAGGCTTTGGGGAGGAAAAAAAAGAAAAGAGGAAGATTGGCAACAAATGTTAGCTCCAGGTCAATCTTCCTCAAAAAAGAAAAAAAAAAAGAAGTGGTAGTAGTAGTACTTGGAATAAACACTTCCGTTAAAAAAAAAAGGTTAAAACAACTTATAATCACACCAGTCAGGTTCACAGTGACCACTTCCCACATCCTCATCATCACCAGGCATTTGTTTTCTCCAATCTTTACCATTTTCATAAGGGAGAAGAAGTTTTGTTTGGATTTATGTACAATGGGAAGACTTTGGTATGTTTTGATGCTGAGAAAGAGAAATCAGTGACAACAAAAATCAGTAAGATTTTACCTACAGCTGCTTTCTTCATAAACAGATTGCCACACCATTTCAACAGACTTCATCATAAAGTTATGATCAGAATGTGCCATATATTCTTTTAAAACTTTTAATATGTGAATTTTAAAGTATTTTTGTATGATTTATTCAACACTTTTTTGACTAAAAGTTAGTATATTTCCAATATCTAACACTATCAATTTTTTTCAAAAAAAAAAAGGAAAGAACGGCTTACAAGTGCTCCTTCGCCACAGCAGAGCACAAATACTGAATTTTAAGAAGACAGAGGCATTAAAGGTTTGCAATTAACTGGATTCTGCAGGTGTAGATCTGTAAATAGTTACTCTTTTTGTTTTTATGTCACACTTCAAAGAATTCACAACAACCCTGTGTATATGCAAACCAATTTCCGTTGTGATGCCCTTTCTCTGTAATGCCAGTAATTTCACATTTCCCGCTGCGAGATTACAAAGCGTGATTACAGTTGGTCCAGATGCAGCGACCCAGTCATCAGGGCCGCTTCTATCTCTGAATAACTTTCAGTAACCCCGGATCTCATGAATAGCAAATGCACAATCAAGTCGAAGGCTTGAAATATGAATGCAACTTGAATGGTGCAGCTAGATATCTGATTATGTCCTGAACGCTGGACCGGGTTTATAATAACTCAAAATAATTTCATGCACTGCCTATATTTATCCACTGTGAGAAGATCACAGCAAATTGAACTTGAATACTTTTTTAAGATAAGGGAAACAACACAGAAATGATCCCGATGCAGGGGTTTTACTATGGAGCTGAGGGTTTGAAAGGAACTGCTCCACAAATTTCTTTCCAGACATCTAGTGACCCTTCCACGTCTAGGCGAGCTCCTCTTTGAATCGACATATCCTGAAATCCGGGCACTTGATTTTGGGATATTTACATGTGACCTAGTTCATTTCAGAACACATATATGAAATATTTTTTTCAATGAACATGCATTTTTGAGGGCATTATGTCTTACAATTGTGGTCATTCATTCTCCTTTTTTTAATGGAACTAATCAAGACATCTCATTAATAAGACACCACATACATACTCACAATATATTAAATGTTAGACCATATATGTTGGCCCTCCTTTCTCTATGAAACTACAGCTGATTTGTTATACTGTTGTGATGTTTTATAACACTATCTGATCAAATCAGCAGTGATGGTACTGGTTATAAAAATATATTTCATATATCCAGTCTTCCCTATTAACTGTCATCGAAATTGTAAGTATCCACACACATACATGAAACTCTACCACAGGGTCTTGAGAAACAAACCTCTATTGCTATTTAGTTATTTCCACCTGCAACAACTGGTCAGTTATATTTCAAGAAGAAATGTATTTTGTAAAGAAACATACACCTTCGCATGACATCTGAAACTCGACAGCTTGCATGTCTATCTCTGCATGCCTACTCGATGCGTGTTTTGCTCAGCGTGGGAGAGAGATCTGTGAATGGGCCAAGAAATATGCAAACTCAGTCGGGAAGAAATCTTGACAGATTAAAGCATTTGCAAGACTGTATCCAAGGTGGCTATATATTTCTTTAAAGGACAACAGGGCTGAGAAGAATTTAAAAATTACATGCAGATAAGAAAGTAAGCCCATATACAATAATAGTACATAAGAGGTACAGTATAAACAGTTGCTACAACTCTGCCCTCAGCTTAAAAATCCCTGGTTTTGCTTGAAGAAAGTACAGGCTTTGGGTGTAGAGGTGACTGTCCAGGATCTGAGCATCGGAAGCTTACATCTAGATTATGCACCAGTGTTTTTGGAAAATATTCTCCCCTTTGTTTCTCTCTTCTATGTGCCTCCTGTCATCACTTTCCCCTGCTTTTCAGAGTCAGGCTGCTTCTTTCCTAGGCTCTAGAGGCAGAGGTGAGAGAATCAATATGCTGGAAAGCACATTCTAAACACCCAACCCAAGATCATCTTTTGATGACTGACATACTTCAGTGTAGGGTAAGTTATGTTGTAGTAACAAACATCCTCAAAATGTCAGTGGTTTGACCCAAAAACGGATTTATCTCTGGCTCACATGACATGGTTACTACGGAATGAGGGGAGAGGGAGGGAATGCTGCTCATTGTAGTCACTAAGGGGCCCAGAGTGATGGAGTCCAGGAGATACGGAAACTCACACATTAGCACCTATGCTCCCATTTCACAGGCCAAAACTAGTTGTGTGTCCATTCCTAACATTAAAAGAGGCAGAGGAATACAATCCTACCATATGCTAGAAGAGCACCAGAAGATTTGCAAGCAGTCCTACTGGCCACAAGAAAAGGAAATCCAGATATCCAAAGAAATTAAAGTGGTCCATTCCTGGTTTATGTGGCTTTTTCCTTTCCTTTCCTTTCCTTTCCTTTCTCTATTTTTCTTTTAGGAGATCCACACTTGGGTGGTAGGCCTGAATAGAGTAGCAGAGCCTCCTCAACCCTTAAAAAATCCTCAGCATATCCTGTCCTCCAAAATGTCAACTCCCAAAGGCCCTGTTTCCAACGTCCATCCACAAAAAGTGACAAATGCAGAACAGTCACAATCTTGCCATGTTCCAACCTACATTAAGCATTAGTCATAATAAAAAGGTTAGAGTATTACTCATCTGGCTTCAATTCTTAAAATGGAAGATGATATGATCATAAAGCAATGGATATTTGATATGGGATAGAAGTTTGAAGCATCACAAGCAAATTATCAGAATCATTTCATTCCTAACCAAATGAGAATTTTGCGACTTGTAATTCCCTACCTTTCTAAAAATATTAAGCTCAAATTGTGTTCAGATGGCACTGATCAATATTTTTTTTATAAATCCATGACTACAGGAGTAAAATTTATAATAAAAAACATAAAGTATCCTCATTTTGTTGCATGATTCAAGATGAGACATACTCAGACTGATGCAGGTTAATCACATTCCCCCAGAGACCTAACTCACTTCTCATATGAGAGGCCGTGAATCAGAACTGTCATCAATGTTTACAAGTATGGTTCAACGCAGCCAGTACTGTGCTTTGGGGTGAAACAGCCACATAGAGTTAAAATTACCTCTTTAAGTCATAAATCTACCAGTCGCCTTTTCTACATCCTCCTTCCACTTACTTTAGGAGGCTACTGCCTCAATCAAGGCAATCTCAGTTATTTCCATCTCTTACAGAGAACTTAGATGTGGTTATTAGCTGCCTTTCTCATTAGATGTCACATAAAAAAAATGACACCAAATAGCCTATTATGCATATTGAGGTACTTTTGCTCTTCAAACTCCATTAAGTTCTTATAAACTTCAATTAAGTAAAAGAACAGCTAATTAGAACAGTCTGTTTTCAATAGACTTAGAACTTTGCAAGGAACATGATTGCAAGATCTTACGCCTAACTACTCCTTTTCCCATGTGTCCAGGCCTCAGTATTTGAGACCAGACAGTAAATTCATTCTTATTTATTTTAAGTAAATCAAGCTAGTCCTGCCGTGATTCACCTTTATACCATGAGGCCTCCAGGAGGTTACTTATTCTGGAAACATCCTCTATAGCCAGAGAAAATCTAGAGCAGGCAAGAACGTGGCTTGCATTCATTAAGATTTAAATTGGATTGAAACTTATAAGTGAAATAGACAAGGGGGAAAAAACCAAAATCATCTATGATTTTAGATAGTTCATTTGAACGAAATTCCAAATATTTTTCTAATTTCAACAGTTGATAAATTATCAATTATTTTACTAATAATGGAAAATACTAATAGAGATGATCACAGGTGTTTAATAAATGCTTGCTGAAGAAACAAAACAAATTCATACATATGACAGTACAATTAGGGCCTACACAGCATGGAAATATGTGTTAAAATAAATCTTTAACAATAAAAGCAATCAGCATGTGCTAAGGTAATCCTTTAAATAAAAATACATATTTCAAATGAAAAGAAGGTGAATTCTATGCTGTATCGTAAGATTAAATATATCCCACAGACTTCTTTTTAGTGGAGGAGGGGGTTAAAATACTGTGATTAAAGTTTTAAGCTTTTAAGCAAAGTTTGACTAAAGTTTAAGAATTAGTCATAGTTTTAGACTATTTATTGATAGTCTCTATTGCCTTCTTCATTTATTCATTCTATAACATTTACTGAATATCCATATTCCCTACCCTGGTGCCATAGCAGAGGTCAACTGTGAAATGACTGCAGCAAATTCGCTAAAACTTTGAAAATTGCAAAGATTTACTTTTCCCCGTATAATCTCAATCACTCTCACTCAACAGTAGCCTAATGTAACTCCCTGAGTGAGAGAGAGGGCATCTGGGTACACAATTTCAGCTTCTTTAAGCTGTAGGTGGGTGTGAGTTTCTGCTTCTGCAGTTAAAACGAAACATTTGGCAATTATAAATTATAGTTGTGATGTACTTCCCAACTAAAAGTATTTGTTTGCCCTCTCAAAATCTGAATACGTCCACTGAAAAGAATGTAACTGGATAATGTGAAAATCTTTCATGGATGTTGCCACTGAAAACAATCAAGAATCTACCAGCCTGTATTTCATATATGCCCTGTGCTATGCCAAGTACCAGAACACAAACATGATTAGAAACCAAACTAAAATAAACAACGAAAAAAAGCACGCTGCCCCAGCATGCACAGAACCCAGCCTAGCGGGGAGAAGTAAACCACTCATGACAAGACATGAGAAGTATAATAACTGAGGTGAGAGCCTAATGTGCTGGGAGTCCAGAGGGCAGAATAACTCATCTGCATGGAGATTCACAGAAGCCTCAAGAAAACCTGATCTTTGGACGGGGGCTTCAGTAAAGACAGCAATGAGGGAAACGTTCCTTGATAAGAGAGCTGCTTGTGCAAATGCCCAAAGTCAAGACGGAATATAGCCTGTCTGGAGAACGGGAACGATTCTGGTTGGGGTGGATAAGCCTGGAACTGACGTCAGCCTGTGACGGGGTCCGGAATGCCATGGAGACTTGGAGACTCCCCTTGAGGCAAAGAGCAGGCATCTGAAATAATCAGATCTGACGTGTGGAAGGAAACTAGTAGGGTGGCAGAAAAAGGCTTTTCTTGAATTAAGGAGAGAAGAGAAAGGTAAATAAGGATGGTGGGGGTCTTCTGAAGGATTAAGAATAATAAAAAATCATCTGGAAATTTATCACTGAATAATATATTAAGTAACTGTAAAATTAAATACATTATCATTCAAACAAACACTGTGCAAATTTATGTCTTTTTTTCTTTTCATTTTTTAAGGAGCCAGATGTGCTTTGGATACCAGCGGTTAGGCATTATTTACTTTTATTGCTCCCACGGATGTGTCCTTGATTTACAATCAGAGCACGGGCCCAGCCAGCCAAATCTAATATAGGATAGATTACGATGCTACTTAAGACTGACATTTTATCAAACTAACTCTCCAAAATAACTAATTTCTTTAAGGCAGTCAATGTAATCTTAAACCACACGTGCAAAAAAAACCCCTATATAGTCACAGATATGCCATTTTATATAAAACAAACAGAATCTCTCTCGAACACTTTCAAATACAACTAAGCCCAAGAAAATTTCCACTTGACTCCCATATAAAATCCCAATGGCTTACCAAATAATTTTCATTTTTATTCACTGAAGGCATTTATTTACCTGAGAGAAACTGCATGTGGCCCGTAGATGTCCCTCACGGCCGATAAATCAGCTTCGAGCTGTGGGTGCTTGTGCAGTTCCCCGTCATAGTTTACCTGATGGAAAGGAATGCGTTAGAAACGACTCAGGGGTGAACACAAACCAAAAGAATCAAATACGGTATCTCGGACAGGTCACCCTGTATTCAGCCATGGACATTTTCTCGGTCGCCTTCATTAAAAAATACAAATAATTCAGCAGTATATTCACTAAAGTTCTTAGGTTCACATACACCTAGCTTAACTCAATACATTCAAAAAGTAAAATCAGACTATTTCGATATGAAGAAAATGTAAATGTTAAAAGGAGCGAAATAAGTGTGTGGCAGATAATCCGAAAAAGGTCCAGACTGAAGACAAGCATTTACTCCCCTCTGTAAGAATTAGCTGTATAAACAAAAATCAAAGCGGGAAGAATTTATTTTGCATAATGCTAAAGTGTTCTATTGGTTAAAGAACCATTAGGAAAAGTATCTCATTGAGAGAAAACCATTCCTGGAGAGAAGAAACTTAGTTTTATTTACATCTGTCTCTCTACTGCCTAGCATATGCTTGACTGACAAATTACTGATTTTTGATTCTGAATGAATAAATTGACTTGCATTCTTTTATATAATAACAACTTCGGCTTTAAAGCACCTCTTTAACACATTAGCTTCCCTATAATATCCCAGTTACAAAGCATATTTGATCAAGAAGTTTAAGAAACAGAATAAGACATCTTATATAGTCATAGCCTAAAATCAATTGCTCCATTTAAAATTGTAATATTACCCTGGAAAAACAGAATGAATTCTTTTATACATATGCATATGTGGCTATGACATTTTCACGTATATAAATAATGATGTTTCTTCATAACAATTTTTCAGAAAACACTTTACATTAGTATCAGAGGAAAAGGAAGACAACGAATACAAACAATGACGATGCTCAATAATTAGGGCCCATCAATTTTTATAAAGGTTAATCACCTTCTATTTAAAACTAACAATCCATGCTTTTGTTGGAAGTGTCATCATTGCAAAACACAGCACGATGTGCTTAGGGAATGTAAAAGTCAAAAGCATAATAAAATGCTGTCTGCAAAACCTCTGTAATGAAGACAACTTCAATGTAAATGAATGATTACAGTCAAAGAACTGCAAAAGTAAACTTAATTTCTGAAAATATATAGAAAATGAGAAACATAAATATGACATGGATTTCCTAGTTAGTTCCAGAACGCTTAACACCACATAGGTGTCTCAGATCACCGGCAAAGAGTTCCCCTAGGACAGGTGTGGCTATTGCTAACCTGTAGAGTGAATATTTGGGGGGTCTGGTGTACTTACCTGTCCTCCATAATAAAATTCTTCAGAATCATTATCACCTTCAGAATCTTCTTCCACTGTACTATTTTGTCTTGACTCCTTAAAGTAGAGTAGGAAGACAATTTTAATGGTCAAACTAGTTTGCCTCCTTTTGAAAAGAAAGTAGCAAGTGGCCATATCAGGTAGGTTTGTGCATAACATGTGGATTTTATATAAAGACACTGAACAAGTCTTGGTGCAGTACAAGCCAAAAACAAAAGGTAGTAAGAGACAGTTTTGTGGGTGCATCAAGCTCCATGTAAATCTTTTCTAAAAGTTCCATTTTGCTGATCTTGAGTTGTACAATTTAATATTTGATGTATATTCAAAACTATGTATAATCAATTAAACTTTGGTTTTGTTCTGGCAAAACATCTTGAAAGCTCACACTGATTCAATATTTTATTAAAAAGTTCCTCAGCATTACTTATCCCAGAATGTTCTCACTTCCACTGCCAACTCTACAAAATGATACAAAAGAAAAAACACTTCGAAGCCAATAAGATAAAAATAAAATTATGAAAATAAATATGAATCACATCATGAAGAGAACTTTCAGGATACAGAAATTATTTGTTTTAGATTTAAGATCTCAAAAGGATATTTAATTATGTATGCTTGAACTTGGAGTTTGGGTTTCTAATTAACTGAACCATATCTGTTATGTGTCTCAAGTGCAGATAATGAAACTTCATCTAGAGTAACTAAAGGTAGTATTCCTACCCCTGGCCCTTTCAATTAATCCAATGTTTGTAATCATCTCTAAATTTCTAGACCAAATTTCAAATTCTTATAAAAACCCAAAAAATCTACAAAAGGGAATTGGGGTTTTATAAAATGTTAACAGTTTTTGATTTTAGCAACAGTATTGCTAAATCAGTGATTCTCAGGGTAGATAAAGAAGACTAGAACGGGGCAACGTGAAAAGGAAGGGAGGCTTGTACTGAGCACAGTTTTTTTGGTTTTTTTTTTTGAAAGCCTCAGTCCATGTTGTATATCCCAGTTGTTAGTTTAGTTGTCTATGTGGGCCACGGCCACAGTTTGACAACTGACAGAGGGGTGGCATGGTTCAATGACAGGGAAACGAACCCAGGCCGTGGCGGTGAGAGCGCGAAATCAACCAATAGACCACCAAGGCCGGCTCCTGAGTGCATAGTTTTAAAAGCAAAGAATTGTTGTTCCCATTGCACTCATTTTGTTGTTTAATGTCCCAGTATTTATTTATAGACTCAAGCAAATTTTTTAAAGGTAAGGAAACAAGATGAGCTTGTTTGGTGTTGGTGTTGGTGGTGTTGTTTTAACACTGGCCAAAAATAACAAGACTATACCCACGCTCTGTGCTACTTTAGCTAAGGAGATCATCTTTGACAAATGGAATTTTAAGGGTCTCATCAAAACTATGTATAGCCACATACAGTTATTATAACTATGTTACCCAAGTGCTCCTCAGTCAACTATATTATTTGATGAAAATATAAAAAATAAGTTAGGTTTTGTAGGCACTTTATTGAGATTTAAACCACGCGTTGTTCTTTCTATTATTTTAAAGGGAGCTTCTTTCTCAGAGTTAACTAGCCTTCCCTCAAACGAAGTCTCTAAGCCATGAGCTTGAGCTCCATTCGCTCTATGCAATCTTGAACCTAAATAACAATGATGATATTAACCATAAATACACAGTAGATTTAAAACATATGTATACTGTTTTGAAGAAAAAGAAACTTTAATTTACATACCTCCCCATTTTCCCTCTGTAATTTGGACTTTATGGATAAGCAACAGTTAATGTCATTTGTCTTTCTTAATTCTGAAAGAAAGTTATGATTAAAAAAATCACTTTAGTTTTCAGTATACTCTTTACCAAATATTCATAACTTTCAGTATAAGAACATCCCTTAGGTGATTCTCTCCTTTGCAAGAGAATTCGGGCATATTTTAAAATTATATTATGTTAGGGCGTTACATACGATACAAGCTATTCTGATTTTTCATTGTCCATAAAAATATGGTCAAACTAAAGTGCCACTCTGTGGATTGCTTCAGCTCTCATTATATATTTCGTGGGACCTACATCGCCTTAAATATGCTTTCTAAATATTGTTTGTTTGGCAATGTCATTATGCATGGGAATATTTTCACAAGACCAAATATCAACATAAAACATTTAAACAAGACGTTTAAAAGTACTGTAAATTTATGCATTTTAAAAAAACTGTTGCAAAACAAACTAATGAACTTTAGATAGAAAATGTGTATGGCGAATCATATTTATAGATACTAAAGTTAAATATCTGTTATATGGGCTAAAAGAAACAAAAAATAAAGCTACCTACAATCAAGAAAATATTAACCTAGAATAAAAAAACAATGCATTCCTATTACCTGTTGCTATTCGATGAAAAATTACTGGAATTGGCTCTGTAGTAACTAATACATCTTCATCATTTTCTGAACTTGACACATATGTATTATCTGCAAAGGAATATGGACAACTAAAGGCATAGTAACTTGAAAAAATACATCCTTTATTAAAAAAAATAAAGTAATATCACATCACTTCCAACTCTCATGAAGCACACACTACTGTCTTGATTAATCTCAGGAAAAAAAGTAAATTGCAGATTTATGTGTGAATTCATTGTAAATGGTCCCTTTAAAGATGCTGGCACCTGCTAGAGAAATACCGACTTTGGATGGAGACTATCCAAATACATCTCTGATATCCCACGGGGCAATGGATCATTTGGATGCAACTGTTTGCTCCAGCTCACTGAACAGGGTCCTTCCCAATATCAATGTCAACTACAGGGAGCAGGCTTAGTGAGTGACAGAGAAGGCTTATCAACAACAGTTGATGAAACAATAAAGATTCAGTACCATGTCCTTAAGGAGTGTGAGCTAAAGCTTTTGTTGTAAATCATACCTCCCATATTACTCTGATATATATTTTTAAATCAATATGTCTCACAATTATTATTCTTTCATGAACTAATTTTATCTAAATAATATTAAACAAGTTGAATGCATAGAACATTAAATTAATCCATAGATTCTTTAAGTTTCTTATTCATTATTTGTTTCCTCTGGAAAAAAATAATATTTTTATAAATTTAGGATTTTTCCCTGATAAATACTGATCTCCAAGTGTATGGTAATAGAATACAACACACAGCTGTTTATTCTACTTTGCTCATTGATAACTACAGGGCATCTGTGAGAGCGCTATTAAACAAACATTTCACGAATTCATTAACAATGGTCCTAAAATATACTCGTCAATAATATATAAAATATAAATATAAAAGTGCACACTATTCTCTCCTATAAAATAATTGAAGCCTTTATCAATTTCTGCTAAGGGAAATGAGTGTTCAGATGATTGACTGAATATATGATAAAAGATCTTGAGCCAAGCTTTCATAATATTGTGTCAGTACAGTGAGAACATGATTTTTAATTGATAGATAGCTAAGTCATTACTTTACTAACAAAGAAACATCCGTGCTGTTCTTAGACCGTAAGCAGTGAGTAAAGGATAGTGATATGTATTCACTGCATAGCCACAAAAGACTCTCAATAGACATAAGGCTTCAATATTATTCAGGAAGGTGAAAGAGATGGGAGTGGATTCGATTTGAGACAAAGCAGGTTTGCCTCATCACCTCGCTTTGTTTTAATTACTACTTTTTTCCGCATTTTCTTTTCAAGCAGCATCAAGGAAGGCATGAGAGTTTTGTGCACATCAAGTCAGACCACAGATTAAGAAAGAGATTTAATATAAATTTATTTTAATTATTGTCTCATCATATTAGTTGATATTTCCACTGCTTATCCAGCATCTCTCCTGTCAGTCCCCTCGTACGTCCAGGTAAGAATCAAAAACTCCTCTACTAAAGCTAGTTTTTACATTTCTTAAACCCTCATTCAGAGTCTCACTGATTCAAAGTTATTTGCTACTGGATCAACTTAATCAGGTTTTCACCGTGCACAGTGGACTCCTTGAAGCAAACTTATGGAGGAAGAGAGAATTAAAAGGGAGCATTAAAGTAACAGAAGTAATAGCTGACCACTGACTAGAAGGGGCGATCCAGAAAAATCCATAAAGCGGACACTGTATCATGCAATATCTCAGTGTTATGGAACGAGGAGATTTTACTAAAGCTTCAAGAGACAACTAAATTAGGACTTTCTGTTTAGGAAAACTGGGAAATGAATAACTCAATTTAAAGCATCACATGTTTTATGTAAAGTGTTAACACTGGAAGGCAGTGAGATTTGATTTAAGAGAATATAATTTGGTGGAATACATGTTGTATAAAACTAAAAGAAAGGATTATGCATTCAGACATATCATTTTCTAAGATATTTTCTACCAGTTTGCGTTTCGATTAGTACTTCAGCACCAGAACACTTTTAATTTCTGGTTTTGGCTTAATTTATCCAAACCTGTTTTCAGGTTTCATGACAACATCTATCAAATCACTATTACTACATAATAGGCCAGATCACAGAGGTATACCCAAGTCAAGAACAGAAATGTAGGAAAGGAGACAAAGAAAGTCAAATCTAGACCCTGCTACCAACCAGCTGTTGATCCCTTTTAACCTAAGCCACGGTCTGCTTAGTTACAAAAATGAAGAGGTTTGCTGATGATCTTTGACGATCATCCCAGCAGGATGACTGGATTCTATGTTTTCCTTTTTTTGTTGTTGTGTAAATAATTATGTCCAAATCTTCCTCAAAAAAATTTTGATATCTGTAATTATAACATCATCTTTGTTTAGACACGGGAAAATAGGACATAAAAAGCGTAAGGAATGAGTTTAAGGTAACAGACTGAGTCAGTGACAGAAAAGAATGTTTTCAAACTCCAATTCCTTCACTGAAATTCTCTCACTTGACTCTAGAGCTGCCAATTTTTTTCTTGAAACTACTGGGGACAGTTATTCTTTAACATTTATGTTTTGCAGAGGACCTACATACAGACCTTTGCTAAAGGATGTTAACAGTATGAATATTTTCTCTTCCCTTCCCTACCAGACTATGCAAGCATGACCAGAACTTCCGTGGACAATCAGGGAGAGATAAGTAGAGTGTTATGGGAAAGCATCTCTTAAACTATTGCTTTTATTCTATTTCAAATGTAAGATGATTTAAGCCAAGTCATTCCATTCCTCACTACTATGTAACTTAAGAGAAATAATTATAATTATAAATAATAATTATACTGGTTTTAAAATATAATCTGGATATTTTCCCTGATGTTATATATAACATCCATGTCAATCCCCAAGCCTATCAATTATTATCCCTATTTTAAAGATGAGTAAACCAAGGCTCACAGAAATTTAGTAATTTGCCCAAATTATTTAAGTAATTAAAGTAATTACACACAGCTAGTAAGTGGTGAAACTGTCCGAATCCAAAAATCAATGTGTTCCTATGTTGTTTCTAATATCAAAAGATTGTCACTCAACAATTGCAATATCTTGTAAAACACATTAAAAGGGATGAGAGAATTCACACCCCCCAGGAGGTAAGCCTCCAAATTAAAGGTGGGAAGTGATGAGAAGGAACTCTGCTGTTCTGTTACAGCAGAGCCAATTATCTGCGACTTGTAACATACCTTTAAAAAACAAATAATTGTCTACAGTATAAACTCCATACGTACAAGTAAACCAGAAGGCTGCTCATTTCTTCACTTTATTTTGAAAAGCCAACATAGATTTAGTATTTCATTTATACGCATGTTATTTTGTATCCCTAAAACTCAGTAAACAACCTCTAAATTTCCATTTTCACAAAAAAAAACCCTATGAAATGAGTGCTAATACCTGGCACAGGTTACTTAAGAGATTAAGATTATAAAATGACAAATCTGTTCCTAAGGAAACAAACCAGGTGACATAATCCTGAATTTGGAGGATTACGCTGATACATTTCCACCCAGGCAAAGAAAATTCCTTATTTTCAAATTTATATCATGAGCTAATCATTGAACCATATAATCCAGGAAAAGCAGACAAGAAAAAAAAGCCTGAGGAACATTAGCAGAAGGAATTAATAAAAGTACTATCAAGATTACTGCATTTAGAAATTAAAAAGAACATAAAACAGACTTAGTGTCTGAAAGAATTTTTAAAATAGGCAATGAGGGGCCGGTCCGGTGGCGCAGCGGTTAAGTTCCCACGTTCCGCTTCTCAGTGGCCCGGGCTTTGCTGGTTCAGATCCCAGGTGCGGACATGGCACCGCTTGGCACACCATGCTGTGGTAGGCGTCCCACATATAAAGCAGAGGAAGATGGGCACGGATGTTAGCTCAGGGCCAGTCTTCCTCAGCAAAAAGAGGAGGACTGGCAGTAATTAGCTCAGGGCTAATCTTCCTAACAATAAAGAAAGAAAGAAAGAAAGAAAGAAAAATAAAATAGGCAATGATTTTGGAAGAAAAATCAAAGGGGGAAAAAGACAAGAACAAATATAAAACAATACAAAGGAGAAAAAAGAAATGACTACAGAGATGTAGAAGATTTTTAGATTTATAGTGAGTACTATAAAAAACTTTTTGCTAAAAAAATTGGGCATTTCATCAATAGAGTAGATTTTCAAGAAGAGTGCATGATACAAAATGACTAAGAAATAGAAAAACAGAACAGATCAATAATCATGGCAGAAAATACGACAGTTGCCCCAGAACCATCCCTAAAAAGATACTAGGCTCAGATAGATTTACTTGCAAGTTCTATCAAGTGCCAAAGAACAGTTTAATTCCTTTAGCAATTTCAAGTCTTGAATAACAGAGTATATGACAAAACCCACCATAATTCTTAAGAGATCAACATTAAGATATCTGCTAATGTGTCACCTTGTTGTTCAAAGGAGAAAGCATATATGATGCCCCAATAGATGTCAAATAGAATTTCATAGACTTAATACTCATGCTTAAAAAAACCCCAAAAAACCTGGTACGTGAGAAAAGGAATGATACTTCCTTTTCTGAAAGCAATCTGAAGCATGCTCACTAATTTTAAGAAAAGGGACAACACTGCTAACTTTCATATCTATCATTAAAAATTATTCTGGAAGTTCTAGCCAATGGGAAACAAGATCACAGGTATGAATACTGGAAAGGAATAGAAAATATATAATTTTTACATAAATTTGTCTATGTGAGAAGTCAAGGGTATTAACCGAACTTAATACAAACACATGTAGATTAAAATTTAATAACGGGGAAAACATTATCATAGTAATATTCACTTCAAAGAAGGCTCCATAAAAATACTACTACTACTTTTTCCCCAGAAGTGATAGGAATCAGAACTGAATTAGAGACTTGGTTTGACCACCAAATCACATGTCCTTGGGAAATATTATTTAACCTCTCTCAGGACATTTCTTCAAGTATAAAATGTCATGATAGCCCCTGTTCTGTCTATACACAGACTGCATTTAGAATCAATTCAGTTATTTATATGAAAATACTTGGCATACAGTGTACTGGTTGTATCAACCAATTCAAAATTCTACCTCAGAATGCACTAATCTCTCTCTCTCATCCTTGAGTTTTATTTACACTCCCTTTCTTTTTAGAAACGAATTATGTTGGAAATTCACTACAAACTTACTCCAAGAAGGGAATTCAATTTTTAAAAGCACAAATGATAACCAATGCTTTATTTTTAAATTTCCATATTTGTATATTGTATTTGCAAGTGGGGCTCATATATGGCAAGAGAAGAACAGAGTAATACCTCTTGGCCACAAGAGGGAGCTGAACATTTGGTTCACTTGGTTTCTGAAGGCATCTTCGACCATATGCCTGTGCTACCTGTGCTACAGAATAATTCGCTTACTGTCTTCAAGTTGGGCTTTAATTGTGGCATTATTTCTATCACCTTGACTGAAAGTCCTGCACCTCTCATGGTTGACATCTCTAGGAGCTGCCTCAGATTAGAAGTACAATAATTATAGTATCTACAATAAATAGTGGTGCTTTTATTTTCCTAACACACAAAGCGAACATTCTGCATCTAAAACATACTATATCAAAATAAGGAAGAGATGATTGCAAAACCATCTACCAAAACTACTTTTCTTTATAAATATTACTTGTCTTGGTTCTTCCAATAAAATCTGCCTAGAATTCTTTTTATACTACTATTAAAAATAAGCATATCTTGGGGCCAGCCTGGTGGCATAGTGGTTAAGTTCACGTGCTTCCACTTCAGCAGCCCAGGGTTCACAGGTCTGGATCTCCAGTGCAGACCTACACACTGCTCATCAAGCCATGCTGTGGCAGCTTCCCACATGCAAAGTGGAGACGGATTGGCAAAGATGTTGGCTCAGGGACAATCTTCCTCAAGCAAAAGGAAGAAGACTGGCAACAGATATTAGCTCAGAGACATTTTTCCTCAAGCAAAAGGAAGAAGACTGGCAACAGATATTAGCTCAGGGCCAATCTTCCTTACCAAAAGAAATTTATCTTTTAGTTATCTTTAATAATGAATAACTCTCCTTATCTAATTTTATAGTAGCTTCATAGAATACTATGCTTAAAATATATGGAGATCAGAGCAAAATAACTATAAGGGAGATTATGATTTACAAAATTATTTTAAAATGTACATTTGATCTTATAAAAAGACTAAATGCATAATGCAAACTACCACAGGAAATACTTAGCTTAAATGCTACATAAATAAGCTTTACAATATCCTCATACCAAATTATGAACTAACTATTTAAAAAACACTCAAAGTATATATAATCAAAGTTACTTATAGTAATCTAGTCATTTTACACAGAAAAATATCACCCCAAGCATGCAGAGCATGTAAATAAAATGGCTACATTTGAATAGGAATTGGAATTAGGATTTCAATTTCTGACCCTGATAGATCACAATAGTTAGTTTGATAACCATCTGATGTTATTAAGAATACTGGAGTAGAAAACATACATAGACGTGAAATACAGGCAGTTAAAATGTGCTATTCTTTGCCACAGAATACAATAAACAGTAGATTTTGGCATTATACTCTCTTTTCTCTGGGGTAAACTAATCAAGTCATATTTGATTTTCACTAAGTCTCCAGTGCTTATGCTCTTATTCAAGATAAAATTATAGATATCATTTGTAAGAAAAATGCCAAAAAGAAACATCTTGTTTATATCTTCAAATTATCATGACTCAAATGTTGGCATACACATCCGATGACGTTACAGTGAGTCTGGAGAGTAAGACGACGGCCTAGGAGAAAGGACTTGTGTAAGTTACAGAAAAATGGACCTGCAGCGATTTCACATTCTGTTTTCCACGGACAAGAGTGTGTGGCCCTGGTAACACATTTCAGGACACGCACTAAGGACAGCTGCGTGTATGCAAGATGCCCAGTCCAGTCCAGTGGCACAGTCCACAGACTCCAGACTACTGGGTTCAAGTCCCAGCTCTTCCTCTTATTAGCAGTGCCACCATTCATCTGTAAAATGGGGATATTATGGTAACAATCTCATAGGATTGTTGTGAGAGTTATTTAATTACATGTATACTGAGAGAAAGGAAGAAAGGCCTATTATTTTTAGCTATTACTATTATTTTTAGCTATTATTTTAGATGTTATTTTTACCTCTTACTGTGACATTATGAAAAGCCAAATGATATTCCAAAACCAACAACTAAACCATTTAGAGAATCTTTATTTTCATTGTAACGATGTAAACATACAGGTTGAAGCTGTCATGTCGGCTCATGTAAACGACTTTTCATTGCGAAACCATTTTGATTCTGGACTGCATCTCAGGGGAAGACATGTATCGCACAGGCAATCAACAGAATTCTTCTAGATCTTTAAGTCTTTCCCTGCCAACGCTTCGCCCCTTGATATATTTATATACATTTTACATCTCCAGAAGAAATAAATATTCATGGAATCATGAAGTCAAAATTTGTAATAAAAATCAAAAGAAGAAAAGCATACCTGGGTAATCTTCAGATACATGCACTGAATAGGATACACTGTTAAAACAGGAAAAAAAGAGAAAAGAAAACCTCAAGTTATTGCTTGGGTAGATACCCTTTTACAAAATAAAAACCAACCCCATGTTACCCATTCATTTATAACAGATATAACTATAAACAGATAGCATCCAAAATGGATTAGAAAACCTCTTAATATTTGACATAGGAAACTTACAGATTTTTAAGATATATTTTCCATGAGTGTAAATCATTTTTGAAATATTTTTCTCCCAATAGTGATACTTTTTTTTAGTATAAAGAAGTCTTTTTATCTCAGCAATGTCTAATATTTACTAATTTATGATAATTTGTGTTTGCTCAGATATTATCAAATCATCTTTTCTCACCAAAAATAAAGTATTCCTCTTGTTTAGTATGGCAGTCAAGAATTTAAACATTTATTTTTAATATTGCTTGCCCACAATACGCTGTGATTTTGAAACACATCCTTTTCTTCAAAGAATTAACAAAATGATGACAGTGTAACTAATAGTTATTCACCAGCCAATCTTTTATCATCATCATATATAACAAATAAACTACCTCCTGTTTCAGAAGGATTGAGTTGTTTCAGAAATAATTTTTCAATTGCATTTTAAGAGTTTCACAACTCCTTTCTCAGTAACCTCACTCCCTCTGCATACTTACGACATATGGGAATTTATCATACTTTTTTGTTCACTTTCTTATCTCCATCAACTACACTGCAAGTCTCTTGGGGTTAGGGTCCATGTCTACTGGTATTTTTAGCACAGTCACCTATTTTAGTGCATGACACACAGTACATATTCAATATTAACTTCTGAATGGATAAGTGGAGCTGGCACTTGTCACAGAAAAGTCAAAATTTAGTTTAAGTGTAGCCAAATTAACTCCCTGTTATGACCAAAAAAGTCCTTTGAAGGAACATACTAAATATAGTCTATGCAAAGTCTCATTCACAAAGTGAGTCCAATACAATCCAAATTACTTGACATATGAACAAATCGGAAAGTCTAATCTATATTCAAGAGAAAATTTGATCCAAGTGTTGGAATTAGCCCACAATGATGTTATAACAGTTACTGTAAGTATGCTTAAGGATGTAATGGAAAATCCAATGTGAAAAAGAGAGAAAAAAACAAAAACAAATTATCAGGTGTTGTGGGACACTAGCAAAAGAGCAAACATTTTATACAATTAGAGTTTTAGAAGGCGAAGAGAGAACAATGCAGAAAAAGACAAATATGAGAGGAAGATTTCCCAATTTGGGTAAAAGACATAGACGTGCAGACTGAAAAAGCTCAGAAAATTCACAAAGAAAACTACACCCAGGTACACATAGCCAAAGTGTTGAAAACCAAATATAATAAAAAATTTTAAAAGAAGTCAGAGAAAAAAATGGCACATTATGTACAGGGAAACGATAAGAATCAATGCTGAGTTTTCATAAGAAACTACAGAGGACAGAGGACAACAGAACAGTACAAAGCTGGGTGGGAAGGTGGCAGAGAGAACAACAGTGAACCCAGAATTCTATATCCAGGCCATATATGCATGAAAGATGAAAGCAAATAAAGAAACTTCCAGATGAGAGAAAACTGCGGAAATCTGTCCCTAACAGACCTGAAGTACATGAATTTCCAAAGTTCTCCAGGCTGAACTACATCAGAAAGTCAAATATCCAGAAGGAATGAAGAACACCAGAAATCATAAATATAAAAGACTATTTTTTCTCTTAATATCTTTAAAATACATGACTGTTTAAAGTAAAAAATTCTAACCCTTCATTGTGGGATTTATAACATATGTAAACGTAATACATATGACAATTATAGCGCAATGTTAGGGAGAGGTTAAAAGATCATATATAGTTTCAAAGTCCTTACATCTTATGTGAAAGGTAGAATATTAACCCTAAATAATAACTATAAGAAAAGTTAAGGATATATATTGAATCTCTAGAGTAATCATGAAAAAAGCTAAAAAGCCACTAGATAAAGAGGAATTCTAAAATTATTTTGGAACATTTAATCCAAAAGAAGGAAGGAATACAGAAACAAAAAACAGAAGGGACAAAGAGAAAACAAATAGTAAATGGGGCTTGAATCAAAGTATATCAAGAATTACATTAAATGCTAATGGACTAAACACACTGAATAAAAGGCACAGATGGCCAGAATGAATAAAAAGCAAGATCCAATTCTATGTCATCTTTAAGAGATCCACATTAAATATACAGACACAGATAGACTGAAAGGTTGGAAAAGATACACCACACAAACAGTAAGCATAAGAAGACTGAAGTGTTTAAGTTAATAACAAAGACTTCAAAGATACGCAGAAATCATTTATAATGATAAAAGGGTCGATTCATCAGAATAAAGGCACAACAATCATAAATGTGTATGTACCTAATAACAGAGCTTCAAAATACATGAAGCAAAACCTGACAGAATTAGAAGGAGAAATAAGACAACTCTACAATCATAGTTCGAGTAATTAACAGAACAAACAAAAAAAACAAAAATCATTAAAGACATCAAAGATCTGAAGTTGATTTTCATAGAAAATTACAACTTCAGAATATCCTTTTCTTTTCGAGTACACATGGTATATTCACCCAGAAAGATCTTATACTGGGCTATAAAACTATTATAGATCTGAATGGCTGGATGGTCAGGGTTCACCATAGTTCATACCCTGGGTTTCCTGGCTCATCTTGCCCTTAAGACACTTAGTCTTAGGTCCTCGAAAAGCCACTCCATTTATAATTTGTGACTCTGGGCTCCTTGGCCACAAGGCAATGCAACCCTCCCAGGCAAGCCCAAGTCTCCAGAACTCCACCAGTCAAGTCCCTGGCAGGCTGCTTAGTCAATAAGACAGAGACAAGAAAGACAACACGCAGGTGGGTAGGAAATAAGGATGTTAAATACTGAAACCAAGTCTTGATACACTGTTCTTTGATAAAGCTTATTCAATTGTTCAATTAATTCAAGAAGCATTTTTGGGTAACCTGGCAAAAGCCAAACATTGTGTTAATGCCAAAGAAAATTTAGGGAGAAAAAAATCAGGAGATGACTTTGAACTATTAATTCAGAGGAAAACAAAGAATATGAAACTTAATGAATATGACAGACAAAGGAACTTCAACATTTTAAAACATAATCGTATTTTTTATGTTATTAATTTTTAAATAATTATAGATTTGTAGAAACTTGCAAAGATAATACAGAGAGATCTCATGTATCTTTCACCCAGTTTCCTCTAATTGATTACATCTTATATACCTATATAGTACAATCTCAAAACCAGGAAATTGACATTAGTGTAAAGTTTGTGTATAGTTCTATGCCATTCTATCACAGTTGCATCAATCATGTACCCACTACCACAAATCAAGATACAGAACTATCTGAGCACTCAAAGATTTCTCTCATGCTATCCTGTTTAGACTCATACCTGTCTCCCCTCACCCCAACAACCCTAACCCCAGGCAGCCACTAATCAGTTCTCCATCTCTATAATTTTGCCATTTCAAGAATATTATATAAATGAAATCACAGAGTATGAAGCACAATAGAATTTTAGGCAGAATTAGTATTTTGAAAAAATTAGTATGACTGGCAATATTTAGGATCGACTGAAGAAAGAGATCAAATGAAGAAGCTACTGTAGTAGTGAAATATGAGCAAATATCAGTGGGGAGGTACGTAATGGCAAAGAGAAGGCAGGAACAAATGGGAGATGTTGGATCCCAGCCAAGAGCCCGCTTTGAGAATCACAGTCTGAATGAAACGCCAAGAATTAGAAGATACAATAACCACACCAGAGGTGCCTCAAACAAGCCGGGGGAAATATACACTATGACCCCACATGAGTTGATCTTCCCACAATTCACTCCTTTATAGAGTGGAACTGTATTACGGAGAAATAAAATGAGTGATGATCAAGGCAACCCTTCATCTGGCAGTACTATGTGAAGAAGCCTGGGCCCTGGCCAGGGATTATACTCAGCGCTATGCTGAATTAATTCCCAACAGTCAACCATCTCAACCAACAGCAGTTGGCTTCATTTTTCATCCAAATCAATGTCTAAATCCAAAATGAAGCCTTAATATATTCTCATATCTATCTCGAATGAGGGAGCCTGCTGTAGGCAGAGTAAAACAAACAGGAGACAAATTCCAGCTCTGAGCCTTACGAGCTGGTTGGCATAAGAAAAGTTACTGCAACACGCTAAGCTTCAATCTCTTTTCAGTAAATGGGAGACTCCGGACCTACCTCATAAGCCTGCTGTGATGATTTAATGGCTTAACAGGTGTAAGGCCCCCAGGACAACGCCAGACACAGAGCAGCAGGTGCCAAGTTAATTTTAGTCAGCTTCCAGTACAAGCAATGAAAATTTACAGAAGTGAAATTTTACATGAATGAATGTTCTCTGGGGAACTCAATTTGCTAAAAATCACAATATATTACATTTATCAGAGACCAAAGCTAATACTGATTATTTTATTTGATGGTTGTATTATCCTCATGATATTAGGAGACAGTTCCATGTTCGCCATGATACGTGATCTTTCCAATACTAAATAGAAAGCGAAAGCCCTACAAAACGATTCATCAGCTCCATGTGCTATAGCATTTTCTTGGGAGTACACCAGAAGGAAAATCACCAGGGCTGTAAAATCTGAATCAGTTTCACTTTGTGGCTTACAGAGTTCTTAGGGAAACAATCTAGGAGAAGCAGACATGGATGATTAAGCTAAAGGATCTAATAGGTAAGGCCAAAAAAAGAGCAAAGAAACAAGCTTAAATAGATGAAAGAGTGAGGGTAGCATGTGCTGTACCTAACAAATAGCAGGCAAAAATATTATGAAGAAGTAAAAGCAAAAGAAGGTGAACAAGAAAAGGAAGAATAATCTGGAGCAAGCTCTGAATTCCGATTCAAGCAAAAATGCCTTCAGAATTTTGCAATATGCTAAATTACAATTACATTGAAATCCTTTGCCAAAGAAATTCAGGTCAGTCCGTGTGTTTGATATACCATATGCACAGCACAGTACTAGGTTCTTAACATTTCAAGTTTAAAACTAGAATCTATAAATTATTTCTATTACCACAATATTTTTATGGGTGTGTGAGGAAGATTGGTCCTGAGCTAACATCTGTTGCCAATCTTCCTCTTTTTGCTTGAGGAAGACTGTGGCTGAGCTAACGTCTGTATCACTCTTTCTCTATTTTAGGTGGGATGTTGCCACAGCGTGGCTTGACGGGCGGTGCTAGGTCTGTGCCAGGATCCGAACCTGGAAACCCCAGAGGCCGCCGAAGTACAGCACGTGAACTTAACCACTCAGTCACTGGGCCAGCCCCACCACAATATTTTTTTTAAACAAAACAGTTGCTTGGGTTAGCCCCAGCAGCCTAGTGGGTGGGTTTGCTGCAGCCCGGGTTCGGTTCCCGAGCGCAGACTTTCACTACTCGTCTGTCACTGGCCACGCTGTGGCAGCAATTCACATGGAAAAAGAGGAAGATTGGCAGCAGATGTTAGCTCAGGGCAAATCTTCCTCAGCAAAAGATTAAAAATTAAAAATTAATTAATTAATTAAATAGTTGCTTCCACCTATTATTCCTCTGAAAGCATCTGTCCCAACCACAGATGTCTCTCTATCACCTGGAGCCCCTAAAGGAGCTCCTGGGGGAGTCCCAGGATGTTCAATAGCAACCTAATCATGAATTGAGTTTATATATTTGTTCACTCCTATAATTACAATCATTCATAAGGCCATTCTTGCATCTAAACTCACCACTCACTATATTATCATCCTATTCCTTCTGAAATGTCTGCAAAGAACTAAGAATAGATCCAGTTTACATGTAGTTCCCAAGATCACAGATCTAAGAAAATTCTTGAAAAACAGTAGGGAGCTAATGGAAGATGGCAGTTTTACCATAGGAGAGAAGGGAACTCAGACTTTTCACGGGTACTGAGTTCGTTATCTGTATTTTTCAAGTGGGTCCCAAGCTGTAGTGACTTTCTGCCATCTCCAACTCAAAACCCCTGTATCCTGAGTTCATACTTTTTCAACTACACCCAGGGGATTGACAGCAAACAAAAACCAATATTTTATCACGCTATACCCTTTACCCTTACTCTCTACAATCTAAAACAATTTCTCCAATGAACCAAATCCTAACACATCTTTTCTCTCCCAGTTAGATCACTTTTAGAATTTACAGGAGAATAAGTAAAATGTAGAAATTAACAAAAATTGCAGCTAATGACAAGCAGTGCCCTACCCTAGCTCTGATGCTCTGAGCACAGGCTTCAACTCCGTATGTCCACTTGCAAGACAACAGCTTAGACCTGAGGATATATGTACCCCACTCCCAGACCCACTGGGAGTTTACTAGAAGAATTCACTCCAGCACTGAGAATTCTGTCTTCCCCACTCTCCAGTGCTACAGGGTGAAAGACACACTGTCCAGCTACCCATCTCTACAACCAAGTTTTGCATCTCAAGCTAGAAGGTGATTTTTGGCATTCGAGAAGCTCACATTTGCTATTTTGATGCCATTTACTTCCCAAAACATTCACCATCATCTTCATTATCACTTTCATCTTCCAAAAGGTTGTTCTAAATATCCAGGTCAACCAGCTATAGCACCCTCATTCTTTACCCATTATTAGCAATCAATTGTTTTGTCATTCATCCAGGATTAGAGATTTCTAGGGCACTCTCTTTCTCTTTACTAAAGATGCTCACATCACCCACATCCACATGGACAACCTTAAGCTGCATATAGTTCCATGGCCTCCTCTTCCCTTAACTTTAGCTCACCAATCCAAGGCTACACCTTGGACCTTGAAGTGTAACTGCTCTCCTAAAATCTCAACCCAGTGTCCCACTTTCCAGCTAAAATTGTATCACTTTTCAGCCCTCACTCCTTTATTCCTACTCTCTGACAACCTCGAATCCCTGTGCTTTCACGCTTTGTGTTCTTTACCAGCCCCTCCTGGCTTCATCTCTTTCTTTATGTGACCATAGACACCTAACTGCTCTGTCCATGCCACCTTCAACTCCACCGTGCACTCCTCTCTTGCCCACGCAGACATCCTACCTGACCTACAATCACCAAACCCCAGAGTAAGTCACGTCTGGCATTCTCAACTCCTATCCCTGGGCTCTGAATGCTGCTACAAAGGACAACACAACTAAGGGATCTGGTGCCACTACCAACACATAGTGCTCAATATCTTTGCTCAGTAACCCCAGAACCCACCCCTCATATACTCCTTTGCTTTTTCTTCTCAGTTGTTTTTTCAAACCTGCACAATTTTCCAACAACCTGCCCCTTCAGTATCCACATTAAGATAAAATAGATTATCACATGATTCCTTCAAGGCATTCTCTCAACTCTTTCTCCCACCAACCACCTACAAGCTCATACTTCTCTCCTGGCACCCAGGAAGAAGGCAATGTCTGTCCTTTCATCTAAGACTAATCCATCTATACTTGATTTATAGATCTCATAAACCAACACTCTAGTTGGGACCCTGTTCTATTAACTTAACCTAACAATTCCACAATTTGAAGTTAATCAAAATTGGTAATTATGGAAGTGTGAAAAGATTTGCCCACAAAGATATTAATGGTAGCATTATTTAAAATGGAAAAGTACCCAAAAAAGCAAGAGTGCCAATAATAGGATTATATAAACTACTATATACACACAATGTAATGCTAGTCAACTGTGAAAAAGTAATGGTGTAAAATAATACGAAATGAAAGACCCAAGTGTCTCTGATAGATTAAGGTACATACAAAAATTCAGACAATTTATTTTCACTAAAAAGTGTAAATATATATCTACTACAAATATACAGTGATACAAACACGGCTTGAAAAACAATGACAAATTTCGGGGCCAGCCCTGTGGCTGAATGGTTAGTTCTGCGTGCTCCTCTTTGGTGGCCCGGGTTTGTGGGTTTGGATCCCCGGGGCGGACTTAACTCCACTGATCAAGCCATGCTGTGCAGGCATCCCACATACAAAGAAGAGGAAGACTGGCACGGATGTTAGCTCAGGGAGAATCTTTCTCAAGCAATAAAAAAGAGGAAGATTGCCCAGTGGATGTTAGCTCAGGGCCAATCTTCCTCACCAAAAAGTACAAATAACTACAGTGATAAATTTTAACAGTTAGTATTTCTTGTTTATTGGATGAAAGGGAACTTTATTCCTTGTGTATCTGTATTGTTTGCATCTTTATAATATGTATGTATTGTGTTAAAAGAAAAAAAACAAAGCTAGTAATGTTTAAGCTCTCCCTTTATCCTGTAGCCTTTTCTAATTATCCTCTGCTTTACTTCTTAAAGTCCTGTTTACAAAGAGGAATCCAACCCATTCTCACCACCTACCCACTTGCACATGCTCATTACAATCTGGCTTCCACTCCCAGTACTCCACCAAAATTCTTCTTCTTCAGGTCACCATCGGCCTTTTTTTCCTAGTCCTCTTCTTACATGAATTCTCAGATGCTTTTAAAAAAACGAAACCAGCACGAAACCCTCCTTCCTTGATTCCTGAACTCCACCACTCCCTGGGCCCCTCTTGCTTTTGAAGATGCTCTTGTTACTCTCTAGACTTTTGATATCTCACATTTCATGTTGTTTTCCTGTTTCAATGCTTTCCAGCCAGGCTGAGTGCTCTATTTTTTCACATGCGTAATCTCAACTACATTCATGAGAGTCCCCGACCAGCCGTAAGCAGAAGACTCAAGTATTCCATACCTCCAAATCAAGCTGGTGGTTTCTTTTTTTTCCACATTTTTAATAGGATATTCTGCAAGCAAATTAAACCCAAGACATACAAAACAGAACTCATAGCCTTCTTTACATTAATTTTCAACTCAGGAAATTAAATACCAAGAAATTCGGGGCAAATAATAGCAGCAGCTGCTGTTAGAAACGACAGATCCACCTACCACGTGACCACATCAGGGCACAAGCCCCTTGGGCACTTTCTGGAGCAGAGAAATTCTGATTTAGTAGATTTGAAATGGGATCTGGGAGTGTGCATTTCTAAAAAGTACCCCCAAGGGATTCTAATGAAGGTAAGCTCTGGACTTTGTCTCCAAAAAACATCGATACTGATTCTACGGAATAAAATTCTAACTGCTTAGCATATCTTCCAAGGCTCTTCCTGAGCTGACCGATAACTACCTGACCAGCCAAAACCCAGCAAATACCCACAGACCTTAACTTCTACCCATTTCAAGTTCGACCATTTCCAAAACAGGTCATTTTCTCCACACAAAGGAAAGTGGAGCCAACCAGCTTGGATTTGAAATCTGGTTCTGCCTCTAGGAACTGTGTGATGGCTGGCAAGAGAACTAACCACTCTCTGCCTCAGTTTCCTTATCTGTAGTACCTATCTCAGGGTTTTCGCGAGGAGTAAACAAGTTAACACATGTAAAGCACTTAGAAGAAGAAAAAAAACCCACACCAAAGCATTCAATAAACACTGTGTACTTCATTAATAATATTATCATCATTATTATTACTCCTACGCATAGACTTACATTCCTGGAACACACTCCCCTCTTCCCTCAAGACTCCATCTCAGGGACAACTTCCTATGAAACTTCTCCAACAACCCAGGCAGACTTGGGTGTTCCTTCCCCTATGTCCCACTTCACCTTGACATGAACTGTCCTCGAGACGGAGGGTAGAGACCAAACATTTCATCCTCAAATTCCCAGGGCTGTGACACAGTCACTTACCACTCAATAAATAATTTCTGAATAAATGGACAAATATCTTTTTCCAAAATTACTTGGACATATACCATGACAGTCTCAGACAGTAGGCATTCTACCTACTACTTGGGCAAGTGTTTAAATATTTGATAAAAATGAGCAAATGCTGGTCCCCAAGAGTTCACCCTGTGGGTACGCCCCACCGTGCAGGTGAGTGTTGGCCCTTTCAGCACCTTCTCTTCACTGGCTTTTTGTGATGTAGAGAAGAAGAATGGCTTCTGAACACCCAGGCCATATGTATTCTCTGTATTTTTCATTTTCAAATTTACATAAAGAGGGTGACACTTGCATTATTACCAGTCCTAATAGCATGAGCTGAAATTCAAGAACACAACAAAAGGGAAGATCTCTGAGATGCTCCAAAAAATGGAAGCACCAGTTATTTTCGATACAAAAGAGTAGAAATGTTAGCATTTCAAACTGATTAATAGTTTACTAACTTGTCAGGAGACCACTATACATTAAAGTCTTTATGTAACCTACTCCTATCTTGAAAGTATAGGAGAAGGAATGTCAGTTCTCCTAGACAGAAGAGGGCAGTGGTATGAAACATATGTGAGCAGGAAATTGTTGCAACAGCATATATTCCATGCAAGGAATAAGCATGCTTTATTCAAGGCCTCTGGTGACAACTGCACACATATATCTGCCCACCCCTTCTCCCTACCACTCAACCTGAAGACAAGAGCTCCAAGGTGTCATTCCAGATGAGAAGACACATCTTTCCCACCAATGAAATAAACTGTTGATATAGGACGACTTATATTACCCTTTACAAAGGTAAAAGGGTAAAGGTGCTTGCCCAAAAAAGCTTAACTTACTTTCTCAATAATACATACGTTCCTATTTTCAAAGTTCATTTTGATAATTTTTAAAGTTATACTTTCACCAAGTGAAGTAACAGGATCAAAAGTAATGTTCGTTTGTTTGATTTTTAGGAAAGTGGCCAAGTCAGCAACTTGTACGCTTAAATATTACCCTATAGGTCAAATGCTTGAACTCTAAGTAAATCATCTTCTCCACAGGGATGAAGTTGAAAGACCTAAGTCCAAATCTGATTAGGAACCTGGATGCATGCTTTATTTATGGTGTTAATATACCATATGGTATGAGCCAAATTTTTCTTTTATAGTCAAATGCAAGAGCCAACAGTATATTTAAATGAAGTTCTGCTTCTCTCTCACTCTTTAATCATAGTGAAAAATAAAAGGAGGTCACAAATGCAATTCCAACAAGACATGAATAGCGAGCAGATGAGCACGCCAAGTCACCAACACTAAATTGATTATATATAAATATTATCTGAAATCTACATTAAATTAATTATATATTATTATATGTATTATATATATAATTTATTATATAAATTAAGTATATATTATTTCTCCCCCAAAAGTTTAATGTCTGGACTTTTCTTCTCTGCACAGTTTGCAACTATAACTAATTCAATATTCTTTTGATAAATATTCACTAAAATGTAAATGCCTTTACCTTCACTGTTTTACAGATAAGTTCAAGTTATAAACGGTTATAAACACTTTAAAGCTGCTACAAATGATTTACACAGCACGCCAAGGCTGAAAAGTTGAATACGATGAAATAAATTCTATAACTGAAGAAAGGCTTTGTTAAGGCAAGAGAAAACATTTTAAGAAAAGACTATATATAAATATTCAGAGAGATAACTACAATGGATATTAAGATACTACCAAAGCAACTTCCTCAAATATTTAAAGTACATAAAATCAGCTCTTATCTTTCCAAGACAGTTTCTGGTGGAACATCAGGCACAATTCTTAACACCACCTGAAGACCCTGCAGGATCCAGCCCATGCACTTGTCTCATCCTCGTCTTGCGTCACTGTTTTCTCTATGCTCCAACAGAAGGACTCCTTTGAGCTCTTAAGCACGCAATGCTCCCTCTGCCTGGTTTTCTCTCCCTTCCTCCTACTCCTTTTTGCCTTGTTAACTCACTCTCATCCTTCAGATCTCAACTCAAATGTCACCTCCCTTCCCAGGGAAAAAACTTTCTAACCACCCTTCCCAGACTTAGACAGGTCCTACGTTAGAGCAGTTACACAGTTTGTAATTACACGTTTATTTGCATGACATTAACACTTGTTTCCCCCACTAAATCCGTAAGATTAGAGGGCACCTCTGTTGTCTTCACCATAGTACCTCAGCACCTATCACATACCAAGCACACAGTAGGAACACTGTAATCATCTGTGGAATGAATGTTTATGAAAAACGTATAAATCCTTTGATCTTCCAACTCGGAACAACATTTCTCACAAAATTACTTAGCAAATATGCTACAGTTTACAATCTGAAGAGCACAGGAGAAAGAACGTGAACTTTAGAATAGCTTTTACAAGCCATGTGAACCAGAGAAAATTAAATTGGCTAACCTCCTCCTGCTCATTTGTCAAGTGAGATTACATCCACTTCCTAGTATTGTCAAGAGGATTACACGGAAGATGATATGTGGAGGAAAGCGCTTGTGTAATGAAAGAATCACTGAAAATGATTTCTCAACTCCCTCCCCTCCCCTAAAAATTCAAGAATGAGGAGAAGGAAAATAAATCTGTAATGGACAGAGAAAGCACCTCACTATCGGTCCCACCCTTTCCCCTCCCTGTTGCATACGGAAGCCCTTGGGTTTGCAGGGGGAGACTCCTTTCTCCCAGGCTGAGAGACTGCTAAGCCCATCAGAATTGCTGGCTGGCCTCAGTGATTGGTTCAGAGTGATCAGCTCCGAGTAAAGCTTGGAATTTTTAATTAATGGTTTGGGGAAGACACACTCACTCCTCCAGGATGTGAAGGAGGAAGCACATAGCCCTAGTTTCTGCTGGGACCCTCAGCATGGTGAGCAGACAACAGAGAAAGAGGGAGCTCAGAAAATGTCACAGACAGAGGCAGAGCCCTGATCAAACTAAACCTAAATCTCACTATCAATGAACTTTTTATTACACAAATAACTTTGCTTATACTATTTAAGCCAGCATGAAATATTTGTTTTTCTTACAAGCAAAACCACACTAATTTATACAAAGACCTATTAAACTGCGTGAGATATTTTCATGTAAACGTCTGCAAACTATTTAAATTAAAAATTAACAGAAATAGAGCCTTGATTTCATTTTATGATTTTTGCCTAATTATTTTAAAGTAGATAATAGACCAGTGATTTATTTAGGGTTTTAAGTAATATTCCTAAATTTTACAGAAGTTATGGCCTAAAAACAATTGCAATAAATTACATAGCAAAAGTTGCAAGTTGACAGGTCTTATTATTTTTTCTGTTTGACAAAGATAAGGTCATTTTCTTTAGGGTACAACTTTTTCTCCTTGTGATTAAATGATTTTTCAATTCCTTCATAGGCATTTGATTTATCATTTTGTTTTAAACCTATACGTACAGAAACTTCGATGTGGAAGGCCCCATTCTACGCACTGCATTTCTTGTTTGTTTTTTCCTGGACTACAGCCTTTCGGGAGCTCAGCAATTGAACAGGAGAGTGGTAATACTTTTAGACCATAAAATAGTATTTCTAAATGCTTACCAAAATCAATTAGCCTTTCACTCTTCATTAAGCTTTTGAAAAATGACTTGTTCTCACAAGATGAATGTGGAATGTATAATTATTTGAAAACAAGGGTACTGTACTTAAATCTGACATATTTTGACCACAAAGTTAATTGACTACTAGATATTCAATTAGCAAATGCAACTCCTGCTTAAGTCAGTGAATATGTAACTAAAAGATAGCTTTGATCTAACAAATATGTAACACAAAGAGAGCCATGGGAACGGTTTTACCAAAAGAAAGGTGGCAGTTAACAAAACAGTTAAAATTACGATATCAGTTTTGAATATGTCTAAACTGAACACTAATATATAGATTTTTCCTGGGTAAGCAGAAGTCTTCATCAAAGCACACTGCTGACCCTAAACCCAATGAAACAAGAATTATGTAAGACTGAATTAACTGATGAGGAACATTTAATCATAGCTATTTGTTTACATGTTGCTGCTGTTTTAACATCCTATTTTCTCACGAAGATTTGAGGAAGATTTTCACCCTTTTTTCTCTTTGTGAGCTATATCTAACTTTCAGTTTTGTAGACACCGTTTTTATATAAACTAAAATGAAACATTTTAAGAGTATCTAATTCTCACTGATCCCTCCCGAATTCAGAAATTCCTTATGAGTCTTCATTAGGAGCATAAAAATAGAGCATGTGTTTTATGACTGATGAAATCTGTTTTGAATATAACTTAGGCTTAAATTGTCAGCAGAATTTTTTTGCAAATCTTTGTGGGACATAGCGGTTATAAAGTGGCAGCCGTAATGTGACGTTAATTTAACTCTTGGCAGAACTTTAGAACTTGCCTTACTTCTCATTTTGTATATGCAAGTAAATTAGGGGTGGAAGATAGGGATGAACCTATGTCCCACTTTCCAGCTACTAGAACCATGAGACCCTTTTAAGATCATGCAGTTGATTCCCTAGTTTACTCAGAGTTCCATATATTCTGAAATTCTATTTATTATAAGTTCCATCCTTTCATAAGATCAATTATGGTGAGAAAAGTTCATTTGAATTTAAAAAGATGGCCTCGTTTTAGCCAAAGCAGCTCTGGAGTTGATAAACAAATGCCTCCTTATCTCAGAGTAATTTAGGTGCTAAACTGATTAAGTCAACGTGATAAATACAATACATTTTGCTAAAAATATTTTTGGGTTGTTGAAAAGTTAGAGGTAACTAAAAGGTTCCCAAATAGGGATTGGTTAAATAAATAATGGTATATCTATTACAAAGATGCGGCAAAAACTATAAAGGATGTACAACCGTAAGCTAAGAATGCTGTGACACCATTTTGTTAAAAATTTGGATTTCTATATATTTACTAAAATACAGATTTATAGTTGTATAGGGCTTTTTTGGGGGGGAGAAGGGTAGGCTTTTGGGGAGCAAGGTTTCTTACTTAGATCACTGATTGTTGTCATTGCTGGTGATATTTGCCTTTCTTCCTAATTCTTCTGGAATAAGTTTTATAAATAGTAATCAAGTATATTTATAGGGGAAAGAAAACTACTTGAATTAATTCAAAAATTATACTCAACAATTCAAATAAGAGTATATGCACTAATAAAATAGGGCAGCTCCTCTGTGCCTCCTGGCTAGATCCTACACATCCTGGTAGAATTAGTTTACAGTTTTACTTTCTAACTCCTCACTCCCAGCTTCCACCAAACTTTGTCCAAGCTGACTGAGACGAGGTTAAATCCTCTTACTGAACACTTTCATAGGGCCTTGAACTGACTCCTCCCAAAACTTTGCACGGTTATAATTTGGGTGAATATCAGATCAATGCTTCTTTCCCCACTAGAGCAAATTTCTCTCTGCATCTGATTCACTGTTGTGTCCCAGAGGCTTAAAATACATGCTATCATATCCTAAGAGGTGCTCAAAATTTATGCGTAGCTCCCTTGCCATACACATGGAATGATCCTTAAAATGTGGTAGAATAAGAAGCATTTTATGTGTTATCAAAGATAAACACCATAAGTCCACTTAACTTATTTAAAGTCTGATTTTAGGAGATGAATAACTGTTGCCTTTCACTCATGGAAGAGATTTTTAACATAAGGGATATAATTTGGCCTATAACATGTCTGCATGAAACAAATTATTGTAATGGAACTTTACTGCACTGTAAAATGTCATCAAATGAGAATAAAGGAGTCTCATTGTCTGTGTTTACACATTTCGTGCAGAGGGTTCAAGTGCATTCATCTGGAATTCAACATGCCCCAAATCATGGAAATATTACACTTAATATTTGCAACATTGATTATAAAATCTGAACAAACAGCAAAGGGCACATGAAGGTCCTGAAATTTCAATATTTGCAGGCTATGCAAATATGTTTAAATAAATTACAGAAAATATTCTGTTCACATAGATCCCCAGGAGCCAAACAAGTGTACACTAGAATGCTATTACAGCACTCCCACGTGAGAGAAGCAACCAGCAATCCGGCTCAGAAAAATGTTCTTCCAGTCACTACAAACCTTTTTGTTCATGATGAATTTCTATCATAGCAATACATTACAGTGATACTAATGATACTGAGCTTCTAGAATACAGGTTTGTCGAACACTTGGTTCTGCATATATAACCTTGTTATGGTTTGAATTTTTGGTGAGCATAAATACCTCACTGCCTCAGCTTCCCTTTCTAGACAATGCATGGTTAAAGAATAGATCTGTGTCTTGGCATCCTTGGTTTGGGCACTATGAATTCACTGAAGAAAATGGGAAAACCCCAGCCCCAATGAAAAGCCACTTCTCTATTTCTAAAAATAGATAAACCTCTTAGCAGATAAGGTAAAGAAGAAATCTCTCAAGGTACAGAAGCACAGAAAAGCAGAGAGAGAGTATTAACTGTCTTTGTTCAGTCAATCTGAGATAGAAAATGCATACTAGCCATCCTGGAGACATTTGCAATTTGGTTGAGAATTACACAGTTCTAAGGACATGAAATAGGAAGGAGAATCAGTTTTATATAACAGTAAATACATTACTGACAGATTGACTTGTTTAAATGATTATGTAATTTTCAGCAAACAATTCATCTACATGCTGCCTTCTGTAATCACTCGGACATACATGTATGATTATCACCAATTAATTTATCCAGTGACAGCTCTGAACAAATGAAGAACTGGATACTCCTTCACCATCACAAAGGTCATGTCTTCTCTTTTCCCCATTTCCTTTTCTTAAGAGGGCCAACGAGAAGGAAAATGATGAAATTTCCTTCATGTGATTTCCCAATCCCCATCTCTACCATCAAGAGATCCTTCACAAATTACTATGAATTTCACATATACCAAGTGAAAAGAAGATAAAAATCCATATGGGATCTGATATAAAACCTCCATTAAAAAAAAAGGAAGATAAATTCAATGTTAAAAGCCTTTGTATCACTCTTATCTATATTTTTATATTTAATATCATTATAGCATATGCTCCCTCAAGATTTTCTGAATGCTTCAGAAGTTATTTTTCAGAACAAAGTATGTCACTTAAGTTCATCTTCCTCATTAGTAAAGTTACCAGTTACTGAACAGAGTACGAGGAAAGTAAGGAAATGTTTCACATGGGACAAAGCCACTTAAGGAAGGCTTTTGGAGGTAAATGGATAATATTTGAGAAAACACTAGAAACTGATGAATACACAGATTTAAGGAAAAGATGAACAATTGTGCTAACCAGATACGTAGAGAACTGCAGGAAATCTGACTTGGTAGGAAAATAAGTAATCATATTGAAGACTAAAATGAAGCCTCACCTAATAGGAAGAGACTGAAAATGATGATAAAGACATTAGATTCTACCAGAGATATTCACAAAATGCCCCTTTTTAGGGAGAACAAACTGTGAGGCAGAGAGTCAATAATTGATGAGCCATTTTCTAAATTATTTAACAACTACTATTTCAATCTGAATATAATCTACTTGAAATCTAAACATAAATACTGCTATTACAGCTTAATAGAATCTTTCAAAAATTGACTTATAAACTAAGAATATTGGTTGAAGTCAAGAAATCAGGGAATCGTTTAAAAGCTTTTTATAAACTATTTCATCAAGAATTTTTAAACATGAAGATTTTTTTACGTAAAAGAAAATATTTTTCAAAAAGTATTAGTATTAGGAATTTGAATTTTCAGTTCTTTTTTAAAAGTCAAGTTGCCCACCAGAGAGTCCAATAGGCACCATCTGTTATGTCAGGAGCAAGTTTTTCATCCATTTTGAATCAGTCATGTATGACCATAGATAAGAAATAAAAAAGCACTGTTATGAGAAAATTATTCACAGTTTCATTCCTATAGTTACAAAAAAATAAATAAATCTGCTGAGTCAAAGCTATTGTATGTCATTTGCAATTGTCATTAAAAAAACAATTTTTACTACCTTGTTTTCAAAGCCAAATTACTCAACAAAATATTGAACGTTTCCAAAGCAGTCGGTTAATTAGCTTTTATGCAAATATCAGTCTGCATATCAACTATTTCTATTCAGAATTTCTTTTGACCATGTTTAGTAAATCTGTTCAAAACACTGTTTGTATTTATATCAAATGGAAAACTGGTTTTAAAAATTACAAGTACTCTGCACTAATTTCTATGGATAAGTACTATCATATGTTTTGTGTTTGTTATGATTCTCTCCCATATTGTATGCAGTTTATTTTTCCAGATTCTAATTCCAACCTTTCTTAGGGGCAAGCACTAAATTACTGTCTATTTATTGCACTGTATTTCCACTGCCAGAAATAATGAGTAAGAAACCAATATTCTTTTGCTCACATGCCTAATCCTCTGTGAAAATTAATGATAATAAAGATCGTGATCTCTTACCTGAATCCCTAATGGGCAGATGCGTTTTGAAATTCAGAGTTTTTCATATTTTAGAAAGGTAAGAAAGGGCATATTTAACACTTTACCATTAAAAACAATAATCTATCAGGAGGGAGAGGTATGAATGTTCCTACTACAAATAATCTCATGTATGTTCCAATCGGTTTGCCACAAATATGAGCCAAATCTACAAAATAATTTTATTTCAATTTTCAGAGCTTTTTGGATTTAGAAAGTCTGGATAATGAATTGTATACAACCTACATATTTCAATTTTTAATATCTAAAAGAATGACTCATGAGGTCACATTCTGTAGTTAAGCAAATACACAACTGACGATAATAAGAAATTTATACATAAATACTTAAGCATTGAGTCCTACATCTTATGTTTTCCCAATGACTATATCCAAAAACACAAAAAATACCAGGAGAGGATAGTGAACATTTCCCATCGCAGTAAGATTAGGATGAACCCATCTCCACAATGGAAAGAGCGAAAAGCCTGTCTAATGATCCTTTATTCAAGGTTCAACAAGCATATCTTTCTTCCTTAGCATATAAATAAATTTAAGAACTCTACCAGGCTTCCCAGATTTACATAAGCCAGATTTATGCAAGCAAATGCACAACACTGTAAATTTCCTATTTTACATTTTCATTTGACTCAAGTCCAAGAGACGAACATGCTCATTCTTTTAGACAGAAGAGCAAAAGAGAAATCAATTGAAAAAAGAAATTCAGAATTGTTTTGATTTCACTCTCTAAGGGCCAACCACAGGATAAAAGGCTTTGGAAATGGGAAAAAAGTGTACATAATGTGATCTTGATTTCACAGAGAGTTAGAGTGGAACGGAAGTCAGCAATCACCTAGTGCACACCTTCATTTTACAGATGAAGAAACATCAATTTACAGGGACCCGTTCAATTCCATGTGCAACCAGAAGCAGAGCAGCGTTTCCTGACATATTCCTCTAAGCCATTTGGCTCTTGTGACTTTGCACACTGAGCTTTGCTATGGCAAGAAACTTCTGATTACTTTGTGACAAGATCTAATCTTTCTTCCTCAAAATACTTCTGAACATAAAACCAACAGATTAAAATCTACTGTCCAAAGTCAGCCAAACCCCACCAGAAACACTTTCCCTCACAGGTGACTTCCTCGTCTCCTAATTAATACACCTAAGATGATGCAGAAGAAGAAGTTTACTTCTTCATCTATTATATTTCACCTCTGATCATTATTAACAAAAGAAGCTATTCAAATTGCCAAAGTAGAAAGGTGTTTTCAAAGAAAATCACTTAAAATATCGCAAAAATATCTCAGTGATTTTTGGCACTGAATAAACATTTCATTAACTAAAGTACTGGTTAATAATCAGCACATAGACTCAGTTCTGTCATATCAGCTTTTTTCAAGAAATAAAAATAGGCTTGACATTTATGAAATTACACAGACTAACAAAGAAAGAATTGATAAAACTAGGACCAAACCAAATCCGGTTAAAATTCTACAAGGCGTACTGATGACTCTAAGTTTTACGTTTTTTAAAAAATCTGTTTCAGTTTTAGCAGAGGAAACATACCCAGGTACTTGCCCAAATTAGTGGTAAACAAGCAAAAACACTTCTTAGTACCTTAATTAACACATTTCCATATGTATTCGCTTTAAGAAGGCATTTAAAATGTTTATTTGACTATACTTGCATTCTCAAATGTGTCTAGCTCCCTTCTTCTTCTCCCATTCTACGTACTAAAATAAATTCTGTTCAGTAATGGACATTTAATAAAACAAAGGAAACATTTCAAGGCCAGACTTCATAGTACTAATATCTACCTTTCTCTCCCCTTTTAAAACCAATGAGTACTTTTATGCTTAAAGTCTGCAAGGTGACAAGAAGGATACTGAAGTTGTCATCAGTGTCAAGGAGTTCAAATTTATCGGTAAGCGAGCGAAGGAGAAACATTTGAGACAGCTAATCTGAAAGAGATGGATGGAAGATGCCTGCACGAGATATTCATACCTTACTGAAAAGAAGTAATTCGAAAAGAGTTAGCTTTCTGACCTGCAAAGAGAAATAAAATTTACTCCCATAACATTCATAGATTTATAGTCATAAAAATGGACCATCTATCTGGTCCCCTCATTTTATAGGTAATGAAATTAAGGCCCAGAGAGGTCGATCGATGTGCCCTTTGTTACACAGCACCTGGTCCAGAACTTAGGTCTCCTTAGGTCAAGATGCCTTTCATTAAATTTTACCAATTTCATGATTATTTAATTGAACTTGTACAGCATATTTATTAACACTTATATGTAGCAGAACACCAGCTTTTGCTCCAAGTCTGAAATCAATCAATTTAAACCAATCATGAAATGTATTTAGCAGCCAAACGTGAAGAAAAAGTTATTTTTCCTCTGCATAGTGTTTCCTCAGCAAAACAATTTTTGTGAAAGGAGACATATCAAACTCTCTTTGGCATCAATTTTGCAAATCCATATGAGTTATCAAAGCAGAGTTCCTAGAATAATGAGGTAACTCTGTTGAAAATTATTTTCGCTAAGTTCATGAGAAACAAGGAGAGCAAAAATTTGTCTAATTTTATTTTTTAAAATGGATGAGATTTTCACTTTAGAAGCGGAGTGGTTTTCAACAACTGCACATTCATATGTGTGCCATAAGACTGTACCATAAAATTGCCACATACCTAAGTACATTTATGAGAAAAAAATGTTTAAAATCTTCAGTCAGTTTGAATTAAAAAAAGCTATCGGTTACCTTTTCCTATACCAATGAAGCTCTTTGATTTGGTTCATCACATTGTTAAGTATTTTTCAAAGTTAACATATAGGTAACTCCAATATAAAAAGATACTCTAAAACGTTTTTTAGAGAAAAACTCTACAATATTCCATATAAAATTTCATTTTGAGTGATATCAAAATCATATACTTCAGAAATTATGCATCAGTTTAAACTTTGTTGGAAAAGCTATCAGCTCAAAAATATTTAACTTCCTTGATATTAAAATATTAAAGTAGTTTTGCTTTCTCTTTTAGAAGCATTTCTGTATCAGGCATTCTCAGGAAAGAAAAGGCAACTAATTCTGGAGGGGAGCAATGGAAAGTCTCCCATGGGTGACAAAAGAAACAAAAACGGAAGAAAAAGAAAAAAACATGTCTCCATATAGTTCTTTAAGAATTGAGGAAACCGTGGGACCTTAATTTTGAAAGTGTGATTCCTACGAAAATAAAGGCCCGATATAAAAATAGATAGTTTGATAAATAGCAAAGGTGAAGCTGAGTGAACCAGCAGTTAAATTGCACTCAGAATATTAAAGAGGAAAAATGGGAGAATGATGCCAATTTTAAAAGACTGTATGAAAATATCAAAATGACAAAAGTTTCTCAGAACTCAAAATGCTAAGAAAAATAGAATCATTTTTACCACTTTTAATGAGCTGATTTGTAGATACTTCAAAATTCAGATCATTCTTTTATGTCAGTCTAATTGCGACATCACCCATATCCACTCTGACATCTAAAATTGCAAATATCGATGAAGCTTCTTCACTGGATGATGTCATTTAACAGAGGAAACAAGATAATGGCTTAGAAATATTCATTAGAATTGAAAGGAAAATATTTAAGCCTTAATTTACTTCCACCTAAAAAAATGACAGAGAACTAATGAATGCTGGCAGTGTTCACGTCTGCCCGCCTCCGGTCCCAAGGCCTTCCGCCTCAAATATGCGCCCTCTTAACCTACTCCAACAATAACAAGCAGGACTCTGAGTAAGCAATTCAACGTGAGTATCCCGTTATGACTAAAAATATTACAAAACAAAAGAGAGCTTTTAAAAGCACACGAGAGGTTTTATAAATATGACAAATATTAAGCCCCTGAGAGAAATGACATTCACATTCAGAGTAACAGAAAGTAATAAGAAAAGTAACAAGAGACCGAATTCAATAATTCATTCTCATCAGTTATGAACAGTCAGAACTCTGCATTCATTCAACGAAGTACAGAGTAAAGGATTATTGAAGACCTATTCTGTGCCAACGTGGCTGGTGAATTAAAAGAGACAGGGCCCCTGAACTCAGGAAGTTTCGAATCTGGCCAATGTTGAAAATCGCTCTTCTTCTAAAGTGAAAATCTCATTCATTTAAAAAGATAAAATTAGACAAATTTTTGCTCTCAATGCTTTGGCAACTATGAACTAAGTGAAAACAGTTTTCAACAGAGTTGCCTCGTCGTTATAGGAACTCTGCTTTGACAACTGATATGGAATGCTCCGAGGGAAAACTACACCATAAACTGGAGCATAAAACAAGGGCACGTGACTAGCCAACAGTGCAGGAAAGGAACGTTCCCCAGAGAAAGCAATGATGGGGCAGAAATTTGTAGATGAGTCAAAGACAAGGATTGGAGGAGTTTAAATGTATCACCTTCATTCTTCAAAATTTTTCAGTTTTTAGCCTATAGCTTCCAAACTCAATATGGAACCCAGAGCTCCTCGTGGTCAGAGACTGCACTTTACTCCTCTGTGAGCCTGTAGTACCTGTAGCCCCTGGCACAGGGCAAGGTGCAAATCATATCGGCCTTAACACATTTTCCTGAAAAGAACTGAAAGCAAGCCTGCAAGTAAGGCAGATCACCTGAAGTGTCTTACGTTTTAAAAATATAGTCCACATCTACCAATGCCAAAAGTTTTATCAAAGCTGTAGACACAGCATCTACATGAAGAACAACAACACGAAAAGAGGGATACAGCATGAGTGGATCAGTGTACATCTTTTCCAGAGGAAGCCAAACCCAGAGGGAAGCAGGAGCCGTAGGCGTGGGGACTGGGCGAACTCCAACAGAAGGAAGTATTTGGCACGCGAGCGCCAGGGCTGACTCACAACGTGTCCAAATGTGCCTCCAGCTCTTTGTACAAGGAAGTAGCTCAAATGCTCATTAAAAGGAGTGGAGGTGGTCATGGAAATACTACAGCCCTGCCGATAGGGAGCTAAGGATAAAATGATTACCAAAACTATTCTCACTCAAACACACTACAAAGAAAGAGTCTGTGTTTTTCTCACAAACTTAAAAGGCCCTGAGGAATCTCACATGGTCTTGATTTATGACTATAAATGTCACCTTTACCATACAGTATGGCAATACCTTGTCCTTAAGCGGGAGGGTAGTTTCTAATGATACAGTCTTTCGGTTATTTCCACAAAAAGGAATTATATAGGAAACAGAGGGATGTATGATTCTAAGATGTGAATTCTCTCCCCAGTGCATCTTTACCTCTCCCCTCCAGATAAAAGGAGTCCTGCCTTTTGGGCAAGCAGAGGGGCCTGGCTCTGTCCTTTGGGAAAGGTCCAAGCTGGGGGGGACAGAGATGATCCAGGGGGACAAGCCCTGAGCAGTGCCTCCTGCACTTGCACACAACCAGCCTGCACAACCCTTGGTGGACCTGACCTTGGAGAATATTCAGGAGCCAGCAAGTCTACATCAGATGAGGATGCGAAACAGCTCCCTTGTGGGTTTTCCTGCACTGGGGAAAGGGAACTTTCTCAATCGTCGCTGTGTCCAAGCCAACTTTATTATTTGGAGCTTCGTTCCCACAGGATTTGTTAATTGAGACATCGTTCGCAACATACAATACGCTTTACAGTGGTTTGCGATGCTCGTCAATGTAGTTCAATGAGAAAAAACAGCCTCCCTCTCAGATTTTGAAATCAAATCTGAGCTACTCATATCAGTAAAAATGTATTTATAAAACGGGTAAAGAAATAAAGCTTGGAAAGTAGCTAATGAAACAGCTTACACATACTTATTTTATTCATTATATATTCACTGAACACTTTTATGTACCAAGCACTTAATTAGGTCATTTAATAAAACACCTTAAATTCATTATTATCGTACAGTGAGGAAACAGAGACTCCAAGTTTAGAAACACTCCCCAAGTCACATCCTAACTAAGAAAAAAAGTGGAGCTTCAAAGCCAGATCTGTCTGGCACACAGCTAAGTAAGAGAATTTTTTAAAAAGTTCGGAGGAGACAACTCGAAGCAATATGGCATAGCTGTGGAATAACCACATATAAAGAAACCTAACTGTCAGCTTTCTAAAAAGAGGCACAGAAATACCACAGGAGTAGGTGGCATAGCCATAAACAGCTCAGCCTCTAAGAGATGCTTTTATAGCCAGGATTTGAAGGAAATCTTGCCTAGATGCACAGAATTAGAAAAACTATCTAAGCAGTTGCTTACAAACTGATGAGGCCAACATTAGCAGTGCCATTTTGAAATACAAACACTGACAGAAAAGAACATACTGATTATGTTTTAGAAAGACTGGCTTAGGACCTAACAGATCTTCTGCTGCTGCGGCTTAACTGTAAATATTTGTTTTAGCACCAGTATTATATACTGTATAAACAACGGAAAATGTCTGCCATGGAAAAACAACTAGTAAATTGATAAATTACCCTTTAATTTATGTTACTTACCCCACTAATTTTACTTTAATTGTCAGCCATTATTAGCAGTAAACTCACGAAATTATGGTTGAGTTTCACAGACATGCCCCATTTGAACATGTATTCATGTTAAGGAGCAATAGTCAGCCAATACTTTCCCAGATTAACAGCAATGATTCAAATATAAGATTTTTATTTGCACCTATGTATAAACATCTTTTTTTTTAAAAAAGATTTTATTTTTCCTTTTTCTCCCCAAAAGCCCCCAGTACATAGTTGTATATTCTTCCTTGTGGGTCCTTCTAGTTGTGGCATGTGGGATGCTGCCTCAGCTTGGTTTGATGAACAGTACCATGTCCGCGCCCAGGATTCGAACCAACGAAACACTGGGCCGCCTGCAGCGGAGCGCGCGAACTTAACCACTGGGCCACGGGGCCAGCCCCATGAACCTATGTATAAATATCTTATTAAAAGTGTAAATAATTGTCTTTTTTTTTTTTTTTGCTTGACAAAGATTGTCCCTGAGCTAACATCTGTGCCAATCTTCCTCTTATTTGTGTGTGGGACACTGCCAGAGCATGGCTTGATGAGTGCTGTGTAGGTCCACGCCCAGGATCCAAACCCATGAACCCCAGGCCGCCAAAGTGGACTGCACAAACTTAACCACTATGCCACCAGGCGGACCACTTTAATTGTTTTTTCTACTTTCGACATTAGCCAGCGTTCACCTCTAGCTAATACACACAGACAGAAACATGCAAAATGGTTTATGAAAAACAACTAAATTCATTTAACTGTTATTAAACTACTACTCCAACCAAAAAAGTTCAGACATTTTCACTACAATTGTAACAATAAAAATATAAAGGAATATCATATACAGCAAAAATTGTAATATGTATTGCCTTTACAAAAAAAAAATTTTAAACAACATAACTACATTATTTTCCATTAATAAAAGAATAAATTGCAGACAAGTAGAAGAGGGGAGAATTATCTAACATTTCCCCATGCATCATGAGCAGGCATTTGTGATGGACACAGTCGTGATTCTTACTCATCTACACAACAATTCGTCAATATCAATCCACGTAGCTACAAATTCACTTCTGAACCAATCAACTTCTGCTTTCAGTCAAGGATAACCAAACTGATTTCTTTTCTGTGCTGTGCTGGCACATACACCGTGTCACTTAAAAGGAAACAAAGCAACACGTTTGATTAGCTATAATTTATTTTAAATGCACCTACTGAAAAGCATGCAATTTGCATGCTTTATAAGGTAGGTAAAAGGAAAGAATCAATTTTCACACATACAATACAATTTCACCAAGCTATTTATTTGTTTGTTCATTCCAAAAGCAGAAAGGAAAGGCATGTAATCTGAATAGACAATCATATTTTAAAGAATTTTTGCAGTTGGTTCTGAAGATATTTATAGGCATGTCACTGCACAGATGGAGGTTGACCCAAAGAGAATAATTTCTCCCAGAGGATTTCATATCCTCTTCTTAAACTTTAAAAGGAAACTAAATTTCTCCTAAATAAGTTTTAAAAAAATATTTCAATGTCTCTAGGACTTAAAACTTTGTGAAGAAACTTTTTTAAAAATCTCTGTCCCTTCTTCTTAAAAGAAGATTTTTTTTAAATCTAAGGAATAAAAATAAACCTGTTTGGGGAAATCTGAAAATGTTCCCCACTGATGTATTTTTTCTTATGTTTCCTTTATTCTTCTCACTCAGTTTTCTCTTTTGGTATTTACCTTCTTTAAGAACTTCTTCCCCCATCTAATTGTAGCACTACCAGGATAATGTACTTCCCACCACAGGGAAATCAGAAACTCAACGGATCACACTACCGTAGAGCTCTAAAGGGCTTCCTAATTCATCTTATAGGTATGAAGAAACAAGAAAACAAAGAAAGGTTAAGAGATTTATTTGATATTATATAGCAAGAAAGGGATAGAACTAGCACAAGAATATAGTATTCATGCAAAACCAAACTACCTAAACGAAATTAAACATAAATCAGCCAAGAACAACTAAGCACTTCTCTCAAAAAGAAAGGCCCCTGGACTTTGATATCCAAATACTTAATCATATCAGGGTTTTAATCATCATCATCATTGTCATCATCATCATCATCATCACCATCACCAAAGCCTTGAGAAGGCAACTGTTTGATCTCGGGACTGACAAAGAACAATCTATTCCTAGGAGAGAATATACTGAATTTAACACTTAGGCAAGAATGTAAGAAGGAGAAATTTAATATCTTTCCTTTGCTTCTTAAGACAGGAAAGAGAGGACTTCATTTCAGGACTCTGAAGTAAGTTTTTAAATCAAGTATCTGAGAACAAAATGATAACACTTAAAAAAAATTATCATCCATTAAAGGCATCTGGAAGGTGATTCCCAAGGCAAAGCAATTTTTAGCTTCTTACCAATATTTGCATGTAAAGTAAAAGCTGTTACCATATTTAAAAGGCAAAACTACACTTTAACATTCATCGAGTAAAAAGGCTGAGCAAGATTAATAACATCTCTAATCAGTAAATTATTTCAAATGGCATCTGATAGCTGTTGACTGTTGCCAAGCTGCACTACAGATCGTTTCCAGTAAGCTGGCTATCAAACAACACCTTACCAACGTTAATTATCTGTTGCAGAAATATTCATGCTTTAGAGTGAACTCAAAGGTGTTCTTGATGCCGGACTGCCCCAAATATTCCTAGTGACTACAGAACTCACATCACTTTGCAGGTTTAGGAAGATCTGGTGTAATATGAGATGCACAGAAACACTTTAAGCACATAAAACATCCACACCTGAAAATTTTGGCAAACCATCTCTGGCAGAGTCAGTGACCTGTGTTCTCTAAATCCCATCTCCTCCAGAGCACACAGCTGGATTCCATGGTCCCAACAGGGCTGAGAAGCATATACTTTTTGGTATTAATTCTTACATGAGATTTTAGTAGTTTAACACAATAGACGTTGATTTCTCATCCATATCTCCGCACGTCAGAAGAGGGGGAGATTCTGTTCCACACAGGCACTGAGGGCCCCAGGCTTACTGACTATTGTGTCCCACCATCTGCTATGGCCACATCCTCCTCTGCATTCAATCACACGCACAGGAAACAGAACATAAAAGTCATGGAGAAGAGTTTCATGGGCAAAGCCTGGAAAGGGCATACATCATTTCTATCCACACTCCATTTCCTGGAACTCAAGTGCCAGATCATACCTAATTGCCAAGGAGGGTAGAAAATGCAGTCCTGTTGTGTGCCCAGGAAGAAAGGATTTCAGGAACACACAGAAGTCTGTGCTACAGCATATTTTAACATTATTAATACATTTGGTTTAATGAAAATTTAATTACTTTGAAACTCTTTCATTAACAACAGAACTTCAGTTTTCTAGTACCCTTTATTAGAAATTAACGGCAGAGGGGCCAGCCACATGGCTGAGTGGTTAAGTTTGCATGCTCTGCTTTGGTGGCCTAGGGTTCACTGGTTCGGATCCTGGGCACGGACCTACACACCACTTGTTAAGCCATGCTGTGGCAGCGTTCCACATAGAAGAACTAGAATGACCTACAACTAGGATATACAACTATGGACGGGGGCTTTGGGAAGGAAAAAAAAAAGGAAGATTGGCAACAGATGTTAGCTCAGGGCCAATCTTCCTCACCAAAAAGCATAAGGAAAAAAAAAAGAAATTAATGGCAGAGAAAAACAAATACAGGTAATTTTAAAGCAGATTTCCGTAATCTCAAAAACTTTCACAAAAAACAACTGTTCAGTCCAGCTGTCCGTCATCCTTCAAATATTACACTGAAACATTCACTATGAAAACTGTAACATATTTTAATGGGACACAATGACAAAGGAAACAGCTTGGGCATGAAAAATAAAATCTGATCCAGCTACTTAGCCACGTTCCTTAATACTCTTACAAAGCTACAAAATTTTTAGAGCATGATATACAAAGAAAACGTAAAATACATAAAAAAGAAAAGAGCATATTACAAGAACTGTCTGGAAAAAAAGACAGAAAACTCAGGATACAGCCTTAGCAGTTCTTTTTTATCATTACCTGTTGCATACAAAGGCATGATTTCTTACCATCCAACAAGAACTTTTTTTTTCACTAAGGAGAAAACATTTCTATAAATTCATTCACTCTTTCTTGCTAAATGAGACACTGCTGTGTTCAAAAAGCATCTAAAAAGTTACAGGAGAAGGAGATAGCTGCAGCCACAGAATATTATAAATCTCATTCTCATATAAACCCAGGCTATTTTAACTATGCTCCACCCATCTGAACTAATCAACCACAGACAATGGAAGGCACAGAACAATACAACTGGTTATTTAAGAAGTCAATTGACTTTTGGAATTCAGAGAAAATGGGAGGGTGGATTCAGTGAATTAAATATTCTCTCTCTCAGAATGTCAGTTCTGTATTCTGAGATAAATTACTCAATGCATGGACTACAACACAAGCCACAATTAGCTTAATGCTTTTTAAACAGTTGGCCAGTTTTCACATTCCAATAAATCATCTATCAGGGTATGACTGCATTAGAAAAGTAATACTGCCTCTGCAAAAAAAGAAAATTTTAGAGACTCCTATACCCATTGGTGTTTAAATGACATGTTTTCTGAAACAGAGGAGGCACCCACTGCCACAGCCTGCTAACAAAAACTATGCTTAAGTGAGACAGACTTCTCCTAAGAGCACGGAGACCGCTGTGGGAAAGTTTCATACACAGGGCCATCAAAGGACTGGAAAGGTTTTATCCCAACTCAAACAGATTCCATACATAACCCCTTGCGGAAGGTAAAAGATCAATTCTTCTACCTCAGGTGAATTACCTTAATTAGATCATTAGTTTGCTATTCTCTCCATAAACACGGAGGACACAGAAGAAGAGATATTAGAGCAAGAAAACAAGGCTGCCGCGTATGGCTGTGCAAATGGTGCACTGCACAAGGGCTCCAGGCTGAAGGCTTCCAAGAGAGCTGTCATTTGCCTGCACTCTGCTCAGTAAGATTCGTACCTAGCACAGCTTGGTTAGGAGGAAGGGATGCTATTTTCTCATTCTCAAAGATCTATGTCAAATAGATATGGTGAGGGGAAAGAGGAAAGATGATCCCAAGAGCATGGTATATGTCAAGGAAATGCAGACCTCTGTAGTGTCAGGGGTTAGATGGTGTGGCAGACACTGCTCCTTGACTCCAATATTTATTTACTCTTTTCTCTATAGAAAACTCATGTTTAGCTTGGAACATGGCTGCCCCAAATCAAGATGACCCTTCAGAGCCTCCGCTGCAACAGGAATTATGATACGATCCCATGCTGGCCATTATGGTACAAACAAAAGTATCCTGCGGCAGCTTCTGGGATCCTCCTCTACGAGACAGCTGGTAAATGTCGCTTTGCCGCCTTCCCCCTCCATTCTTCCTTCTTGTCGGGAACAGAGAGGGACACCACCCAGGTCCATAAAGAAGGGATGAGCTGAAAGAGCCTGGGTCCCTGAGCAGTGATCAGACTCACTCTGAAAGAACTACATGAGAACGAAAAACCTTCTCGTTTAAGCCAGTGTTATCACTGGCTTTTTGTTAATTGCCGCCAAATTGCTATGTGAAGGCTCCAGAGCCGGAGGAGCTGGGAACACACAAGAGGGAATAAGACAAAACACACAACTTCCCCTGTTGTACGGCCTAGATCCCTGCTGAATGCAAACTGCTGCCTGAGTTAGACTCTGATGGAGAAATATGAACTATTTCCAACAATGTAAGCAATGCAAAATACACTTTTGGAGCAATAAAAGGAAGACTTCCTAAACATATTATCTGTGAAAGGTTCTCCATTAATGATCACATATTCCTGTTTTGGGGATTCATAACAAGGATAGAAATATGTCAAATATTTTCAAATAATTTTGCCTGAGGATTTTACGGTTTCTAACAGTTATACTTGACAAGACACTACAGGTTCTGTTAAGTCTCTTAAAAGTTCAATTACTGCATGAAACTCATCCAGAGTAGACTTGACTTTTCATGATGAAAATCATTTCTGAAGATGTACTGTATGCTTTCTTTCCAAGGGGTCATCTTTCTCTGGGAATGCTGTGAAAAGACTTCTTTTTATAATTTCCCTCTTTATCTTTTAAACTACTTAACTTCTGAGAAGGAAGTTTAATATTTCTTCTTCTTAAAACCTGCAACAAAGGAGCTAAATACCAACAATATTCTCTGTCTGAATTCCTGTTGGCAAACCTTCAGAGAGAAAAATATATATAAGCTTTCTCCACGGTTTTAAAAGCATTTCTGGCTTATCCAATAATATGTTTATAAATTTTTTCAAGAAGACATTATACAAGATTCCTTCTTTAAGAGAAAGAAGTTATTAAGGTCGATTTACCTGTGTATCGCTTTCAAAATTTGGAATGCAAAGCTTCATTACATTTTGTCAAAATTCCCCTCTATGGTCAAATTCTCAGATTTTAATACGAATTTCCATTGGTCCTAACTGTATAATTCCTTGATGATTAGACTCTCAATTTCTCAGCAACTTCACACGTGAAATTAGCCTGTTTATCATCATCAAACTTTTCTTAGGTCTTGAACCATTTCCATCAGCATCCAAACATACTGTAGTATAATCCAATATAGTTTTTCCAAGCTACCATCCTATTTCTCTGTTCCACTTCTTAATGAATATTTCTTGAAAGAGATGCCCATACTCACTATTTTCATTTTCTTAGCTCTCATCTTCCCTTTAACCTAATCAAACTGGGCTTCTGTCTTGTTAATGTAATCAGCAACTTCCATGATCCCCAATCCAATAGTCACTTCTCTCTCCCTATCATAGCTGAATTCTCATTAGCACTGGACAGTTAACGTGTTCTTTTTCTTGCAACACTTTCTTTTCTTGGATTCCAAGACACCATCCTCTCAGTTTTTATGTCTACGTTCCCTCCTTAATTTCAACTGCTGAATCCATCTTCTTGCCTGGCCTCTAAATTACGGAATGTTCCAGGGCTCAGTCCTGCAACTCTTTCTCTTCTCTATCCGCATAGATGTTATACCATCTATTCCTGGACTTTAAATGTCACCTCTAATTCAATGAACCCCAAATCCATCCTTCCTACTCTGACCTCACACTTAAACTCCAGGCTAGAAATCTAACTTCCTATTTGACTGACTGTTGATTCCCTACCCCACTCCCAAATCTGCTCTGCCCCAGACTTCTCTACCTTTACCATCTAAATATTTGCTCAGGCCCAAAACCATGGAATCATGATTCATTCCTTTTCTTTCGTTCCCACACTAACCCCCCACATCTGTCTACTGCAACCGAAGTCTCAGGACACCAGTTTCAGAAGCTGTCCACCGCTCTGTGTTTCCTCTTCTTTAACCCCAGGGCAAGCCACCATCACCCTTCCCCTGAATTTCTTAAATGCCTCCACCCAGTATCCCAACTTCTTCTTGGCTTCTCCAAATAATCCATCGTGTGCAAGCGAGAAGCAAGCGAGAGTGATCTATTTATAAATTATAACTTATTTACATATCATGTAACTTTCCTGCTTAAAATCCTCCAATCGCCTCCCTTGTAGTTAGAATAAACTTCAAATTTCTTAAAATCCCCTGAACGACCTTCCCCTGCCCTCTTTGCCTTGTTCACTGTTGTTAACACAGTACCAAGAACAGTGACTGATACGTAGTAGGTGTGCAACCACTATTTGTTGAACGAATTCATGAATGGAATAAATATAAAAAACATAGTAAACTTTACAGTATGTTTATCCAAACTCAGTTTACATTCCCTAGTAGCAAAAAAACTAAATATTTTACCAAAGTCCTTTAATCTGAGAATCTTAGTGTTATACAGGCTTTGCGCTCATTTAATCACAAACCTTTTGATGAGCAAGTATCAAAAAATATGACACTCACTGTACTGATACAACTGTTAAACCAGAACTACCCTACAACATATAATTATTGTCTCACTGTAAAGCCCTGTGCCACATCATCTAGTCATCCTCCTTTGTAGTTTAACAGAATTCTAATGTAAGGAATAACAGCTTGTTCCTTTCTTCACAGAAGGCTCCAAGTTAGCAATTCTCAGCCTCCAATGTGGAAACACAAGAGTCTAACATGATCATTTCGAAACACAGCAAAATTTTGGAAAGAATTACTCATTTTGATAAAGCATAATAAATATTCAACATTCTTGCTACAATGTCGGTTTTAGCCATTTGGATGTACTTTCACCAGTGAGAGTTGAAGAGGAATGGAATTACAGTTAGAAATCTAATAGTGGTCATCTTTAAAGAACAGGTAAAAAGAGCTTGAATTATTCTCGTATATAACATGAGAATGAGAAACAGCTCTGTACATATCTGTTCTGTAAAAACCTAATAGTTATAATTTTCAATTATATACAGGCATGGGAATTTGCTAATATAAGTTAAAAGGTAAACATACTGTGTATTATAATTTAAACATTAGCTTTTCTTCTATTCTCTTAATTAACACTTACTTGTTCCCTTTGTTACTATTGCCTGTGATATGGTGGTCTGAATTAATTGTTTAAAAATAAACATTTTAAAATTCTGATTAATCATATTGTCTTTTCCTTGCTAAATGGCCCATTTGGGTCACCTTTATTTGCAGTATTTCATTTTTATAAAAGGCCTTTATGAATACTAGGACACTCTGACACACACATTCCCCGAAAGTATGCATTGCAATTTCCCCTCCTCCCCCAATATGGGGAAGGAGTTCATGAAAGTATGAGTAACTTCCTAGAAAAGTCATAAAAATATAAGTGAATTCATAGAAATTTGCCACAAAATATGAAATGTATTCATTATGAGCAGTTTGGCAGGGTGTGTCGGAGCATTTTGCCTCCTACCTACTGCTCTCCCATTAAGCTCGTATGGAAAGATCACTAAAGAGTGCAAACACCAGTGCTTTCAGAAAGACCATGTGAGATATTTTTTTATTATGGTAATTTTGGCTGAATTTATGCTATTGTTTGTGGTCTTCTGAGGGTAGTGAAGAGGAGGCAGTGCCATGGGTCAAAAATTAACATGCTGCTTGGGTTCAGCATGGCTGGCTGACCACTGATTTCTGTTTCATGATGAATGCTTACCAAAATGAGAGTAAAGGAAAGACAGAAAGAAGGGGAGAGCCACCAGCGGAAAGGAGCTTTCTAACACTTTTGGACAGAGAGAAGGAGCTAGAAAAGCGTTAAGTGATTTACCAGAATGGAAAAGCTAGTGATGGGCTACCTGCAAGAATGCATCTCAAGGAGAAGAGAAGCAATTTGCCACCTTAAGACACTGGAGCAGTTGAGGACTTTCAGGCATAGTAAGCTGGAGGGAGCCTAAAACCAGGAGCTGATTGCAAGCTGCGCACAGAATTGGAGGCCCAGGTCCCTCCTGGTGACCATTCACATCATGAGGCCTACCAGTCTACAAGCCCTGTTCACACACCCCAGAGATTCCAATAACCTCACCAGTAACTTAACTTCCCAGAGCTCATTTCCTCATTTGTAAAATGGGACTAATACCTATCTGTACTTGTTTTCTACCGCCACTGTAACAAATTACCACAAACTCAGTAGCTTAAACTTACATAAATTTATTACCTTATAGTTCTAGATGTCACAATTCCAAAATGGGTTTGACCAGGCCAGAATCAAGTTGTCAGCAGGTCCATATTCCCCTCAGACGCTCGAGGGGAAAATCCATTTCCTACATTTCCACCTTCTAGGGGCTGCCTACACTCCTTGGCTCATGGTGCTTTCCTCCATCTTCACAGCCAGCAGCACAGCATCTTCAAATCTCTGACTCTGACCCTCTGCTGCCTTGATTATACCTCCTACTTTGTCTCTCCTGCCTCTTATAAGGATCCTTGTAATTACACCAGGCTCACTATGGTAATCCAGGATAATCTCCCCATCTCAAAATCTTAATTTGATCGTATCGGCAAATTCCTGTGTGTCACGTAAGGAACACATTCACAGGTTCTGCGATTAGGATGTGGACATTGTAGTGGCCTTTATTCTGTATACCACATTACCTTGTCAAATTATTGAAAAGATAAGTGAAATTATCCAAATAATAACAGTGCAATAGCTAATGTTTACTGAGCACTCAATACATGCCAAGCACTCTTCTAAATCCCTTAGAGATTTAACTCATTGAAACCTCACCACAGCCCTATGACGCACAGACTACTCACCCCATTTTACAGACAAGGAAAATGCAGCACAATGACTATGCCAAAAGTCACACAGCAAGGATGTGACAGAAGGTGAATTAAAACTCCCATCCTCACTCTCTTAACTGCCCTGGGTAAACACTGAGTAAATTTTAGTGGTGGTGGTGATTATTACATCTCTACATTGAGTTTATTACATAAATCTCATGCCATGAACATAAAAACATGATAAAGATCAAGCCCAATGTCAGCATTAGAACTTGAAACAAAAACACTTTATGTGCCTCCTACTTTCCTATTTTCGATGTTGCTCACACCAAAGCACCTTTCTTCTTCTCCTCCTACCAGATCTGTATGTGTTTGGTTCCCACCCCAACTCCTCTCACGGCCTCCTGCACTTGTCTGTAGTGTCACTTATAACATTATTTTATACTATAATGTCTGCTTATTTATCTGTCCCCTGACCTGTGAGTACCGTGGGGACAGGGACTTTTCTATACTCAGGGTGGCCGGTAGAGCCTGGTCTTCAGTGCTGACTGAATGAATGAGTGAAGAAATAATAAACCGTCAGAATTTAAAAACCTGGTAAGTTGTTTTGCCAAGAATCTTGAACAACTGCTACCATTTTGCACTTTTCTTAAAGTTAATTATCTCCCTATATTAACATAAAATCAATATGAAATTGAATAGATTCTGGAACATCCCTGTGTATTTGGTTCTGCAACCAACAATATAGTAATCAAAGCATGAAAAACATGACCGGTTTGTTGTTTCATAGGTGATTTACAAAACAGTATATTTTCACTGCAGAGAAACATTAGATCTTTTCCAAAAGTTTTTTTTTTTTAAATAAAATGCCACATATCTATTTCTAAATATATGGCTCTGGGATAAGCCTACAAAATGGTAATCCACAGCCAAAGGTCAGCACACACTGTCCGTTCTTGTTATTTTGGACATGAGATAATTTAGTTTCTGCCATTCCACTTTGTAATCTATTTCAAACCATCTTGAATAAAGTGAAGATTAATAAAACTTTAAATTGATAAAGAAGAAAATCATACTGTGCCATAAATATTTGTCAGAGATGGAAGAAACAATGACGTCCTTTGGGAAGTGGGTAAATCAATTTTGCAGAATAATCCTTTAGATTTTTGTTGCTCTGAAGGTTTACCATTATTGTAGCAATGCTAGACAAAACACCTGGCCTATCACTTACTCTACTCCTTTAACAGCAAAAATAGGATTAAAGGTATATTAACAATCACTATGGAAAATGGAAATAAAAGGTAAAGCAGCGATGTGTTTCACCAATAATGCTTTTGGCTGCAAATGTCAAAAGCCCAAACTGAGTTGACTTTTAAAATAAGACTTTGACTGTCTTATATAAGTGCAGAAATGTACGTTGGAGTATGTGGGGGGGGGGGGGGGGGCGGTTTACTCCATGACTGTTTAATTGTTTAATTCAGTAGCTCAACAACGTCATCAAGGACTCAAGTGTTTCCTGTCTTTTCTTTCCGTCTCTCTTAGGATATCAGTTTCACTTTTGGGTTAACCTCCACTGTGGCCCACAAAATGGCTGCTGCAGTCCCAGCATCACATCAGGACTGAGAATGTCTAAAGCAGAAGAGGCTTCATGTGTGCTTCCTTCTTAAGAGCACGGGAGTCAGTTCCAGAAGCATCACAGCAGCAAACGCCTGCTATCTCAGAGGCCAGACGTGGGTCCCACAGCCAGCCCTGAACCCATCAGGGTGGGGAGCAAGAGGGACAAGGCACATGACTGGATTAAACTAATTCGCTTTTACCTGACCTGGAGAGCAGGTCACTCATTTTCACTAAGGGTGATTTTGTGAACAAAATAGGTTTTCTCTTTGCATGAAAAAACATAGGAATTAATGTCTGACAGACACTAATGTTTGAAACACAGGGAAAAAATGGTGTCAGAAGAGTTCTACAATAAGCCAAATTATCAAGTTCTGAAGAGGTAGGATGGGGGAGGAAAGGTTCCTAATTACATAGCTGTGTTTACCAGAGGAGGAATCATAACGTCACATTACACATGACCAGTAACAAGAAACCATTCACATTCTAAAAAGTAGTTAAACATACTAATATATGCGGAGGCTAGGAAATCATTCAAATATATATATTTGAGTGTATACCCACACACGTGTGTATGTGTATATGAATATATAATATAGAGACAGAAATACAGATACAGATAGATACGCCGAGGCTAGCTTAAATCATTCAAACGAGAACTTCTTAGATATAATAATTTTTAATCAAATATGTAGGTTGCAGACATGGAAACAAAATTATGTTCTTTTTCAAAAGTCAATAGCAGAGGTCCATTGTCAAATCTATTACACTTAAATACTGACACTTTGAAAAAGGAGAATGATGGGGCCGGCCCTGTGGTCGAGTGGTAAAGTTCGCGCGCTCTGCTTCAGTGGTCCAGGGTTTCACCAGTTAGGATCCTGAGCACGGACCCAGCACCGCTCATCAGGCCATGCTGTGGTGGCATCCCACATAGCAGAGCCAGAGGGACCTACAACTAGAATAAACAACTATGTACTGGGGGGCTTTGGGGAGAAGAAAAAAAAAGATTGGCAACAGACGTTAGCTCAGGTGCCAGTCTTTAAAAAAAAAAAAAAAAAAGAAAGAAAGAAAAAGGAGTATGAAATCCAAGAAAATCCATACCACAAAGGAGCACACACACAAAAAACAAGCTATTCCTTATCTTTCTCTACAAAGGTTCCTACCAGAATAAAAGAGTGGTGCAAAAACTAGAATCAGCAGGACTCAGTGAGATCCCATTGTTGAACCCATTCTAATCTCTGATTCTTCCAAATAGAAGGATTTCCTTTTTAAAAGGATATAAATAAGAAGCATGTGAGTACTTCTTTATTACTGTTGCTGATAAAGTTCTAAAGCAACAACAACCACTGCCTCATAAATTATCCCAAAATAGAGATAAAAATCAGTAGAAGATAGAATCTAAGCAAACATCCATGAAATTACAAGAAAATAATTCAATTTATACCTCAGGTTGCACCAGACATGCAAATAGATCTCCTTTTCATAACAGTAGCAGAAATGCACATATAAGTAACGAGCTGAGGGATGGTGTTCATTTTATCACCTTTAAATAATTGAGAAAGGACTATTTTAGGAGTAATGATGTAATGAAAGGAAAACGTAATAATTAACCCAAGAAAATTATTTACGTGTATTTTCCCTCACTGCCATTTTTTTCTGGCCAAAATCTGGACAAAGCTTCTCTCTATTGAAGAGCCATCAAATTCATTTTGCAAATATCCCTGAATATATATTCTCATTATCATTTATTCTCTCTCCCTCCCCACTCCTCCTGCACACACATTCATACACAGACACCTTCCTCAATCCATCCACCCACCTTTGACTCTAAATCTGTCTCTCTCTCTCTCTCTCTTTTGGTCTCTTGGTCTTTCTGTGTCTCTTATTTCTCCCTTTCTTTCTTCCACATTTTCCAACAGTAGTAGTGTTTAATGACACCAGCATCTTTGTAGGAGGAGCAAATTTCTGGATAAGTCCTGAGATGAAACAGTCCTCTAAACCTTGTAGCTACTGCACTGTCGAGTTTCATGAAGGATTATTGCCTCCTACTATAATGCTTACTTACATGTGTTATCACTATTATTTTACACACTGCCTTCCTCTTAAACATAAACAGGCAGTGAAAGATCACTGGACTTTTGAGAAAAGCCTCCAACATGAACGTGGGGGACCAAAACAAACAAAAAAAGGGAACCTGGAGAAAACAGAACAAAGAAAGCAGAAGAATCATAAGTTGATAGAGATACAGAGAGCCAGAAGCGATTAAGTACATAGAACAAGAACAAAATGTTTTAAGAAAGTATTTCCAAAAGGAAAAAATAAGGAAAAAAAGAATAAAAGAATTAAGAAGGAGCCCTGGAAATAAAAAAAAATATTACACTGACTAAAAATTCAACAAAAGGGTTGGAAGATAAAATTGAGGAAATCTTGAAAAAGCAGACTAAAGAGACAGACATGAAATATACAAAAACAAAGATAAGAAACACAGAGGACCATTATAGGAAGTTCAAAAGCAGACCCCCAAAATATGTCCTGATGGAGGTAAAGAAATATTATCAGAAAGATAATACAGGAAAATTTCCTAGAAGGACAGGTGCCTCTACACTTAAAAGGCCTTGGAATGCCAAGTCAAATAGACTTTTTTTAAAATGTCTACTCCAAACCACATCACTGTGAAATTTCAGAACTTCAAGGATAAAGACGGCTCTGGAAAGCTTCCAGAGATATACAAAGAAAGGTTACATATAAAGGAATTAGAATCAGAAAGGCACTGGATTACTCAACACTCAGCAGTGGCTATTAGAAGACTATTGAGCAATGTCTTCAAAATTATGAGGGGCAGTGAGTTCCAACCCAGAATTCTGACCCTTCTCAATCTATCAATTAAAATGAGAGTCAAATCGAGATAATTTAGAAATGCTCAGACTCAAAAAATAACTTCCAACACAACTTATCTTTGGCCACTAAAAGGGTATATATGTTTCAACAAAACAAGGAAAGTATGGCATCCAGAAAACAGAGGCTACAACACAAGGCATGTTAAGGGTTGCACATGTGCATCAGACCGACAGAGAATATGGGTCAGACTCAAGGAAAAAGGAGGCCTCAGGGAAGGTCTCCAAGATGGGTTAGGAGCAGTGAGAACAGAATCTCTGATAATTTATTTGATGTGTTTGACCATTTGGGGAAACTATTGAAAGCCATGACAAATATTTTGAAATAATTTTTTAAAAAAATAACTGACATGCAGTCAAATAAAAGCTAATGGGAAAAATTCATAGGCAATTTTTAACTCTAGGAAAATAAAAAGCTGTAGAAGGAAAAAATATATAGTTATAATATAATGGTATAGCCATTGTAAATGCAATGTTGATTATTGATGCAACCAAAAATTGTGAAATGGCTACACTGAGAGATTGTGGGGTAAGGAGGTATAAGACAGACAAATACTAATATAACAGGCACTCAATAGAAACTGTCTAAAATTGATAAGTCAATAAAGAGCAGTTTAAGCATATTATTTTAAAATACAGTAAATACAGTTGATATAAGCCCACACTGATTTTGTAATTATATATGTGTTTACTTCAATGAATATAGAATTTTAAAAAAAAGAACTCCTCATTGATAACAAGAGGAGATGAGTGCAAACAGAAGCAGGATAATACTGGCATTTGTTCAAATCCAAAAGAAACAGTCAATATAGTCAGCTTTCAAAAGACAATCTTGGCAAGTATTATGTTCTCTACACTTGGCTATTTTTCCCTAAAAAGCAGCAAATATGTCCCCTAATCAATGAATCAATCTCTCTCCCTCTCTCTGGAATTTTCCAATAATTAAGCCTTAAAATAATTCAAATATTATATTCAGACATTAAGAGGTTAGTTTTAATGACTAAATAATTTTTTTGGAGGAGGAGGACTGGCCCTGAGCTAACATCGGTGCCCATCTTCCTATGCTTTATATGTGGGACACCTGCCACGGCATGGCTTGACAAGCAGTGCAAAGGTCCGTGCCCGGGATCCAAACCAGCAAACCCCAGGTCACCAAAGCAGAGTGCGCAAACTCAACTGCTATGCCACCAGGCTGGTGCCCCAACGACTTAAATTTTAACCAAAGCTTCAGAATTTTCCATATTTTTTTGAGAAAAAAAAATTATGCATTCTAAGTAGCTGTCAAGTCTACTAAATTGAGTATTTAAAAAAAATCTAAATTTAAAACATCTGCAAACTACAAAAACACCCTAGGAGAATCATCAAATGAGCAACAATTGTAACTTCTATGCATCAAAGAAAGTTTCTTTCCTGCAGAATTTGGGCCATGGAGGTAAATACTGATGGATCATATATTTATGTTAATTGAATGATGAATTATGTACTCCGTCTAAAGAACTATGCTTACATTATATATAAACAACAATTTACACTGATGTATAGTTGACAAGTGACTGATTTATTAAATCAATAAATGCTTTTATAAATGTGTATAAAAAGATTTTTATATCAGTTTACAAAGAACATACTGATTTAGTGAACTACATAAATATATGCAAATCTAACACTGAGACAAGACTACCCAATAAAAAGCAGCTATATAGATTTTTGTGCAAATTATGAAACCCCTGAGCACTAATTTCGTAAGCAAGATATATGTGTTCCACTATACGAAAATTGCAGAAATCACTCTATGCTACTTGCATCACAATGAACTATTAAAATATGAATTAGGAAATTCCCAAATTAACCACGTTTTATTTAAGCAAAAGCACTCTGAAAGTATAAGGTATTTGACAAAATGAAAATTGTTGGTGCTGTTCTTTTTCTTATTATTAGCAATAATATTATCATTATTGCTTCCATTTATCGTGCGTTTAGTTTCAAGCTCTGAGTTAAATATTTGTATTTGTGTGTGTGTTTATTATATCAAGTTATCACTCCTATTTAGAAATTAGAGAGATTAAGCAACTACTCATGATCATGAAAAGCCTGGGATTCTCACTGAAACTTCTGGACGCAAAACTCTAATCTTAACCACTAAAATTATTGTTGAATAGGCTTGGTTCTGACGTGACCCATCACAAGTAGGTTACTGTCAAGAGGCTCCAGAGAGAGTCAAATGGGACTTGAAGATTGATACCAGACAAAAGTTACGCATCCCATAAACTAACTATTCAGAATATACAAAGAAGTTCTAAAAATAATTAATAAAAATATTTAAAATATATGCAAAAGAATATGAAACTTCAGAAAACTAAAGTTCCAAACTTTCAATAAACTTAAAAAATGCTCCAACTCAGTAATAATCAGTAGATGCAAATTAAAATAACAATGGGATATGATTTAACACGGCAATATTGATAGAAATTTTTAAATGTAACATCAATTATTGGGGAGTAACAGTGGAAATGGTGACTTTCATACATTTCTGCCTGGAGTATAAACTGATACAATCAATTTAGAAGGCAATTTTTGAGCATGAGCCTATCTTACCCCAATTCCACTTTTAAAATATATCCAAGAGAGAATCTAGTTCAAGTACATAGACATACAATGATGTTCACTAAAAACTGTGCCTATTCTAACTTGAAACAACTACATAATAGTGGAATATCATAATTCCACTACAGTGAAATTGATATAAGATACTCCAATGGTTTAAAAGTAGATATATACCATGCTTTATGGAAAAGATGTATTTCTGGTATGCCATACTCAAAATATGTGTTTAAACTGAATAATACAAGGTCTTCATTTTTCAATATAAAAAGATTCATTAATGATTTTCTTCAAATAGCACACTCATTCAGAACTTTGAAACATATCCAGCATTATTAAAGAACTCTTCTACCTATAAGTGGTGAAGACACTGCAACATGACTAACAATCCCAAATTTATCTGTTTTATTAAATAACAGGGGTCTTGAAGTAACAAGATTCTAAATCTAAACTAAAAATCAAGACGTTAAAGACTAAAAATAGTTCCCTGGTCCAAATCACAAACAAGCATATCTTGAAGATTTAAAATTCAACAAATCTTAAAAATTTAAACATTCCAAAAAAATTTGTCTGACCTAAACTCCTGCCACCTCCCTCCCAATCCTTTTTACAGAATATAACAAAATATTTAATTACTGATACGTGTAAACTCTTCAGTTCTCAGTGCCTTTGTAAATGCTCTTTACTTTTTCAAAATATTTTTATCTAATCCTCCTGATTGGGTCTATCCACTTCATCTTTCAGAATCTTTTTCCTCTGAAAACTTTCCCAAACTTCTGCCATTTTCTAATGCACACTCTTTATGCTACCTTCTCCATTCTCTATTCCACCTTCTCTTTATGCTACCTTCTCCATTGTTCAATTTCAGTAATTATTACTTTATGTTACAGCTATGTGCTTACAACTGTTTGTTTTCTTTAACCAGACTATTAATTTCTTAAAATCAAAGATGCTGTTCTTATCTGTCTTTGAATCATCCTTCTCTAGAGAGTTGTACTTAGTAGATACATATGTGTTGGCTGAATAAATGGATATGATGCTTAATGAATGTAAAAGGAAAAAAATGCATTGTGTTAGAAAATTTAAAATAGTTGCCTTACTAGATAACGTTGAAACCACAAATGCAAGTTCACCCAAACAGGTTTATAATCGAAATATAGGTTGAGTTGTTTTATTATTATTATTATTACCGTTATATTACTATTATTATCATTATTAGTGTTATCATTATTACCTCTGGTTTGAATAATCACTCTATTTCAATTTGAAATTAATATAACACCTATATGACCAAGCTGTTATGACTATCAGCAACCTAAAAGTTATATATAACAATAGCCTTGATTCATGAATGCTATGACTCTCATCTCTCCAAGACCAGCCATATCACTCAAGCTGATCAACATCATCGAGAACTTTGAGCGTCAGTCACATTGTAGGAGGGTCGCTCTGGAGCCAGACTGACAGTTCAAATCTCCATCTGCCACTTACTACTTACATTACCTGAGAAAAGTCACTTTATCTATGTCCCAGTTTCCTAATCCATAAAATAGGGATAACAATGGTACTTAATTTAGCAGAATGCTCTGAGTATTAAATGAGTTAATATGTAAAAACTATTCAGAATGACGTCCAACATATAGTAAGTGCTCATCAAGTACTATGTATCATTATCACATTTATATTTTGTCTACGTAGAAAGTTTGCATTACTTATTTTACAAGTTACCAGTTATCCTTGTGCAATACACTAAAACATCTTTATAACGGGCAATGTTAATTGCCTATAGTGTCCCTTCTTCCTTCCTGAAAAGAAAATGTTTTTCAAATATTCACCCTCAAGTTTGGGATACTTTCCAATTATTCCAAGACTCACAGTAAAATGGCCCATCCCTGGTTCCAGATTGGCTCAATTAGAATGCAAGAAAGGATCTGAATTCCTAGCTTGGAGCCGGATTTCCCCTCACTCTTTTATTTTATTTTTTTGTGAGGACAATTGGCCCTGAGCTAACATCTGTTGCCAATCTTCTTCTTTTTGCTTGAGGAAGGTTGTGGCTGAGCTAACATCTGTGCCAATATTCCTCTGTTTTATGTGGGATGCCACCACAGCATGGCTTCACGAGCCATGCTAGGTCCGAGCTGGGATCTGGGCCTGCAAACTCAGGGCCATCGAAGCAGAATGTGTGAACTTAACCACTAGGACACAGTGCCAGCCCCTCCCCTCACTCTTTCTCTTGAATCTGAATGAGGAAGCAGGCCAAGTGCCCATCGTTAATGGCAGCTATCTTGAAAACAGGAGGAAAACTAGCCTCAGAATGAAGCCTATATAACCAGTTCTTGACGACATCACTTTGTCCCTGTTTCCACCCGGACTGCAGCTTACTGTAGCTCTGGTCTGCCAGTCATTTGAGATAACAAATTTCCTTCATATTTAAGCCAGTTTGAGTCCAGGTGTTTTGTTATTTGCTGTCAAAATATCATAACCAAGGCAGAAGCAGTGCGTATGTTGTTTCTTTGTAACATAGGTAACCTGGCTGAGACAAGGATATCATCCCTGAGGTGATCACAACAGATCGCCACCCCAGTAGAGACCATACTTTATTTAAGGTTAATTCCCTCCATGCTGTCCATGATATTGCAATTACAAAATACCAAAAAAAGGCTTGCTTAACCCCAAGAACTGAGCAATAGAGCACTGACATCTTACCACTGACACAGAAATTGTTGGTCCCCCCATCAGCCCTATCAAAAAGTACTTTGTAAATCCCAACATTATGCTATTCAGGGCTGGCCAGAGTTGTATGTTATACCAATCCCAATGAATTTATAGTGCACATTCAATTTAGTTATTGCTGAAATACTTTACATGTCATGAAAACTGTCACCAAGTGTACTCTGACACCTTACAGAGGTTGTCACACTTTTAATGTTCTCAAAGAGGCCACTCGGATTCAAGTTAAAAATGCAGATTTCCAGGCATCCCACCCAGAAAAACTGATCTAGTTGTTGTGAAGTGGGACTTCGGAATCTGCATTTTGCATGCACTTCAATAATTCTAATGCAATCAAATGCTGAACCACATTTTAAGAACCACTGCCCGAGACCAAATTAAAAATATATATTAAGGAAATGCAGACAAATGGCACCAAACTAAACGGTACATGCAGCTAGCTGATGATGAAAATCCACTGCTAGCCCAGTAGCACCAATTCCTTTTAAACACGTATTTTTCGTTGCTCTGCTGCTATCTCTGTATCACTATCTTATTCATCACCTTTACATTAGTTACATCGGATCCACAGAAACTGCTATTACTTTTATTTTTTCAATTGGTTTGTACCTTGGTGCCTTGACATAATATACCTAGATCATCATTTCTTATCCCATCAATTTTTGTCAGTAACCTGACTCCCCTCTACCCTTCATAGCTGAGCCAGATGTTACAGAAAATAGTCCCTAGACGTTTGACCAAAAGGCATCCCCGATGTTCTTTTCACCTTTACTTTCGAAATCATGCATTCTCCTGAGCCATGCTGTTTGAGACAGAACAACTGTCTTAATCAGCAAACTATTTCTGAAAGTAATAAAAGCCCTTGCTTTAAAAACTTCATTTTCAATAATTTATCTCATACAAGTAATTATGTTTCCAATTTTTATATCCTTTATTGCAGCCTTCAGATTTTAAAAAGAAAACGAGCCCGGTTAACTAAAAATAAGTCAGACATCTTTATCAAATTAGTATTTTTCTTTCCTCACTCGTGTGACACATTAGGAAATGGCAATTAAAGAAGAAGCAAGCTAATTAGCTGCTGTGGTTGCTCTCCCATAATCAAGTGAGGCACGTAAACTCACATGAAGAAAGCCCCCTGATTTACTCTGGTGTCTGGAAACTCATCAAAACATAACACAACTCTGAAGCAAAGCTCCACTGTAGTACTAGTCGTGTCAGCAGTCACAATTTTAAAGCAATACAGTTTTTAATTTTTAAAACAAAAACTTCCACCAAAACATCTTCCACTGTGTATATTAGTCTCAATTTACATTGAGAAGATAAACAGGATGGCAATAAAGGTACTGTTCTGGCAGCCTGTAGTCTGTCCATTTGTAAGTGTCATATCCATCCCATATGCAATATTAAAGCTTTCATTTGCTTTACAAGGAAGAAAATTATTAATCACGAAATAGCCTAAATTTAAAAATTACACTGCTTTAGAGTAATCTTGCAACTCTGCTTATAGAGCAATGAATCTAGGCTTCCAAAACCATTTTGAAGCATTCTTTATGCATTCCAGTTTTAAAGCAGCACTGTCCAAAAGAAATATATTGCAAGCTACATATACAATTTTATTTTGCCACATTAAAAAACTACAAATAAATAGGTGAAATTAATTTCAATAATATATCTTATTTATCCCAGTAGATCAAAAATAGTATCACTCAATATGTGATCAATATGAAAATTATCAATGAGATATTTTCCATTCTTCTTATACTAAATCTTTGAAATGTGGTGTGGCAGTTTATACTTACAGCACATCTCAATTCAGCTACATTTCAAGCACTCAATAGCCACCTTTGGCTAGTGGCTACCATATTGGGGAGGACAGATTTAAAGGGAAAACTTAGAAATGGAATGTTGAAATTATTACTGCAACTCTTTAGACGTGAGAATTTAGGGAGTAAAGATTCAAATAAAGTAAATGGCCATGTGCTCACCCAGGTACTTACATCCTGGTCAGAGTAGTTTTTCAAAGATGGTAGAAAAATAAGCAACATTTTCTGATTATGAACTGAAAGCAGACAGTTAAATGGCCTTTTTGATGATCACTTGGTGATCAGGATCCATATACGCCCAGGAGAATTACTGGGATATGATACGGAAGAGCCAGACACAAGGAGTCAAGAAATAGCAGATCTCCCATCCACAACGATAAGGACTTTGCAGTACCTCAGGTCTCTAAGACTCAAGTAGGCCAGGCTCTCCAGCCTAAGGCAGATTTGGCACCTTCTCTGCAGAAAGGACACGTAAGACAACTTCTAACTACAGGAAGATTTACTGAGAGGTAAGAGAGCAAGTGAAACAAATGTTAAATACAGCTCAAAATAACAACAACAAAATTAACCAGTTCAATACGTAATCCAATAACTCTTAAATCTTGCTTTCTATAGTAGGTACTTTCTCCTATAATTCATGGCCAAATATGGAAAATTAATGTTCAAAGAATGAATGTTCAGATTGTTTTGAACTTGAGGGGGCCTAACAAAGACTTAAGCATCGAATACAGAACCTTTCATATAAGAGAAGCAGAAGTTGTGAGATAACTGGGGCATTAACCCTTGGACAGCAACAAATTGACTGCAAATCTGTTATCTGTTATCGCAAATGTACTGTAAATTTACTCTTAATCATGACTGGATTCTTGTTTTTCACCGATCCACATCCTTAGAACTATGGTAGGGCTGAAAAGCTTAAGTCTTTTTACCACACCAACTTTTGGGTATATATTATCACAGCAAGAACTGTAATGTATCTGCTGACATCCACTCACTCAACCAACAGGCTGAGTATCTAGAAGTGAACATACTAGCTGCTGGAGCGCATGCTTGCAAAGGCCACCCTTCTCATCTGAATATCAGTGGATGTTATATTTTCTCCCCTCTACTTCACTACTCTCATTTTACTCAAAAACTAAACTAATTCCAATGGTTTGATCTAGATTTTTCTCAAATTTCAGTATTTTAATAGATCTGAGTGAAATGTGGAGGAAAAAAGAATCATAACAAAATAACTAAATTATTTAAAAAACTAGGGAGCATGTGTGCAGGCAGAATCAAGACAATGCCACTGACAAGGTCATACTCTCTAGACAAGAGCTGCTGAAAAACAGAGAATTCCAATGATGACGTCAATGGTAACAGGGCGTTTGACTCGAATGGTCATGGAAGAGACGCTATAAATATAAGGCTGGGGCAGTCAGCAGGCTTTGAACTTCAAGATAAAATCTGGAGAAGCTGAAGACAAGCACAATATTAACTGGGAAGAAATTTTCTGAGTTGAAATGCAAAACCAAATAAGCTTGTCCTTATTTTACTTTTCAACCAGTCTTTTGCCACTGGCAATTAAGCGAAGTCTAAGCCTTCTTTGTAATCTTGTCACAGTTACAGTTTTTCCTTCACAATGTCCACAAATATAAGAAAGTAGACTCTGATTTTATTTTACTCCCATCTTTTAATGGTTTTGAAGATGAAAGATTGATTATGAAACCTAAGTCCATTTATCGGGTTGTTTTTGCAATAAGCAAATAGCTTGGTTTCAAAATTTTAAAGGGGGCAGAGGCCAGCCTGGTGGTGTAGTGGTTAAGTTCACCGGCTCTGCTTCAGCAGCCCAGGATTTGCTGGTTTGGATCCCAGGCGTGGACCTACATATCACTTATGAAGCCATGCTGTGGCGGCATCCCACATATAAAATAGAGGAAGATGGGCACAGATGTTAGCTCAGGGCTAATCTTAATCAAAAAAAAAATTTTTTAAGGGGCAAGAGGAGGGATTGTTGTTTAGATTTGTTTTCTCCACCAAGAAAAGTCGTGTGTTGTGAAAAAAGTCCTAAAGTGAGGAAGAAAGTCTGGCTTGCATGCCATGGTGGGTCCCACATGAGCACAATGGCTCTGTGACCTGGGATAAGTCTTTCTCTCTCTGCATCTCAGGTTGCTCACCTAACACAGAAGACTGTGCCAGTTCAAATGCCCAATCGAGGATACCTCTGCCTTCTCCCTAGGAACAAAGACTTGAATAGAAAAGGCATCCAATGCCTTACTTCCTCAGCATTGCAAACTTTCAACTAGAAATGAAAAGTCGAAGAAGCACTTGGAACAATTAGTAATTTAGGGGTTATTTAACATGAAAAGCCAACAATATTAAAATATCTACTGAAAGCTTTTTTAAAGTTCATTCTTTTAAACTCATTTTCTCTTCCCTAACTGCTATTAAATTTGAATTTCCTTATATTACACTAACTACACAAAAAGTTCCTACAATAAGACTTTGTCATGTTTATGTCATAACTTTTCCTATTATCTCATTTTCATTACGTTTCTGGTGTAAATGAGGTGATAAGATAAAAGAAGAAAATATTCCCTGCAAAGGTTTAGTAGGTAAACCATACAGAATTTTTTAAAGTTAAAGCTCAAAAACTGAGGGGCTGGCACAGTGCTGCAGCAGTTAGGTTCGCACGTTCCACTTCTCGGCGGCTCGGAGTTCGCTGGTTCGTATCCCGGGTGCGGACATGGCACCACTTGGCCCGCCATGCTGTGGCAGGCATCCCACATATAAAGCAGAGGAAGACGGGCATGGATGGTAGCTCAGGGCCAGGCTTCCTCAGCAAAAAAGAGGACGACTGGAAGTAGTTAGCTCGGGCTAATCTTCCTCAAAAAAAAAAAAGCTCAAAAACTGAAAATGTCAATTAAAAGTATTTTGAACACTGTGTGTGTAACTGTCTGGAATATGTAAATGCCCAATAAATGTTAAACATTTTTATGTTGTAGCTGTTATCTTTCTTGATAATTTGCTGAATTATATTCACCTTTAAAAATCCAGTGCGCATCACTCAAAGAAATATGGTTTCTCCTTTCTCTGAACTACTACCGTACATGTAGTCAATATACCACTCACCTTACATCAATCAAATTTCTTCATTAAACTGAGTTGTATCAACTCTGCCCCATTACACTTTTCTTGAAAACAGGGCTCTTGCTAACAATTATTCTATCACATTTTCTACAACAGTACTGGAAATATTTCATTGAATAGCTTTTGTCTGATTGCATAATGAAATCAAGCACATTCATTGTGCTTGTCATTGTATTCCCAGCAGCCGGCAAAGTGCCTACCACAGAGTAGATACTAATAAAAACTTATAGAATCAATAAATTAGAAATGCAGTCCATTATTCTTTTCTGATAAGCTGCCTCAAATGACAAATTTTTTTTAACTAAAAAGTAAATTAAAAACAAACCTCAATCCCTACATTTCAAGAATATCTTGAAAATTCAAAGTCTTAAGGCAGAAAATAAACGAAAGAAATTTTTTAAATGAAGAAAAAGGTCTTAAGGCAAATATAAATTAAGTAGGCAAATATAAAAACATAAATTTATTAATGGCCTCCCATATTTGACATAAAATCTTCAAAAGAAAATTTCCTAAGGTCTCCAAATGAGTATCTTTTTAATGAGACAATATTGTATTAGTTGAAAAGGCCTATTGTTGAAATAGTAGCATCTGGAACACAGAAAAAGGCCCTCGAAGGTCTGCAACACATAGATCCATGTTCTGCACACAAGCGGAGTCATTTGTTACCATTCCCCAGCATCTCACTGTGATGAGCATTGCATGAGGGGCTATGCAAACTAACCAAAAACAAAACAGCTAAGACAGTTACTGTCTTAAGATACAGAAACCCTGTGATCCCAAATAAAACAGTTGACAGATGATTGGGCGCTTTCCAACTCCTTACTCCTCCCCTCCATCCAATTAAGACCAACATATAAACAATAACTCCTATCAATAATTGAGTAAACACTCATTATTTGCCACCATTAGGATAAGTTCCTACGATATATTTATTCCTCCCAACAACCTAGTAAGAAAGTTACTACTGTAATCATTTCATAGCCTAGTCATGAAACTAAAGAAGTGAAAGATTAAGTAACATGCTAAGGTCTGAAAGACAGACAAATATGAAGATAGATTGAAATTGTGAACCCAGGCATAAGTAATTCTAAAATCTTACTCTCTGACCACATCTTTGCTTCATTTTCCCAAACCTAATGAAGGTTACAAATGCAAAAGAGTTCCCTGGTGAGCTGCCCTAACATCACACTCGAGAGCATCTTCCCCATGAAGAGGAAGGGGAATTCCAGGCAACTGTCCCCAAGGCGGGTTTATCAAAGGACTAGGAAATAAATGGGAAGCTCACTGAGGTCAGGGGATTTGACGGCGTTGTCCTTCACAGCAAGAACAGAGCCTGAAATACAACAGGCACTCAATAAATATTCGTGGACTGATGAGTAAGCAGTGGCAGTGATGATACCATGGATCTTTCAAAGGACACCTCAGACTTCCAAGTAGACCTCCATGAACTGCCTGAGTTGGACAGTTCAAGCATCATATCTCATCTCTAAATTACTTCCTTCTTAGAAATACTATTTCCCAGTGGTTATCATCCTGTTAATCTGCCTTTGTAACATTTTCTATCGTCTGTAATTATCTGGTTTATTTATACATATATTTGTCTGTCTGCCCACAAGGGCAGGGTCCCAGTCAGTCCTGTCACTACTACATCCACTGCGCCTGGTACAGAGGAAGCACTCATGGAACAGTTACACGGATGACAGACACATATTTTCCTTATGGTTTCCTCTTCTGTGTAACTGATGTGTTCACCTAATCCTTGTTTTTGCACTTAGCATTATTTAGTGCTTCAATTATTTCCATAGGAGGATTAAAGACATCTGATATTATATTAATAAAAGAAACAATTCCTATTATTGTTGAATAGAGGGGGAAAAGAAACTGGGCAGAGGAAAAGAGTGTGCTGTAACAACCATATTTGAGATTCTATACATTTTTTTAACAGAGGTAAGGATGAGATGTGAAAAGCAAGGGCATCATCTATTAGATTCTCAGTTTGGAATGAATCAGGGTTTTCTGACTTAGAATGAATTTAAATACTTTTTAGAAAATGTGTTAGAAAATCGTATAACAAAATGAGAAGCCTTGAAAATTGTCATTTTAAGATACTTTCACTTTGACAGGCAGGTGTGAATTTGAAAGGTGGTATTGTTCTAGAGGCCACCAATGAAGAAGGAATGTATTTATCTAGTTAAACGATTATTTCACTTTCATGCTTTATCAGTGACCACAGATCAAGTTATTTATTGTCACACAAGACTAGGTCTAATTATGGCAACTGTATGATTAAGTGTGGTACAATATCTACCTTTTTAAAAAACTTTAATGTCCTTTCTTTGGGAAATTAAATAAGATTTAATTAGAAGTTAAGGGAAGATGCTCCTTTTATTTCTAAAAGGACCAAATTTAGGAACACTTACATAAATTGTAGAACTAAAGATGGACACATTTTCATCAGGTTTCAAATTACATATTCTGCAAATTAGTCCCCAAATGTAGGAAAACTGAATGCTTTTTTATTTAAGAGGTCAGTTGTCAAAACAAGAAAGAGTATGAGTTTGTGTTTACAAGTTAAAACAACCACAACTCTGAAATTATACCCATTATTTTCATGAGTCAGAGCTATAAGAACAAGGGCAAATTATCGAATTTTTTAAAAAGAAAAGTATGATATACAAGCTTCCAAGCTTCTAAATAAGAAAGGAGGAAGTTCTAAATGCTGTGTATAACTTTGTTACTAAACAAAAACAAAAAAAATTCTCAATATGCATCCTCCCTGTAGCCCCTTGAACAAGGCAAATCTTCCTAGGATTGGTTATTATCTACGCAGAAGAGTAATAAACAGTGTATTTTGGAGTCACTCATCAACACACGCTTTATATGGTCTTTTCAAGCAAACTTGATTTCTTTAACCTTACGAATTTTCCAGATTTCAAAAGAGCCAATCTTATTAATCAAAGTCACTTCAAAAATGATGACTCCAACTGTAAACGTAATTACATAATTAGAATGTCGTACGTATTATACACCACTTATGGAAACTATGCCAAGGAAAGCGAATTAATATTTATAAAAAGGATTCAGATAAAAAGCACATTCTTTTTGTTAGATGAATTAAAGGCATTCTCCCCAGGTAACTAAATTCACTATGCTTTGAACTCTGTTTTAATGATTTCCCTCGATCCAAAGCCCACACAGCCAATCAACATCAAACCTTGCTAATTCTGCCACTAATTTCTCTGCAATTCAGCCACTTATCTGCATCCTTACAGCCACTATTAAAGAGCCTCCACTATCAAAGATAGTTATATAAAATACTTTCCACCTTATCATTCTACTAAGAAAAAAATGGGTGAGAAGGGGGACAACAACATAGGGTGTCAAACCTTCAATCTGTTAGGTTAACTGAACTCCAAAAGTCAAAATCTACAACTTGAATTCATGTCAGTCATTAAAAATAAATCACGTTTAAAAGTAGAATTGGGAGTATTCAAACAATGTAACACTTAAATGTAAACTATAATGTAAAAAATTCTCTACGGCATAATCTGGAGAATTTCAATTGTCTCACAGATAAAGAAATTCAGAAACTCTGATGCCATCAAAAAGTGTTTTAATGAGTTCACAGATGGATCTGGAGTACTACTTGGAGAATTAGCTAGAAACTACTTCAAGTATGAGAGAAGGACCACCAAGTATAATAATTATCCTGAGAGAAGGCTTTTGCCAGATTAAAAAAAGACATGGAAGTTCATGGAACAGTAGCTAAAATAGCATTACTACATTAATTTAATATTGTATTCATGGGGGAAAATATAATTTTGAGAAATGATGCCCTGACAGAAATATTCAGCTATTAAATATAGGCAATAGTCAAGACACCACACACACAGTTAAAATAAGAGAAAACCAAACATATATTCCAATATTTACGAACTTAAATAGTTGCCTTAAAGCTTTGTCTAGTAAATTTAGGTAACATTATGTTTATTTCTTTGTAGTTGATCAAATTAGGTCTCCAATTTCACTGCATTACAGAAGAGCAAAACAAAACTTTACGTTTGGAAACCACAGGCTACTCAAGGAAAAAAGTTTTTTGTTGTTTTTTTATTTTGAGGAAGATTAGCCCTGAGCTAACTGCTGCCAATCCTCCTCTTTTTGCTGAGGAAGACTGGCCCTGAGCTCACATCCATGCCCATCTTCCTCTACTTTATATGTGGGACGCCTACCACAACATGGCTTGCCAAGCACTGCCATGTCCGCACCAGGGATCCGAACCGGAGAACCCTGGGCCATCAAAATGGAACATGCGAACTTAACCGCTGCGTCACCGGGCTGGCCCCAGGAAAGAAGTTTTTATGTGCAAACTTATTATCTTGTCTCCCAACTGTGAATGAAGTTATCTACAGAATAATCAATAGTTAGATGAAACCTGATTTTCTCTACAGAGAAGCTTTATCCTCTCACTCAAAGAATTTTGAAGAGGAAAATCATATAAAGCTAAGTGTTTTTTTCAACATAGTGGTAACAGATTAAAAATATGAGCTTTTTTTCACCCCTAAACCAGTGGAATTCTTTTTTCTGGAAGCTGATTCTGGCACATCTGACCCTTGGTAAAATAGACAGAGGACAAATGTTGACGATTTAAGACTTAAGTCCACTATTTTCTTGACCTTAAACCAGTAACAACATCTGTGAGCCGCCTTTTTCTCATCAGAATGCGTATATGGACTTTCAGAAATGCATGTGTATTTAGTCTGGTTTAATTCACTAATTTTCAATGAGGACAGGTTCCATGAATCATGCCGTCTGTCCTTTTGTGTGTTAAGTGAACTTTCATTATTCAATGAGTGATGTTATGCTATCAAGAATATACCAGCCAGAGAAAGACAATGAGAGGATTTAGCTGCATCCAAAGACCTCTAATCTAGCAACCTGCTACTCCTCAGGATATGGTCCATGGTCCAGCAGCATCAGCTCACCTGGGAGCTTATCAAAAATATCGCACCTTGGCCCATCTCAGACCCACTGAATCTGAACCTACATTTCAACAGATGCCCAGGTGATTCCTATGACATTCAAGTTTGAGATTTAATGCACAGCACACTTGTTTTTTCATCACTTTGACAATACAGATGGCACTATAAATAATTTGGTTGATCTGCAAGAGTCTTTTTAGGACCCTGTTTGGGAAGAATCCTGAGCAGGTGATGACATCTTAACGGAGATGGGTAAGTAAACATTCTTCCTCTGATCTGACTACCTCTTTACACTGACGTGCTCTCAAGCTGACTGAGAAACTGAGGCAGCTATGGAAATGGGATTATATGGATTATGTATGTACAAATACTTCATAAATGGTAAAGTCTTAAATAACTATTGGTACTGTGATTTTTTTCTGAAGATTCCAATTCTGCCAAGATTCATGTTCTTTAGGTAATTAACTAGGCAAGGAAGGAATCCAAAGGGTCAACAAACCCAGTGACCCTTTGCAGTTCCAGTGTTGCAGGCCCTTCTCAATCTTTCATCCAATGAAAGAATGAATAAGTATGTGTTAAATGACTTACCAAGTCATTTATTCAACACCACCTGTGTCATGCCATGGTGTGGGTAACGAATCAATCAGCAGAGAGTAAGACAGAAAAGACTCTGCCCATATGGAACCATTATCATGGCTCTAGGACAGGTATCACCTTCTTCCAAAAGGACACCCAAGATCCAGTGACACCACGGTGTCCTCATTTCCTCAAAAAAGAAATGTGGAAAAAGATCTTTTCACTATAGTTCCAAGGAGGCAAGGTTGGGATTTTTTTTCTTACTGTGAAACTAGGTAAAGTCCTGCTCTAAGTCTTGAGGCGAGACGGGGGGAGGTGGCATGTTTTGAATAGATTTACTTGATACTTTTTTTTAACTTACTAGTTAGAAACTAAAGATCATCTTGGCTAGCACATCTTACACGACACCTAGTCTTCTAATCTTTTCCCTTCCCTGAACCCTTTCAAGAAACCCCTGACCCCGTGGCTTCTTTTCACATTTTTTTATTTTCCTTTTATTTCCTCCAATGTCTTTTCCTTCCATTCAGAGAGGGGTAAAGCGACTATCTCATCAGGATAAGAGACTGAGTACTCTTTGATTGAGTCATGGTCTCTGGCCTCTTTCCTCCTCTCCAATGTGCTGTCAGGGGAAGAATCCATTAAGATTGTCCTGCATATAAAACACTCAGGTATAATTTCTGGCTTTATATAAGGCAAAAGGTCACTTTACCACAGTGATCAGAAGTGAAAAAATTCTAAGCAATAAGAAGGGGATATGAAGAACCTGCTAGGAGGTAATTCATTTGAGAGGATTCCAATTATAATACTCAGAGATGTTCTCGAATTCTCAGAAAGTCCTAAACACAATAGGGGAAGCTTCACATTAATATGAACACCTAGAGTGCAAGGGTCATGTTGAATTCATCCTCGTTTCCCTGGTGCCTATGTCTGCTGGAGTGGTCAATGAGTAAATCAATTAGTAAATATCTTATATATGTTGTTCTCAGAGGTTTTCTTATCTAATCCTCCAATTTAATCATGAAGCACCAAGTCACTCATTTATTTACTCATGTACTCAATTTAGAAATAGTTATTGAGCACCCATTGTGTACCAGGCATTGTGCTGGCCCTGGAGAAGAGTGAGCCACAGACATGACACCGAAAGCCCTTGTGGAGTTCATAGTCCAGAGAAAGAAATCAAACTTCGATCAAATAGTCATACATAAATGTGTAAAATTGCAGCTGCAATGCTATGAGAAATCTCCGACAGGAGGATTTAATGTGAGCGGGAGAGACAGAGAGAGAGAGAAGGCTTTCCTGTGTGACATTTAAGCAGTGACCTGAAGGATATAAAAGAGATAAAAAAAAAAGGAGATTGTGCCACCAGTCCAACACAGTGATTATTCTCATTCTTAATAAAATTGGTTATAGTAAACAACAGTTTATAAGCCATATGTAATTTGTTTATAAGCCACATGATAAATTACATTAAGGATGACATATGAGAATATTATTTACTTAAAAGACTTAGCTTTGGGTATCCACCAACATCTGTTTATCACCACCAATACAGTTATCAAGAAAATGATACAAATAATCTTGTTTCTTTTATTTTTTCTGGAATCAATAAGCCTTTTGACCTTATTTACATCTTATTTAAGTACTAATTTTCTTCTTTCAAATACTGTTGGCCAGGATTTCAAATAAAAGAGACAGGATTTCCAGATTCTGGAAATAAGATTCTGGCATTCTGTTCAATAACTTTCCAAAAACCCTCGAGTTTTTGACTCAGAAAGATAGGACCACGTTTTCAGACCCATTCTTTTTAGTATCCTAACTGAGTGACAGTTGTGGTGGGAGCATGGGTCTCACTGTCTAAGTGACAGTAAAAATACCCCCAAGGCCCAAGCAGTAATTCCAAGGGCACAGAGATAAGAAGGTTGAGTCCTCAGGGGCTGAGAGCCAGAAGTAACTTCGCAAAAGCACTTGAAATTCCAAAAGGTACAGAGGCAATTAAGAAAGGGGCAAAGAGATTAAGCCACAAGCAGATAAAGAAATACAAATGTAGAAATGGTGAGGCCGAGAAGTGACTCAAGGAAAAAATTTAAAAAAACAAAAATAGGAGCGATGTTAGCAAAACCAAGGGGAAAAAGACTTTACAAAAGGAAGACACAAGTAGAAGCTGATCAGTTAGAGTAGTGAGGGCAGAGGGTGGATACCAATGGGTTAATGAGTTAATGGGAAATAAAGAGCATGTAACATTACTACAGGGGGAAGGAGAAATGGAAGTAGCTGATGGGTACAACAGGATTGCTGCTGTTTTTAGATAACATAGTCATCGCTGCCTTACAGTTTTCATCCTTTCAAATTGAAGATTATGGGCTGACCATTCAAGAAATTTAATGGATGTGTTCCACATACATTAAAATATGTCACAACTTGGATGACCAAATTTAATTTAAAATTTGGGACAATTTTTCAGTTACCCATGTTTAAACTAATCTTAAAATAAAACTCTCAGCTTTCATCCAGGTAAAGTTTAAAAGAATTCTGATTTAATTCTTTTTATTATTATTTCTGTACGGCACCCTGAACCGTCTAAAAAGTGACCATAGACTAATAAAAGACAGATTAACCCACAGAAGGAGCTATGGTATAGTTTGACTCTCCTCAATCTTTTGCTATATTATCTATTTGAAATTAATTCAAAGTAACATTTTTCTCATTTAACACAAAATCTTTCATCTCTCCATGTATAAGCATGAAATTATGTCCTCTAAGTACTGATGTACAGATTTAATTTATAAGATTTACATAATTCCTAACAATAGAGAGCATGTATTTCTTTCATCTAAATCATGTCTTGGTTCAAAAATAAACAGTATATTCAACTGAAACCTATCAAAATAATGCCATGGTGGAGAATGATTCTGAATTCACCCAGGTGAGAATTTTTGAAATTTATAATTCCCATACCAACTCTAAATCACAAAAACATTGCTCAGGAGCACTAAAGCTTAAATTTTACATATTCAAAAGTAAGTCAACTTGTAGTGCTTCTGGGAATAATAACTCAATATTTGCTAAGTTATTTGTAAGTCAAAATAATTTATTATTAGGAAAAAAGTTCAGAAATAATCCATTCCTGAACTATACAGTGAAGCAAGGATACAAAAATTAGAAAGAAAAAACTGAACACTAACCAAAGGAAATAACTGATCACATTCATCTTTTAAAAGAGCCATAAAAGAAAAGCTTATCAAAATATTTTGCTCTTCTATTGACAATAATAATTATTAATTAATTAGTGCACATTAACAGCGCAGATTACAGAACCTATTCATTTGCTTTTACAAAGTGTGTCTAATAATACGTTCAATTAGCTAAACTGGTCAGATTCCAACAACCATTTACAACCTAGTTCATTACTTCAGGAGGTCTGAATGACTAAGCATGAACCTGGACTAGATTGTTACTTTTTTCATTTTCTAAGCACCGGGAGCACTGCGTCCCAGGACATGGTCACACCTAAAGCTCAGGCCCATCTGAGCACTAACAACTCAGTATGATTGTCAAGGCACTTGCCACACTTATTGGTCTCACTCCATTTCTATACTTGGGAGCTGACTACTCCAAAGAATCTACACAGCTAGGTACATGTGGCCCCAGTTTCTAGAAGAGAAATATCTCAAACTCTACCATCAGGCTCATAGTTAAAACCAAGGTTTTTGAAGCCACCCTAAGGAAATGCCTCAAGGACACCAAACTTATGTAAGCAGAGCTGAAACCCCTCCACAGGAAATGTGGTTCCAAGACCCTCTAAGGAGATTTTGATGGAAACTAGGGGAAGACTGGCCAACCTGATGGCCTAGTGGTTAACTTCGGCTCGCTCTGCTTTGGCAGCCTGGGTTCAGTTCCCACTCATGGACCTACACCACTTGTCTGTCAGTGGCTAGCCATACTGTGGTGGCGGCTCGCATACAAAAAGAGAAAGATTGGCAGTGGATGTCAGCTCAGGGAGAATCTTCCCCAGCAAAAAAAAAAAAAAACCAGGAGAATAAACTAAACATGAAAACAAATTCAAACTCACTATCAATTAAATAAATACAAATTAAAAGTATAATGAGATTCAAATTTATGTGTGTAGAATTGGCAAAAATTAAAAAGAATTCTAACATCTTACATCAGCTAAGTCATGAAAGTGCTGGTAAGAGTGTAAATTGGTGTCACTTTCATAAGGGCAATTTTGCAAAATGTGTCAAAGGATGCAGACTTTTCACTCTAGGAATATATTAGGAGTAAGTAGACAAGTGCAAGAAAATATAAGTACAAGGATCCTGTTCACCACAGCATACTGAAAGTGATGAAAATGTTCACAAATAGTGCTTCAAATATGAAGTATGGTGCATAAAGGGATTGTAGACAACTATTTATTGCTATTGTTATGTGAAAAAAGACTACTTGCAAAACAACATTCAGGAATTTAGGACAAATCTTCTTTATACATAATAAATAAAAATAGAGCGAGAAAAAGAAAGCAAGTGCATGCACATGTATGTGTGTGCTTGTGCGCAAAGAAAAATGTTGAAAGGAGATACATCAAACTGTTAACACGGTATCTTGGGTGCTGAAATTACAAGCAATTTTACTCTCTTCTTCATTACCTTTCTGCATCATCAAGATTTTTAGAATAAGTATGCATAACTCTAAAATCATAGGCAATGGATGTGTGGATATAACAAACCTAAAAAGCTTAGATTTCTATACTATTACCCTAGACTCTGAGCATGAGCATGTTCTTCTCTAAATGTAGTTATGTTCTATCCTGAGATAGGTTCTGACCTTAGGAAATCAACACACTCAGCAACACATGCCAAGACTTCATTTCCTAATGGATTCAGAACAGGGCTGAGATTCAAAATGCTGGCTAAGTGTGATCCAGCCTACGCCTGGGGACACTTTCAAGTGTAGAGTTAAATGAATGAATAAAGGGTGAGAAAACATTGGGCCATGATAGCTAATCCTCATGCTTATTCAAGTTGTATTTGAGACAGGCCATTTAAAAATCAGTGGGGGAATCTATGGTCGCTTGTAACAAATAATTAAAAGCAAGGAGAAAAAGTCTTTAAAATACTCCTTTCATATATTATCAACTGATAATTTGATTTTACTTTGGTAATGGCAATTTAGTTTGGCCATCATCTTGAGAACTCCTGTTTAACTTATATGAAGAATCCCTAAGGGCAGTCCCCAACACCCTTCCAATTAAATTTTATGAGCTCCTCTTTTCCTGGGCCAATCATTGAGAGACACAAATAAGAACAATATAAAGTCTTGCTTCAAAGAATTTTAAGTCAATAAGTAAGTACAGACAGGAAAACCAATAATTATAAATCATTGTTTTAAATGCTATAACAAATAAGCACAGAGGGCCAGGGGAGGGCAGAGTAAGTGCCTCTAACACAGGGTCATGACTGACCAAGTGTGACTACTTAACTGAATCTTAAAAGACAGTAAGATGCAGTCAAGTGGATTAGAGAGGTAGAGGGTATTAATTTCTACCACCTGATGGAAGTAAGAAAAAGCAATCACGGGGACAAAGAGAATTTCCCATCAATAAGCCTATCCAATTAGGACTCAACATCATTTACTGCTTCATTCCAAAGTTTTGGTTATCTACTTTAACCCAGGCACTGTGCTAAGTGAAAAAGAAACCGTTCTTGCTCTTAAGGACTGTAAAAGGCAGAGTCATAAATAGGGAAATTTAGTTATGTGATCACTATACATATGGCCAAGTATGAGAGGCTATGGTGGCACCCAGGAAAGACACATAGTCTAATCCTGAAGGTTTCCAGGAAAATATCTGAGAGGAAAGGACATCCAAACTGAAATCAAAACAGATAGGAGAAAACCACGAAAAACCAAAAATAAATAAAGCAATGGGGATTAGTGAGTTATGGCTAGGAAGATCAAGAGACATCTGATCACAAAGGAGCTTCTGAATGACATGAAGAGTTTAGATTCACTCCGTGCTCAGTGGAGAAACTAGAAAGGGCTTTAATAGGAGGAAGTAATATGATCACATTTATACTTAAGAAAAATTACTTTGCTATGAATGGAATAGAATGGAACGAAACAAGACTAGAAGAAGAGAGATTAATTTTAAAAGACTTTTAGAATAACCAAAGTGAGAAATGGTGGTGGTGCTTGGAACTAAGGTAGAGCTGGGATGGACAGCAGCCACTATTCAATATCAGCCGTTTGACTGATATTACGGAGTTAAAAATCACTTAAAAACATGGGGATTAATTGTACGTAAGGAGTACGGGAGACAAAGGCATCTTGGATGCCACCCAAGTTTTTCACAAGAGTAAATGTGGGTGAGTAGTGGAGTCATTCAATGGCAGAGGAACTTGGGAGGGGGTAAGAGATGAGGTTCATTTTTAATGTATTTAACATGAAGATTCTTAAATGTCCAAGTTGAGATGTCTAATAGACAGGTGGGTACACAGAACATAGATCTGAGCTGAAAAAATCAAGGGGTCAGGAATTTGAGAGATCTGGGACATTACAATATAGACATTAACTCAACATGAAGGAGTTGATGGAGATTTCCCAGAATGTTTGGAGTAGGTAAAGATAGGGGAACAGGAGGGAACATTAAGTTACACTGACATTTAAGGGATTGGAATAGGAAGCGGAGTCCATAAAAGGACGTAGCAGTCAGAGATGTGAGGCAAAACCAGGAGTCCATACCAGAGGTGAAGAGAGAAGAGTATTTCCAAAGGGAAGGCATGTTTACCCCGTCACTGGCTACATTCAAGCAAGTCTGAGTCAACGTAGTGCTGGAGGCAATACCAGACTGCTCTTCAGCTGAAGAGAAAAGCTGAGGATGCAAAGAAAAGAATACAAACACTTCTGGCCGAAAATTCGGCTTTGGAGGGGAGGAAAGCAGGAGCAAAGGAGAATGAGGAAACAAGGGAGTTTTTATTTGTAGGCTGTTGGCTTTTTTTTTTTTTTTAAGACAGAAAGCAGCTAATGAGAAGAAGGTGAATGAAAGGGGAATAAATCATGGGAGACCCAGATCTACGGATTCCAGGAGACCCTTCTACCGAGTAAGGGGGTGGGTGAGCGAAGGAACTCGTCCCCAGGAACCTCACCAAGGGGTCAGAAATTGGGACATTTGCTGGATCATAGAAAAACACAGCAGGTGTCGTACTGCTTACCCATAACCTTTGCTCCCCTACACTGAGACCCTCACAGCTGGGCAGGTCTGCATGACTAACATGAGGCCATTAAGTGTGAGAGGAAGTGATGTGTGTCACTTCGGGGCTGAGGTAAAGAAAAGCCCATGTAGAATTCTCCAGTTTCTCTCTCTCCCTGAAATGGAGACCAAGCAGGATGTATTTCCAGATAAATACATGCAAGATGGAGGCTCTTCAGTCTGACTCTCCAGTTGATTATATGGCACCCCCACCAGCCACAAATGGATACATGGAGAGAGAAATAAACTGTAAGAGAACGATTTCAGAGGCATCTGGTTACTGCAGCAGAACTAGGCTATACTCACTAACCAAAGAAAACTTCTGTGTTGGCCAAGAAGATCAAAAGCTGTGACAGGTGACAAGAGTAGATGGGGTGGAAAAAAGAACAGAGTAGCCAATGTAAAGTTTCCAGCAGCCCAGCCTCCTGGAAAATCACACCCAAGTACCTGGTGAACTAAAGAATCTCTTCCCCAGAAGGTCAGAGGATCAAACAGCAGCTTAAGACTCCCCAGAAACAACACAGCATCCCCTGAAGAACTCATCAAGAAAAATTGTTCACATTTAAACATTTTCTCAAACCCCACCCTGTTCCTTTGGCACAAACAAGGACGCAGTTCTGAACAACGAGGCCTGACCTAGAGCAGCTGCACCACAGTAATCATTTTCTTGTCTGAGTGCCCTGGGCCACAGCTCAACCAATAATATATCACGACATTCTTAATTTTCTTAACTGACAAGGCTATATAATAAAAGCAATAAAATATATGTAACCACTCATCGTATATAAGTGGTTTTCTTTCAGCCAAGAATTTAAATGCCACTTGAAAAATACTTGAAGAGTCAAGCTAGAATTAAATTCTAGGCATTATACAAATATTAATTGAGAAGTTCCATAATTACATTTTATATAGAAATGAGCATTATCTGATTTTTAATTCCTATCATTATTGGTTTAAAGTATTAATACATACTTTATGTCACATATGTGGGTTTGAAACCCACATCAATAATATAAATTCAAATGAATTGTAGAATATTATCCAAAAGAATAAAATATTTACGTATCATTATCTCCACCAACTGCACTGGAATGGGGTGGTTCATCATGACATATTCTGATCTATTGCCCAATGAATCTCTATCTCCTGTGAAGCCTCTTCTTTATGTGATACCTGCTCACCAGGGATCTTTGAGGTTTGTGGCAAAAATACTGATAGCGGTTACAGAAGTCTGCCCTGGGCAAGTCAAATCAAGGAGTATATTTAGTTTGTATTCCAGATGCTGTGTGTCAGAGTGAACTATACTCACATAGCACAGTACATTTATTTGCTTAAGATAAGTCCGACTGTTCCCCGCATTTTCCAAGGCCAAACAGAAAAATAAACCATGAAATGGAAATGGAAAAACTCTCTCTCTGGCAGACTTTGTGGCTGCCACACCACCATCTCTTCCCTTTTTCTTAGAAACGTTCTTACTGTTTACTACTATAGCATATTTTCCTCAGGGTGGCTAATTTGGGGACAGCTAATTTCACCCCTGACTCTAGCAATGGGACATAGAGTTGAGGCCTCAAATAATCCGCTTCTTAAAGCATCTCCCCTCTCTGCATATGCAAGAGGAAGAGTACTGGAGTTGTCTGCGGCTGTCTTGCAACCCCATGAGAAAGCGACACCAGCTGACACGGAAGGCAAGAGCTAACCATTGGAAAGAAATCAAGTCCTTGAAGACACTGTTAAACCCTGAACCAATCCATCTGGAAACCCAATTGACCACCAAATCTAGAGTTAGACAACCAAGAAAATCCTCTTTTACTTAAGTCAATCTGAGTTGGGTATTCTGTCATTAGCAAATGAAGGCATACTGACATACACAAATGTCAAGGCACACAGGTCTTGTGTGGTTCTCTGTGCTCGGTGAGTGATGTGAACATTTGAGAAATCCTGGCTTGCTTATCTCCACTCTCTAATCAACTACAAATAACATTTTTTAACTAAATGCAAGAAGAATGATTAGGAATATCAGAAAATCTGCATTTCTGAAAAAGAAGCTTATGGTTAACTATCTAGAGCAACTTTGTTATGAGCAGGACCACTGAAGCAACACTGTTAAGTGACTGGATCTTCACTGGATGGAACGGCACAGAACCACAAGTCCCCAGCTGCCCAGCAAGCACACCACCTACAAAGAGACCTCATCCCACACCCTGCTCAGGGATAGAAATATATGCCATTTGTGACACTTACTAAGCTCCTGGCTTTCAAAGTAGCCCTACTGATAAAGTCATTTTTAAAAGTTCATGCTATAAATACGGAAGTCAACTGAGTCCTGGAAATCACTCCTGACACTGGTTCACAAATAATATTAGGTGAGCCCTAAATATTCTCATAAGGTTTGCGATAGGCTCAAGTGATTTAAGCAGAAGGTGGATGCTGCTGCTCTGTCAAGACTACATTTGGACATTTTTTCATTTTTATGACATTATGTAAGTTGAAGAGAAACAGAATATATAGAATATGGAAAACAGAAATAGAATATGTGAATATATATATAAAACTTCAGTTGTCACATCGTTATTCTCAATCCAGCATTTTTTCAGCCCTTAGTTTTCATGTTAGTTCAGCATTCTTACATCTTCGCAGATTTTTATCTGCGACTACTGCCTAACTACTGTTTTATCCAACCAGCCCAAGACATGGACATACCAACAATTATTTGACAGTGACAAAGGCTACTCATTCCAGTGCTATTATTGTCCTTTTCCAAAAACACAAACCCTAATTGAGAAATAATCAAGGAGAGAAATTCTCCTCTTTTCTGTACTAATTTAGAAAGTAGAGTCTTTGATTTCCGCTCAAACCCAAAGGAGAATCAGGCATACATTACAAATTTATCTGCCTTCACTTGCTCACACTGAAATGAAAGATTAACATTTTCAAGCTGGTAGTCAAACTTGTTCACTCCTTATTCAATGAACTTCAAGAAGCAACCAGCTAAAAAGTTATCTAAGCTGGGAAACCTCCACCAGCCTCTTTGGAAAATAGTGTGCATTTTTCTACTAGAATAGCCTATAAATGCTTATTGGAAATGTCTAAGTTTATGTCTTTGATAATTAACATATTTTAATTCAAACTGTGGATTACTCTATGCTTCTTTAATGCTAATTAAAGAATATGAATATTAGAGACTTCCTTTTTTAAAATTTCTACTTAATATTTTCACAAATAACAATAATGAGGTTAAAATTCCTCTCAATGTGCCATCTAAAATAAGACCAATGTATTTTAATGGGAGAAATAACGTGTAGGGAATTTATTTTGGTTTGCTATTATAATTTGTGGGGTTTTTTTAGTAAGAAAAAATAGTTTATATAGCACTGATTGTAAGATAGGAAAAAATGAAGTTATGTCTCTCTTACAGTAGAAGTTAGAGTAGCTCTAAATTTAGAAAGGAAAATGAATTTACAAAATGAAAGTATGTGTCAGCGACGTTAGTCAATGGCCAACTATTGGTAAGATTAGCAACATGATGTCTGTGCACAATTATTCATACAATGGAAATTTAAAAAATAAAATATGAACACATAACATAATGAGGGCAGAAGTCACCCTAATCATTCATCCTTATATTCCCAATTAGGGCACCTGGTATACTGCCTTCATTATAATTGGTATTCAACAAATATTTGCACAATGCATGAATAAGGAATGAATGATGAGAAAATGATAAACAGCTCCTCTGTCTCCTAGGAGTTCAATGCACTACTTTCTTTTAAATTTAATTAATCCTCAATGAGCTTGTAAAATAGCCAAAGGGAAAATGTATTTACATTACATCTGAAATTGATGGAATCTATAAGAAGGGTCAAACATCTTCCTCAAAGTAAACAAAGCATTCCTACTCCAGCCAGCACCAGGGTATTTAAATCATTTCCTAGGTGGATGGCTTTCAATGTGAGCCCCTCCTGCATTAACCACAGGAACTCTCCCCAATCTCTTCAAGATAAATCCGGGGGATTCTCGAGTTTTGCCGCTAATCCCTTCACTCTGCTATTCTGTTGCTTTTAAATTCCTTATCAGCCCCTCTCCCTCCTAATCCACAAACACTGGGACCAAGTCTTTTCCAGGTCAGCCCAGATTTGAAGCATTCTATCCTGCCTTCCCCAAATGTACTCATACTTATCAGACCATATGCTCTAAAATTAGTTCAGGAAGAAAAAAAACAGTCATCACATTTGTATATAAGAGATCACAGAAAAACAGTTTATTAATATTTGAAAATACCATTATTACTCTATGTTCCCATCTGCTGATCTACAGCTAAGCAATTAGCAGGATATAAATATATCCTATCTTCACGATGCATGAGGATACTACTTATGAATACGAAGTCTGACACAATATTTACATGACCTAATTCTGAAAATTTAAAATAGTATAATGCCTCTAGGCTTAACTTTATAAGGGAAAGATTAAAGAGACACAAGCAAACATAGATTATCTCTGTGCTGTGGTACACTAGAAATCTTTTCTTATAACTTAAAACATCTGATATTTAAAATGCCAAACTTCTACATTTCTGCAGGAACAAGGTGGTTATCACACTGAACAGTGTTTCAGTAGAATTAATATTAACACATGAACTGAAAATGTTAAGTGCCTATAAATAAGCCCAAATGATTTCATTAAAATTTAGCTTAGCAAAATGTTACTTTCATATTCTTGGTAGAAAAACTTTATTCATATTCCAATGGAATGAACAATTTATAAGCAAAGGAAGTGGCATCAAATGTTAGCCCCTGCTTTGGTGTGTTTTCAATTATGCTCAGCCCAGACAGAGGCTTCTCCACTCAGAAGTAGAGAATGCACCGACACTTGGAAAAACAAGTTTCTAATGGCACAGCCTTGATCAAACAGCAAAATTTCACTCATCTATACACTGCCATCTGTCAATACGACAAATGGCACCACATGCAACCTTTATACTGCTTGTAGCCAAAGCTCTAAGACAGAGGATATGAAATAATAATAAACATAAAATTAAGCAAAGAAGAAAATAAAACATACAAAATGGTTTTAAACCATCACAAAATATGTCACAAGGCTATGTCCTTATGTTCCCTCAGGTCACTGAACAAAGTCTGTGCCATTTTAGACACGTTTCTAACAAGCTTGCTTATTTGGTTTCCAATCACATCATATTACAAACAAACTGGAAAAGAAGAATGGGGTGTGGAGAGAAAGAAGGACAGACGAGGCGAATTCAAGTTTGGAACGTTCCTTAACCAGGTCACATTAACCACTGAAATAGTTCCCCCTTAATGATCACACTAAATAGTTTGCGTTTTTACTTAGTGCTTCAACTCACAGAGGCTTAAAGAACTTCAGGTTGAAAGAAACTCTGTTCTGATTCTTGAGTCTCCTCCACAACTTCAAAGCAAGGACTTTAACTTTATTTTGGACCAACTGCTTCACAAGTAGTTGAAATTGGAATTAAATGGTATATGAAGCTCTTAGACAACGGAAAGTTGTTAGAATAATGAATCTGTAAACTTGCTGCTATAGATACCAAAGAGCAGTGTCTACCACCCTTCCTTTTTCAGCTTCCTAATGCGAATCCCTCTCATTTTAAGTAAACACGATCTAAAAGATGCTTAAAAGTGACTATCCACATCCAGGATGATTACACCACTTTTGCCTCATAGATGAGTGACCCAACAGACCTTTAAGAATGAATGAACTGGATTCAAAGCCAAACATACTTAATTTTAAGCCAAAAACAAGCTTGCAGATATTGGGAAAACAAATCTCAATTGCTCAATTGCATTTTACTTAAACAATTTTTTTAAATGAAATGAGAGATTTAAGTCATTAAATTCTTAAAATTTTAAGAAAAAGTAATATTTTCTAATGGGATCAGATATATTTATGATTCTTCTATTCTTATATCTATGGAATTAAAACTCACTCATGTCCTATTATTTGCACAATTATCTATGTAAATTAATTTTTAAGAAAACTAAGGCTTATCTTTTGAATTCATAAAAAAAGTTAAAACTCGGTATTTTATAAAATTTCAACCATTTGCAAAACTTTTAATACACTGAAGGTATTCACGTGCCTTTTCAAGTAGGGTATCAAAAATAATTTTTGCTTATTTGTTTGAATGACAATGCATCGCTTTTATGAAAATCAGGCACGCCCTCAGGTCCTAACAAAGTATACAGAGCTGATGGATCTGTGCCAAATATCTTAAGATTTTACTTTTTTATTTAAATATGATTTTATAATTTTGTTCTCTTACCACAAGGTTTCCAACATCACTTAGAAACTAAACCTTAAAAAGGAGAAGCCTGAATTACTGGCATATGGAAGGCATATGAAAGTGAAACACACAGTCCTCTCTCAGTATCCAGGGGGCATCGGTTCCAGGACCCTCACAGATACTAAACTCCACAGATGTTCAAGTCTCTTATACAAAATGGCACAGTATCTGCATATAACCTATGCACATCCTCTCATATACTTTAAATCATCTCTAGATTACTTATAATACTCAACACAAGGCAAATGCTTTGTAAATAGCTGTTATACTGTACTGTTTAGGGAATAATGACAAAAGTCTGTACATGTTCAGTGTACACGGAACCACCACAAGCCTTTCAATCTGTGGTTGGTTGAATCCGTGAATGAGGAACCTGGGGATACCGAAGGCCAACTACAGTTTACGAAACAGTAGTGTTTTTCTTTACTGAGTGCATGGGATCAAGACACTTAAGCAAGGTTTGAGGGGGAAACTCAACTCATTTATTTGCCAATTGGCATTTCCTTAAAAATAACTGATCCTCCCCAGGTTTTAATTGTGATAATAGTTGCTATAAAAAAATTGTAGGTGTGTGCATGTATTTTATATATCATAAACAGACATGCACACAGAGACAGACAGACATGGAGTGAATGGAGGAGCAGTAAGAACACAGATGATTTACACATGACCTCTACGCTCATTCACCCTGTTTCCCATCTTACTTGTTGTAGCAATTCCAACGGCCACAAGAGTCACAGTAAAAAAAGAAAAAATGCTGGAAGCTTGGAGCGTGTAGGGCATGAGAAGTAGAAGAGAGGGAGCCGTGAAAAGTAAGAATAAAGGGCACTGATCCAGGGTGATGAAGGCGGCAGAAGTGGCAAGCCTAATGATGACTATCCAGTCCCAAAATACCCTCTCCCACAGACTCTGAAGAGCTTTCCCTTTATTACACTGCTCAAAATTAATTTAAATTATCAAACAGATACTTGAATTAAAAATGTAACTGTTGAGGCAACCCAGGCTATCAGTATGTATAAAGTTGTTCCAGCCACCTTTTCCTTCCAACAGCTTCTCTAGACACCCTTTACGTGGAGTAAATGAGAAATTTCCTTGGGACAAAAACGTGAGGGTAATTTAGAAGCAGGAATTACGAATTCCCTGCCTATCCCATACTAGTTGTTCAGTAAGCCTTAGTTTGGTTATCGGATTTTCTTGATTACAAAACTCATGTTTTTTACTTATGTCTCTAAAATACACATCAAAAGAAACTTTCTAACCACTATGCAGGCGGAAGTTGTGGCATTTATCTGCCGGTGCCAGCAAAGTGAGAACTCAACAGAATATTTCGCTTCATTTGATTGTTACCCCTGTGTCACCTGCACTGAAAGCACCACTTGCCTGCTCAGTAAAGCTATGATGGAGCCCTGAAATAAAAGGATTTTTTTCTCCTATGGAGAGGATTGTCACAGGTCCGACAATGCAAGAAAAGTCAGTAGAAAGTGCCAAATCTATCAGAATATCCACAGACTTCCTAGGTGTGGGCGAGGCTGGTACCATGTGACAGACTCACCAAGAGAAGGGCTCTTGTGGTGGCCCTGAAACAGGTGTTAGCTGACTTTCCAGGGAAATTATGTAATTTTCAACGATCACAACTCAGTTAAAGCAAGGGAAAAAAATAGAAGGTAGTCAAATTTTAAAAGGTAGACAAAAACCTACAATTTTTCAAATTAAAAAAAAACATGCTGGGGCTGGCCCCGTGGCTGAGTGGTTAAGTTTGCGCACTCCGCTGCAGGCGGCCCAGTGTTTCGTTGGTTCGAATCCTGGGTGCGGACATGGCACTGCTCATCAAGCCACGCTGGGGCAGCGTCCCACCTGCCACAACTGGAAGGACCCACAACGAAGAATATACAACTATGTACCGGGGGGCTTTGAGGAGAAAAAGGAAAAAATAAAATCTTTAAAAAAAAAAAAAAAAAAACATGCTAACTCTTCTAAAGTTATAGGTGAAGATAAGGCACACATAACAAGGGGGAGGAAAAGCAGTAGCACTGAAATGCCACGGCGATCTGATAAGGGCCAAAAGGGAGTCGCAGAATCTTGAGACTCTAAAAACAACAAAGGTTTCCATTTTGACTTTGCGACACTGAAAAAAGAGTATGCAATCATATGACTGAAAGTATGCTACTGCTATTTTTTCTTTACTTTTATGTACATTGAATGTAGTTTTTCTTAGAAGTTGTTACTCAACAATAGTGCATCTTGCAAATTAACATCATTTTAAAACAAAAATATTTTATATTTCCAAATCAGTTAGGGTGGTCATTCTACAAAAAAAGGGGCACTTTTTTTTTCCTTATTCTGCTTGTTCATGAGGTCCAGACTCCAGGAATTGGAACTGGGCCAGTGCTTTGAACAACAGTATTAAGTACTGCCTTCTCTGTCAGATCCTGTGCTGGACACTGTCAGCATAGGTGCAGAAAAGGGTAAACTCAGGCTTTGATTGCTCAAACCTTGCTCATTCCTAAGAAAGGTCTGTCTTCAAGATTGGGCCTTGGCCAGTTCCTAGGAAATCAGCTCTGAGCTCTTGGAATATTCTGTCTGGTAAGAGTGCTTTCGTATGCTTAAGATCTTGGGCCACACACTACCAGTTTGCTCAGACAGTTTATGCTAACAAATGTGATTTATAGTGAACATCTGTTTCTGCTCTGGAGCCTGAGTGGCTGAGGTCAGTCACAGAGGTGTAGCATGCCTATGTGACTGTCCCCTAATAAAAACCCCGGACACTAAGGCACACATGAGCTTTCCTGGCTGACAACGCTTTGCACGTGCTGTCACACATCATTGCTGGGAAAATTAAGTGCAGCCACTTGACTTTACCGACAAGACCCCTGGACACTCGTGCCTGGTTTCTCCTGGACTATGCCCAATGGAGCTTGGGCTTTTGCTAATTTTAATCTGTATCCTTTTGCTATAATAAACTATAACCAAAAGTGTAACAGCTTTCTGAGTCCTGGATTCTGTCTAGTGAACCACTGAGCCTGAGAGTAGTCTTCGGGACCCCTTTTACCCAGCACATTGTCTAGTTCAATCCTGAAAACCCTGTGATACTACTGCCATTTCACAGATGATAAAATCAAGACTCAGGGAGGTTAAGTCTGGTCAGTTAAAAGGAATCCAAATCAATTTATACCACACTGTAATGTTAAGGGTCATAAAGAATTTTTTAAATAGTCTTATAATTTAACCATCTGCATCATTTCCTTTGGAAAATATAAAATTCAATTTCGTAAACCCTGAACAATGTTTAAACTATTATTAATCTGTAAACACAATCCAACTTACATTCATTAAGAATTTTATGTATGTCTGTCATGCTTCTAAAAGCAGTAATGTGGTAGCAGTAGTTTTTTAAACTATCTGGTATCCCTGGGCTACCAACTCCTCTCCTCAAAAAGGCACATTTCCACGTAATTCAATTCTCAATGCTTCCCATCTTTGAGAACCCTGTGTGAATGAGTGTGTGTGAGAGAGAGAAAGAAATGGGTATGTTATTTTCTTAATGTTTGCAAATGTAGTTTAGAATGTTACCTTTGTATGTTTATGGAGAAAAAAATGCATTGTAATTTCATTATGTTTTGCATATTTGTGCATGTAAATGCATGTGCACAAGCATGAGTGTGTGTGTGTGGGAGAGAGAGAGACACATACATACACATTTCAAATATGTTTTATCCTTCAGCTCGGGATTCAGACACAGAAATATCTGATAGCACCAACTCCAATTTGGTTTTATCTGAGAAGTGCACAGGCATTATTAAATCCTGTATTTCTGTGTTGACTAGAAAATTAGTAGGTAAAGAATTTTTGTAATAGTTATTAGCATTTCTTGGAATACTAAACAATTGCCTATTGTTTAATATTTTATAGATTATATATATCTGCATAAAATTGGCAGATTTCTAATTTTAAATTATGATTTCCTTATGTGTAATTAGTTACATGCTAAAACCGTAATATGGGTTATCCATTTTAGTTTTGTGCCAAGACACTTTTATTTAATAAAAATAAATAGCTAATTTTATATTTTCCTGATTCAAATATGCCTGTGCAACGTAAAAACAAGTTTTTAAACTTTTTACAGTTCAGAACGCTTATCTAGAAGTTGAAAAAGTCTTGCTAAGCACCTGCCTGTTTTTTTTCTGGCTTTTTTTTTTAACAGACTTTATTTTTTAGCGGTTTTAGGTTCACAGCAAAACTGAGCAGAATGTAGAGAGATCTCTCATATACCCTCTACCCCCACACCTGCACAGCCTCCTCCGTTATCAACATCCCCCATCAGAGTGGTACAATTGTTGCTAATGATGAACCAACACTGATATTTCATTATCACCAAGAGTCCATAGTTGACCTGACGGTTCACCACTGGTTTCATGTATTCTCTGGACTTGGACAAATGTATAATGACATGTATCCACCATTATAGTATCATACAGAATAGTTTCAATGCCCTAAAACTCCTGTGACCTGCCTATTCATCGCTCCCTACCCTCAAACCCCTGGCAACCACTGATCTTTCCATTCTATCTATAATTTTGACTTTTCCAGAATGTCATATAGTGAGAATCACATATCTAGCCTTTCCAGACTGGCTTCTTTCCCTTAATAATATGAATTTAAGTTTCCTCCATGTCTTTTCATAGCCTGATAGCTCATTCCTTTTAGCGCTGAATAATGTTCCACTGTCTGGATGTACCACAGTTTATTTATCCCTTCACCTACTGAAGGACATCTTGTTTTCTTCCAGGTTTTGGCAATTTTAAATAAAGCTGCTATAAACATCATGTACAGGTTTTTGTGTGGACATAAGTTTTCAACTCCTTTGGGTAAATACCAAGGAGCACATAAGAGTATGTTTCATTTTCTAAGAAAATACCCAAACTATCTTCGAAAGTGGCTGTGCCTACACTTTGCATTCCCACCAGCAATGAACAGGTGTTCCTGTTGCTCCACATCCTGGCCAGCATTTGGCATTAAGTGTTCTGGATTGTGGCCATTCTAATAGGTATAAAGTGGTAAGCACCTGCATTTTGATTTAAAAGTACATTTCAATTGTAACATTTCCCAGACTGTACCCCAAAGGCTGAAAGTTGTCAACATTTCTCTGTTTCAAAAAACCTGTTGTGAAACTACCGGCCTAAGTAAATTTCTCCCTGCCAATTACCTACAGCTGGAAAGGATTTTGTGGGTCTTGGCCATCAAAAGTTGAAGACACTGGAAATTTTAAACTAATGACACAGGAAGTCAACACAGGAAGCTCATATTAAATCAAACTAACATGATTTCAAAAAATTAAGTTAAAAATCTTTCTTGGCCCAAGTTTAATCATTTTGGGGTCAAATTCAGCCAAGGATATGCAATTCTCATTGAAATCACTTAACCGAAAAACTGAAATCAGCATTCTAGGCTAGTTTTACCATAAGGAAGGACTGCTCCAAAAAGAATCAAGAAGGAAACTGTCTCAAGGCGGATTCAAACTATTTTTTTATTTAACTGAAAACGAATATGACCATTCACTAGAGAAATCCTACCAAATTCTAGGGTGATAATAAAGTAATGACTGCTTTTCAACTGTGGGGGCTTTTTTATTTATTTATTTATTTTTGCTGCATGTCTAGCTGTGGTGCATTTTAATGAGAAATGATGACTGCATCATCAGCTTTTATCCATCAAGAAGATTTTAGCATTCTGCTTAGGTCTCCCACATGCCAATATCTAAGACTTTGCTCTTAAGAAGATCAATGACATGGATACACATAGACTGACACAGGTATTATCACAATTGCAAATTCACTCAGTTAACATTTTGCATGCTGACTTCCAAATGAGAAAGACAAAGAATTTACTAGATTCTCGGGACGTGTGAGGTTCCCCTGGTTTCCCTGAATCACAAGAGCTCCAGCGCATTCATGGAGGACCACGTCTACCATCATCACGAACCATCTTTAATGTACACTTGGCTCTGTGTCCAGAGGAGTGCAGTTTACAGCAGAGGTTTCATTCTCCACACGTGGGTTACCAAAAGGAACATGTGGCTTCCTCAAGTTTAATGACTGACACTGCCTTAAAAAGGGGGAGTCTGCGTCCTGACGAATGCTGACAAACTCTGAGAAATGTTTTAAAACTCTATCAGTAAATTTCTCATTTGGGCACAGGGAGAAAAACGATTTTACAAAACAGATACCCTCATTGATTTTTTAAATGTAATTTGTCAAAGAAATGAAATGTTGAGATCAAGTCCAGATTTCCCTACCATGAACTTCTCCAAAAGTGTACTCCATCAAAGACTGCTCACTAAGAAGCTCTACCGCAGTCCAGGCGACCGAATCCAAGAGGACATAATGAGTCCTTCTGTTACACAGAATCGTTATCTATGTCTAAGGCTTCCTTAGGAGACCGCCTTCTAATCACGTTCCAAAGAGGGCCCTGCTAACTTCACGGCCTTGATGAATAAGCACAGCTGAGAGCCCTTATCATAAATGGATTCACACAACTGAAGAGGAGAGGCTGAGAGAGGCAGAGAAACATATCCTCGTGCAGAAAGGTACTGGCATGAAATGCCAAATGCCTTTAGCCGAAGCCTTCCTTAGGAAGCAAGTTCTATAAAAATTACTGAAAATAAACTCTTCAGGGCTCAATGTGAATCATCACTTTCCATTCCTATTATACTGTTGTTTACTCAAAAACTATTTTTAATGAATAAAGACTCAGAGTTTGCCAAGGTGTTTTCTACAAAACAATTCTCTCAAGACGTTCCAGATCTGTAATTAAATAAGTCTGGAAAACTGTGAATATTTCATTCACCTCTTCAATATGCATAATGTGCACTAATATATAAAGGGCTCTAAAAAGCCAAGCATTAAATTTGTTTAATATTGTTTAACTAAACATTTCCCAGACATATTTGCCCACATGCCTAACATCTAATTAAATGATTTGGGAAACGCTATCATATAACATAGGAAAATATTACTGTCAGTTTAAGAAATATTAGGACATATTTACTATATTATAGGCACTCTGCTAGGGACTAGAGGCCTAGTCTTTAAACAGAATATTCATTTATTTTTTTGTGACTTTTTTTGGACTTAGCATTCTGTCTTTTATGCAGCTCTGTCCTTAATACTTTTGTTTGCTGTTTTCCAATTTTGTCTGAACTTTTTTCTCCATAAATGCGAAAGCCTAACAAATGTAAAGTACTTATGTTGGTCGCTAGCTCAATTCTATACTTCAAATACAGTAAATATAAGTGATTCTTCGATGATAACAAGCTGTACTTGTTTTTTAAACAAAACAATGAAAATCCAACCATCTACAGCATTTCAGAGTCAGCTGACAAATCCGAAGAATACTGTCAGGCCATTAGTAAGGTCTTTTCAATTTACATTTCAAAATGTTCAGAAAGAAACGGTCTTGGGAGAAGTCGGTTAGCAGCTGGCTTTCTGCTAATTTCTGTACAGGGAAAACTGATCTGACTGCACAAAGGTGAAAGCGCAAGTCTCTCTTTCAAATTTAACACTGAATGACTTGGCATCCTCCATCTAATACTGAGAGGGTGTTCGCCACAAACCAGGATGCCAGTGACATGCAAATAAACTACACAAGACCTGTTGTTGTTATTCTCTAATGGATTGAAGGTAATCTATATTCTCATCTCATCTTCCTCCGAGTTCATTTTTTCTTATTCTCACTTTGTTTTACTCATGGTCTCACTCTATTTATGCTCTTCTTGAGCATAAAGACGTCATATATTTTCAAAGAGATGCCACTTGCGGTCAAACAAAAGATTAAATGAACTGGTCTTTGTGATAACAAAAACCATAATCTTGATATCCAAGCCAAGCGTATTATGCGACACAGATGTTATCAATCAATAAACCTTGAACAGCTGTGTATGCTTAATGCACTAAATTAATACAAACAGCTGTTGAGTGGCGAGACAAGGAGGTCAATAAACAAACAGGAGTAAGTTGGTGTTTGGAAGCCTGAGAAATATATATGAATAGGTGGGGAAGGTGGCTCTTGAAAGCCAAGAATAGGGGGTTAAATTTTATATGGAGAAAACTACAGTCGCATTTGAAGACTTCTGAGCAGATCAATGCTATGATTAAATTTATGCTTAAAGAGTTCAGGAATAAATGACCTGGATGGGTGAGAAGCTGTTAATCAAGAGTTTTAAGACACTGGGTTAAAGTGATTGACCTAAGTCAAGGTGATCAGCGTGTGGACCAAGTGTTGACATCGGGAGGGATGAAGGTGCCAACAATGATTTCAACAAGAGTCAGTGGAGCTTCAAAGGAAGCGAAGAAGAAGGTGGAACACATGAAATCTGAGACTGTGGTCCCCATATCTAGCTCCAATGATGTGATACTGACCAGGAAAGGGCTGGGAAGAGAAGCTTCTTTTAAAGAGGAAAGGATGGGTTATTTTGATGTGCTGGGTTCAAGTGTCCGGCATTTAAGTGAGATGACTGAACAGAAAACCTAAATTATGTCACAACAAAACAGGAAAGACAAGCCTTATTCATAAAAACATATTTCCTATTAGTCTTTCCTGGGAGTACATGGAAGATGGGATTTCAGAAATTTAGAGAATGAAGAAGAGAAAGATTACATGTCAACAATTTGACTAAAATTGCACACTAAGTCAGTGGCAGCTGTCTCAAAGAAAGGTTTATCTACTACACAGCACAATCTATCCAAAAGCAAATCTGTGCAAAGAATCACAAAATATTTTTAGGACTGATGAAATTTCACTTATATGGGTTTTTTAAAATGCTGCAGTGAGAAATAATGGGGAATTTAAATAGATCGGCCCAATATTTGCATAAGGATTCCAAGCCAATGTACATAATTTTCCGACTGTTAATGCTCAGCACTGGGCTCAGGCACTCTCCTTGCCAACCAGTAGACTTCAGTGCTGCCCCTGGCACACATCCCACCAGCAATCCGTCCCCAGCCCCAAACACTCCCAACTACTCTAGTCATGCCAGTTCAACCAGTGCCCCTTAAAACTTTACATAAACATTGACTTACACTGCAGTGTCTCTCTACTCTGCTTCTCACTAACTCTAAGTTATTTACATTACCCAAGCCTCAGTTTCTTTAGCTATAAACTGTAAAACAGCTGACAAAATACCTACCCGTCTTTATTGCAAACACAGGATGTAAGGTAGGCAAAACTCATAGAAGAGACTTTGCCCAATAAATATGCTTATTAGGATTATCTTAACCCATGAAATAAATGGAGTTTAAATATTTTTTTAATATATAAGCTTCAATAAAGTTATACTTGTGTTAAATTGTTGGTTATTTTAGGTCAGTGGTTTTAAAACTCATTTAACAATGAAAGCTTTCTCAAAGAAAATTTTATGCAGAATAGAAGAGAGCTGGAACATCTGCAATTTACAAAGGGAATGAAAGCCCAGATGTCATTTGCTCATTCAGCTTCCTTCACAGTCCCTGCCGCCTGTGACCCCAGCTTCCCAGGGAGGTTCCCATGGATGCAAGGAACACACTTTTTAAAAACTATCATTCTTTTGGATAATAATTGATGTAACATAAAATTATGGGGAGTAAGTCCCCACTGCCAAGAGGAACATGCTTATTTTAAAAAATGATCACTCTTTTCATTCTGAAACCTTAAGGAGCACTTGATGCTTTCAAAATAATGGCAAATTTCAAGATTTCTAGGAGCATGTACTTCTTGCAGGATGAAAACTGATGAATCTTTTAGAGGTGATAGGATTACGTCTCCATCCTCCCAACTCCCCGGCTCCCACATACACATCCACTTCTCCTTTCTAAGAAAGTCAAAAAAACCAAAAGCACTTTAGCAATCAAGGAGATTCTTTCTCTGCATGGCATCCCATGAGTTAGGGAATTAAACATTGGGAGCCCAGGTGGATTAGGGCCCCCCCAAAATATGCTTGATCACCAGAGTGCTGTTTCTTTTTTAAACAAATACTTTTAAGAGTCCAGACTCTCCAGTGTGCCACAGTCCCCACAAATCCCTATTATCCTAACAACTGCAGTATCTGCCTGTCCCCTGAAGGCATTTGAGCTTGTGACCCAGACAACAGGGCTTATAACATGGCTAGGCAACTTCCGTCACTCTGGATTCATAAGGAATTCCACTGCAAATGACATCACCAGATTGGGGGCTTTTTGCAGTATCTGACTATCTCTAAACCTGGTCATTTTGGTTAGGAAAGCGTTTTTTACCTGCCAGAAGACCTTTTGGCATTCATTTGGTAATTTAGTCAACATCTATTTATTGAGAAAATATATTGTACTAGAGGCTGGGGAAACTGCACTGAATAGGACAGACCCTGCCTCCAAGAGGCTCCCTTCAAATAGAGGATCAAGTGAACAAGTGTTAGCAATACAATGTAACAACATAGTTTTAGAAACACCTAGCAGAACTATACAGGGGAGGGGCTGACAGGAAAGGCTTCTTAGAGGCAATATGGTTTAGCAAAGGTCTCAACAATGTAGGTTCACTAGGATTGAGAGGGGAGAGACTGGGGAGGGCAGGATGCAGGTGGGTGTTCCAGGTAGCACATGCAAAGGCCCAGGAGAAAGAGGAGGTGGCATGTGCTTTGAGGGACTGTGGAACGCTACTGTTAGTGTCACACCTGGTGCTCCAAAACTTATGTGGACGGAAACTCCTAAAACAAGGGGTGCATTTCAAAAGACACCAATCTACCCATGACCACATGAAAGAGAGTCTTTTCATACAGTAAAGGGTGGACACAGGCAGGCAATGCTGAACATTCTGCCAAATATTAAACTTCTAATTCATTAATAATTTCTAATATAAATATTAGATTTCTTATCATGCAGAGTCACACCCCTTGACTGAAAAACTCTCAATTTAACAAACATCTCTTTATTCACATATTCTTTATAAAGAAAAGGCATAATTATATTCTTAGGTGAAAAACAGTGAGGTCTCAAAAGAGTATAATACAACCCTTGGATACATATATTTACAGGCATATAGACATAAAAATTCTGAAAGAGAAAACTGTAATATACTAATAGCAGATGAGGAATCGTGTTTTTTTGGGGGGGTGTATCTCTTTTTCTAATCTTTTTTACAAAAAAGAATAATTTCCTGTGTATTCTTAAAACCTCAGTTATATCTTCTCAATCCTCTCCTTGCTGAAAGCTCACCACCAGGGAATTCCACAGGGTCCAGGGCCGACCCACCAGGCTCCCTTGCTCTCTCCTTATGGTTCTTAACCACTGGCCCCAGAGACTCAGTCTCCTTTCCAATCCCCTCACCACCCACCTTATCCCTCCTGTTTCTTCTCCCACTAACTGCAGATCTGACTGCAAGTGAGATGAAGGACCAGAACCCCAAACCTTTGTGGTCCTAAAGAGTTTACTGCCAATCAGTGAGGGAGAAAGAACGAGGCAGATTTCAAGCATGACAAAGTAGAGGGAAGGAGTAAGTTCTCCATAAACGTATAAATTGTGTACAGTTGAGGCCCCTGGTTTATAGTTCTGGGCACACCCCTGAAATTAGGAGGCAGCCCTGGGTAGGAGCGTACGGCAGGCCCTGAACCCCGGATGGCTGTGGAGCTATTCCAAGGAGTCCAGGAATCAGAGGAGTTAAAAGGACCATTGTTAGAATAAATTAATCTTGCCAAATATAAACCACAAATTTTCAAGCATATGGAGATGGTGTTAATAATCAAATTCATAATGTCTAACACTTCCTTTCTCATTATTTCTCAATCAAAAGACACGAAAACTACTACTCTCAAGTAAGTTTCTACATAATTCTTTGAAGGTAGAGTCTCTCCCTGCTCAAAGAGGCAGAGAACTCTAGCGTAGAGGAATGAGCACCAGTTTCAATGGACGGAACAGAGTTTACACAGCAGCTTCATCATTTAACTGAGTAAATCTGAGCATGTTTCTTAAACTCTCTGAGCCTCAGTACATCCAAAAGTAAGGATAATAGTAATTCCATGAACCTTCCCATTAGGGAAAACTTAGTGAATCTGGTCTTCCAGTTGACCATCTGCTCCCACTCAGTCCCCACCTAAAGCCCACCAAGGCCAAATAGCAAATGTTAGGAGGCACTGCACCCCTCTGCCGACCTCTTAATGGTTTGGATGAAACGACAGTTAAATATAATTCAAGATAATCATGTACCATCTCTCCATAAGATGCCCAGTTGTTTTAATGGTAAAGTCAGTCTAGTTTACCTGAAATGACACTATTAACTGGATAATTTAAGTTGATAAACACATTAAATCAAAACAGAGCAAGATTATTTTCATTTCGAATGCCCAACTGACATGTCTCAATGAGAAATACATAAGAAATATCAGCTTCTAACATAGTTAATGAAAACATATTTTTATTTTCAGGAAAAAACATCCTCTGTACCATTATCTACAAACCCATAAAGGGGTTATCATTAAAGGGATTATGATTACTATACTAAAATGATCCTTCATATATTGTCTGGTACAATAAGCTTTTGAGAAGACAAAGCAAACATGTCAACATTCGTACTAGCTGCTCCACATTAGATGTACAAGTCCCAAGTATTTAAATCAGAGACAAAAGAAAATACTATCCCTAAGTAGAGTAACATAGAAAACGAAACATGTCTTACTTTAAGAGCAACCATGGTACTTGTTCCTACAGTGAAAACTGATGTTATCTTGGTTAGTTAATTATTCATCCCAAGCCACTGGCCTTGCTCCTGGAGGCATTCAAATCTTCTCCACCTCTTGCTATGTTAATACTATTTCACTAATTTGATGATAAAGAATCTTAGCGAAGTATCTAACAGATCTTAGAGATTAAGTATACCGTTCACTCCCTCATTGCACAGAAAGGTAAACTGAGGCCAGAAGAATTCAAGTACCTTATTGAAAATAATAAAGCTACTTAGTTGAAAAGCCTACCCAGGGCTTTCCCAGTCCACACCTCTCACTGGATGAACAGCAACCACTGTGAAACAGACAACTCATGTAGATTTCTACCTGATTGTATGGGGAATATTTTCAACGGGCCTCACAGCATATTTTAACTGTTAAAATAATCCAAGAGGATGTTAGTCACACACCAGCGCCCTCTGCATAGTAAGTACAGGAGCAGTATGAATTTAGTTGAATCTCCTCTAATTTAATTATTCATTTTATTCATAATTACAAAGATGATGGTACTACAGTAAGTGAAGATAGTGTAATTTTATTCTCCCCCACTAAGTACATATTATATGTTATATTTTGAACCAGTAAATCAAATCAATATACTAATCCCAAGGCTTAGGCATTCCGTACTTATGGGAAACCTCACAACTGTTTCAATTAAACCTTTTTAGAGAGGTAGATGACAACACGGATCGTAAGCATTTTAAAGGTTCACATTAATTCCAAGCTTTTTAAAAATGTATTAGAGACAAAAGCTTCTTTTGCAATTTATATGTTCATAAACGTTTCCATTAGCTAAGAGATATTTTGGAACGTGATCAAATGATATTGACTGTCAAGTCCTAACAGCAAGGCTAAATCTCTGACAGTTCTCATATGTGGCCACTGCTCTTTTAAACCACTGCGTCTCCAAAGGGCTAAAGGGAGAAAATTCTAACTTAACAAGTGAAGACAACAACGCATATTTTAAAGGCTACTTTTCATATTAATTCTACCTCCCAAATACAAAATTGGATTTGGGCTACTTTCATGCCGTTAACAATTTAATATTAATATATCCATCTCTCATTCTTCCTCCTCAAGAAAGAAATTATACATTCCCACTACATAAAACTTCCAAATTCTTTCCTACAACTAAATGTGAAAACCAAAATCTCGCTCCTTAAAAAAAAAAAAAGAAAGCCTGGAGAACTGGCAGACTGCTTGTTTATGTCAACCTTCAGAAAACATGCAGCCCCAATTCACCAGGAAAATCATCACATGTGATCAAACTGTTTTGTGACATCTTACGTGTTTTATGCATTTCACTTCATACCCAGTATTCCGGTTTCCCACTCGCTTTACTCTGTCAATCCCCAAATGCCTCCAGAGCAAGCTGCTACTGTAGAACAGCTTTAACAGGAGGAGTATAAGAGTTCTGCTCATTGCCTGTGGTGTGATCTTAGAAACACTTGAATCAAACATATTTATTTCTCCTTTGCTATTTAAAACCGAGGGACTTCAGGTTTGGGATGCGGCTAAAGGAAAGCAACAAGGAAAAAAAAAAAAAACCCGAACACGGAACACGCTAAGAACAAAGGAAACACAAGCCTGTGAACAGGAAATGAAGCAACTCTAGACACATAAATACCTTCTGGGGCCGCCAAGGTAGGTGAAAGTAAAGGTGGAGTCTGAGTATCTGAAATCTGAAACGGAAAGTCCTGTTAAAAGCTACCCCTTGAGTGGATTTTTAACCCTGGTCAAGACTTGGGCCCCCTACTTGGTGGAGCCAAGGGGATGCCCGGCGGGGCGGGAGGCGAGGACTGGAGAGCCGAGAGGTCCTCCCTCGGCGCCCCACAGGAGGGGATGCTGCGCACCCCGGGCCAGGTGCCGCTGGAGGCCGCCCCCCGCAACAAGTGCCGGGTGCCATGGCAACGGTGGGAATTTCCCTGTCGGGGCGGCAGGAAGCGGCCCCCGCCGAGCTCGCGGCCACGAAAGCAAAATCCGATCCCTCGCCCGGGGGAGCAAAATGGACGAAAGGCGACCCCCATGCAGGAGCGCTGGGCGCCTCGGGAACCCCGGGAATCCCTTCTCTTTCCGGGGCAACGCACTGCCGGTCGGAGGGAACTGGAGGGAGCTGAAGGGGCCGGAGATCGGCCGAGCGCTGCCCCCGGGGGCCTCGGCGCCGGGCGCAGCCGCCGAGCGCAACGCAGCGCAGCGGGCTCCATTCCCGGCCGCCGCCGCCGCTCAGCCCATTGCGCAAACCCGGCGGGTCCAACCCGCCCCTCTCGGCCGCTGCTGCTGAAACCCAGGAGGCGGGCTTGGACGCGCCGGGCATTCCCAAGGGGCTAAAGACACAGCGCAGGGCCCCTCCGCCAAGACCCCCGCTCGGGCCACCCGGGTTCTGCCCCAAAGCTGGTGGCTGCTCCAGACTTGGGGGAGGGGAGAAGGGGAGAGGCTGGCGCCCCCTCCCCCTTTTGGCTCCGGCTCTCGCTGCAGCCGCGGTTGCCAAATGAACCCCGGAATGGGGACGTGCATGCCACCCCCCCACCCCCAGCCACACACGTCGCGGTCTGAAAACTGGGAAGGGGTACGGCGGGCGGGCCGAGGAAGCGGGCGCCGGGTCCGCGGCTCCGGAAAGGCGAGAACTCACCTGCAAACAGGCAGTCCTTCTCTGCTCTGGACTTCTGGATCACGACGTCGATATCCTTCTGAATTCGCTCTTGCCTTGAACACATCCCCATTAAATAAATCCCTGGAAAAGAAGCAGCCGCGATTTCCACCCCACCCCACCCCCCTCGCACGCTTCCAGCTTTCGTAAATATTTAGTTAAAAATGAAACCTCTGGCCGAGGCAGGGGCTGAAGACGAAGTGATTTCGGAAGTGATCCTGGGTGAGAGAGGAGGAGGCGGTGGAGGAGGAGGAGGGGGAGGTCGGCTGTGCATTCCCAGATGTGACCGCCCAGCTGCTGCTCGCCGCTGCTGGATTCCAATTTCCTCCCCTCCTGACAATGGATGGTGATGACACCGAGTCTCACTTTCTCCCTCCCCCGCCCGGACCAACGGCCGTGCGGAGCCGAGGGTGCTGGAGACGGCTGGAGAGCGATCACCGGCGGGGCGGCGGGCGCCGGCGAGGGGCGAGCCCCGCTCCGCCCCCCGCGCGCACACCCCTCGCGGCCCGCACGTCGGCCTTCCACACCCGCGCACACTCGCGCCCGCGGGCGGCGGCGGCTGTGCCGAGGCTGCAGCAGCGCCGCGCGCCGCAGACCCTCCCGCGCCCGCCGCGCCAGCCGCCCGGTCACCCGGCCCCGGCCGCCGGGAATCTCCTAGTATCCGCCATCCCCGCGCAGGCTGGATGTCCCCGCCCGACCGCCACTCGCGCCGGGGCTGAGTGGGAATGTAGGTGGTGAAGACTCCCTGGGGCTCCCAGGCTGCCCCACCACCCCCACCACCACTTTTATGAATCCGACTCCACTTCAGAAGGAATTATGAGTCATATGGAAGACCCAAACCGGAGTGGCTGGGAGGGGGAGAGGGGAAAAGAAAAATCTTTAGAAATTGAAAATAAATAAATAAAACGAACAAATCTTTCCTTGTTGCCACATCAGGCAAGATGGAAAAAGCCTTGAAATTCTCCAGACGTGCATCCTCCCGTGCCCTCACTGCCAGAGTCTTTTCTCCCAGATGGAAGTAGTTCAGCCCCTTCGGGGCGCCCTTTAGGAAATGCAGTCCCTTTTGAGGGACTTCCACTTCCAAAGACTCACCAGTTCTTCCCTCAGAGATATTTCCGTCCAGAAAAAATTGGCAGAATCAGCTGGCACGTGCCGAGGTCTCCCTAAAAGATGGATATTTGTTTGGCTTGTTTTAAAAAGCCACCCCTTTGCCGGACAGTCAAGGAAAAGCTCCTACAATTCTGTTGTCTTGTTGGGAAAGGAGATATTGCTCTGAGCCACACTTTCTGTTCTGCTTAAGGACACCTTTGGCTGATGTTGGTGCCCAGACTCTATATTGCCCTATGCCTAGGTCAGGCCTTCAATGGCACTTTTCTTGTTGATCTTTTCTCCAATGAGAAGGCTCCCCTGAGCAGGCCATGTCTCATCTGCTTCTGCATTCCCAGTGCCTGGTGCAGTGCCTGGAATATAGGAGGCCAAAATGTGGGCTGAATGCATAAGTGGTCGTGCCTTGCAGCCTCTTTTCTTTATAGGTACCCCAGTTTCAGACAGCTGCTTTATCAGCATAAGTACCCAAGAATTGTCAGACTGGCTCAGACCCTTAATCAATCCAGTTCTGGTTCTGAAAGTGGTAACGTGTAGGAGAATTAGGAAGGATCACCATCTCTGATGGATTAAAATTCTAGAGAGACAAAAGCAATGAGAGATCAAATGCTCCAACTCCTTCATCTTGCAGAAAAGAAAATATGAAATGATTTGTTGTACAGCCTGGAACACACCACATTCGTTGTGAATCATAAGAGGGAACGTCCCCCTGCATCACCTGGACCACTGCAGTTTTTGATGTAGTAAAGCCACAGTCACGATACAGTGCATGTGCTGCTCACACCTCTCCTGAAACGCTTCCTGACTAGGGCAGGGCAGGTTCAAGGCCCTCCTGGGTACCCTGCTTTGTGTAGGACCCTTATCACTTTCTTCTCTTCCACATAGCCCTGAGTATCACACCTACTTCCTTCTTCCATTCTGTGCCCTGACTTCTCCAAAAAGCTCAAAATCTTTCAAGTCACAAAAATTCGTTTTAGAGTTGTGTATCCACTGAGTTTGCATTCTCAAAGAAAAACCCTTACTACAAAGAAATTTGAAATCGTTTTAAAGCTACCAAGTGTTTTTGTCTGGATCACCTCTTGGTCTACTACTTATTCCATAAAATAGGCCTTCTTGTGATTTGTCCTATATTTGTTATTTTTGGTCATGCTTCGCAGGCTGCCCTGTCTTTATTAAACAAAGCTAACCTCACTCTATTCATGCCCTTAAGGTGTGATATATTTAAATATTTTTAAATTTTAAGGGAGAAGACAAAAATAAAAACTACCCTTTCTATCTTCAATGCATTTCTGCAGGATAAGTTTCTCTAATAAAAAGTATACCAAGGCATCAGTGTTCCATGCTACATCTTTATGTCCCGATTCTTTCTAACTGTGCTCATAGCCGGTATCCTATTTACTCTGTCTCACTTCAGACTCTTATTTAAACATTTAGATTATTTGCGCTCTTATTAAAAACTCTATGCACCTGTGAGATGAAGGGGTCATATGTCTACCTTAAACACTCGTGTGCACCACACACAGTCACACTCACATGCATTCAGGATCATAGTACATAGAAGGCCCTCAAGCAGTTTGTTAAATCAATAGAAATCATCGTTCACCATGAGAAACAACTCTGAGGTATGTCATAGTAAATTGAAGATAATAATCTATATGTCGGATGATTAAGTCTAGTCAATTTAAAAGTCCCACCAGTTTAGAAAAACGATCCCAAGCCAACAGGTAGAATTTATTAGAGGAAAAATGTAAATTCCTCGCCTATGCTGAAAGACCCAACTGTAGAAGTGTAAGGTAATAGAAATGTGACATGAAATTCAACAGTGTGATGTAGGTATTAACTCACACTTATCCAGAACTTATTAGAGCAGCCTGATACTACTCTAAATGCTTTACATATATTAATTATTTAGTTCTCACAATAACTCTATATAGTAGCTGTTATTAGTCTTCACGTTTTACAAAAGAGGAAACTGAGGCACAGTGGGGATAATTAATTTGTCTAAGGTGGGACATAGACTGCAATGAACTTTTTCCTCTTTCCAAAACTTTGAGCAGTTGAACTGAACTTTAAGGAAAATAAATATTCAAATATCTCACTGGGGAGTAAACTGGCCCCCCCAACAGCAGCAGGCCGGGAGTGAAGCCAACAAGGGGCCCTGTAACGGATTCTGAGAGGGGCCTGGAGCCTGTGGGCTCTCAAAATAGCCTCTTTTAGTGGCAGTTATGTTTCCCTTTCTTACATTGAACTTCCTTTCCCAAATGAATCCCAGCCCTTGGTAAATCTTCAGAAAACTAGAAGCCTGAACCTCTGCCTTATTCCGTGGGGATTAAGAAAAGAGGATGGGAGGCAGGATCAGCAAAGAGGAGAACAGCCCCCTTTCCCAAATGCGTGATGATGGTGTATCAGCCGCAAATGCCCAGGGGAAAGCCCAGCAGCCTTGGTCGGCAGTGGACACAGCACTGTAATAGTTGGCCTTGGTGGTAGAATCAGAGTGAAAGAGAGAGAGAGAGAGGGTCCAAGGAGTCGCTATGGGAAGAAATCACTGAGGGGCTTTATGCCAGAGTGAGGAAGTACGATTTTATTTGAGAGAAATGGGAAGCCGCTGGAAGGAAGGCGATCTCAAAATTCTTTTCAGTTATTAGATTTATCTGACTTCTTGCAAGGGTTCTGTAATGGAAAGAAGTCCATAAAATTCAAAATGCCAGGTAGGCCTAATTGGCCTCTTGTAAATAGAGTGGACTGGGGCAATTCTTTCTTTATAAAACTGCCAGTAGTTTTGCTTTGGGAGAAACTAACTCTGCTCTCCTGACCTCATCTGAGGGGGCTAGCAATCAAAGTATGACCAAACCAAAGCCAACTTTGAATAAACTTGACAACATGCAGGAGAATTTTAGGTGGTTTGATGTGAGATTTGTCCCAGTTTGATCTTTTCCGTACCCCCTAAGCCAAAGTCAAATAGGGTAGCACAGGTCTCATGTTGAGGTTTTATGTCCCTTTCTAGCAACCTTAATGAATTTAACTGTCACCAGAGTTATAGCGTGAAACCTGAACTCCTCTTTCTAGTTCCAAGGTTCTCTTTAATTTAGTCCATTTATGTCTCATTAAACTTTAATTCCCATTTCTATCATAGACGCATACTCGGTCTCGTTAGATCAGATGCTGCACCATCCCACACAATCTCATTCTTCTCGGCTTGCTCTCACTCGTATTAATTCTACTTTGTTTTAAACATCTCTTCTTTTGTTTATTCTTAAAAGTGCATAAATACGGCATGAATATATTCTCAGTGCAAGCTATTTAAGACATACATTAGTATGGAGAGTAAAATGTGAAAATTCCCACCCATCCTAACCCCAAATTCCACTCCTCACGCTGAAGGTAACTAGTATCAAGAGCTATGAGGGACTCCTTCCATTCTTGTGTTCAGATGTCCACACGCAAATGCACATTCATTCATAGATTTATACATATACATTTTAACTTAAAAGGAATCACATGATACATGTCGTTTTACAACTTGATTTTTCCACTGTCTTGGAGAATTGTCTATGTGAATGCAAAGAGATCTAGCTCATTCCTTTTAGCCACTGCAGAGAATTTTACTGAATGGCTCCGCCATGATATTGTTTTAACCATGCCTCTGCAGCCATGATGGGTTTTTCAAAATGTTTTTTGATGAAAACTATTTGCAATAAATGCACATTTTAAGCAGTTTCTCTGGGATAGATTGCTAGAAGTGGAGTGACTGGATCACAAGGAACTGGCAATTTAAAAATTTGATAGGTGCAAGTAAATTGCTCGCAAAATTGCCTCATCACTTTATACTCCACCAGCTCTTTTCGAGAGTACCTAATTCTCTGCAACATTCCCAACAAGTGATACTATCATTCTACAAGTTTTTTTTCTAATTGGTTGGATGAAAACTATTCATCTTGTTTTTACTGGTATTTCCCTGATTATTAGTGAGGCTGGGCATTTTTTCAAGTGTTTATTGGCAATTTGTTTAGTCTCTTGAGTACACAAGAATAATTGAGTGTGATTGCCTGTCATATCCTTTCTCTATTTTCTGTTGGGTTGCTAGCTTTTTATTATTTATTTATAGGCAAGATCTTTATATATTCTGGATAGCAAACCCTTTTCTATTATATATACTCTTTAGTCAGGCAGAAGTTCTAATTTTTTATTTATTGAAAATAATAAAAATTTAAAATTTAAAGCTCTCTCCGTCAGACTAAATACTACCTTCTTCAAAAGGTCTCCTGATTTCTCCAACTCACTAATATTCCCTCTTCCCTAAACTCCTCATTTCTAGACTGTAATTTCCTTGAAGGCAGGAACTGGTCTTACTCATCTTAGTAACTACCACAGAGCTTACAAGAGAGACTATTTTAACATCATGCACAGTATTTAAATGGATAATTATTGGACTGACTTCATCTTAATTATTGTCTTTTATTGCCATTTTAAATTCCTTGAAATTCAGGTTGCCCCTGTCACCTCTTCTTTGTTCCCACTGCCCCTAAGTAGCTCTTGGCCTAGTGTTGTGTCTGTTGGAGGTATTCAGTACATACGCATTGATCAATTTCATTTTGTTATGACTTTCGACATTTCATGCTTTCTTCATGACAGAGAAACGTTTCTCCAAGAATGTTTCGTGGGACATTTATTTTATATTATATAATGAGATTTCCCCCAAAATGTTTACAGATTCAAGTAAATTTGGGGGAAATTGGATTAAATAAGGCTAAGTTGGTTTATCTCTACTTAATTTGCGCCTATAACATGCCAAACAAAGACGGATATTTGGCGTTTCCAAAAAGTTTTAGATGACTTAACACTTGGGATTTTTTGTTTGTTGGTTAGTTTTTTGTCAGTGAACTGTGTTCCATGTAATTTCAATAATATATACATTTTTTTTTAATTCAGATCAAAACTTCTATTATATGTTCTTTCCCTTCTTTGGATATCAGTTGTGAAATGATTTTCACACTCATCCCAAGAAAGGCTTGTGATGACTGGGCTTTGGGGTAAAACAGTTAGCATCAAATGCTGCTGACTCTCTAACTTAGTAGAGATCTAAACAAGCAAAGTACACAATCACAATTTGCTATTATGTAAAATCTCAGTTTTCTTATCCGAAAAATGGGGAGAGCAATGGCCCTATCCCTCAGCGGTTGAAGAAGAGGGTTAAATGAGATAAACACATGCCAAGAGAAACACAAAAGCTGCTTAGTGAAAATTAGTTATTATTAAGGAGCCACTTTTTCAAAATTCTCTCCCTCACCCCTATATACAATGGACTGATTCCTCCTTGGTTTCCCCAACTTCTCCTGTAGTTTTCTTTCACGTTGCTTGGATGCATTTGTTAAAAGTGAATTGGAAATCCATGCATTCGGACTTCCTCTTATTCACATTTGTAAGCCCCCTATGCTTGGTGCCTTCTGGGAATCCATACAGATTTGAGGTAAAGGAGGGAGCTGAAGGAATCGTGGAACAAGTGCCTCCCTGGAGGCACATTTCTTATAATCCACTTTTGCCTCTTTGAGCTCACATCCAGGGTCACTATATTTATCTGGAAACATTTGGTTGTATGACAGAACTCTAAGTCAAACCAGTAAAGACAAGATTCGATTTGTTGGCTTGAATAACTGGGAAGGATTCTTGGTTGGCTCAGCAGACCAAAGCAAGAGCTGGAGGAACTAGGGGTTCAGACCATTGAACTGGGGACTCAACTCAACCAGAATTTTCTCTCTCTTCCCATTTCCATTTCTGTTTGGCATTTTCTTACGTTCGGATAACAGGGAAAATCACCCTCTGTTAATCCCAAACCTATAGCATTCCAGCTTAGTAAACTCAATGGGAGGATAGCTTCTTTTCCCCAGGAAATATATACCAATCCCATGATAAAAATAGTATCATTAGCTTCCCACGCTAGCTCAAGAGTCTATCTTTTGGACAACCACTGCTGCCGAGTGGATAAAGTACTATGATTTGTTAGGCCCAGGTCAAATACCCATTCCATGTTCAGGGGCAGCCCATGGGAAAGGGTGAAGGCAATATTTCTTGTTGGTCTCTTCCTATTCTAATAAATCATTTACTGCACTAGTTCACTGCATCTCTCTAGGCTGGATCTTGGGTGTTCACTTGTCTTTTGGGGGGCAAATTGTATCAAGAAATGGATTATTTGATTCCTCACAGTTTGGATTTCTTCTGATTTTCTTCTCACAGTGTGATAATTACAGTTGCAGATCATGTTCCGTCTGGGTGCCCCTCCTCTGTGGTTAGCCCAGTAGTAGCACTTACCACACTCGCTGTTTGCCTTCCTTCCTTAAGACACTGAGCAGCTGTGCTCAGAGCCTGAGTAATTTGTTCGGTTCAAAAGTATTTCTCTTATAAATAAGCTAATGTGTGAAACACAGAAAATAATAAATGCGTGTTAAATGAAAGAAAGTGAGTACCCTTCCACAGTGCAAAATAGGAACACAGATGTGGGATATGTAACTCAGATTGAGCTGGGGATGTCGATTTGCGGGTATCAGTGATGCTGAGTATTGAAGGTGAGTAGGTGTGAAGAAAATGAAGAAGGACATTCCGGGCAGTGGGAAGGCCTGGAGGCAGTGGTGTGTCTGAGCTGGCTCGCATACACTTGCAAGACCAACTGTACACATCTCTTCCCCACTCCGCATTCAGTGATTTCACATTGGCAGCTTGAAATCAGCTATAGCGGGAGTATTTACACCACAGAAATCAGAATCACTACAAAGCAGGGCTTCACTCCTTTTCCCAGAGAGCTGATTGTTAAACATTTACCATGCCACTGCATGAAAGAATGAGGGGGACAGGAATAGTTCTATCGATGAGGCTAGAAAAGTACGCAGAAATCAAATCGTGAAGGAACTCGTGTGTTAAGTACAGACATTCAAATTTCTTAACCACTGAAAGATTTTGAAAGGGAAAGCACATGACAGGACTTGCTCAATATGTGCTGGCTGGAATTCTCCAACAATAGTTTTTCATGGCAAACTTGGCAGAAGGTGGCACTCTATATTAAATGCTTGCAGTTCTAGGGGAGTTACTGCCTGTCCCAGCAAATCAATCTTAGTCTACAGCTTAGCCTGGAATGTGCCAGACCCAACCTAAGCTTGATTCCATCAGGACCATGTGTGACCTCAATAGCAGCACCACTTTAAATCAGTGCCAGTAGCTCATATATCCCATATAATACAAATCTATTTCCTCCTGCCACCTGGCACACCAGCCTCCTGAACTGTTGACACTAGCAAGCTTCCAACAAAATGGTTGCCAACTCTAGCCATATTTTGTCTTTTCTGTCTAGGTTATTTTAGGTGTGCTCCTGTCTAATGGTGGAAGTATGAACTGAATGGATTTTCACATTGCTTCCAACATAGAGAAGAGTAGAAAGAAAGAAAGGAGGAAGGAAGGAATTTTAATGCTTTTGAACAGGAAGTTAACCTACCTGGGTTAGGGAACAGCATTCTTTCCAGGGTTGCTGAGATGGAAACTTATGATATAGTGAAAGCAGACGGAGCACATGCAAGTTGGGTGGAAGGAGGAACCACATGGGAGCACCTTGTTGTTTTTCATTTGGGGTTTTGCTTTTATGAAACCATGAGATGTTATCTCTGGACAGTTTTTGCAAATTTCTTACTTGACATCACAGCAGTCAAAGAGCCTTCTTCCTTTTCCCCTAGTTTCTGATCCCTAAGAGCAGTCCACAGAGTTTTAGTTCCCTGAAATCTGACCCTCTGTTCTTTTGGAGTCTTTTGGCCTTTCTACTGCCCTGTGTAAGGAATACTTTATATTTAAAATGATTGTTCTACCTGGTTAAACTTTTATAGTTTACAAAGAAAATTTATAATAGAACCAAGAATTAGAATTAATATTGCTGTCACTAGTTACTGTTACGGAAAAGTGGTTATGGAACAGCCTAGTGAGAATAAATTCATTAAAAATGTACTTTTCTTCTCCCATTTTATGATGGTGAGTCATCCATGAAAAAGTTGTCTTAGGGCAAATTTTCGTAAATCAAAATGTAAGTACCATTGACGTTAACAGTACACAATTACTTCAAGAATTAACAAAGCAAATTTATGATACTCAATGTTTATATTGAAATTTAATGGAATAGATTCTATTATTACTCAAAAGATCCTCCCAATCTGCATGGGAAAAATCCACTTCTTATTGTTGTTAGATATGTGGCTCTCTTTGTCTTCCTGCCGAGAGGAGTGTACCTTGCTGCCCTTGCCTTTAGGCTTGTCCATTGACTAGTTTGGGCCAATAGGTTGTTTGCAGTAATGAAATAAGCAGAAGCTTGAAATGTGCAAGTGTGGTTGGACTTACTTTCTTGTATTTCTGCCATCACCATGAGAAGAACATAACCTAGGTAACTGCTAGAAGGATGAGACACACGTAGGGCAGACTTGGATTCAACTTGCCACTTGGAGCCAAGCTCAGTCAACCACAGGCTTCATCAGGCACAGACACATGAATGAGAATAAATGATTTTTGTTTTAAGCCACAGAGTTTGGAGTGAATTTGTTACTCAGCATTACTGTGGGAATTGTTGACTGATACAAACACTAAAAACAAAGTAAATCAATAAAAATGATACAAACAGTCTACAAGACCATTGCTGGTACAGTCTAAAAAATGGTAGTTTCTTGAAGAGAAAACCTAATATAGCAATCACCAGCTTTAAACCTACAAAGATGCCTTCATGCCTTCATGGTGGCTCCCATTTTGTCATGCTCAGCCCATGCCTTCTAAATTGAAGCGAGTCTGAAATCAAATTTTTGTAAAGTCAAATTCTTTAATCTGAATGGTTATGTCCCATAGTGTGCCTGGAAATCATACCAAAATGTTAAGAGTATTTATCTCTGAATAGTGGTATTTTGAATGTTTTAATTTCGTTTCCTTTATTTAAAAATTTTCAATAATAATGTGGATTATTGGGATAATTTTAAGAACTTTTTAGTTTACTTTAAAAAGAATAAATTTAGCCTGATTATCAATTATAGATTTTGAAATGATCACTTGTTTCCTGGTGGGAATTTCAGAACTAATAACAACAAAAGACTGGGGCTGGCCCCGTGGCCATGTGGTTAAGTTCGAGTGCTCTGCTGTGGCAGCCCAGGGTTTCGCCGGTTCGAATCCTGGGTGCTGACATTGTACCGCTCGTCAGGCCACATTGAGGCGGCGTCCCACATGGCACAACTAGAAGGACCTGCAACTAGGATATACAACTATGTACTGGGGGGATTTGGGGAGATAAAGCAGAAAGAAAAGAAAAAAGATTGGCAACACTTGTTAGCTCAGGTGCCAATCTTTAAAGAAAAAAAAGATGGAAAGCTAACATTGCTACACTCCACAAGTGAAGTATTTATTTAATTTTTGCTCTATTTTTCTCAACTCTAAAAGAAAAGATTCCTTTTTATTTATTTATTTATTTATTTTTTTTGAGGAAGATTAGCCCTGAGCTAACTGCTGCTAATCCTCCTCTTTTTGCTGAGGAGGACTGGCCCTGAGCTAACATCCATGCCCATCTTCCTCTACTTTATACATGGGACACCTACCACAGCATGGCTTTTGCCAAGCGGTGCCATGTCTGCACTGGGGATCCAAACCTGTGAACCCCAGGCCACTGCAGCGGAACATGCCCACTTAACCGCTGCGCCACAGGGCTGGCCACAAAAGGATTCCTTTTTAAAATGAACTTCTTCAGTAAAACCCAGCTTCTAGAGGTGCATTTAGATATTGCTTATCTGAGGTCTGTGGAAGGCTCTGTAATCGGGGTATGTCTTACCAGGGCTCAGGAGCAGGGACTTCCCCTTCCATATGAAACCTTCCTCATACCCTTTCATCCAGTAGCATTTTAGGAGTGTCATTATCCACCTGGATGGGCACTGATCAGACTCACTTGTGATGGTCAGGCACAATGCCAGCGAGGGGCAATCTGCACATGTCACAGAGGGGAGATTCAGCCAGCATGCCCCGCTGTGGTTAGGCAACACAGTCTGCTTAAGCAAGTGAAGGCTGAGTCAGCTCAGCCACATGCAGCTCCCTCGGCCCCCAGCTATACCTCTGGTGGGAAGTCTTTGTTGCAACATTCCTCCTTCCTATCAGGGTGAATCTTTGGGAGTGGCTTTCTTTTTCTAGGTCCTACACTTCTTTCCAGTTTCATTATCTTCCCTTCTCTCTTTTCCAATTTGAACCCAAAGTATTTTGGATTTTGTTTTGTTTTTATTTTTGTTTTAATGAGAAGGTAGGGGAAGTTTTGCTCTTCCTCTACGTACCTTGTGAAGTCTAGAATCCTCTCTATTTCTCTAAGTCTTAAAACTTGAGAAACCAAAGCTAGAAAAACGTTTTTCTCTGCTTTATCTTTTCACATCCCTCCCCAGAGGCAATGAGCACTCAATGATCTAAAAAGTACTTGAAACGGGTGGGTGGGAAACAGAGAGCAAAAAAGTAAAATAAATTAATGGTGCTCTAGATAAAAAGGTAGATTATCAGGTAGAGATATATGTTTAATAAGTTAATGGGCATATTATCTTTTCATAGTTATTACTTTTGCTCTTAAAAGACAGCATTTAGCTTTCTTCTAGAAAGGTCTAACCTTCCATCCACTATTTCCTCAGCTGGAAAGGGCCACAGGACTGCTGGAATTAACTATTTTGGAAAATGTGCAGCCAAGTTCCGTCAAGCCTCTCATCCTTGCCTTTTGCTACAGCCTTCACTGATCAAAGCATCCACCCTCTTGTGTACTATCATTTCTTCATGACTCTCTGGTTTTCTTCCCACATCCTTCCTCTCACACTTCTCACATCTCTGTCATGAAGAAACCATGAAATGTCGAAGGTCATAACAAAATGAAATTGATCAATGTGTATGGTTTCCCAGTGGCCTCTCTGTCCCCTTTCTATGATAAAGAATTGCCCTGTTTCAGTTTCTTCACTGGCATTCCCTTCTTCTTCCTTGTCTTAACCAAAATCAAGCTTTCCTGGAAAGACATCACAAGTCTTTCTGCAGCATCTAAGATTTCCCCACTCCCCAAGCCCAGATCCTTTTCTTTTCCCTGTTGCTTTCAGATCCACATTGCTTAACATGCATCTAGAAAAGTCCAATTTCTTTGACTCGTTCTCTCTTTTCATATAATGTAACTTTTACTTTTATTTAATAAATTATTTCAATTGGGTCAGACACTGAGGAAAAGAGTATGTTATGTTACCCATTATCCAACCAGGAATTCTTAGCAGACAGACTTTAGTACAAGACATATCTATGCTCAAGCTTTTCTCACGTACTTCCTCATACTTCACACATGTCTCTTTCTCGGCATGAATTTTTAAGAAACAATTGTTTTTTTCCCTGCATATTGTTTGCCTTTCATGGGCTACCTCATATACTATCTGAAAGCATGATCAAAATAGTTACATTTATGAATACTTTTATTTTGGCTTCTTCGTTTGCTGAAGAAGGAGTTAATAGTAACTTTTAAGTGTTCCAAAATTGCCAAGGAAAATATTCACCTAGTTGAATTTATCTAGAGTTCTCTATCTAAGCATAAACTATTTTATGAAGAAATGTGCCAACCAAATAACAGCCGTGCAGTCAATACAGCTAACCAAGTTGACTTAGCACAATTTTATATAGTTGGTGTGACTATAATGGGTTTTGAAAGAGATGGTCTCTGGAATTAAATAACTGAAAGAGAAGCACTGTGTCATGCAAATATGCATAAGCAGGGGATAGAGACCAAGAACAGAACTGAAAGAGAGGTTCCTACATTTGGGGTAGTAAAGTTACAGCAATTTCTCTGGAGCAGAAGCAGAGGTCCTTCCACATCAAGCACAAAGCTCCATGTGTGAAATGACCTAAGCTTTGAAGAGCTTTTAACCAACTCTCAATAAGCTCATCAGATGTCCATTTACTGCATCTCAACAATCAGATTTATAGTGACATCTATGAATTACATCTTTCTGTGTATATCTGGTAATATCTTTAATCCCTGCCCATTCAATGATGGTTTATTTGGTTGCAGAATTCTAGGTTGATGGTTATGTTCCCTCATAACTTGGAAGATATTATTCCTCTATTGCTTGCTCTTATTACAGATGAAGAGAATTTTGCAATAATGTAGTTGTCCCTCATGGCAGGTAATCTGCCTTTCCTTTCTGGTGGACTCCAAAATATTCTGTTTGACTTTAGTGTCTTGCAATTTCACTGTAGCGTATCTAGGTCTGTATTTATTCTTATTGAGTTTACTGAGAGTTTAGAGTGCGTCCTCCGTTTGAAAGGCCTAGGTGTGAAAATGGTACTCCAAAATGTCTTTCTTTTTTTTTTTAACTTAAAAAAATTTTTTCATTTGGAAATAATTTCAAACTTACCTGTAAGTTTGAAAAATGGAAAAAACAATAGCACAAATAATACACACACACTCTTTGCCCTGATTGTTATCGTTATTATTTTACCAAATTTGTGTTATCACTTGTTCTCTTTTTCTCTTAATGTGTATTTCAATTTTTAGTTTTTAGACTCAGGTTTTATAGCAACCTGCAACATGAGGTTTGGCTTTGTGCCTGATGGGGGCAGAGAATTATTTTCTATTCTAATTCGGCTATATATTTAAAAAGAATCCTCTATCATGTTTTATCTATTATTTCTACAGGTTTTGGAATAGGGGTAGGTTTTTCCATGTTAAAAAAACTTCCAAACATCAACTGCTCAATGTAGATAAAAAGGTACATTGCAGTAATTTTGTAAAACACCCCAAAGAGGTCAAAACAGTATTATTTTCCTTTCTATTTACTTTGTTAGCATTTTTACTTTTTTTATTTGCGAGAGAAGAGGCTGCAATCCAAAAAGAGCAGAAAGGAAGAGGGATTTGAGATTTTTTTCCTCGTGCTCTCTACATACCAGGAAAATAAGTTGCTTATATACAACATATATATCCTGTATTAGTCTGCTAGGGTTGTTATAACAAATCCCACAGGCTGGGGGGCTTAAACAACAGAATTTATTTCCTCACAGTTCTGCTGTCTAGAAGTCCGAGATCAAGGCGTCAGCAGGGTTGTTTCATTCTGAGGCCTCTCACTTCGACGTGTGAATGGCCGTCTTCTCCCCTTGTTCTCACACGGTCTTTTCTCTGTGTGCATGTTTGTGTATGCCCAACTTTCCTCTTCTGATAAGGACCCCAGTCCTGTCAGATTAGGGACCACCCATATGACCTCATTTTCCTTGATTACATCTTTAAAGTCCTATCTCCAAATACAGTCATATTTTGAGGTACTGAGAGTTAGGATTTCAACGTACGAATTTTGAGAGGGACATAATTCAGCCTATAACATATCCTATATATCCTATAACATATCTGTATATATACATATGTGTGTGTGTGTGTGTATAAAATACCCTTTGATTAACTTTCTCACTCTAGTGATAATTAAAGGACAGCTTCAGGTGACTACCCCTTTTGACTGAGTAAGAATTCTGTCTGCTCTTCACAGAAGAATGAAGTAGAGAGAAATCGATCTAGGGAACAATGTGAAAAAATTCTAAGGCAAGATTTCAGTGTGATGTCATTATTTTTTCCAGTGGTCAAATGTTAGACCATGTGGTATGCCCATATTGAGATGGTCATAAATATATTTCAAAGCCAATTATACTGGCTCACCTTCCCAAACTGCCAGCCTTCACCTAGCACTCAGTTGGAGAACTGAGCTAAAAATTTGACTTTTCTCTATCAAAGTAGTTGCACAGAATCTGACCTCAATCCTGAATTTCCTCCCCGTAATACCTTGTTTCCAAATCTGAGGCTCACTCAGTTTTTTCTTGTTAGAAAGTCAATTTGAAACTTTTTAAAAGATAATGAAACATGAGTTGAAATCTCAGAAAAAATAACTGGCAAGGCAAAGCAAAACCATTCATTTGGTCAGTCAGCCATTTGTTTACGAACACACTTGATTTGCTTCTTTGTTAATACAGCCTCTTGGGGGCTAAGTAGATATTCTTTTCAATGTCTCTTGGTCTCTCATACGTGTATATATAGCTTACCTCTCCAAGTAAACTATAAGTTCCCAGAGGAAAGGTCTATAATTTCCATTTCTTTTGACTCCCTTATAGTAATTGGTAAGCACTCAGAACTAGTTGAATGTTTACCACTATCATAGAAAAATAATTCTCTTAGTAAATATTTTCCATCTTTTTCTGATTTCCAGGCCCTGTGCTATGCTATGCTCTGGGGAATGCAGAGTTTAATACATTTTCTACCCTACAGCAGATTTCCTGGAGAGAGACATGAAAAAATAAGTGTTGTAAAATGCTGCAGACATTGTAAAATAAATCTCAACAGGAAATAGTTATTATAGAGACAAGCTACATGCTCAGGCTCAGATTCAAGATGCCCAGAGCTGAATTCTCGACTTACTTCTTTTATGACTTTGAGCAAATTCCTTAAGCTCTTTAAACTACAGTTTCCTCATCCTTAGGACAGGGATAATAATTAATACTTATCTCATAGGATTGGTATGAGTGTTAAAAGCAATCATACACTGATTAAATTTCCCCAGTGCCTTGCCTTGCCAATGATGTTAGTCCTTGCTCAACAATCATATGGGGAAAAAGCGATTTATCTTTGAAGAAAATTTCCCATAGGCAGTCTGCAGGAAGGTCCGGAAGATTCCAAACCTGGAAGTATTAATAGTAAAGAATAAAAGTTTGCTTACATAATATATTTTTAAAAAATCTTTCTAAATAGTAAGAAATTTCACAATCATTGTTAAAAGATAAGCAAATTGAGGCAAAATGTATTAGAATCATATGCAGCAGAATAGACGTCATTTTTCTTTTAAAAGATTTTATTTTTTTCATTTTTCTCTCCAAAGCCCCCCGGTACATAGTTGTATGTTCTTCGTTGTGGGTCCTTCTAGTTGTGGCATGTGGGATGCTGCCTCAGCATGGTTTGATGAGCAGTGCCATGTCCGCACCCAGGATTCAAACCAATGAAACACTGGACCACCTGCAGCAGAGCGCACGAACTCAACCACTTAGCCACGGGGCCAACCCCTAGAGGTCGTTTTTTAAACTTACAAATTATTAAGAAAACAATGAGGAACCCAATATACAAAAGGGTAGATGACATGACAAGTATTACACAGAAAAAGAGAAACAACAGATGAAGAGAAACAAAGTACCAATGAACATGTGAAAAGATGCTCAATTTCATTAATAGTTCAATGCGTTTGAATCCAGATAGCTTTGGACTACCATTTTTTAACTGATACACTGGCAAAACTTATGTTTGATAAAATCTAGTGTTGTTGATAGCTTGAGAACAACGGCTATGATCACACACTCATAGAGAGTGTATATTGATTATATCTTTTTGGTGTGTAATTTCATGACATCTATCAAAATTAGCAACGCATATTCTCTTTGACGGAGCGAACCTTATGATATATTTGTGTAAGGATGTTCATTGCAGTGTTATTTGCAAGGACAAATTGGAGACAATCTAGATAGCCATTAACAAGAGACTCAGTAAATAAGCAATGGTACACCTGTACAATTGTGCAGTAACTAAAAGCATGGTATAGAGATATATGCTGTTATAAAAAGAGCTCTAAGATGTATTATTAAATGATAAAATCAAGGTTCATGAGTAAATAGTATGTATACTAGTATAGTACACTACTTTTTAAAAAAGGAAATGTAGCACTACAAGGATGAACAAGAAATTATTAACAGCAACTGTCTCTGGGGAATAAAACTGTAGGTAGGAGAGAGGAAAACATTTATTTTTTTGTTTTAAACCCAATGAGTTATTTGAATCTAATACCATTGAATTTATTAATTATTATAATTAAATGAGCAATGATATGCTTTTTTTTTTTTTTTTTTTGGTGAGGAAAATTGGCCCTGTGCTAACATCTGTAGCCAATCTTCCTCTTTTTGCTTGTGGAAGATTTTCGCTGAGCTTAATTTTCAATGATGTTAATCTGTGCCAATCCTCCTGTATTTTGTATGTGAGATGCTGCCACAGCATGGCTTGATGAGCGGTATGTAGGTCCATGCCCAGGATCTGAACTCATGAACCCCAGGCCATTGAAGTAGAGTGTGTAAAACCAACAACTACACCATTGGGCTGGCCCCTAAAGTACGTTTTTAAGTACTTTGGATATAAATTAAACATTATTATAATACAACTCTAAAAAGTTAGAAATCATTAAGTTGAGATTAGATTATAGGAACCTCATATGCCACCACTTTTAACTAAACTATATCCTTTAGCATCCCAATTCTTTTTGAGAATATTTAAAGCTTCATCTTCTAGACTTTAAATAATTCTTTGGTATTTTATTGGGTTCTTTTCCTGCCCAAACTGCTACTCTTTTGTCTGGAAAGTTAAACCTTTCTTCTTAAAGAAGTAAATTATTTTTTCTTGGTGCATTGCATAGGGTTTTTGTATTATATCTGGTTCTTTTTTATCTGATTAGTGTTTATCTTTTTAGAATGATTATTCCTGATAGACCTCTTTCTTCAAAATTTGTCTCAGTTCTTTGGCTGTTTGCCTTTCGGCTTATAATCAAATTTGATTTGTTTTGTCCCAGAGAAGCTCAATGGAAGTTATAGCAAGCTGGATAGGATGTTAATTAAAAATATAAACCTTGCAAAACCCTAATATAGACGCTCTAACCCAAAGACACTTCCAATAGTTGATGTGGCCATTCATTCCTTAAAACCAGCTATTTTTCTTTTGAATTGTATTACCTTTAATTCTGTAAATTGAATGTTATATAGCACCAGGCAAACTGCTTGAGTGATTATAATACTCATCGCTGAGTGATGTGACTTCTTTCTCAAAGCAAGGCTTTTTAGGGAAATTGCATGATTAGGTCCCTAGGTATCTTGGCTTGTTCAAGGAATCATGTTGGCCCTCCAGGGGGCTGACGCATCTTTAATTATTTACAGGTTCACATGAGACCCCTTTAGATATAAGCACATTAGCTCAGTAGCTAAATAACAGTAACGCGAATCGTGTCAGACACAGAGGAAACAACCAGCAGAAGCTAATGCAAACACAAGAGCTGCCATCTCTCTGTAGCACCCTGTAGTTGTCTCTGTCAGTATTGGGTTGACAACTGTAGACCATTGGGCCTGTGGGCAATTACAAATGTTAGGCCCATTCTGAAATGGTAGGGGCCTTCTCAATTTCTATGTAGGAGCCTGCCAAACAAATTACACCTAGAACGTGCTTTCGCATCTTTTGGTTGAGAAGCAAATTTGTCTAAGAGAAATTGTCTCCTTGTTTAAGATCATGAAAATATTAATACCTCCATAATATAAAATATTTCGATGCACATACTACAAATGTAAATAAAGTAAAAGTTTTTCTTTTCAACTCCTGCATCCACCTTTTCTCTTCACTCTTGAAAGGAAACAGTTTAGTGGGAAAGCCTCCAAACTATATGTAGTGGTGTATATGTGTGTGTGTATGTTAAAAATATACATATTAATGTATATCTTATATATAACACACAATATACACATGTGTAAATAAAGAAATAGAATATCCTAAACATATGGATCTGAAAATTGCTTAAAATAAATTTGGCCTGGGACGCATAGGCACATGTGAGATTCAAAACTATCCAGTTGAGAGGGCTGGCCCAGTCGTGCAGTGGTTAAGTTCGCATGTTCCACTTTGGCAGCCCCGGGCTCACTGGTTCGGATCCCAGGTACAGACCTACGCCCCACTTATCAAGCCCTATTGTGGCAGATGTCCCACATACACTAGAGGAAGATGAGTGTGTATGTTAGCTTAGGGCCAGTCTTGCTCAGCAAAAGAGGAGGATTGGTGGCAGATGTTAGCTCAGGGCTAATCTTCCTCGAAAATAGAAAAAACAAAACTATCCAGTTGAAAGCAACCTCATTTTGTCAGATCAACAAAAGTTGGGAACTCCAGGCTCTTCTCCTCTGATTTCTGTCTTAACAGTATCTTAAAGGCAAAGTTCACTAAAATGGAAATACACGTAATATACTTTGTTGGAAATACACGTACAGTCATGCGTCACTTAACAATGGGGATACATTCTGAGAAATGCGTCATTAGGTGTCATTGATTTTGTCATTGTGTAAACATCATAGAGCGTACTTACACAAACCTAGGTGGTATAGCCTACTACACACCTAGGCTGTGTGGCCCTAACCTTATATGACCACTATGGTATATGCCGTCCATCATTGATGGAAACGTCGTTATGTGGCACATGACATGTAGTGGCCTCCCAAGCATTCAATGTTCGTTGCCCCCATACACTCCTAACCAGACAATGCATTTTTCAGCCACGACAACATTTGAGTGGGGCGACCCCCATGCTCAATTCTTGGTCATGGTAATTGTTGTGAGAAGGAACACATGCTTTCAGCTAATCGAATCAAAAGGGAGCATAGATTTTCATTCCATGATTGAGGGGAAAATAGCCTCTCTGCGAACATGGCAGAGGAAGCATGAGGGAGTTATCTTGTGATGACACAAAATTTCAAGCCATAGACTAAAATTGAGACCTTATGGTAGAGTGGAAATACAGAGAGGACAAGAAGCATTTATTTCGTCTCATCGCCAAACCTCTGCATTAAGCTGTCCTCGAGTCTTTATCCAAAATCTCTTTATTATGTGAGCCAGTTTGAGCTACGCTTTTTGCTACTTGCAACCAAAATTATCTGAATAGATTTGTGCTAAAATGTTAGATCATAATTGATCTGAATACTAGTGTTTGCCAGTGTTTAGGGAAATGCTTGCTAACTTCTTAGTAAGTAAAACAGTCCATGTTCAAATACATTTGGAAAATACCAAGATTTATATTTACACTGTCAGAGATTCACAAAGCAAAGACTACATTAAATATTTCAACAAGTAAAAAAAAAATATCTAATTATGATTATACTCACACTTTTCATATTTATTAACCATATATTTCTTTTGTTTCGTGTAATACCTATTGAAAACCTGTAAAAGAGTCGTTTCCTAGAATTGAAAAATACTGTTCCATGTTTTCAGTATATTTTCATGTTCCACTTTTCCCACAAGGTTAGAATCAACACTTTTAGCCAGAACATTTCAACCCAAACACCCCAGACCCTTTATTTATTTATTTAATTTTATTTTTGCTGAGGAAGATTTGCTCTGAGCTAACATCCACGCCAATCTTATTTTTTAGTATGTGGGCTGCCAGCACAGCATGGCCGCAAGAGTAGCATAGGGTTGCACCTGGGAACTGAACCCAGGCTGCCAAAGCTGAGCATGCCAAACTTAACGACTAGGCCACCGGGCTGACCCCACTCCAGACCTTTTAGAATCTTAGTTTACTATTTGCTTTTACCTAAAATATTTTCTACTTAGTCAAAAACCTAATGGTTTATCCAGTTACATTTTTAAGACCAGATAGACTTAAGATTTCTTTGGTCTTTACCTCAACTCAATTTGTTGAATGTTTTTCATTCTACCTGACATGACATGGATTATGTCTTAAAAAGACAAATATTTGCTGAGCATCTGTTTCATTTGTGTACCTTGGATTTTTAAAAATATAAACCACACAAGGCTAATATGTCTGACTTTGACAATAAGTAAGTTTATCACAGAAATATGGAAGCTTGTGGAACTGTAGAAAAAGTTGGAAAACTAGACTCAAAGCTAAGCAGCCAGGAAACATGCCCCAAACCGTGCTGCAGAACTTTCCAGAGAGGAAACCACTGCCACCACCGCTAAGAACTAGCACTACAGCTTGCAGGCAGCAGCAATTGTACCTGTTGCTCAATCAGAGGCCAACTGGTAAACCACCATCACCACTCCCACTGGCGCACTCGACAACAGACACGTTAGCAGCTGCTGCACTGCCTCCACTAGAAACAGAGAAAGCTTAACTGGATCTGTTTCTTTTTTATGAATCCCTAAGTTAAAATTCAGCACAGGCAAACAGATTGGCAGAACATAAATCATATGCTTGTGCCCTAGCTGCACAGGAGGCTGAGAAAGCAAGCATTTGGCATTTTAGTAGGAGGTGGTTTCTTGCTCCCATCAAGACTGATAGGCTGGGGAATTCCTCAAATATAGAAACAAACTTGAAATGCTTTGATTTGCTCAACATCAACATAAACTTTTTTTTCCAATTAAACAAAAAAGACCCATGCTTCCTCCTAACAGAATGCAGCTATTTCTCCAATAGGTGAACACTTACCTACGCTCTCTTCAACAGGGGAACAATTCAAAAATATCATCAGTCCCAGCATCTACTTCAAGTCCAAGAATTCTGAGTGATGTCCATTCCTCTTCTAAGTCCCTCACTATTCTCTCTTGATATTTTGTCATGTATGGTTTCAAAATTAAGTTAACCAGTCCCAATATACCCTATATGAAAAAGAGGGAGAAATGGAGAAGATTGGCTGAGCTATCCTCTTTTGGCTGGTGCTGATACATTGTGCAGTGACTTCTGTAAATCAGGCTCAGATTTCCCCATATTGATCAACTTCCCATGAAGACATAGGTGAGGATTAAGGAGGGGCAGCAGTGCAGAGCTCAGTGTAAGCTCAGGAAGCTTACAGTGGCTTCAGGATCTGTTTTGGCTCAAGTCTGTATATATTATTCCCACCTGCTGATAGAGTAGACTAGTTAATTGGGTAGCACTCGTTTCATCATAAGCCGTTCATGTTGCCATATTTGTTCCATTGATAGGACTTCAGTCTCTATGGCCCAGGATCAAATCAAGAGTTTTTTTTTTAAAGAAGAAAATATTATTTTTGCCAAAAAAAGAAGCATTCTGCTCTAAGCTCTGAACTTCCGAGGGGCATTCTAGACCACTAATATAAAGAAAATATTGATTTCTAATAATATATGTTAGAAGATTGCGTTATGCAAGCAAAGGCAACCAGAGGATATTAAATCAATGAGAATGTCAACAGAAAATATCATAATAGAAATTAACATAGTGCAATTATAATGCAAGAAAAGACAGGTTACTCAGTATGAAGCTAACATAACAAGAAAGAATACTGAAAAATAAAGACATATCCATACATTATAATACATAATTAATCATTAGATTATCCAATTAGGTTGTGCTTGGTTGAAAGCAGTAGAAAACCTCGTTAATGTAGCAACATTTGACTTTTACTTAACAAGAAGTCTTAAGATAGTTGATCCTGTGGTTGGTGTGGTGGCTCAGCAGTATCTTAAAAGACGTTTCTTTCCATCCTTTAACTCTGCCTTCCTTAAGGGTATTGAATTTCATCACCTGGCTTGTCTCCTCATAGTTGTAAATAGCTGCTGCAGCTCTAGATAGCCCATACTTATTTGAAAGTTTCCAAAGTAGGAAGGTAGAGAAAAGGGCAAAAAAGTCCTTGTCTTTTTTTATTAGAGGTGAAATCCTTCCCAGAAGTCCTCAACATATTTCTTCTTATATCTGAGAGGTCAGAAATAGATGACAGACCTGCGTCTGAAACAATCACAAGCACAGGAAAAATATGGCATTATTGACTCAGACTCCTTTGTGATTCACCAATTGAGACCAGAATCTGAAGCAATAACAAGGATCTGTTATCAAGGAGGAATAGAAAATAGCTGTTGGATATGCAGCAAGAGTTTCTGCTTCAATTATATTTTTTGTGGATACAATTTTCCACATAACCATCTGAGAATAGAGAGGGTCAACTCTGTTCTCTAGCTCTATAAACCATTTGATGATTTTGAAGTTATAATCTGAAATAATTTCACTAGTGTCTTTTATAAAAATTGGACTGATTGAAGATAATGAGCTGATCTATTACTTGTCTCCCAATCTTGCAGAGATGGGCAAAAGGAAAGCATGAACTGGTCAGGAAATTGAATATACAGGAAAAAGTTAAAAGGTCGTGACAAATACCTCTGATCACCTCTGATCCTATAATAATAACCACACACACAAACCAGAACACCACACGTAGAGGAAACAGTAGGAGATTAAAGAACAGTGTAAGAATTACATTTTCACTATTATTTCCTAGTTGAAATTCTGAAATTGTGTGAAGGATCGTGTATTAGTCAAGGTTCTCCAAAGAAAGAGAACTAATAGGGTATATCCTATAATATATATTGTAGGGAATTGGTCCCATGATTGTGGAGGCTGGGAAGTCCCAAGTACTGCAGGTTGAGTCCACAAGCTGGAGACCCGGGAGAGCCAAGGGTGTAGTTTCAGTTCCAAGGCTGGCAGGCTTGAGAACCAGGAAGAGCTGATGTTTCCGTTCAAGTTCGCAAGCAGAAAAATGCTGATGGCCGAGTTCAGAAGCAGTCAAGCAGGAAGAATACTCTTCCTCAGGGGAGGGTCTGCTCTTTTGTTCCATTTGGGCCTCCAACTTATTGAATGAGGCCCACTCACATTAGGGAGGGCAACCTGTTTCACTTAGCCTACCGATTTAAACTCAATCGCATCCAAAAACACCCTCAGAGAGTCACCAGAGCAATGTTTGACCAGATATTTGGGTACCCTGTGGTCCAGCAAAGTTGACATAAAATTAGTCATGGCAGACCTGGTGAATGTTCAAAAACTATTGATTCCTGAAAACTTTGGAATAACCAGTGTCATTGCATTGAAGCCTATTGAACACATTCTTAAATTTTTTACTGTGTTATGGAGTCTAGTTTGTGAAAAGAACAAAATTTAAACACAGTTCTTGGGCAATTTTTCCATCTTCCACACTACTCATTGGCTTATGTGTTATGTATGTTTACTGTAAAATAGAAATAAGATTCAGAGGTGAAGAAATCAAAATGGATAAGATTAGGTAAAACGAGAGGATAGGTACTCCTTCAACAAAGTGGACTGGAAAGATAGAGCCTGTCAAACCCCGTGATTATGGAGTAAGTCCAAGCACAAGTGGAAGTGGTTCAAAGTTAAGAGAATCCTTATCATTCAGAAATAGCAAGATGGTGTTCATGCAAGTGGCAGACTAAATTCTACTGGTGTGTTCTTCTCTTTGTCTGCAATTTACATCTCCCATAATACCTCACAGGTCCCAAGAGCAGTGACTTTTTAAATCTAAATCATATCATATTGTCATTGTGTAGTGATAACCCTGACTCATCAAGAAAAGTATTCATCATGTTCGGTGCACTCTGCTTATTTTATCACTGAAATTTAATACCAAATTGTTGAAATAAAAAAGAATATTGCTTACAGTACTCAGCTAGCTATTCAGGCAACTCGGGTTTCTGGATCTATCCATTCTTTTGTTATTATACACACACACACACACAATTTATTTACTTGTGAATTATTTTATTTCTAAGTAAAAGAGAAGCCCCAGAACTTGTATATGTAATAAAATATGTATGTTTTTAATTTGTGCAATACTGAAGCAGGAATACTAGATAGAACTATCATCTTTTTCCATTTCATTTAATTTGGTGTGGAAAAACACATGCTTTGTATAATAATTGGCTTCAGTCACCGAGTACATTTCATCTAAGAACATTTAAATGTAATCTAAACCATCTTAAGCATCTTTTTTGTGATGCAAGAGGCTGTAACTCCCATTTGAAGACGTAAAATGTCAGGATCACAAAGTTGAAGTATACTTTCCAGAATCTCATTTTCTAAAGTTAATAGAAAAAAATAAAGCTGATCAGAAGAAGAGAGGCTACTGATTGACAATAAAGTGGAAGTTTTTGCATATTGCTAATCAGATTTTAATGAAGCAAGAAGAAAAAAATTGTAAGTGGTATTCTACAAAACTTCCGAAATGAAATTACAGTGTGTCTCTTTATTTTTCTAGAATTAGGAGAGTTGACTCTCTGAATGCTAACTGGCTCTGTGCAATGCTTTCAAGAAAGCAATATGGTGAAATGGAGGAAATTGGATGCGTGTTTTTGCTAGCTGACTTCTAATTCTTTGAGTTCTGTAAGCCTATTGTTTCCTCCCTGTCTCACAGAAGAGAAACAAGAAACCTGCATCCAGTTGTTCAAGCAGTTTCATTCAGCAGATATAACTGCATCACAGGCATAGCTTAATTAAAAACCTTGGTCGTCATCTCTGTTTTCTCTATTTTTAATTGGGACTGAATAACCCATTTTGCCACTCAAAATATAGCCAGTGTCTGCTCCTTTTCATTAAGAAATGTGATCTTTTGGGGCTGGCCCAGTGGTGTAGTAGTTAAGTTTGTGCGCCCCGCTTCAGCGGCCTAGGGTTCTCAGGTTTGGATCCCGGGTGTGGACCTACACACTGCTCATCAAGCCATGTTCTGGTGGCATCCCATTTACAAAAACTAAAGGAAGATTGGCACAGATGTTAGCTCAGGGCCAATCATCCTCACCAAAAAAAAAAAAAAAAAAAGAAGAAGAAGAAAGAAAGAAGGAAACTAATTATGTCGCCTTCAGTTTATAAGGCAGGTAGAAGAGTCTTCCAGTCTGCTAGAGCAGTGCTTCCAAACTGAACTGCACACATGAATTACCTGGGGATCCTGATAAATTGCAGATTCTGATTCAATGGCTCTGCGAGGGGCCTGAAATTCTGCCTTCTTAACAAGCCCTCAAATGAAGCTGATGCTACTGGTCCCTGGACCCCTCCATGAGCAGTATGGTCTAGAGAATTAAAAATAGGACAAATAAAGACATGGAAAAATGTGAGCAAATATTAGAGAACTGTAGAAAAACTTAATTTTTAAAAAATTGATGTTTAGCCTGTTCAGAATAAAACCCAGGAGAGTCTCAAGAATCCCCAACTCTGCTCTACTTGTAAGGAACTTGACCTTAAGGTCCTCATTTGTTCATCAGCACATCAATTTTCTTGTTCTCAAATTGGTATAATGATATGCTTCCAAGAAGTTTGGTGTATTCTATTTTTTTGCTGAAAGAGGGCAAGGAAGGGTTACGGTTGCTATTTGCAGAAATGCATTAGAGAATAAAAAGCTTGAAGAAGTTATTTTACTAAAAAAAATAGAATTGAATGAGAATAGGGAAGATCAAATTGAAATAAAGAATGAGTCAGTTGGGTATGGGCTGTTAAACCCTTGATGAGATTTCCCAGGTATTGACATACGGTGACTTGAATAAGAAGAATGGGAGAAAAGGTCAATTTGAATCCTTAAAATGTTGTGGGAGTCTGGGAGTCAGAAACAATATATCATAGAGTCTGGTACTAACAGTTTTATTTATCTTTTGGAAGAAAAAAGAGAGAGCAACAAACCAGAAGCAATAGGAAATGGAAAAGAGAGGTTTACCTGCAATTATGAAAACCAAAGGAAATTCTATAGGGTTATTTAAAGGAAGATTTATGAAATTTAGATTTACAGAAAAAATATCCTAATAAAGACATTATGTATGATCAATGGTTCATAATTAATATATAATGCTGACAGATTTTACAGTATATAAATAGAAGGGAGAATAATTTCATATAAAATGTACGAATAGAGCAACATATACTTTTGCTTAACAAACAATTTTGGATGAAGAAAGTAGAGATTTAGAGTTTGTATTAATATAAGAACAATACAAAAAATGGTTTATGTTGTTTTTGAGAATAGATAATAAAGCGCTGAGTAACTTAGTACTCTGGTGATCAAGTGAACACAAATTGAAATAATAAGATGCCTTCTAAATCTTTGCCATATTTGTAGATATAAAGACAGTGATAGTTTGTCTGGGTAAGAGTGTAGACAAATGGGTCCTTCCATATACAGCTGCTCAGAGTATAAACTGATACTGTCATTTCTGGAATGCAGTTTGAAAATGTGCATCTCGAGCTTCAAAAATGTGCATGTACCGTGATTTGCTAATTATTCCCTAGGAAATAATCATTAATGCATGTATAGATTGAGGTTTATTGCATGTTATTTAAAACAGACTTGAGTACAACCCTCACTTCCACAAAACAAAGCGAGGGAGCAGATTAGTTAGATATATGGTAACAAAGAAATATAACAAAATGTTGTGCAGTTATCAAGAGCACATTTATGAAAATATTAATGGCAATAAAAATGATTTCATATAATGTTTTCGAAAAGCAAAGAATTTTTTTTCTACCAGCCATCTGGTAGACTAGATTTGCTGAATCCCCGTCTCGCTATATAACATCTACAAGTGCCAGATAACATGTACATGTCATTTTTTAGAGAGTATTGCCGATCTGCAAAGGAATTAAGGTGAACCCCATAGGCTAAACGTGAGGAGAATACATGAATCCAGAGAGGTATGGAAGCACCATAACCAGAGACTTCCATAAGACAGGAGGGCCCTGAATCCCTGAACTTCTATTTTTCTGATTCTCTGGGCTCTGAACAGTGGGAGACAAAGCCTAGAGCCTGCTCAGTGTAGCCGTCTTGTAGAGAAACCTGTTTAAAACCAGAATTCCAAAGGTCTAAAATGCCAGTGAAAAGATAAATGAGGAAAAAACCCTGCCCCTAGAGGGGGACAATCAGGAAAATTTTCTGCCCCAAGCTTGGTGCTGGGGGAAAAAAATTACAAGTCCATCTTCACATGAATTTGTAGTTTAAGTTCTTACTGTCCATATAATTTTTAAAAAACTCAACTAAAAATTTATTTTATAGTTGTTCCTGGCTGGTGTCCTCTTCACAAACCTAGCCAAAACAAAAGCAAAGCATCTTTGGCGAAATCCGTATGTATCCCAGGTCTCAGAGAATTACCACAAACAAAATCCCATTAAATATGAGATTAAGGGGCAGGCCTGGTGGCACAGTGGTTGCGTGCGCACCTTCCACTTTGGTGGCCTGGGGTTCGCTGGTTCAGATCCTGGGTGCAGACATGGCACTGCTTGGCAAGTCATGCTCTGGTAGGTGTCCTACATATAAAGTAGAGGATGATGGGTAGGGATGTTAGCTCAGGGCCAGTCTTCCTCAGCAAAAAGAGGAGGATTGGCAGCAGATGTTAGCTGAGAACTAATCTTCCTCAAAAAACAAGAGATTAAAAATAAGACTGTCACAAAACTCATAAAGAAATAGGCATCATGGGCAGAAAGAGAATAGAAACATATTCATAAAGATTTCAGATATTAGGATTATTATGTCACCATTAAAATTATGTTTAAAGAAATCAACGAAGTTTGCTAGGAATATAAATTCAAAACAGTATAAAATACCATCTATCAAGCAGATTTGGAACTCAATTTAAGAGAACTTTTAGAAATAAAAATACAATAGGAAGCAAAAACTCAACGGACAGGTTAAATACTAAATTAGATAGAGCCAAAGACATAATAAGTGAATTGTAAGTTAGATATGAAGAAATTATACTGAATACAGCACAGGGAGAAAAGGAAAATGGATATGTCAAAGATTTAGAGTCAATATCTAATAAAACCTAAAAAGAATTAGATAAAATAAAATTAGGAAAATAGAATTAGGAAAAGGTTATATTTAAGGAAATAATATCTGAGGACTTTTCGTAATTTAAATTTATTAATGTTCAAGATGAAATAAAACACTTGAAAATTTTCCTAACCTATTAAATATATTTAACTAGAAGTTAAAAATTCTTCCACAAAAAGAGAACCAGCAGGCCTAGACATCTTACTGGTGAATTCTACCAAATATTGTCAAGGAATGTATTATTTTCATTGTACAAAAACTATTCCAGAATGGAAAAAGAAAGAGCACTTGTTAGTTCATTTTATGAGGCCACTAAAATCTTGATACTGACATTACATAAGAAATGTACAATAAAGGAAAATTATAACTAACCTACCTCATCAATCTAATGGCAAAAATTCTAAATTAGAAATTAGCAAATGACGTCTAGCAATTTATAAAAAAAAGATAATATATTATGAAAACTGGGTTTATTCCATGAATGCAAAGATTTCTAACAATAGAAAAAAAATCTATAAATGTAATTCGTCACATTAACAAATTAAAGGGGGAAAAGCAAATCATCAACTCAGGAGACGCAGAAAGTGAATTCAATAAAATTAAATAATTAAGCTTGATAAATCTTTTTAGCAAACTAGAAATAGAAGAGCTTTTAGTGTCCACTTATAAATCAGAAATTATTCTTGGTTTTTCAAGTAGAGATGATTTAATACAGGTAATTGATTACACAGATGATGGAAGCCAAACCAGGCATGGTGAGTCAGCTACTTAACAGCAGGAAACCAGTAATGCCCCTAGGGCTAGAAGGATAGTGGTAGGAGGGGTTGTTACCAGAATCAAGAGACCAGAATCTCAGGCAGGTGCTAGATCAGCATTGTCTAGTGGAGCTGGCTTCCTGGAAGGAGGGGCGTCTATCAGGAGGTGGACCCTCTGGAAAGAGACAGGCTTTGCTGGAGATACCGTAAGAGAAAGTGAGCTGGCTCCGCCCAGTGCCTCCCACTGGCTATCCCAGTGAGAAATTGGAGGCCAAAGAAGCCTGGAAATGTATTTTCCTCAAATACACAACAGAGTAAGGGAGCAGATAGGAAGGGATCTAAGAACAAACTAATTTTGGATCAACGTAAATGATGGAGTACAGCAGGGGAGGTGTGGGCTAGCCAAAGCAGGGGGGCTTCAAAGGTATTTCAGTGTTCTGCTTTTAAAACTTGGAGGTGGGTATATTATTGTTTTATTATTAATGTGTATCTTCTCCACATTTTATAAACATTTCATATGTATTTAGTATTTAATTACTTTTCAAAACAACAGTATACAAGTTTGTATGTATACAACGTGTTTTACCGCCTTTTATATACAGTATTCAAATTCGTAAGTATGGAACATACATAAATATACATGAACTTTGGGAGACAGAGAATATGAATTTGAGACAAAAAAGTACTCCCTAATTATAGTTATAAGAATTGAATTTAGAAAGGAAGAAGCAAATTACAAAGACAAAGAGGATTAATCTGCATGGAGTCTGTAAAAGGAAAGCTTAGATAAGATTGGCCTATACGTTTGTCCAATATTGTCCAGAGGCAAAGGACAGCTGGTTCACAGGAGTGAATGTCTGATTCTTTCTTTTGACATTAATAAGCATCAGTATAGATCAGACAAAAAATATTGAGAGGAAGTATGTTAAGATTTTAGTACTATTTTTGTCAATGATTTTTGTTTTATTCTTTACTATGTTCTATATATTTCTAACGTTTCTTAATAAGTATATATTACATTTAAAAAATACAAAAACAGCCATGAGTAATGCACTGAAATAAATTTTTTTTAAAACCCAAAACCGTGACCTTTACCATTGTCTCGGTCTGTTTGGGCTGCTATAACAGATTACCATAGACTGAGTGGCTTATACGCGACAGAAATTTATTTCTCACAGTTCTGGAAGCTGGGAAGTCCAAGATCAAGACCGTGGTAGATTCAGCGTCTGGTGAGAGCCTACTTCCTGGTTCTTAGACTGCTGTTTTCTCACTGTGTTCTTACATGGCAGGAGATCTCTCTGGGGTCTCCTTCATAAGGACCCTGCTCCCATTCCTGAGGGCACTGCCCTCATGACCTAATTACCTCCCAAAGTTCCACCTCCTTATACCATTCCCTTGGGAGTTAGGATTTGAACATATGAAATTTGAGGCATATAAACATTCAGACCAAGCAGCCATGGTTATGAGCCACTTACGAGAGGGAGAGACAAAGGCAGAAAGAGGGGGATCAGTTTCTCAATTTGCCCAGGAATTTGAGATTATCTGGTTACGGAACTTTCATTGCTAAAATCAAGACATTACTGGACACCAAGACCGTCGAAAAGTCATATTGGAACTTACTTTCTAACTGTGAATTTCTGTCTTAGACTAGAGACCTGACTGTTCTGATGAGAAGGGAGAAAAGATGCAGTTTTGTTGGAAAGGGAATTAAGATCTTTCCATAACCTGCCCTATTAAATATAGATACACTCCATCTTTGTGAGGAAATATCTTATACTTTTGAAAGCTAATGTCTTAACTAATTACCTGAGAGCAAAGCTCTTGGAGATTGTGACATAAGACAGGTTCCTGGGTGGAGAAAAAAAAGGGAAAATTGATAAAAAGAAGTTGAGAGTAAGACCTGGAAGAATTTTCTAATCTCATTATTTTTCCTAGGACTGGCCCTGTATTGCAGAATGAAAATATGTTTTCTAGAGATAAAGTTCTAGAAATGAACTTTTAACTCAGATATTTTCAAATCAAAGTTCAAGAAACAAAAGAATATGTGTACACGTAGTTGTTGTGCTTTATTTTCCTTTGTCGTTATCTTGTGGTCAGATGTACCCTGAGACTTCTTTGGATAAGAGGGGCACTGTATTTGACAAGGCAGGACCTGGATTTTCTTAAGTATCTTGGTCCTATAAGGTGATTCTCAACCTTGGCTGCACATTAGTATTGCTTGGGAAAATTTTAAAATGTCCCAATGCCCAGGTCACACTTTAGACTTTGAGAATGAGATGAACGTTGTTATTTTTTAAAGCTCTCAGACCTAAGAACCATTAATCTTATAACACTGTAATTCTTATAAAGAACATTGATGTTATGAGTATATTTGTTACAGCCATGTTATCACTCAGGGCAGACCAGTCTACAGAAATCTATCCGTTGTAAGGACTTAGATTAAATTTAGGAGAGATATCATTAACATAGAGTAATGTTTGATCCTGCTGGAGTGCCAGGATATATGGGCAAAATAGAATATGCTTGGAGCTTTAAAAAAAAAATGCCCTTGGCCCCTCTTTGTCCCACTTAAATCTGAATCTCTACCTGATTGTGCCCAGAGTATTAATATAAAGAAATAGTGATGCTGATGCACAGCCAGAGTTAAGAACCAGCATCCAAAAGAATTATTATGTGAAACAGCTGTTTCAGAAGGGGAACTCTCCAGACCTAGAATTCAGAAGAAAAAATAAGGAAAAGCAACAAAACAATCAAGCCAAAGGTCTCCAAGAGCTGGCAGATAACAGATAAATTAGTTCATTTATTTGGTTGAGATTGACTGGGGTAAAATTTCACTTAAATAAATTCCAGTTAGCCGAAAAGAATGAAAATATTGAGCATCTTTTTATAGAAACCACATTGTTTTTTGTGAGTAATCTGAGAGAGGCTGGAAGAGTTAGATATGAAGTACATCCATTTGTTCAATGGGCAAAGGTTTTGTTTTATTTTATTTATGTAATGTGAAATGTTTGGCCACCTGGAGTAGTGCCTGAAAGTGTATGTAAAATGGAAAATGTAGTCAGCGAGACTGATTAATAACCATGGGCAGAAAAATAGGCCAAGTGGAAAAACTTATTCATATAATTGCTTCGTTTTGCTGACTTCAAAAGGATTTGTTTTGGAAGCGATTTCAGCTGTTTAACTTGGTAGGTTGATAGATCAGAGAAAGGTCTTAAAAATGACATTACACAATTTTGTTCATAACATGAAATGGGTTTGACCCAAAAGATATATGCCACTTTTTGTATCTACCTTATAAGACATTTGTCTTGAGCAAATAATCACTGTATTACATAAACGGTCTTTGTGAAAAGAAATAGAAAGATATCAGAAGACTTTCCTAAAAATCCTAGACTTAGAATTATCAAATTTAGTGCCAGCCCTGATGGCCTAGTGTTTAGAGTTCAGTGCTCCCACTGCTTCGGCAGCCTGGGTTTGTTTTCTGCTTGCTGAACCACACCATCCATCTGTTGGTTGCCATGCTGTTGTGGTGGCCCACGCCGAAGAACTAGAAGGACTTACAGCTAGGATATCCAACCATGCACTGGGGCTTTGGGGAGGGGAACAAAAAAAAAGAGGAAGATTGGCAATAGATATTAGCTCAGGGCAAATCTTCCCCTGCAAAAAAATACTCCCCCCGAAAACAACCAACTATTAACTGCTGTACATTTAAAAATAAATAAATAAATAAATAAATAAGTAAAAAGTATCAAATTTAAGAAAGATGAGCCTTATTTTTTTATTTATACACAAAAGTAAATGAGAGAAGACAGAAATGGCTCATAATTTCAATTATCTAATAACTCATGCTGACAAACATATAATTCATGTGTGTGATTTAAAAAATCCAAGAATTAAATAAAGATAAAAATAAAATATAGAATTTTCCTCTAGCTTTCCACCACCAGACATCCAGAATTTCCCCTGAAGGTAATCACTGCTGACAGTTTCTTGAGTGTCTTTCTAAAAATGATTTTAATACATATCCCCCTGTATAGAATATGTATCTGAAACAAGTTCTAGAAAACATAGCTTTATCTTTTAGAATTACACAGAAGGATGTTCAGAACCTAGGCTTTGAGTATTTTCCCCAGCTTTATTGAGATATAATGGACAAATAACATCATGTAAGTTGAAGGTGTTGATACCTAGGCTTGTGTTTTTGTTTAATAATTTATCTTCAAGATATTCTTACTTTTAACAACTGCATGCTATGAGTAGGTCATACTTTAAACAATCTGCTACCGATAACATTAATAACATCTTGTCTTACAGACTTTTGCAATATAATCTGTGTGATAAATTCCTATCAGTGAAATTGTTGCAGAATATGCAAATCTAACATTTTTCGTTGCTGTGACCAAATATATACCCAAAACATGGCCCCAGTTTATATTCCTAACAACATCGTACAACAATGCCTAACACTCACAGCCTTGCTAACGTTGAATATTGCTGCATTTTTTAAAGTTTCACTAATCTGATTGTATTAACATTAAACATCCCTGATACTCTTGGCCATTTGTGTTTCTTTTTCGACCTATTTATCTCCTTTGAGTATTATTGTATTGGATTTTTTGTTTTCTTTACTTCAGAGATTGGCAAGGATTAAAATGATTGACTGTAATGGAAATGGAGAAAAAGAAACTCAAATCCTACATGGTACAATATTTTGGAGGATAGTTAGGCCCAATACCTTGAAATTTAAATTATTATAAATCTTTGATCTAGCAATTCTCTTTCTAATAATTTTCCTATACAAATAATACAGGAGAAAAATGTCTTTACATAGATTATTATAATATTATTATAATATTTGTAATACATTATTTGTAATAGGAAAATTATGAGCACCTAAATTCCCATCCAGAGACCTCAGTAAATATTTTATAGTATATTACGTTGTGCATGTTATACAATGAAATATCCCTTGCTGTTTAAAACAATGGATTAGTTTATACTGTCATGTGAAGACATTTATTTTATGGTACATATAATTAGAAAAACATAAGTTATTCAAAATAACATGTCTAGTATTTTTTTTTGTAAAAAAGTAATTTTATCCATAGGAAAATTGTTTGGATATTTTACATCGAAATGTTAACAGTGGCTATCTCTGGGATGTAGGACCGCTGGTAATTTTTTCCCTTTTTCTTTCATACATTTCAATACTTTTTAATGATATGTACATGTTACTTATTTTTGTGAGGAAGATAAGCCCTGAGCTAACATCCGTGCCCATCTTCCTCTACTTTATATGTGGGATGCCTGCCACAGCATGCCTTGATAAGCGATGTGTAGGTCTGCACCCAGGATCCAAACCAGTGAACCTTGGGCTGCAGTAGCGAAGCGTGCAAACTTAACTGTTGCCCCACCAGGCCGGCCCCATGCACATGTTACTTTTATAGTAAAAAATAACAATCAAGTTATTTCCGTTTTGAAAAATTAATTCCAATTGAAATATGTTATATCATTGTTTCTGATACAATAGTGCTTTATTATTCTTGGCGCCTGTGTAAGGTACTAGTGAAACCACGTATTGACAGATGTGTTTGGTTTCTGCCTTATGACTGAAGACAAGCTTAGAGAGTACTACAGCCTAAATTATGGGTTTTTAGTCTGACTCTTGGTGTACAAGAAGAATTGCATCAACTTCAAGGAGAATATTCTGGCCTCCTTCTCTACTTTTCATTATATTATTTATTAGCATCAGTACTATTTCCCAAAGAATAAGAGAGAGAAAGATCAAGGAAAGTGAGAAGTAATGAAACTAGATTCAGTTAATTCTCTGGGTTGTCAGCAGCTTTCATGAAAGATTTGTTTGTTGAATAAGTTGAACCCATTAGCTTAAACAGGGATTAACTCAAACAGGGATTAACTCTGTTAGCTCCAAAAGAGCACGGACAATTAAGAGTTTATTGGGAATTAATTGAAAATAATGCAGTATTGTGAGATGGGAGAAAGATGATTTGAAGGAAATTATACCAAGTGCTTTGAATCAGCCAAGGATAAACAAATGCAAACTACTATTTGATAAAGGTTATTATCAACTGATAAAAGATTCAAAGCATAAGAATAGAAGATTGGGAAGAATGAGTGAATTTACAGAGACAAATAGCAAAGATGTGAAAACACTGGAAAGAGGAACAGAGAGTGAATGGGTGAGCTGATGATATGGTTTCACAGGGGATATCTATTCATTCATGAAGAAATTCAGACCATAAAACATTACCATCTCACCAGTAAGAATTTCACGAACTCACAATTAGGGTTTACGTTTATTTTTGTGTGTTTTGCTTCATTTTGGTTTTGGGTTTTTTTGGTGCTGATGTTCTCACTTTATACTATTTGCCTATATTGTTTAAAGAAAGTGTCAGTGCCCAATTAAGACAGTAGGCGTCTTTTGTTTTGCCAGCAAAATATTTTAAGATATTTCAAATGTGAATACATCGAGATCAAGTTGACATCATTCTGCTCTTGTTCTGCATCCACATATTTCACTAAAGATCCTAGAGAGAAAGAAGGAGAAGCGTATGAAAGGTGGTAAGCATCTTTGTAATACTAGCCAACGTTTGTTGCTGCTTTCTATGTGCCAGAAGTTGTGTTCACCGCTTTAACAGATGTTGCTCCTCAACGTTATCACAACAGCCCAAGAAGTAAGTATGATGATTTAGTCCAATTTAGAGATATTATAGGAACTGAAATTTAGAAAAGTTAAGCAACTTTTCCACATTTACAAAACTAGTAGGTGGAAGAGCTAGGATTTATAGAGGACTTTCCAGCTCCACAGTCAGAGCTCTATTCCCTTAGGAATTCTGATATTTAGTTTACCAGGACTCTTGGCTTATAGACTCTTGACGTGTATTACAGTTATGCATATTTTCAGGATTTGCGTTTTAAAGGAATAATGTTGATGCTTAATCTCATTAGTGATCAGGGAATTTCAAACTGAAGAAGAAACTTTTTTTTCATTCATCAGATTATATTTAAAAAATTCAGTGTTGGTGAGGATTCAGGGATACCAACATTATATATTGTTGGTGGAAACATGAGTTTGAAAGTTTTTGTAAAGTAATTTGGCAATAATTTTTTTTAAAAAAAGACAAAATACCTTTTGACCTTGCAGTTCCACTTTGGGGATTTGAGCCTGTAAAAATTAAAGCACCAGTGTGAGAGAATACTTAAGTCCAGAAACTTAGAATATCTATTGCTGCTTTGTTTATTGTAGCAAAATAAATGGGACCATGGTGAATCTCCATCAATAGGAGAATGATCAAATAACTTGCAGAATTTAGTTCTATGTACACATATATACACACACACATACACATTATTTATATGTATGTGTGAAAATTATGCAGTTATTTAAGGTAACAGTTTTGATTTTTGTTAATTAACCTGAGGGTATGTTCACATTGTATGATAAGTAAGAAAATCAATTTTGTTTATATGAGTTGAAGTGGCAAAGTCAAATTATATTTATAAATTTATTACACATTTTATAAAGGGCCAAAATTTAAATACCAATCCCTTAAAAATTCTTAACAAAGCATGGGAAACGATTTTACACAGCTTACTTTTGATGGCCCTGGGGACGTTGGCTCCAATTTATCTTCCTTTATATCACTAAAAGGGGTTAGCCTGAGTTGAGGCAATGAAGAACTCATGACCATTCATCCTTTTTTTTGCTTCACTAGGGAAAAAAATTGGAAAGGGATGGATTCTTTTACTCTGGAATTCTTAATAAAATTTCAAGGAAATAGGAGGAAAAATTTTGCTGTACCAATGAATTTATGTCTTCCTGGGAAGAATGGAAGAAAGCCCAAAGTTTTAGAATTCTTGAATAGCAAAGACTGAGAAAAAGTAAAATACCCCTGAAACTGGCATGGTCTGGGGCTTGTGGACTGAGCTGTAGAGAACCACGTGTGGTGTTCCTTAAGCCTGAATAAGCCAGATGTTCTGCTTTGGGGCCTCTCTCCAAGACTCTTGTTGGAAATTTGTTGTCAGGCCACAGCTCTTTGATTTTGTTATGTAATGTCAGGGACCCATTCTCTTGAGTGAAAGTGTTGGGGAATCTAGCAGATAGTCTTTTAAACTTTTTTTTTGGTCTATTTGTATTGAAGATTTTGATACCCTCTAGCATCCTCTGTGTTGTTTTCTGTTTTTGCACAATATGAGCTCAAAATTTTTATGCTCATTGCGATGGAGAGCCGCTCTTTGAGATCTGAGTCAGTGAGTTTCATGTTCTATGCGTCCTTCTGACATATGAATGGAATTGTAATGCTTTTTGTGGGTGTGAAATGAAATAAAAATTTTTCCCCATTCTTATGAAAAAAAGGTTAATTAGCCTTTACAGTGGTCTGTTTTCAAGTGTTACTACTCTTTCACTTTTTTCTTTTTCTCAGGAAACTTTGGCAGGTTAATTGGGCACAAAAATCGGTCATTTTATGAACATTCTAGAACAACGGTTCTCAAAGTCGTCCCAGTCCAGTGCGGATGTGTTAGAATTGCAAATTCTTGCACCTTCCCTACTGAATCACATACTGCCAAGTGAGGGCCAAGGAATCTGTATTTTAATAAGCCTTAAAAGTGATCCTTATGCACACGCAAGTTCAATCACTGCTGTAGCAATAACTAGTGAAGACGGCTTCGCATGGTTTGGAAAACGGAAAGTTCTAACTTTTGAGAGGGTTTCACTTGGCTCGCCTAAACCAGGCATTACTGAGTCTGAACATGTTTTGTAGTGGAAATTGCTTTTGAGTTGTCTGGAGTTGCATGCGCTTCTGAAAATGCTAAAGAGTTTCACGTAAAAATTTCTCTCTCCTTTCTCTCAAAAGAAAACAGGAAAATCTTACAAAATGAGTCAAAATAAGATGCGAGGAATATTCTGTATGACAACAATAAGGTATTACTAGACCTCAACTGGACCCACAATCCAACTGGATGAGGACTGCAAATAAACAGCACATAAAAGTCCATAATAAAGGGCCAGCCCCAGGGGCCTAGTGGTTAAGTTTGGCACGCTCCACTTCATTGGCCATGGTTCCACTCTGGGCACAGATCTAAACCACTGTCTGTCAGTGGCCACGCTGTGGCAGTGGCTCACATACAAAAAGAGATTGACAACAGATGTTAGCTCAGGGCAAATCTTTCTCAGCCAAAAAAAAAAAAGTGCATAATAAAATAGAGAGGAAAGTATTCACTTGCCCAGAATTTGATAATGACCTCCTGCTGTATGATGTAAATATCTTTTGAACAAATTTGTATATATTTTATCATCTCTGGAGAAAATTAATCTATTAGGTTAGACAACTCTTAAATTTAAGGGAGGTGTTTTCGTTTGCTTATCTATATAAACCCAGGTGACTTGCTGATCTGTACCTCAGAGGGAAAAATATAGAATTTTAGTTCTGAGTTGAATTAATGGACTTGGTTGCTAAGTGAGAAGGTAAGAAGCAAAGGAAAGCAGATGGGTAAGAAGTGCCACATAATGCTAAGGACTTTGCTACTTTAAATCAAAGTTTGAAGGGTTTTCTATTTAGTTAAAATGAAGTTCACTAATATTTTCTTTTTTTCGCTTTTTCTCCCCAAATCCCCCCAGTACGTGGTTGTATATTTAAGTTGTGGGTCCTTCTAGTTGTGGCATTTGGGATGCCGCCTCAACATGGCCTGACAACAGGTGCCATGTCAGTGCGCAGGATCTGAACCGGCAAATCCCTGGGCTGCCAAAGCGTAGCACTTGAACTTAACCACTCAGCCCCAGGGCAGGCCCCTCACTAATATTTCTTTCTTTCTTTTTATATATATATATATATATTTTTTTTTTTTTTTCTGCTTTATCTCCCCAAACCCCCCTGTACACAGTTGTACAACTGTGTATATCTTAGTTGCAGGTCCTTCTAGTTGTGGGATGTGGGACGCCACCTCAAAGTGGCCTGATGAGTGGTACCGTGTCCGCGCCCAGGATCCAAACCTTGGGCCGCCGCATCGGAGCACGCAAACTTAACCACTCAGCCACGGAGCCGGCCCCACTAATATTTGTAATCATGGGAAATTCTTAGATAAATGCATATGTCTTGGTAGTCTTGATTTAAATAAATTACATGTTTTCTTCCTAATTTTATCACAATGTTAGAATTAATGTTGGCATATCTTTTCTAATTTATAAAATATCCCGATTAATCAGAGCTCTCTAAATGTCCCACGCTGGTTTTATGGTTCAGCTAAACTGAATTATAGTAACTACTGTCTTTTAAAAAGTTTTGTTCCCGGAACTTGAGATAGGGCTACAACTCATTACACTGTGTAGGTAAAATTATACTTACTCTGGGAAAAACTTTTCAGATTTCATATCGAACAAAATTTTAACATAAATCTTTGTCTGTAATGTGTCAACTTAAATTGAATGTTGATGTACGAGTAAACTTTAAGAACTTGGACTAATACTACATTGAAATAATTAATAAATAATCTCTAGATATTCAAGCAAAGTTTTAACATATTCTGTCTCTTATTTTTATACATGATAAAGTGGCTATCAGAAAAGAGAATGAAGTGTATGTGCAAACACCTTTAGCATCTATTAGTGCGCATGTTCATTTTTGCTACTTTAAGAATTTAAATCAGTGTGAATGTAGGGAGAGTGCATGTAAGATAACTAATGTGTCTTTGTTTATCAAGGCAAAAAGGGAGTAACATTTTCTAAAAGTAAAATTGTTATGGTTGTGCCAGAACATAAAATTAGACTTTAAAGTACAAATTTGAGGGTGTATAATTATTGTAGAATATCTGAGGGAATTAAACTTTATTCACTACATTTCATAATTCTTGCAAATAATAAACTTAAATGAGCAATAAAATGTTTACAGTTGTTTGACTAAGTTGACTCAATGTTAATGAGTTTACGATTTCTTGTGTTTTTTACAGTGTCCTACCAGATTGGGAATAGCCTTGTCCGAATCAATTTGTTCACACCCACAACAATATTGTTACCTGGGGAATTGGGGTTTGTAGCAATTTACCTTTGTACTCCTACAAATCCTTTCAGGAAGAAAAAAATGAATACAGATATTTTAATATTAAACATATGTTTTGGTGGTAAAAGAGTCCAGTTCTATGTAAGAGTGAGGTGCAGAGTGGTGAACCAACTTTAATTGTGAACATGACCATTTTCCTCGGATGTCATTTTGGTCATTCTAAAAAGGAGTTTAGAAAACCTTAATTATGTCCTATTTGAAGAGAATTAAGCAGATGAATGGAGTGTTGTATTCAACATAGATACAGGAAATTTTTCTTCTTCCACTATAATTAACTACTAATTTTGGCCTGTTATAGATTATTTTTTGCCACTAACTAGAAAATAAAAAATTTAAAAGTCTGAAAATTATATTCTCGTTCCTGAAAGACACCAACAACGGGTATCTTTGAGTTGATTATTTGTTATTGTTGATTTGGAAATTAACTTCTTTTAAAAAAGTTTCATCAGTTAATTTTTTTCAGTTTTCTTGAAATATTATTGACACACAGCCCTGTATAAATTTAAGATGTACAGCATAATGACTTGACATACATATATTGTAAAATGATTACCACAATAAATTTAGTTAACATGCATCACCTCATATAGCTACAAAAATTTGTGTTTTCCTTGTGATGAGAACTTTTAGGATCTACTCTTTTAGGAACTTTGAAATATACCATACAGCGGTGTTAACTATAGTCATCATGTTGTACATTACATCCCTAGTACTTATTTATCTTATAACTGGAAGTTTGTACCTTTCAACCACCTTCACTCAATTTACCCATCCTCAGAAAGCAGCTTGTTAAAAACTTTAAGATTTAACATACCAAGGCTATGCGAATTCTGTCTGATACTTCTGCAGTATGACTTGCTATGTATTGAAAATTCATTAGTCATAAGAAACAGTTTTCAGAAGTCTTCTTGTCTTCCTGCTCTCAGCAAGAAGCTACATAATTTGGTCACATTGAGGAATCGAGGTCTAACGTGATTCTTACACATAGAATAGAGAACACCTAGAATCACAGCTCCCACAACTAATTCTTGGACAATTCTCAGGTGAATGTAATGAATGGATATTTTCTGACCTCTTCTATACTTTAGCTTGTAACTTGTAAAGGCCAGAGGACGCTATAGTCATAAAGCCTGCTAACCTTACAAGGCCAAAGGGAGAAGCTCTAGACTTCCTGATCAGTTGGAACAATTGGCTTTCATCCTCATCTACTCACCACTGGTTGTGTGAAGACTTCTTTTTCTCTTTGGCATGCCATCACCTGCTGTCTGTCTCCTGGTGTCCCTTGATCAGAAGACCCGTACATCAGAACAGGATAAGGCAAGGACACGTTTAGGTGGAATTTCCAATTAACTGATAGCAGGAAAGCTCAGGCCTACAAACCCTGGGGGAGTGGCCAGCTGCTATTGGCCAAGGTTTCTACTTCCCCTACTGGAAACTCACTGGTAGCGCAACTGGGCCACAAACAAATTTAATAAGCGTTGGAAGAAGAGATATTTACTTAATTCTATCCAGCCTTCACAAGGGAGCTCCCAACTTAAGCCCTAGTACGGACCCCAGGACAGACATTCAAGGGGAAAGTGGACAGAGGGGTATAGTAACAGGCAGGAACTGTGGCATGGGTGAGGGGTGGAATTGTGTGTGGGGTGGAGATTCGTGTCCTTTTGGAAGATGAGCTTTCCCAGAGGGGTGCCACCGTGGCTGACACCTTGAACCTAATGTGCAGAGCTGGGAACCCACTGGGGATGCCTGATGGTGAGGCCCTGGAACATAAGCCTGCTATTGTTGACACTCCTTTTTCATACTATTTTTTCTAAATTTAACCCTCAAACTCAAAATAATGAAATTATTAAGATGCCTTTTATGAATACAATATCTCTGCGTTTCCCAGGTGACCATTGGGCAACTCCAAAGATCTTCTTTCCAGCCATATACAAAAAGAAATAAGAAATAAAGATGATGCTTTGCATTCTCCAGATTCTTAATTAGCTCAACACTATAGTGCGAACTGTTCTTCTTTTCAAGCCCACCATATAAGAAAAGCTAACAAGTTAAAATAGTCCTGGATTAAGTAAATGCAATCATTACCTATGATTACTCTGTCTGTGTTGTAACAATTACGAACTTTTCAGGTTGAATTAAGGCATATTTTTGTTTTTATTTATTTTAATTTTAATTTTTCCTTCTTCTCCCCAAAACCAACAGTACATAGCTGTATATTCTAGTTGTGAGTGCCTCTGGTTGTGCTATGTGGGACACCACCTCAGCATGGCCCTACAAGCAGTGCCGTGTCTGCACCCAGGATCCAAACTGGTGAAACCCTGGGCCGCCGAAGCGAGTTTGAAGACAACCACTCAGCCACGGGGCTGGCCCCAGATTAAAGCATCTTTATGTTCGTGTACAAAGACTGTTCTAATAACTGTCAACCAATTAATTTTTTAAAATTAACCTATCAATTGGTGACAATAATAATGTATACTTTATGGGGTAAATGAAAGGCCCTAGAGATGCATCAGAATGCTGTCATTGTCCTTAATATGTTCTTTCTCTCATGGTATTCATTGATGAAAGTTTTATTAAATGAGTATGTATTATACCTCAAAAGAGAATTCCATTCTCCTCCATTGTGATATTGTTTGCTGTGACAAAAAATAAACTAGACTTTTCAGTCTTGTTATCAACAACATCTCCTTTCCCTTTACACATGCCTAAAGGCCTCTCTACAAGGTACCAATCAGAAATTGAATCATCTGGAAGAAATGTCAAAAGAGAGTCAGTAAGAACTGCGCCAGATACTGTTGATACTCTTGATACCACAGGAAATTGACTCATGGATGTAGGCCACCCGAATGAGCTGAGCTTGTCTCCACAAACGATATTCTAACTACACCAAGTGAATGAGTCAGGATTTCCAAGACTCTAGCAATGCAGAAACAAATGAATTCACGAAGGTAGACTGCACAGCTCGAGACCAGCAGAATGAGAATGCTTAGGACTAAGGGCACTTAATAGAGGGATTTAATTGAGGTTAATTTAATTTTCTAATTTAATGAACATGAGAGAAGCCCCTTTTCTTTTTTCTGAATCACTCTCTAACCCTCAGTTTAAGAGATTAAATGTGTAAAAACTAATTGGAGCACTCTGATTCTGAATCCTCAGTGTTGAGAAAAAAATACCCTATAAAAATTCTTAATATAGAGTGAAAGTTAATACATTGTCCAGACATAAATATTAATGATTCTATAAAAAATTATGACATGCAATATTTGGTTTTATCTATTAAAACACTCATAAAATTAATTATAATGGTTAAGCATTATACAAAGTTACTTTTAATAAAGGCCTTTACTTTTCATGACAATGTAGTTATTGTATTGGTTCACTAAGAATCTGCCCTTTTTTCTACCAGAAGATAATTGGAAAAATCAAAATTTTAACATTACCATGCTACCAATTTCATTTAATTAGATAAGACAAATCCAGTGATACAAACAAGTTCTATGTTTTGCAGGCAGAAGTGACACCTACAACATCCTTCAGGAACCTGATCTGGTACCTGCTCTATGGACAGGAAATCTCCTTCCTGGAGGTAGGAAAGAATGTCACTTCTTGGCAGGGCAGGGACACTGAGAAATTTGGGTATCTTTTAGAAGGATACCCTTAAAATTATGAGTACATACTGCAGACGAAGTCAGGTGGAAGTGAATTGGATGGTTCTATCTGCTCTCAACTGAGCTAATAAACACATAAAAATAAATTAAAACCATAAGGACTTTACAAACCTATAGACAGCAAACTCTTGAATCTTAGTATCATATTGTGCTATTTAAACAGAACAAACAAGGAGGTAATTATATAGTAATCAACATTTCTTGTTACATCTATGCAAATAAAATGAGTCAAAGTAAAATGTAAAATCAATAATACTCTTTGAGAAAATTGTTAAGCAAATGTAAGTAGACAAATGTGCCCTATAGAGGAGGAAACACGACCACAAGAATTGACATCTGGCACTGCCGCCATTGTAAGCTCGTACCTCAGATCCCACTGCTGAAGAAAGAAAAAAAACCCATGCATTTCATTACATTACCTTCCTTTCTGATATAAAAAAAAATAAAAGGGTCTCTCTGTCTTGTTTTAGTCCTCCAAGTAAATAAAACCTTGAATATTTCCTATAAGTTGCTAACTCCTAAATGAAAATGACTTTTTCCTCAAGTTTTGCAATACTATTGTCTAAAGATATGTCATGAACTTTGTGCATAGAATAATCATGACAAAATTGCTGTTTTACACCATGAACAGACTAATGTAAACTTGATAGTCCTCATAATTTTAAAAAACTTATCCTATCTTTTAATTTGTTGGGCCAGTTCTTCTGAAGTCTGACCTCCTCACATTTCCTTGCAAGTAAATGCCACTTCCTTTTCTTATATGCTTTTGTTTCTGAGCTTTCCTTTCATGCTCCAAACACACGAATCAGCAGGTGATGGAACCTGCAGCTATATTTGGGGTTTTATGCTTCAGTGTTCACTTTCAGTGGAATAGAATATTTTTGTTCTAGTCTTCTTAATCAAAGACCTGAAATTCACCCTGAGTCAATAAGTGTCCTCTATATTCACCGTTGGCAGGAAGGACTTAAATATTTCTAGCTCAGTATTTCGAGTCAATATTATTTCACCCTTCTCCTAATCTTGACCTAATCTATGTTTTGTGTTGTCTGTAACTGATTCAGTGACTCAGTAACAGGCTTAATTTCTTAACAACTTAAGCCATGTCTTGCTATTTCTTAGCCGTTTTTCCTCAATAGTTTTGCACTGCTCCCCTGCCTATCCTCCCTCTGTTTACTAACACCATTCCCTAAGTTGATTTATCCACTTGTTGGAATACCTAGTTTTAGGTCCTACACTGACAGCTTGCTGTGGCTCACACTGGTTTTTGGTTGTTACCATCTTCAGATTCTGAAAACGCCATCTAGACCATATATCACCTCCAGCCAGGCCTATTTCCCCAGGGCCTGCCTTAAAAGAGCAGATTTCTTTTCAAGTTCCATCTTCTCCCCATCTATCCCATTTCATGACAGTTAGAAAAGCCTTGCACTAATATATGACAAATGGAAACTTAGCAGAGAAAAATGTTATTTCAGTGTGAGTTCAGGGAAAGCTTTTTGATGGAGAGTCAGCTAAGATCAGTTCTGATGACAGATAGTCTATAGTGCATATGGATGATGAAGTGGAAAATGAAGTAGATACATATAGACTTTCCAGGCAGAAACAGTGTGAGCAGAAGCATAAAGACAGAAAATGAGACAGCTTTGATAAAGCCAGGCAAATAATTCAGATTATTTGGATCATCAGTGTTGGGAGGAGCTGGGCTTACAGGAATCGATGGTTAGTGTATCAGAGCGTGAGGGCTGTTGGGAAATGTGACACAAAGCTGGATGACTCGCGTACAAGGCGTTCACTCAACAGGGGAGCTGCTTTTTGGTTATACACATGACTGAAGATCACTGTACCTTAAGGCTATCATTCACTTAAAACCTATTGAAATTATGTTGACTTCTGATGACCTTCAGAGAGCTCCAGCTAGATGGATTGATGGTAAAAGAAATTAGAGAGGGCAATAGAGCAAATCAGTGCGCGAATCCCTACTATGTCATTTATCTATGGCTTCAGCTAGATCTAGTGATTTGTTTGTTGTGACTGTGGGCAAAACTCTACCTACAACCTTACTGGAAAAATAAACCCAGTCATAATAAATGACAGAGGGCGTTCAAGCAGAGGCAAGAAGCAAAACATTTTACAAGTGTAAAGATAATCTATACTAGGTCTTGCCCTTCCAACAAGCTTCTGCAATATTTTCATGCTGCCCTGCCCAACTTCCCTCTGCTGGGCAAGCCTCTTCTATTTGTTAATTCCCCTCATGGTGATTACCTGATTCTCTATTCTCCAAGCTGACTCAGCCCATTCATTGAGAAATGGCATTTTTAGACTACTAATAATACTTACATATAAAATTGTTTTTATCAAATAAAAGATTAAAATCAGGGAATAATAAATAATAGAGAGATGAGATAGAACTTCTTCACCTGGGAATCAGTTAAATACAATATTATAGAGGCCTGAAGAAATAGCAACCATGTTACAAAAGAATATAAAAATAGTTGGAGACTAGGAATCATAAGTCCACCAACTAATTTGGTGATTTGGCTGTTTTTTTCTCAACCGAACGGTAATGGTCTTTTGTAAAAAGCCTTTCAATTTACATCCCAAGGGGATAAGAGCTGAGTACACATTAGAGAAAGCTGATGGCAATCATTTCAAGTTTCAGTTTCTATTTTCTGTAAATTAACTGTCGTTTTGGTAAACAACTTTTTCATGTCTTTGCAAAAGCAGTTTTAATCCTACTGGTTTAGCTATTGTATCAAATAAATAGCCAATTCTGCTGGGGAAGGATTAGGGGCTCATAAGTGAGAATCAATATTTCATTTGGATAATGGCTAAAAAAACTCAACTGTCAAAATAAAGGAGAGATTAAAGCCATGATAATAACTTAGAAGATAGTGTGAGGCAAAAGTGTGAACTCAGGAAATGACTCAACACATTCGGTAACATAAAACTGTGGCCTCAATTCACTCTGACAGTTGTTGTGCTACCTGCCTGCTGCCCAAGTAAAGTAAGTTTATAAATAAAACACACAGGACGACATATGGTCAGATGCTTTCTGTGCGATGAGTGTGTTTCCTTACTGTCCTATCAGTCACACTGCACTATGGAAATTTTTATTGTTCCTGCTCATCTACTTTCATGTGGTTTAAATGAAAAGAGCACTAAACTTTGAGCCAGAGACTTGAGTTCTATCTAGTTCAGGATTTGTCACCAACTTGTTACGTGATTTTGAACAAATGGCTTAATTTCTCTCTTTTTAAACCTCTTCTTTTGTAAAGTTCCCTGCTTTCTCTGAGGGGATGTATTGAGGATCAATGCATGGCGAGATGAAGGCAACATGGGTTAAAAGGTAAACATGTTTAACAGTAACTGGTGAATTACTTAAACAGGCACAACAACAAATTCGAGAGGAAGCTGGGCTGCGTGAGAAAGTTTGGCAAGAGGGTATGCCACGGAAAGCCTATCAAGATCTCCCATATCTTCCTTGATCTACACGCCCTGAGCACCTGCACGCGGCTCGGGCAGTGCAAGGAGCTCAGGATATCCAAGTGAAAAACACTTTGCAGGCTTGAGAAGCAGACCTGAAGAGGTTTATTTTCCTCCAGTCCCTTTTGATATATGCTATCAGGGAAAAAACAAAACCAAAAAGGACGGCATGTTTGAAAAAAAAACGACTTACTGAGCTTCTAGAGAAAAGAATTCTGTGTAGACTAGAATGGGGCAGCCCAGAGAAGGAAAAAAGAGGTAAGAGTGTGTGAAAAGGTTTAGAAAACGCCGAAGTACTGCAGAAAGGTAACGTGAGATTACACCTAAGAGAATCTGGGTCATTTTGCTTTTGTTGTGGAGTTGAACTTGCTTCATCTGGGTTATTGTCATTGTTCTTTTCAGGACTGTTTTTTGTGGGTTTGTTTAGGAGGAAGTATACATTGCTTTTATTTATCTACCTCCCCTCTACCCTGAGTGATGTTTATTAAGATAATATTTTAGAAAGATATATATTATTCACATTTTTAATGCTTCTATACAGGACCAAAGGCAAATATTATCATGATAATGGAGCGTCTAACAAAATTGTTCTCCAGAGAGGGAGAAAGCATTAGAGAAAACACAGTGAAGGATTCTGCGCTGTTCCCCAAGGACCCCAAACAGGCAAGTGCTATTACAGGGCGGGAGCATCCCAAGGTTGTGGCTGATGTGATTAGGAGTTAGTGGTGAGGAATGGCTTTTAAACTATAAGCAAATGAGAAGATAGAAGTGAAAGCCCTTTGCAAAGACAAGAGTATAGTGCAAATATAAAATATAACTATTAAAATGCATGATGAGTTGAGTTGTCATGAAAAGGGTTCCAGTACTGAACCAGAAATCAGGAAACATGGGCCTCCATTTTCTCATCATTAAAATGTGAAGGAGCAGGATTTACAATCCCCAAGGGCCCCTTGTGGGGTCCATGGGTTGTTAGTAACTGGTCAGAACAAAATTGAGAGGGACACAATTGGGCCAGTTTCAAACCAATCAATAAAATGGGAAACTAAAGAAATGAATTGACTACTTCTGCTCAAATGACTTTTGAGAAAAAAAGCCACATGACACTGTGTGGTGCAGTGAGTAGAGGCTCCAGAAATGAGACAGAAAACAAAGAAAATGGATTTCTGGTGATAGAGGTGGTATGAAAGAAGACAGGCTAGCATGGCTGCAAATGGAACAATGTACACAAGGAAAAGAACGACTAAATGATAGGTCTTTTTTAGGAAAGAAGTTTCGTCTAAGTCCAGCAGTGGAAAGGTAGAAAGAGGAAAAGAGTATATGGATAAATCAATAGAGAAAAAGGACCAAAGAAATAAGGTCACGAGGCCCAGAGGAATGGACCGTAAGGCTTGGAAGAACTAGGAGCACAGGCGCAGGGCGGCGATGATAGGACCTGAGCCAAGTGGAAGAAGCAGAAAGAGGGAAATTGAAGGGAGTGGAGGGGAAAAAAATTACTATTATTATTATTGTTCTTACCTCCATATTTTACATGCACCAAGATATTTTACATTTACTCCTTTAGAATGTAGCACTTTCATTTGAGAGAAAAACATGAGAATTTCTGATGGACATACTCTTAAAAGAAATACAAAGTTATCTGAGGATAATTTCCCTGCACAGAGCAGTTATGCGAAGGAGACTTTTATTGTTTCTCAGGGAAAAGAGATGAGAACTAGAACTGAGTAAAGCAACTTTGGAGGCCAAACAGTAGTAATCAATATGAAAGAATCCAAGATGAAAGTCCACATTTTTGTATATTTATGCGAACAATCTGGATTGTAATAACAAAAAAGAAAAGAAAAAAATACAGAAAAGCAAGAAGCAAGTCAATAACAAATAACAGTGCATTTGGATAATACTGTGATGGCCATCCTGTATTTTCAGAAATGTGATCAAAACTAAGCTTCAAAACCGCCTTATGATGGAGAATGGCACCTTGCCTGATAATGTCAAAATTCGTTTCTCAAAACTTGAAAAACTGGCAGTAGCATATAAAGGATGAACAAATTCCATTGGTAATGGGAATATATTTAAAATATAGGACGTACTTTTAAAAATATTTTAAAATGCTCTTATTGTACAACTAATATTTATTATAGTAAAAATTAGAAAATACTGAAAAAGAAAGATAAATCACCTATAAACTCACTACCTTTACTATGGAAATTTTCAAACACTTACAAAAGTAAAGAGAGCGTATGATGGATCCCCATGTACTTTCACCCATGTTCAACAATTATCAACTTTCTGCAAACCTTGTCACCTATTGTCCCATCCCATCCCAGCACACACAGTTTTGGCAAAGTGGTACTGGAGTATTTTAAATCAAATTTTACCCATCATAACATTTTGCCAGAAAATGCTTCAGAGTTCATCTCTAAGAGATAGGCTTTAAAAACATAGCCACAATGCCATTATCACACATGATAACGTTAACAAGTATTCCTTAATATAATTTCCTTGATTTTCTCAAAAATGTGTTTTTAACAGGTTTTTTTTCCGAATGAAGATATCAACAAGGATTTTGTGACAAACCAAATTTTGAAGTCTATAATCACCTCTCCCTCCATCTATTTTTACGACATTTATTGTTGAAGAAATTAGGTCCATGATTCTGAAGAATGTCTCACATTCTGGGTTTGGTTAATGGCTTCCTTGTGGTGTCCTTTGACTTATTCTGTTCCTCATTCCTTTACATTTTTGGAAAACTGGTAGTTAGATACAGACTTTGGTGTATAAATGTGCTGTATATACATTATTTTTATATAAGTAAGATATATTCACCCTAGTTTTTGTAACTTGCTTTTATACCTCATGTAGCTCCAGAGAGGAAACCATAGATCCTTTTTAACTTTAAAAATTCTAAAGAGGGGCCGGCCTCGTGGCACATGTTCTGTTTTGGCAGCCTGGAGTTTGCTGGTTCGGATCCCGGGTGCAGACATGGCACTGCTTGGCAAGCCATGCTGTGGCAGGCATCCCACATATAAAGTAGAGGAAGATGGGCAAGGATGTTAGCTCAGGGCCAGTCTTCCTCAACGAAAAGAGGAGGCTTGGCGGCGGACGTTAGCTCAGGGCAAATCTGCCTCAAACAAATCAATTAACTTGAAAAATTTTGAAAAACAATGAAATAACTTAAATTTGCAAAATTACAGAACGCAATTGAATGATCTAATAGAGAAAAACAAAAGACAGAAAGAGTGAAAATCAAAGAGTAAAGGAGCTTACTGGAGAAAAAAGGAAATACAAGGAAGGACAGAAGCACTACCTGGAAACAAGAAAATGCTGTAGCTGTGATGGTCCTGTGGCAGGATTTGTTGCTCTGGCTGCCTAGCACACTGTTGATTGTTGTTCTAAAGCCTTTTCACATCCATTCCTGACATATGTCACTCCCGTTTTGTGAATTAAGTTAAATTCATAGCAGAACTGCAGAAGGAAGGTACATGAGATCCTGCTGCTCAGTTTCTCTGAGCTGTCCTGTTTTCAGACATTCTTGTGGCTAGGTATTCCGAATTTTCTTTAGCTTCTCAGGGATGCCTGAGTAACTTTTCAAAAACTTCTGTTTTCCCTTAAAGATAAATGGAGTTATGTGTGCATTTGTTTTTTGGCTCTGAAATTTTCCTCCTATGGATTGAACTCACTAAAAGGGATAGGGGCAGCTCAGATTTGTGTGTCCATTTTTGTGGGATAGTGGGTGCACTAATGGTTGGGAGAAGGGTTCTTCTGTCCAAAAGAATTCAAGCGAACAGATCCACTGTTAAATTGTACTTATTTCCTTATGGCTATCATGTAGCATGTCTGATGCCAACATGTCATTCTGGCTTCTCCCCCAAGGGCTGTCCTCATTGTCACTCATTTCCTTGCCATTGGATGTCTTGCCGTTGCTTGCCATGTAGACCATTAAGCCACATTATGTGGAGGTCATCCTTATTGATGTGTCACCATTCAGTAGTTGAGGGCTAGAGTGAGTTGACACAGACACATGGCTGCTAGAGCCTTTTACTTAAATTGAGAGCTGCATAACACTGACTTGGGAAAGCAGTTTGCTGACATCCTTACTGCAAGATAGGAAGCAAAAGCCCTACCACTCCATTAATCTCACTCCAGTCTCCATTGTGCAGCCTCTTACTTGGGGAAAAAACAGTAGTTAATTGGAAAGAACATTTGGCAACGCTGGAGTCACCGGGAATGTCCTACTAGAATTTGCCTTTATTCTAATGCCTTTTTATCCTTATTTGACATATTTTCTTTCTTTTTGCTATCTCCAGTCTTACACTAGAAACAAAAGATTCTTTACTAAAATAGCATACAAAGAAACACTTTTGCATGAGGCTACAGAATCAGGTGAGAATATTAGGTATGATCTTGACCACTCTCCCCTTTGTATCAGACAGAGGCTTTTGGTTGAAGACATTAGATACTGCCTCTGGTTAAATTAAGTAAATGTAGATATTTAAAAGGAAGGCATTGCTTCACTCACACAATAAGAGGAAACACAGGACAACCAAGCCCGGAAAAAAATAGAACTACGACAACTTATGTTATCTCAGTCAGAATTCAGAGGCCAGTTTCTTTTGAGTGCCAATAACTCAACTTCAAGAGCACCATAGCATTCTATCAAGATTCAGATTCCCAAGAGAGATAGAATCTTGGTTTATTTACTATCCGTTAGTTAGGAAGGGGTGGGCCACCCTGATTTACAGTCTAAGAGTGGTGTGCCATTACGAAAAGGGAGAGGAAGGGCACCCGGGACTGCAACAACTGATATCACCCTTCCTGTGACTAGAGCAGCCATAGAGAGAGAAGCTGAGCAGAATGAGGCAAGGGCATGAACTATATACACTGTTTATGGATTCTGTCTTTACACCTACAGCTTAACTGTGAGAAAAGGTAAATGATGAAAATAAGAATATGTACATAAAACCTGAGTCTTGTCATAGCAACTATAAAGACACATGAATAATAAAAGTACCAGAAGGGCTCAATATTTTAAGGGGATTATGTATTTTAAATAAAAATCCATAAGAGAAGATGCCAACAAAAAGTTGCTTAAAAAATGGATGAAGCGAAATCTTGCATTATCCTTTGAAAATGGTACTTCAAGAAATTAATAACCAGAAACCAGAAAAATGAAATATGAAGCATTAAAATGTATCATCAGAAAGCAGATCAATAAAACTAGAGTAGAAAGTTAGTTAAATTTAATGAAGTAGAGGAGAATTCTTATGTCATTTGTTGCTGAGAGAGGGCAGCCTCACTTGTTTTTAACCTAAATGTCTTTCTCCACCCCAGATCTGACATTATTATTTAACGTTGTTCAGGTCATTGTAAGAAGACATGTGTATTAGTTTTCTATTGCTTCTGGAAGAAATGATCACAAACTCAGGGGCATGAAACATGTAAATTTATTATCTTACAGTTCTGTAGATCAGAAGTCTGATAAGGATCTTCCTGGACTATAAAATCAAGGCGTTAGCAGGGCTGCATTCCTTTTCTGTGGGCTGGAAAGGAGAAGCCTTTTCCAGCTTGTAGAGGCCACATCCATTCCTTGGCTCATGGCTCCCTCCCTCCATCTTCAAAGCTAGTCAAGTCCTTCTAATGATTCATCTCTCTGACCTTCTTCTATTATCACATCCTTCTCAGACTGAAGCAGAGAAAGGTTCTCTGCTTTTAAGGACTCATTTGATCAGACTAGGGCATCAGGATAATTTTATTATTTTAAGGTCAGCTCATTAGCAACCTTAATTCCATTTGCAACCTTAATCTCCTTTTGCCATGTACGTAACATATTCACAGGTCCCAGAGACTAGGTGTGGACATCTTTGGGAGGCCATTATTCTGCATACCACAACATAGGACAGGAATAGAAAATACAACTTTTTAAGAAGCTGGTGTATATCATCGTTAATATTTTTAGATAATAATATGATCACCTAGAAAACTTAGGGAAATTTGTAAACGCTAATAAAATTAATAATAATTGAATAAAGTGGTCAAAAACTAACAATACAAATGTGAAAATATATGTGAATTAAAAAAACAGGAAATATTGATACTTTGGCCTAATAGGAGTATGATGAATATGATTGTAGTATATAAAAGTTTTACACTTTCCAAATTCTTCTATCATGAGTATTATCTTTATTAAAGAAAAATAATGAACTTTGTATTTAAAATAATAAAAATATTAGGTACATATCTTTTAGAAAGGAACTTTACTGAGGAACAAAATAATATTTGAAAAAGAAAACAAGCTACTAAGTCCTGAGACTAAAAATTCAGTCATCTCAAAATTAATTTAGAACTTTAATTTCATTTTTTATAGTTATGATAGGAAACATTTGTAATGTAATTTTCTTTTGTAACTGAACCAAGTTTTAACAAAATGTATTTGGTATGATAAATAGTCTAAACAATTTAGACCATTTTGGAAAAAGAAGAGGATGATGGGAGTGATTTTTCTATCAGATATACAACCTATTTTGAAGCTGCAATGCATAAATCTGAAGTAGAAGTATATACAAGCAAACTATGGAACAGCATAGTAGCTATGTCAGAAATAGGCCATACCTGAAACACTCATCTGAATCAAATGATATTGGTATATATAGAATTTGAGACCTATTTGAAAAGTGAAGGCAAATAAATATTTGTATTGAGTTCTTGCCAAAGAGATCCAAGGTTTGATAAAGAAGAGAAGCCCCAGAGTTCATTCAACTTGCTAAAAAATTAAACACAGGATGGAAATTTATTTCTTCTTAGCCAACCTGTCATGCCTTTCAAAAAAGTTATGTCTCCATTATTGAAAGAAATTTTTATTATCTAAAGTTGTCAGCTTTGGATGAAGTCATGAAGCCTCAGATCCTGACTTCATTATGTCTCAAAGGATTTTGATTTTTTAAAAGACATTTTCTCTTGTAATTTATATACTACCATAAAAAAACTTCTGGCACTTGAGAAATCTTATTTAAAAACTCCAAATATCCAAGGAATCATTCAAACTCTCCAACTTCTATTTGACATCTGTTAAAACTCAACCAGCCAAAGTCGACCAAGCTCAAGCCTGTAGTCTGACAAAAATCAATATTTATCGACTTGCAAGCAAGGAAGCACACTCCAGGGGAACTGTGGGTGGTGTGATCCATATGGGGAGAGGTCCCCATGTTTGGTGATGTTGGGTTCCTGCTGAAGGATTCTGAGGAAGCTCTAATGGAAGGGGGACCAGAACCGGTTGGATGCTGTTTCTGCAGCAGGATTAGGAGAGGCAGGGATTAACTAGGGATTGGGTGCTGCCGTGAGCCAAGAGTGGTTTAGTAATTGGGTATCCCCAGTAATAAATGGGTGGAGATAGCAAAGTGACTCTGGGGGCCTTATTGGTAATGATGCTGTGGTCGCACAAAGAGGGGAGATGCTGCTGCATGGCCTTGGAAGAAACAATGTTTCCTGTTAACTTCGCAGGTGGCCTTATCTGTGCCTGTCCTCCCAGCCTGATTAACAGCAGGGCTGCTCTTTTCTTTTTCAGTCCAAGCTGATTTTCAGTCCCAGATGGTTTGACTCTTTCACATCTACAGAACCAACTCCAGTTTAATTCTCTTGTTTGTTATAGCTTCTGAAAATAGCTGTATTTGTTGATAACCAACTGCATTTTAACAGTTCAACGGAAAAATAGTGTGAATTTGCTTGGTTGTTATTCAAAATTATGAAGACATGGATTAACGACTAAGAAAATTCAGTGTCAGGCTGCTTTAGAGTTTGGTTTTGAGCTTCAACATAAAGGAGAGAGAAAATGAAAACGTTGGGGACAAATTCTAACAGTTGATCAGATATGCAGCCAGGGTATTTGCCTGAGTCAGAGTTGGGCCATGGGTGGGAGTGGGAGAGGAGGAACCCTCAACAAGGGTGAAGAATTGAGCAACTAATATCATGTCCTTCCTTCATTTCCTTCTTTGAACAGCTCTTTGTTGGACCAACACTAAGATTTGTCACCCTTTTCCAAATGCTTCCTCTAATGTCTTTCCTTTCTTTAGTCTTAGGAACTTTTGGAAAGGGGGCACTCCAAGTGAGTAGTAGACTCAGAGGAAGTGATTAATTCTCCAGTTTCATTCTGCGTCCTCTCCCATCTTTTCAACCTGGCACCCCTCCCAACCCTCCATCCCTCCCTCTTATCTGCTCCAAGCTTCATTCCTGCTTATTCCTCCATCCCCTCACCCCACATGAGGGAAAGACTGATTGGAAAATAAATGCACACTAAGAAATTCCAAGGGGCCGGCCCCGTGGCTGAGTGGTTAAGTTCAGGCGCTCTGCTTGGGCGGCCCAGGGTTCGGATCCTGGGCGCGGACATGGCACCGCTCATTAGGCCATGTTGAGGCGGCATCCCACATGCCTTAACTAGAAGGACCCACAACTAAAATATACAACTATGTACTAGGGGGCTTTGGGAAGAAAAAAGCAGGAAAAAAAAAAAAGATTGGCAACAGTTGTTAGCTCTGGCGCCAATCTTTCTTTTTTTTAAAAAAAAGAAATTTCAAGGATGATTCTACCATATAAGACAGTAATGGTTGGATTTGTGGGTGAGAATCTTTAAGGGGCTGCTGAAATTGGAACTAGGACAATGCAGAATAGGCATGTGAAAGTATTTACAATACTATTAGAGGAAGTCAACATAAAACTCCTAGGTAAGGGGAAAAGTATTTGCCCAAGAGGGGGGTATAGAGAAAAGGAAAACAATCTCTAAATGAGCCTAAACTAAAATTAAGGGAAAGAAAATTGGGATGGAAAAGAGTGGACTCGCTATATTGACAAAGAATCTTACTAAATGTAAAGGGAAAGAACTAGAATTGCCCTTTGGGAAATATGGGCTTTCTGGGATATCAGCTGTGTACAAGGTTTGGTAGGCAAATGATGCTGAAATGTGAACTACACGCTAGAAAATAGAATGGAAAAGGCAGTGAAGGGAGAACAATGACAATTTGAGTATACAGTCTTCAAAACTTTTTGTTATATAATATTTATGGAGGTTCTGTTGGTTGGGTGATGAGAAGAAAATCATGAAAGTTGAATTAAATCAGTGATGAAAGATGTGCAATCATGTTGTGTGTCTTTGTTAGACGTTATTAATATTTGTGATTTTAAAAGGGAAATCCTTATTTCTTACTGTGAAATAAACATTTACAAGTTTTGTTTTTCTGTTGTGGGGAGGGGCAGGAAAAGAGTAGGATTGACTGACTGAAGTGGTAAAAAACCTTGACCAAGCATCTTTTGCAGTGGGGATCCAGGGACCTTGCCTTTTCAAGTTTGGATAAACACAATTTGACAACGATGCTAAAGAAATAAGAAGGATGTTAACTAATTTGTGACTTATATGCCTATAGATAACATACTGAATCCAAGAAAAAATAAAGCTGAAACATTCTGGTTCAATTTACCCATCTACAAGATATTTTTCTTTAACATCAAAGGAATGTAATTAAAATCAAGGAATTATAGAGAAGAGTGTTAAGACATGAAAAAGAAAATATTTTTTAAGTACTTGAAATAGAGTATGAAGAAATATTATTTAATTGTCATAAAGTACAAATGTCTACACTAAACAGAAGGGAAAAATTTAACTAAACTTTTCTGACATAAATGGGAAAAACCTTTTTTTCTTTAGAGATTTGAAAATTAAATGCAAACAACCTGATATTTGAAAAAGTGATTGACAAGAGTTAGTCTGTATAAAATTAGGCATTTGAGATTGCTAATATTGAATTACATTTGACTCATGAAAATGGTAATTTCATGTGATTCAAATTATACGTAATTTATAAGTATTGAGTGCTAACTGCATACAGAATAATGTGCAATTTTGCCTTTAAGGAGGAAAAGTTTTCATTGATTTTTATAGTCACTCATCCAAAGTTAATCATGAGTAAAATAATATAGCATCTACTAGTTTCATAAATGTTGAAGGAAAACAGAACAAAGGACTAAGCAGGGCAGGAATTAAATGGAACACAATTCTTCTGGATGGCTTTGGCACAGATTTTCCCTTGTGTATTACCATTTTCTTATTTGCGACAGAAGCCTTAGGTATTCATAAGATGTTTTACAACCTTCCTGGTTTGTTATAAGATTAACCTCTTTGTTAGTAAGTAGTTTCCTATATGAAATTTTAATATTAATAATCTCTTTGGAAAACATGTCTCTGTAAAATTATTTTGAGAATAAAGACATTCTGTATATAAATATCTGAAATGAGCAGTTATAGTGGCATCTCGGGGGAAGTTTGAGATCTTTTTCTCTAGAGCAGCCGAACAGCCTTTCAGCAGCCTGTCCCAGGGGCTGTACTGAGGAGCTGAAATTTCCCTGGAGGATGTAATAAGGATAAAGACTGACTTTTTATGTTGGTTCAAGGAGCAGCCAAAGTTCCTCCTGGAGTTTTGAGAACTCAACTTAAATGAAAAGTCAGCCATTTCTGCCCTGAACAATGCTTGAGCTGCGAAGGGGAGAATAAGTAGGTTTCAGCAGGATGAAAACATTGTAAATGAAACAAAATGAAAAATGCTTTCTCCTTCTCTGCCCCCCAAATTTTCATTGTCGTCACAAATGTCTTTCTTTTCATTTCTTTTTAAAAAAATTTTCTTTCTTGTTTTCATTGTGTTCATATCATTAAATGTGCCGCAATGAGAATATTTTTCCTCATTTTTAGTTTCCAAACTCCATTCTTTCGCATAAGTTGGCAAAAAATAGAAGAACATGGGCCAGTTTATCATTCATAAATAATCACAGTGATAAAAATCATTTTTTGCTTGAATTGTACTTTGTAGTTTTTCCCACACTTAGGCTGTATGCTTGTCTCACTTCATGAAATCCTTAGAGGCATGTATTGCACTTAATCTTATATCCTTTTCACCTGTGAGGAAACTGAGGCACAGGTTGGTGAACAATGTGTTCAAAATAAAGAGCACTGTTATAATGGGTAAGTCTCCTGGTGCCTAGTCTTGAGTTTGGAACCACAGGAGGTCCCATGATGTGCCTTCTGTGCCTGGGACCCGTGTGGAAGGGATTCAGCTAGAAATTCTGGACCCTTTATTAATAAATCTGAAAAGACTATCTTTACCCTGCAAAATTCAGGAGCCATACAAGTGACAGAGTGAGAAGATGCACAATTAACATGTGCCGACTTTGCTCTTCTCTCCACAGCCTTCTGGGCAAACCAGAGAAACACAAGTCATCCATCTTCAATCAATGAAAAAATTGATTTTGAGCAAGAGGTACTTCCTATAGGCTTAGGGGATTTAGCTGAAATGGGGACTATAAATGCAGTGTCTGGTATCCGAGGAAATACCCTTGGTTGAATTATGTCTTCCAATTCTGTGAATTCCAAATTTGTCTCTTGGGAGTCCTCTGGCTTCCAGGCCTCCAAACCTTGCTAGGGCTTCCTCTGGCTAAACTGATGCCCTAGGGTTGTTCTGCTGCTGCTGTTTTTCCAAGGAAAAGAGAAGGGACATTTTCAAAGCCATATGTGATCTAAAGTAGCAATTCTCAATCTTGACATTTAAAAATAAACGCATAGCATGGTCCCATCCCAGAGATCCTGATTTAATTGAGCCTAAGCAATAACATTTTTTAAAGCCCTCAAGAGGTTCTAATGTGTAGCTAGGGCTGAGAATCACTGTCCCCAGGAAAATATAATAGACGTATTTTAGCAAAACTCCAAAGAAAAGATTGGAGGGTAATACAATATCATATGCATTTAAAACTTTAAAAGAACACAGATTAAGAAAACATACACATTGAGGAAATGCCAATTTTGAAAAAGGATTCAGAGTTCTGATGCGACTATTAATGCACAGGGGTTTTTAACTGGGTGGACTCAACTCTTTTCTTCAGGGAAGCCAGAAAGAGACAACCTTTATAAATTGTGCTCTGATAGAAGGGAGAAGCTTTGACCCAGTCAAGATAGGTAAGAGGCATAAAGGAACCTTCGAAGGGGCAGAAGTGGGAGAGAAAAATCTACGAGAAAAGGTAAAGTTCAGGTTTTGAAAATCTGCATTAGACCAAAAATATGAACTAAGGGGTTGGAGATGTGTGATGGAAATGGGACCTGTGGTGAGAACCTCATAGCTCAAGATAAAGGTATTGTTATAATTACTGCACCATATTTCTTAATATTTCAGGGTACAGTTTTCACAAGATGAAATAGTGACTCTTACCTCTTTCCTGTCTTAGAAAAGGAAAAGCAGAAGTCATTATTAATTTAATTGCTTTTTCCTAGACAGCTTTCAATACTTGGCAGCAGGGTTTAGTATGAATAACACTGGGACTCAGACTTGAAATTATACCCTGACTCAGGCCATTTATTGTAATGAGAAAGATCTTGAAATATTGAACTGCGTACATCTCTTTCTTGCGTCCACCTCCTGAGCATACCCTTGGTAAGTAGAAGCATCTACATGGCCTTAGAAGAGTAAGAGAGTAGAGAGGTAAAGAGAAAAAGCATCTAACTTAAAAATATTTTTTACTTTCAATCTAGACTTTTGAGAATAAAAAGAGAAGGCTGTCAGAGGAGCATAGCACAAGATACCTGCCATAACTGTTTCTCTCTACCCCAGGGGATGTCACATGAAGGTGGCCAGGCTTGAGGAGGACAAGTAGGGAAGGGAAAGAGTGGAGATCTCCCTGTGGGAGTTCTGGGGAGAGGAAGTCTTACGGACAGACAGTGGTTCACCTGCCATGAAAGAGAGGGGCTTGGAAGAGCTTTTAAGAAGATTTGCTTGGACCCTCCGCAGAGGCTCTGGTGGGAATTGCCAGTGAGGCCTGGGTGTGTGTGCATACATTTTGAAAGCCCTCCAGATGGTTTGGACATGCAATCAGTGTCATGTAAAGCAGGTTGGCTGGCTGAGAGTAGACACTCAATAAACGTTGGCTCCTTGCTTTCCACCTTTTCATGACTTCCATCGTTACCCTCGTGCCCTCATCAAGTCAAATCTACATTGCTGCAAAAACGTCCACACTGGTTTCCAAAATTTTAATTTAATGTAAAGGCCCACATCTCTCAAGTTTAATATTTTCAACAAACTCATACCAACATGGCCATTCTACCATCACACCTTCTTAACTTCTCTGCCTTAGGTCAATGTAGCTACATGAAATTGACCATAATAGACAATGTCTCTTGTTTATTCAATTAATAGGTTTCATCACTTTAGAACTATCTTGTGCCAGCTGCTTTGCATATGTAATCTCATCAATCCTCAAAGCACCCACAGGGAGGAGGCTAGTAATGTTATTTTATCAGTTTATGTTTGTAAGTTTTTAAAAGACGTGAGTGAGCCTTGGGCCTTTTGGAGCCGTGTTTCTCAAAGTGTGGACTGGGGCCGCAACATCAGTACCATTCCTAGAACTGCAGAATTTCAGGCTCCACCCCAGCCCGGCTGGGTTTGAAAGTCAGAAGGGGCAGTTTAACAATATCCCGGGGAGCTTCATTCACATATCACAGTTTAAGAAGTATTGCAAGTTTCAGTGCTTAGCTAGTTTAGCAAACACTGTACGCTCAGCTGTCTGTTGATTGAAGACAAGTAGTATTCATGCCGGAAGGAAGGGGCCAGTGGTCCCCTGTAGTATGTAAATGAAAAATATTCATAATGTATATTTACTTTCTGTGATGAAAAACCACAGTGTATTCTATTTATTGTATCATCCCATTAAACAGTAACAACAACAACAACAAAACCACTAGCTTACTTCACTGACCTGTGGTCTGGACAAACTACTTGAAGATCCATTAGATGAAGTGTGAGGAAATTTCCAGGCAAAGGATCGCTACACTGGATTAGTTTCACAACTGCTGTATTAAGGACAGTCATTGAAATCTACCATTATAACCTTTTAAAGAAAACCCAAGGGGAAAGCTTCCTAGCAATCAAGCCCCAGTCTTATTTGGAGACTGTACTGAAAAACACATTTGATTAGTGAATTTTGCTCTTTCATTCACCTCATTAAGCACTAATTTCAATCTCACACCAAAAATGCTTAGTATAGCTTTAAATTTGACCTTGAGAGCCATATGCGTTTGATAATAGTAAAGGTTCTTTCTTCATTTACTTATGTCTATAGCACTTAAAAAATATATAATAAAAGCCAAAATCTTTGATTCCAAAAATTAACTGCAGGCTATAGTGTTTTGATATCCTGTTTTAAGATATCCAAAGAATAGATGCCTTTTCCGAGTTTGACTACAAATAGGCACTCAACCAAATACCACTAAAATAAATATCTCAGAAGAATTTCTATGCACATTATTATCTAACATAATAATTAACTACTGTTCTTAAATTAACTATAAAAATTATTATTATTATTTAGATTAACCATCTATTATGGCTTAAATATTTGTGTCATGCCATCCCACCCCCCCATTCAAATGCCCTAACCCCCAGTGTGGCGGTATTGGAGATGAGACCTCTAAGGAAGTAATTAAGGTGATGAGGTCATAAAAGCGGGGCCCTTATAAGATAGGATTAGTGTCCTTCTAAGAAGAGACACCAGAGAGCTTGTTCTCTCTCTCTCTGCCGTGTGAGGACACAGTGAGAAAGTGGCCGTCTGCAAACCAAGAGGAGAGTTTTCACCAGAAACTGACCCTGCCAAACCTTGATCTGGGACTTCCAGCATCCAAAACTGTGAAAAAGCAAATTTCTCTTGTTTAAGCCCCCCAGTCTACGGTCTTTTGTTATGGCAGTCTAAGTAGACCCATTACCAATTTTCCCTTCTGCTAACATCATAAAGAGAATGGAGTTAACTGTGGGTAATGTCACTTATGGGGAGCTCTAACTTTTAGCAAATATGTGAACCCAAACTGCTCTTCAGATTGTTGAAGAAATTTTCCAGAGTTCCCGCGAGTGGCCAGGTACTTGAGAGGAACATATTTCAGAGTCGCGCTTATTGAGCATACAATTTTTAACATTTACTTATCTAGTTTCACGTCTTACGGAAGACTAAAAACTAAAACTATGAAAAATACTAGAATTTTGGTAAATTTGGGCACCTCAGTGCTGTAGAAGTTGGCAGACTTCTATAACTTTAAGTTTAAAACATAGTCCAAGTACGTTACTTCAATAGTGGATGTTTGTCAAAAGACGTCAAGGCTATTTGAGTGCACATAGATCACCTTTGGTTTAAAGAGGCAAAAATGAGATGTCTTTAGTAACGATCCCATCTAACATTACAAAAACTCCATAAGGGCAGGGACCATATTCTCTGTGGTATCACAGGGTTAGCCCAGTGCCTGCCAAACACAGTAGGCTTCTGTAGAATTTATACTCATGGAATGAATAATGAAATAAACACAGTGATGCCTCTTGGAGCTGTAAGCCTTAGTTATCTAGAAAATTTACTTACGCACAATGAAAATCTCAGTTCCTGTCTCTTTAATTGTATTTCTAAAGGAGCAGTTTATTTTTGGAATATCAACACTGAAACATTTTGTCAATGGTTTGTATGCTATTATCTCTTTGTATTTTCTTTATTGAGTGCACACAGTACAAAAGCACACAGAAGAAAATTCTAAAGTGTTCTTTCCATAAAGTTCTCTAACTATCCAGTGCTTTCTCTTGTGGCAAACACAAGTCCTTGTTTCTTTTTCATCCCTTCCTAACTACTATTAAATGCAAGCAAAATTTAATTTTATTCAATTCAGTATTGTTTAAGGGATGTTGCCTGAAAAAGCAGGTGTTCTTTTTTATAAGGTAAATTTGCTGTAATTAGAATAATTTGCATCCCACGGATGAAATGCTGTCCAAAATTCAATGATCCAGAAGTGTTCTTTGAACATTAAAGTAAAAATGGGTATTGTTGTTCTTTGTTACTCCCTGATAAAATTGAACTTGGCAGGGGCAGAGTCTGGGATAATGCCAAGTTTATTCCCAGAGTTTGTAGTCAGAGAGCAGACTGTAATAGAAACCACGGAGGCAGCATCGTGACTGATTATCGGCCCACTGTTGGGCATTTACCAGGGACTGGAGAAAAGGAAGGGAACTAACGTTTATTAATCAGTAACAATCAATATAATGTGATAAAAGGACTCCCAGACCCTCACTCAACACACCTGAGATAGTTCCTTAACTTTCTTTCTAAAGAGTTGCTTTCCCTTGGAAAATTGCCTTAGCTTCTCTGGGAAATATGTCCTTAAAATAAACTTTCAAAGATCTTTTGCAAAACTAATAGTCAATAATCCTCAGAAGGTTAGCCATAGTTTGTCTTAACTATTACAAAGTCTCTTCATTGACTATAATGTATCATAGAACATGACATCTTACTCTTGTGGTTGGACAAAGGAGCAAGGAGGTTTTGAACTGATGTTGAATATGAGCACAATTATGAACTTACAGCCGGCTTGAGCTGGAGGATGTCGTTGGCATCCCCTGCCTCCGGTTAACTCCAAAGAATTTAGGATTTCTGGTTTTAAACTTTTAAGATTTCTGAATCTAGGTTTTCACCAGATCAGCCTGATTTGATGTGTGCATACTATTTTTTTGGCCTGAAAAAGTTTGTTATACTTTGTGTGACTCTGAGTGTGTATCTGCATGCGTAGACTTTTTGCCACGGTCAACAGCAATGAAATCTTCTTGGATGTGATGCTCTAATGTTGGGAAGCAATGGATTCAAAAAAATTACATCAGACAAACCTGGGATTTGAGCCCTGGCTCTTTCAGTTCCTTGCTTTGATCTAAATATCAGTTTTCTCATCTACAAACAAATGTAATAAATAATAGTAACTCTCTAGAGTTATTATAAAGATTAAATGAGATAATTCATTTAAAATGTTTAGATCACTGCCTGACATCAAACAAAAATTCAGAACACTCTTGTTATATCTATTATAATAATGTTCTAGTAGATCAGATAAGTTTCTTTCTTTTTCAGTGTGCTTGGATGTTGCCCCATAAAACTGATTTTGGTTTGCAGTTGAGTGAGAATTCAGTTGTTGGACACATATCATAGAAGCTTCATTGACATTCATATTTCCTTCCCTTATTTCATTATTTAAATAACAGCTTTATTGTGATAACATTCACATATCATATAATTCATTCATTTAAAGTGTACAATTCAATGATTTTTATTACATTCAGAGTTGTGTAACCATCATCACAATCAATTTTATAGAAAATTTTAATCACTCCAAAAAGAAACTCCATACCCATTAGCAGTTACTCTCATTTGCTTCATTTTCTCTGTAAAATAAAGGAAAGGTCATTCTTTTACTAAGAGTGTTCTTGGAATAAATGAATGTCAAATAAATGAGCAGTGGATGAGGGGAGAGTATATCACACAAATAAATTTGAGAACAATATGCAAATATTTTAAGAAAACGAATGCAATAAAATTCAATGAGTCCTGTTTCACATCTGTAAAGTAATAATCTCTGTAGAAAAGGGAGAATAGTATTCCTCTTTTGATAAATAATACTCATCATACTATCATTCTTTTCAGCAATTATCGCAAAAACATTTATTATTTTGACTTAATAATGCTCTTCTGGGAATACGCCCTTAGGAAATCATTCAAATTAGCAAAAACAAAAATTTTGTAAGAGCTCTGCTAGTGGTTAGGATGGAAAACAACATGAAAGACCTTCACTCCCACTGACACAAGTTACCCAATAAACCAAAAATTGATACTTTTGTTTAAAACTGTCACTTTTTGAAAATCCTGGTTCACTGGTACAGATAAATCTAGAACTAAACTATCCAGGGAGACAAACGCTTCATAGGTGAGCAAGAGATGGAGGACACTTTTACCTGGTGCAGTTCTGAGGTTGGGGACAAGACGTGTGGAGGAGCAAGCTGCCAGAACAAGGACAGTCTTTGCTTGGAGCAAGAGAAGACTGCCAAACGTTTTTGAACCTTTGAGCTGATGTGAGGGCTTCGAGTCTGAGGAAGCCTCAAATGCAAAGAAAATGCTCTTCCCCAGTTAATTCTCTTACTTGAGTATTTTAGTGAGTAATCGAGTCGTCAGGAAATCTAAGGAGACTGCATTACCTTGCAGTCTCACAGTTTAAAAGTCTCTTATTTTCATTGTCTCCTGATCTCAGAAATCCCGTGGTCTCCAACACGTGAAATCGTGTGGTGTCCCTGTCCTATAGGCCTACAATGCCTAGAAAGAGTCATAAGTGTGGGCAAGAATGTGAAGCAACTGGAATACTCATACTTTGCTGGTTGGGAAATAAAATGGTAAAATTACTTTGGAAAATGGTCAAGCAGTTTCTTGTAAAATTAAACATACATCTACCCTTTGACCCCAAAATTTCACTCTTAAGTATTTATCCAAGAGAAATGAAAACCTATGTCTACAAAAAGACTTGTATGAGAATGTTGATAACAGTTTTATTCCTAATTTCCCCAAACTGGAAACAATCCGAGTGTCCTTCAACAATGAATGGATGAACAAATTCACACAATGGACTGCTACTCAGCGAAAGAGGAACAAACTACGGATACAGATGACAACACAGATAAATCTTGAAAATATTATGCTGAACCAAAAAAGCTGGACACAAGAATGAATTATACAGTAGTATAATTAATTTGTATCTCATTCTAGAACAAGCCAAACTAATATACAATGATAGGAAGTGGATAAGTGGCCTTGGGATGGGGAGTTGGGGGGACAATGGGATTCACTGCAAAGGGGCTCAAGGGCACTCTCTGAGGTGATAGAAATTCCCTATATCTGGATTGGTGGTAATATGGAAGTGTGTATTTGTCAAAACTCATTGATCTTTATAATTAAAATCTGTGGATTTTATTATATATAAATTACTCAGTAAAGTCGATTTTTAAAAAGAAAAATGTGTTACGTTCAAATAAATCTTTTAAACAGTAATTTTCTGGAAAATATTCATTTTAGTGTTTTCTAATACAGAAAAACAAAGAAAGAAATGGGAGAAAATAATATAACTAGCAGTTGGGCAATGGCATAGTCAAATTAAGTTTCCTCAGTGCTGAGTAATATTATACAGGGCAGTTAAATTTCTAATTTTATTAGAATATTTATTAGAATTTCATTAGAATATTTAATGATATTTCTAATATTATTATTCAGAATAACATTATTCAGGGCAGTTAAATTTCTAGTTATTGTTTTAAAGATTGATCCTGAGCTAACATCTGTTGCCAATCTTTTTTTTTCTTTCTTCTTCTTCTCCCCAAAGTCCCCCAGTACATAGTTGTGTATTCCAGTTGTAGGTCCTTCTAGTTGTGCTATGTGGGACACCGTGTCAGCATGGCCTGACGAGCTGTGTTGGGTCTGCGCCCTGGATCTGAACTGGCGAAACCCTGGGCCACAGCTGAATGTGTGAACTTAACCACTCGGCCACAACTTAACCACTTGGCCAGGGGCCTGGCCCCTAAATTTCTAGCTGTTAAGATCGTGTAGCCGAATAGCAAATGTTTAAGATATATATGTAAACGTTTAATTAGAAAATTTAGACTAGAAACCTGGAATGTTATGGATTGCTGACATTGAGATTAATGAGACTCATAAATCTAAGCTTTACAATTTTGAAAAAAATCGTAGTCATTATTTTTAGCTGATTCTACACTTTACTGATAATGTGCAAACAAAACAATCAAATAATAAGAAATATTACTGTCAGCAAAACTAAGCTAGAGGAACAGATTAAGAATGTCTAGCTTAAATGATTACATTTGTGAAAGTTTATCATCATTCTGTCGCCATAAGAATTATAAAAGCCTTTGTGAAAATTTGGCATACTAAAATTTTTCATTTCTGGCCAAAGTATAGATATCAATATTTGTTAAATATTTTCCTAGTTCATTATATTGCTAAGTAAAGCAAACAGCAGAAAGTTTATATCTCTGGGCATTATTCTTTGTATAAATAATAATGTTGTTAAAGTTTTACAAACTCTTTAAATCCTGCATTTTATTATCAGTTTGTTTTCAAGTTTAGCACCAGCCAATACTTGTGAAGAAATTACTTAATATATTACCATTCCTCAAGTTCTGTAAATATCTAATATTATAATTAAACATTAGTAAGAATGAACCAGCATCCTACAACTTAGAATAAATTTGTATCTCAATTATGGACTATTTCTAGGTAGAAAATTCCAAAAATCCAAAACATTTTTAAGGAACATGTAGAAAATACAAGTCAGATTAAAGTTCCTAGAAACCATTGCTTTAATGTCATAAAACCTGCACTTCTTTGTACAAAAATATAAAGAAAAGAATAATAACCTGCATTTCAAGCTTATTTGGTATGGAATAAAACGATAGGAAAGACAACAGTAGTATTTACATACATTTTAGCATAGAAAAATACTCCCAGCAGCAATTCACCTGTTCAGTGCTCTGAGGATCCTCAGAAAAATAATCGATACTGATTTCAGTTGTATTTGCACCTGTAAACTGTACTGTACCAGGAGTCTATGCTGTGCTTGTAGCAGCTGGTGAGACAGGTAATATGCATGAGTTTGATTTACATTTTGCAGTTCAAGGGCACAGGATAAAGAACAAGTGAGATTTGAGCTGTTGAGGGAAGTCTCCAGAGTAGTCAGCAATCAAATAAAGTGAGGCTCAAGATGATTCTTTTATGCACGGTGAGCGGTGCAGCTGCATTTTGTCATTGCAGCAGCAGTTAACAGGTAAAAGCAGTCATTCGGTGAAATGTAGGATGTCAGACTGCATCTAATATGGCCACTCCCAAGAAGAGAGAGAGAAAGATCATATTTCTTCTCACAACTAGAGCTTTCTTAAATCTGCGATTGTTTTCTAAATGTAGCCGTTGATAGATTTAGGATGGTTTACACTACGGTTTTCTTCTACAAAACTCAGACACATTGGACGTCCTTACAATGTCACATATTTAGTGTCTTTGTAACTGAAGGATCACTATTGTCTGAATTACTTAAACGTCTATCCTTAGTTCCAAGTTCCCCGGACACAATCTTCTACTTTGCTTTGATAAAATAGATATTTCCCAGGGTATATTTACTTTGAAAGTGAAAGAAAGTGGTCAATAATAAGATGTATGTAATAAAGTACCTAGATTATTTTCTTGGTATGGCAGATCTTCATAAAGAGTTCAGGTTTTAAAATTATATTTTCAAAGAGGGTGGAGGCCTATTTTTATGGTTATATGTGATTGCTAATTCACAGTATGTTTACAGGAATGCAGGTGGATCTTTTAAACATGATGGGTTTGTCTACAGTGGCAAAGTTCCTATATGTGGTAGAGTATTTCACACTAAAGTCAACGCTGAGGTATGACTATTCATATATTTAACAAATAGTGACTATTGGAATTTGACTATATTCCGAGGAATATAGTCTATATTGACTATATTGTCTATACAGTCTATATTGACTATCTTCCAGGGAATAGCGAATGGAATTAGTCATGTTTTCCTGGTTTTACTATAGTTTAATGGGAGAAAACAAACATTAATAGAATAATTATAGAAATAAGCATCTAACTATCTTGCTAAGAGCCATAAAAGAAAGCTGAATATTGTTCTAAGAATGAAGGAGTAGATTTGGATGGTCAGGTAAGGGTTTTCTGGGAACTAGTCACTTGAATCGAGATCTAAAGAATGAGTATGAGGACCTAGACAAGGAGAGGTGTTCACAGAAAAGGTAAATGCCAGTGCAAAGGACCTGGGGCAGCAGAATATAGAGTACTCAAGAAACTGAAAACCTAGAGTGGCTTGGGCTTCAAGGGAAAGAGAAAGTGAAACCAGATGAGGCTAATGAATTAGACAAGGAGAAGAACTTGAGGGTCTTGTTAGCCCATATCAAGGGTTTTGGATTTTCTCCTAAGACAAGTGGGGAAACATTAAAGGCTTTTAAACAAGAGAGAGGCAGGCTAGTTGTCACAAGATGCATTTTGGTTTTTGTGTGCAGAATAGAAGGGAAAAGGAAAACCAGAGGTGACCAGTTAGGAAGCAATTACAGTTGTCAGGGTGGAAAACGGAGTAGCTTTAACTAGGTTGATGGCATTGGAAATGGAGTAAAGGAGAAGGTTGAAATCCAGTTAGGAAATATAGTTAATAGCATTTGAGAATGGATTGCATATGAGGGCTGAAAGAGAGAGAGGGGAATGAATGAAAGCAGACTCTTAGATTTCTGGCCTTTAAAACTGGGTGAATGATAGTGCCCTTTACAGAGCTAGCGAATCCTGAAATATCACAAGATCTCGAGTTTAGTCTTAGTTTTTTTCTTCTTCTTCTTCTTCTTTTTTTTTTTTTTTTGAGTAAAGGATGACTTTGAGGCAGGTAAGTGAAGATGTCTAGATGAAAAAAGGATATGCTTGTCTAAAGCAAAAAGTGATGTCGACACTGAAGGTGTAAATTTGGGAGTCAATACATAAAGACAGGAACTGAAGGCTCTGGCATGAGTGAAATTACTAAGAGAAAGGATATAGAGGCGAAAGAAAGTCCTAGCCTTGAAGTATTTAATGTGTGGGTAAAGGAGGATAAACTTGACAAAGAAATTGAATAGTTGCAGCCAGAATATGAGAAGAAAACTGAGAGTAAATAGTACCAAAGAAGCCAAGGGAAGGAAGACGTGGTCAATAGGGACAAAAGTTACAAGTGGATTAAATATAATGGGGTTGAAAAAATATATTGGGTTAATAATTTAATGAGAGAGAGAATGGGGATAGAGGAGTGAGTGGGTGGGAAGGAAATGAAGATGGTGAATGCGGACCACTTATTCAAGGAGCTTGGCTGTGAAAGGATAGGTGGAGAAGGATTTAGGGGGAGGGTTTTCTGTTTTGTCTGTGTTGGTTTTGATTGGTTTTAAATATGGAAAAGACATGAAGATATTTAAAAGCTAATGTGAGTGAGAGAACGAAAAAGGATAATTGGTAGCGTCAGTTTTCTGAGAAGGAAAACGAAAGATCAAATTAGAGCACCAGTGAAGGGGCTGGCCTTCAATGGGAAAAGGGTCAGTTCCTTTGTTCTATTTTGAAGAGAAAGAAGATGAATGGAGAAGTAGACCAGATTGACACACTTATTGGGGAAAAATTGAGGTTGATCCCAGCCAATGGCTTTTTTGAGTGTGTAAAGGTGGCAGACAAGATCATAACTAGATATTTAGTGTTGGATTTAGTTTCTTACCTTTAAGAGAGAATGTTTTGAGGATTAGTTGAATCAATGAATGTGAAAGCACTGTGATAATTGAAAGGCTTGTTTACAGTGGTAATTCTTTTCATTTCAGAAATACCCCATAAATTTGGATACTCTTACATTCTTTTTAACAATCAGAGAGGTTTGTTTTTTGCTTTGTGGCATTGTTTCCAAATCCTTTATGAGATACATAACAGTATTCATCATCTAAAGATATTACAAAAATAATAAATTTGTATAAAATATTTTATTTTGTTGAAAATCTCAACAGAAGTTCAATATTTTATTTTAGTGATTATAATATTCATTCATAGGCATTAAGTCAATCTCTTAGGGCAGTTTATTTTCAGGGCAGAAACTTAATGGTATCATGTACAGTGTCTAAGAGTAATTCCAATACAACAATTTCAAGTTCTATAAGACATCCATCACAGTTATGTGAAAACACCACAAGATGACCAATATCTTTATTTTGATGTTCTTCCACTTCGGCTCGTTTTATCTCCTTAGGACCTATATGCTTGTTTGCTTTTCTGTATTTGTTCCACTGAGAGAGCAGGTTTGGTCAATTTCAACATGTGAGGGACAAAAGAAAAGAAAAGAAAAAGAAATGGTCTAAAGTTTACCAAATTATTTTTCAAATTGTATTCATATGTCTGGAAACATTTTTATAAACCATGTTTCAGATTAACCCTTAAAATACTGTGCTAATTCCTTTCCCAAAATATTTTTAAGGGCTATCTGCTTCTGTCCAGGTTTATCAATGCTACCCATCCATAAATCTATAGCAATCCGCTTCTATTATATTTTTATTATTATATTTAAAATGCATGCCAACAATATTAATACTTTGTTTGGGATTATCACTATTAAAACAAGATTATACACCATCTCAGTTTGGGGTCATCAAAATATAGGATAGTGTACTGAGAAATATTTATGAAGCCTCTTGTAAGCTGACTTTGCGCCCTGCCATATCCGTAGGTTCTTAGCGTTGTAGTGCAAGCCAGTAGACCTCCAAGGCTAGCGAGTACATCTCTTTGAGAGTTTTCTCCCGCAGTCCAAGGCTGCTCTGCTCATGCATAGTAGTAGGCTGGAAGTCCTAGGAAATTTACACCCCTCAGGAGCAGCCTTCAATGACAACTGACGGGAGACAATGTTTAAATACCCCAGCTCCCTTGCCCCTCTGTTGGAATAAGACTGAGGTGCATGTTCTAGATTGGCTCCCAAAGCCCAAAGTGGTGGCTTGCTTAATGGCACACCCCTGTTACAGTGGAAAGTTATTATGCTATTGTGTCATTAAATGTGCCTCCATTCCCTATTTTTCTTCCTCCTTCTGCTGCCAGTGTTTCCTGGAGTCATCTCCCATCTAAACTGTTTATACTTGAATCCTTTTTTCAGAGTTTACTTGTGGGGAACTCAAGTTAAAATACTAGTATGTTTTCTCATATATATATTTTCTAATATAACTTAAAAATTTTAAATATGGTGGCTTGAAAAGACCACAGAAAGGCACATGCAGCCACTATCTTTAGAAAAATTAATCTTATGTCTACAGTGCATATGATAGGACTTTTGGAAATATTTGAATTCACCTACGTAAATTACAAAGCAACGAAAGTTCTATTTATTTGTGATTTTAAAACATTTTTCATCAATATAAACAAGAAAAAGCTATAACTACCATACCATGTATTCCTTTATTCTGTCAAAAATATTTCTTGAGGACCAGCTAGATTCTAAGTACAGCGCTGGGTTGTGAGGATAAAATGGTGAGTAAAATTGATATGGTGACTGTACTCATGGATCTTATAGTGTAATATATAACAGTGGTTATTAATTTATCCTCACTCAATGTCAAGCTGTGATAAGTGATATGAAAGGAACTATGGGGACCTACATGTGCACGTGACAAAGAGAAGTGATCTAATCTGGGGGTCCAGGGAGTAAAGTTTGAGTTCACACATAAAGTGGAATTTAGCTAGAAGGGTAGTGGGTACATTTCAGCAAAAAGCAGACACTACAAAGATGCTGAGGACCTGCGGATTATGGAACTTTAGAAGAACTGGAAGATAGTCACTGTGGCTGGCACATGGGGAGCAAGGGAGAAACATTTGTCTGGACCTTTCTTTCAAGCTCTATTAAGGTTTTGCTAAGGAATTTGGTCTTGGGAAAACATTAGAGGATTTAAATTGAGAAGTGAAATAAAATTTGTATTTTTAAACAATCACTCTAGACACTGTATTGTAAGACAAGCATAGATTACTTCAATGTCCAAGTAATTTGTGCTAAAGCCTAAAGCTCAAGTCCAAATCGTTGGACTTAAAAATATGTTGCATCAACCTGACTGTTTAATAATTTGTTGAGATTGCAAAGTGTTTCAAATGCTTACTTGAGAGTAGTTATAAAAACATAAAATGGGTAGTCTGTCACGATGTCAGGACTATTCTTTGCTTCAAATTCAAAGGCATCCTCATTTGCATTCAAGCATAAATATATATATCCTGAAGCATATATATATATATATGTATATATGCATATATATTTAGAGTGCTAGCCAGCAACTTCTCTATTAACAAAAATTAAAGCAAAGTAAAAGCTCAATGGCAAAGCCGTATTGAATGCACAATGGTTTCCACATTTGCCACAGTCTCTGTGCTACCTGTTCTTAATGTGGAAAACAATTTGGAATAGGTGACATATGATGTCTTTCCCTTTACTTGTGAATTACAAAGCTATTGTTTCATCAAAGTTAACAATTACATTCATTCTGAGACAGAGCCTGAGCAACGGAAAGAAGTTCTGTAATACAATTTAAAAAGTTCGCATGGAATCACCAATTACCTTTCTATTTTCCCTTTCTTCCTCTTTCTCCTCCTTCTTTTTATTCTTCTCTTCCTCCCTCTTCATTCTTTAGGCATTTTCCTTGTGTAATTTTCCCACTGGGCCCAAAAATGCAGATGTAGCTAGACTTTCTGAGCTGTTCTATGGAATTCTATGTTTAAAGATAACTATGTGGGGGCTGGCCCCGTGGCTGAGTGGTTAAGCTTAGGCACTCCACTGCAGGCGGCCCAGTGTTTCATTGGTTTGAATCCCGGGCGCGGACATGGGACTGCTCATCAAGCCACGCTGAGGCAACATCCCACATGCCACAACTAGAAGGACTCACGATGAAGAATATACAACTATGTACTGGGGGGCTTCGGGGAGAAAAAGGAAAAAAATAAAGTCTTAAAAAAATAAAAAGGTAACTATTTGCTCACTTTCTTCTCTTCAACCTTGACCCACTGTCTCCCTTTGACTCTTCGTACTCACTGGACAATTACATCCTGTTATGGAGGGTGCTACATGAGATATTGCTCTCAGAAATGTCAAGAGAAAACCATTTGGAAGTTGAGAAATCCAGTAAATAACACCATGATATTTTCAAGGAGTTATGAATACATTGTTATAAAGAAAAATGATTACTGATAAAAACAAGTAATGCATTCGGAAATTTTACTAATCTGGGAGGAAATCCACATTTTTGATGAACCAAAAGTGAAACTGCTTTACCATCAAATCTTTTCATCTGAAGCTTTTAAGGTATTTAATAAATAGGAAAGTAATTTCAGTAAGTACATTTTATAGTGAAAAAATAAAGATGGAAATTGTTAAAATTTTAAGACCAGAGAGATTCCATGATACAATTGGAGGAGACTAATACATTCCAATATATAACCAAAGCAATTATTTTTATTGCACATTGCAGATGATAACTACTTTCACTGAAAGTGAAAACAGGGACATAAACTAAAGCTATATTAGAAATTTTAAAAATTATGAGAGCATAATGAATAAATACATGCCAGGAAATTTGAAAGCATACAAGAACTAACAATTTTCTCGAGACAATAAATTAAAATAATCAAGAAAAGTCAAAAAAATAAAAAGCAGATAAAAAATTAGAAAACCTATATAGACTAATAACCACTTCATCAGATAGTTTAATGGTGATGCCATTTAACCACACTGCTTTGCCGAAGAAAAGATTAGATAGACTTCAAGGTCAAGTGTCATAAGGGACACATGCTAAGATTTTTCTAATCTATAACCCAAATTATCTAATATATTGAATTACAAAACCTTTAACTGTGTGTAAATCTGATTTGAAAATACAATAAAAGGAAGCTACGCCTTTTCAATAACTCTTTAATGTAAACTTCAAAAAATTATTTCATTTTACCTCTTTTTTTAAAATTTTTCCTTTTTCTCCCCAAAGCCCTCTGATACATAGTTGTGTATTTTTAGTTGTGGGTCCTTCTAGTTGTGGCATGTGGGATGCCGCCTCAGCATGGCTTGATGAGTGGTGCCATGTCTGTGCCCAGGATCGGAACCGGTGAAACCCTGGGCTGCTGAAGCAGAGTGCGCAAACTTAACCACTTGGCCACGGGGCCAGCCCCTCATTTTACCTCTTTAAAAATCTTAACTTCAGTCATATTTGGGATAACAATTCTAATCTTGATGAGAAAAGGAAACATATCTTCTTTATAATTTGCAGTCATTAACAACCAATTAATAGAATATAGCATTTTTTGGCCTATACATGAAAGATCTACTTTATCTTTAATTCAGATTATATTATGTAAAAGGGATAATGTTATGTAAGGAAATGCATTTGAACAAATATGCTTTAGAAGGCTTTGTTTAAGTCCTGTGGTCACAATGGCATTGCAAAATGTGCTTTATTTCATTACTTTTGTTTTGCTTAGTTAGCTCCGTTTTCTAAACTACACAGATATAAGTCTTGGTACCACACACTACATAGACATAGGAATGTTTTATGAGAAATGCAGTTGGATAGATTCCTAAAAATTTTCTAAATGATTCATGTATGACAGTATAAAGGTAACTAGATAATGGTAACTTTTTTCTCTTCCTGAAAATAACTATAATATTTAACTTCTACGAAACAAAACCATACATTATAATCTACATGGCAAAGAAAGAAAGAAAATCTGTCAAAACACATTCAAAATTTTTAAAGATATACGTGGATGTGTCTGGCTAAAAGAGATTTAGAACTTCTTAATTAAGACTTTCTTAATTTTAGAAAGGAAAAAGACCTTGAATTTTTAAGTCTAAATAGGATGATAAAAGAAAACAAATAAAGCACTAACTTAACCAGTCTCTCTGCCATTAGTTACTTTGACCATACATCCATATCCTTTATCCAATAAAATTACATAAAATTTTAATAGAAAGAAAAAAATTTTACTGAGAGAGGAAAATATATTTTACCAAGAGAGGAAACACTAAATTGAAAAGACTTAATAAATAAATGCTTTATTGCGATACTGTAATTAGCAATAACAGCAATACATAAGGCAAATTATGAGACTAAAGTGATTTTTCTTTCTGCTAGGCTATAAAAGATGTTTTTTTAAGGGCATATTAATATCACTCCCTTCTTAATGTAAGCTTGGGCATCAGCCCAGGTATCGTTTCTAAAAGCAGTAAGCATTTAACAAAGCATTCTATGGAAATACATCAGCTATTGCTGGAGGGGAGCTGTGCATTTCCAGTGAAAGGAATAAGTGGTCATTAGCAACTTTGATAGAAATCTTTCTGGTAACTTTCACAAGAAAGCAATAAGGATCTTCCCTACATTGCTCAGGAAAATTAATTCCGAGTGAAAGAAATACAGTTGCAATTCAAGAAATTGAATTAATTAATCAATTAATCACATTTTCTATTTAAGGAAAGATTAGGTAAACTTTCAGGTCAAGATGGCAGAAGGAATACATGTGAAAACACCCCTTCTTATGTACATTCTTTCTTTCTATTTCTGTATATATTACACATACAAATACGTATCTCTTTCTGCTATGTGTACATACATATGCACATGTGTATGTATATTATATATATGTATATGTGTCTATGTGTATATATATATACAACAGGAAGATGGATAGATAGTTAACAATATAGATATAGATATAGAATCTCCAATGTCAGGAGAAGGAAGTAGATTGTCTAGATGTCTAGCTGCCAGAAATAGAGAAGGAACATATAGCAACTGAACCAGATTTGAAGTCATAAGGCCCATGCAGTGACTGTCACTTAGAAAATCCATGATACTGAGTCCTCAGCACCTGCATAGAGAGCGAAGCCAAGACTCCAAGTCCCAGATATAGTGGGGAATCAGAACTGGGAGCCATCTGTGAGGCCAGAAGATAGAATGCATTAAAAGTGACAAAGAGAAATATTTCATAATGATAAAATGAGCAATCAACCAAAATATGATGCTTAAAATTTGTGTCCACTGAACCAGAACTTTGCAGTATGTAAAGCAAGACTGACAGAATTACAGAGGAAAAATCTCAAATCTACAATTCTTGTGGGATATTTTAATTAACCAATTAAGAAATTGATAGATTAAGCATACAAACAGTAGATCTCAAAGTACCCAAATTTTATTAATATTTTTAGCCAATAAATATTTTAGAAAACTATTCACTCAATAGAGATGTATGTTTTTAAGTATGTATTTTGGACCTGCATAAAAATGAATCATTAATTTAGACAAAAGTTTTAAGAAATTCAAAAGAATAACATTAAACAGTCCACAATTCTCTAGTCAAAATAAAGTTAGAACTTAGCAACCAAAGATATCTAATAAAGCACAATAACTTTGAAAATAAAATATGACATTGCTAAATGAATAGCAATAGAGATTTAAAAATATTTCAAACTAATAAACAGAAAGACACTCTACATCCCAACTGATGGTCTTAAATCAATATTTGGATGGAAATGTATAATTTCATATATATTAATTGAGAGATGAAAAAATTAAGAATAAATAAATTTTATTTATTATATTTTTTATATTTTATATAATATATTTTATATTATTTTTTATATTATTATTTATTATATTATTTTTATTTATAAAGAATAAATAAATTTAGCACTTGTCTCAAAAAGTTAGAAACACAGTAAACTGAGAGAACATAGAGGAAGAAATATCAAAAGTAAAAATAGAAATTAATAAAATAGAAAATGACAAGAGTAACAGAAGCAACAATAACCAAAAATCAGAAATGACAGTTGACAGATCTAAGAGATAAAATTCATTGAAAACACACATAAAATAGATGTTCTTCTAAGCATGGTAAATACACTAGGGAAGAAAGACAAAAACAGGAATGAAAATAAAAACTTAAGCTGAACCTATATTAGAAATTTTTTAATTTATAAGAGAACAGAATGCATAAATATATGTCAAAAATCCGAAAGCATAAATGAAATTCTAATTTTCTCAAAAGATTAAATTATGTAAATCAAACCAAGGCAGAAGAGAAAAGATAAAATAACAAACAAAATATGTAGAAAACCTATAAAGTTTCCCCAGAAGCAGACCCCAAGACAAGTTTTTGGGTACAAGCAGTTTATATAGGAGTTGAGGCCCCAAAGCACTGACGGGGAAGTGGAGAAGCAAGACTGGGAGGAAAGTGAAGGCCATACAGGGAGCATTCTTGTGTAGGTTAGCAACGGGGACAGCTGAGGCTCAACCCCACTGGAGACCTCTGGAAGGCTGTGTGGAACACGCCTAGAATTATCCTACCTGAGGAGCAAGGAAGCTAGGGGGTTTATCCACAAACTCTCATCTTTCTTTTGTTGAAGATTTCTCCTGGGGCCGTTAGATCCCTAGAACATGTGGCCAGTTCTGCACAGAAGCCAGAAAGAGTCCTCAGCCAGAGAATTCCAGGTGCTCCAGTAAGCAGTTGTTGGCATGCACAGTACAGAAGAGTTACAGGCAGGGCACCAACAGCCTATGCTGGAGTACCTATTGATTGTTCTTTGTTTAAAAAGAAAAAATCAGCAGGATGGCTGAGGGAGAACAGTGAGGGGGATCCCCCTCCACAAGGCAACCAACTTGGAAAGCCCCTCGACCTCTGAGGGGCTGAGAGCCCCCTCTCCCACCCAACCTATTAACACTCAAGTCTTCTCATTCCATGTGAGTTCAGGTGCAAGACAAATCATTTTGGTTTGGGGATGTGAAATATGAGCAGGGCAAAATTTCAGTGGGTAGCAAGAAATGAAGAGGACATTTCCAAGTACAGAAGACTGGTATACATAAAGTGGGCAAAGAATAGAAATGAGAAAACTCAGTGCTTGTTTTTATACTACCGAGTGATCCAGCTTGACTGAATAGAAAGATTGATTATGTAGGTGGCTTGTATGGCAAAAAATTTCAGTGGCAGGTAATTTGGAAAGATCTGGACTATAAATTTACCTGATCAACATTACTAGCCATTTTAGGTAACGAAATAACCAAAAAATGGTGTTCTGGGAAGTTAAATCTGTTAGTAAGGTCAAAGGTGGATTTTAGGGTAAAGAGTTGCAGTGACTTTTGAAGTAAGTAAACATTTACAAACAAAGTGATTAATGCCTGTATTTGGATTGGCCACAGTCGGGGTGGAAAGAAAGGGACAAATATGAAAAGAATGGAAAGGTATTTTAGAATAGCACCCACTTTCCCACCATTTTCAAGATCAGGTGACCGAAGCAGATAGGTGAAGTGTCTTATCTGACGTCACAGAGGCTGAGACAAGAATAGATTTTGATCACTGGACTCTAGGCAAGGGCTATTTTTAAATTCAGAGGCTCCTTCTTCCCATGATAAGCAAATGGTTGAACTGTGGTTGTTATATTTAGAATTTCCTTCCCTCTTTCTGGTTTCAGGCTTAAGAAAGGAAGTGAGAAATAAATGTCAATCTTTTTTCTTATCTCACCAGAAAAAGTTTTAGAACTTGGTAACTGGGTAGACATGAGGGTGGAAATCAGTTAAGAACTGAAAGACAAATGGATACCTTTAAGCTTTAATGATTGAGAAAACAAGACGAATTTTGTTTGAGAAAATGAAATTGTTGTTGTAGAAGTGAAGACGTTGCCTCTAGGCTTGCTGAGATTGGGGTGACGACAGGATATACAGGCCAGTGGTCCCCACGAAGATGGAGCATGTGGTCAGAGATTTGAGGTTCAACTGCATAGAGGTGCTGACTTTAGTCAAATATCCATTGATTTCAGATATGCTTTTCGAAGTTATTTTATTTAGTCAAATCTCTCTTCCTCTCTATCCTGAAAGACCTAGGATTGCATAGGAACTTCCTGGTTTAACTCCGGACAGTTTGATTAATCTCTGATATCCGCTTGCACATAATAATATCTGCATCACATTTATAATTTTACAGTTAGACAAAGTTAATTTTAAAGGAAATTTCACAGGGTAAGATTAAAATGTCTGGAAAATATATGTAGATATAATATCTAATTCCAGGATATTGCTAAATAAATGACATACAATCTTTTTTTAGCCCAGCACAAATTATTCTTTGGGAATGTTTAATAAGAATGTCTTGAAATTATTATTTTTCAAGTTTGTCTGAATCTCTGCTCTATTAAATTTATTATGGAAAGTATTTTGTCTTTTGAATTATTGTATATCTCATTTCTTTCTTCTTTCGTTCTTTCTCTTTCTCCCTCTCTTTCTTTTTTTAAAAGTCTTTTTTTTTAGAGCAGTTTTAGGTTTACAATAAAATTGAGGGAGAAGAACAGAGATTTCCCGTATGCTCCCCGCCCCCACACATTCGTAACCTCCCCCATTATCAAGATCACTGACCAGAATGGCACATTTTTTACCAAGGATGAACCCACGTTGACACATCATAGCCCCCCAAAATCCATAATTTACCTGGGGTTCACTCTTAGTGCTGTGCGTTCTGTGTGTTTGGACAAATGTGTAACGACATATATCCTTCATTATAGTATCATACAGAGTATTTTCACTGCCCTAAGGATCCTCTGTGCTCTGCCTACTCACCTCTCCTCCCCTCATCCTAATCCTGGCAACCACTGGCCTTTTTTTCTTTTTTTAACCACTGATCTTTTTACTGTCTCCATACTTTTGCCTTTTCCAGAATGTCAAATAATTGGATTCATACAGTATGTAGCCTTTTCAGATTGGCTTCTTACACTTAGTAATACACATTTAAGGTTTTTCTTTTTTAATAATTAAATTTTTCTTCTGTTTGCTGCTGCAGCCTCTAAGTTATATAATTTCTACCTCTTTGTTCCTAGGCACATTAAAGTCTCATTACTGTGAATATTTATTAAGTAGCACTTTGAATAGAGAATTGAATACAGTATGTATTCGGAAAATGCTAATACATGTAAACTGAAGTGATTAAAAGTGGAAAACAAATAAACAACCACAAAAATAAAACTTCTGATATATGCCAGGCACTCTACTAGCATTCCACTTAATCCAGAAAACAATTACAAATTAGATATTATTATCCTCCCTTTAAAGATAAGGAAACTAAGATACATAGAGATTGAGTAACTTGTCAGTATTTACATAATTACTAAGTGACAGAGCCCACATGTGAACCCAGGTCTCATTCACTTATTCATTCATAAATTGGGAGATTGGGAAAAACTGACCCTGCAGTTTAGCAGGGCAACACTTGGCACTCACCAAGCTACCCATCTCTCCCTGTTGTCTTCTACGGGCAGGCTTTACTCATTGTGACATTTGCTTACTTTCTCAATGAGCCCAGAAATAGCCCAATAAAACTTGGAAAATCCTGCTTATTTTGAGAATCCCTCTAGGGTAGTTCCTAGGGGTATAAACTTCTGTAAAATTTCAACACTGATATGGAGACCCCCAGAAGCCAAAGACTTTGTGGCTCCTTGGAATTCCTGTTTGCACACAGTTGTCTAGGGAACCTGATAAAGTCTCTTCTATCTTAGGAATCTCCTGATGAATAGGCAAGTAGGAAGAGACCCCCGTGATATCCCCCATTTGTGGGTTACTGTTAGTTGTGTGAATCTTCAAAAGGAAATATAGGGAATGATGTCTCCAAATATGTTGACCCTACAACTTAACAACTCATGGAGAGCTGAAGCATTAATTCACTCAGCAGCAAATACTTCTTCAACTCCTAATGTGAACTTGTACTGTGCAATGTGCTGGAGGGTCCCTGGAAAATAGGTTGGGTATGGTCTCTGCTCTAATGGAGCACATGTCAATAGAGAAGAAAACAAGAAACAAGTAAGCAAATAAAAATATACAACTGCAGATTATGAGAAGTGGTGGAACAGGGTGCTGTGAAAGGAAACGGTATAAAAAGCTTTATTTTAGATCAGTTGATCAGGGAAGGTATCTCTGAGGATATGACATTTGAGCTGAGACCTGAAAGATGAGAAGGATCCAGTTGCATGAGGGGACAGGGAAGTGGAATTTCAAGCAGAGCCAGCTGCAACAGCACCATGGGAGGTGGGGATAAAAACTGGGCCTGTTCTAAGAACTGATAATAGGCTAGAATAGCTGGAGCTGATAAAAGTACAAAGTGAAGTAATTGATTGTTCTTATTTCATGAATTTAATTAAAATGTTCTGGTATATTTGCATACCACAATACCCCCCAGTGGATTCTGAAGGCTTTTCACTGTTTGAAAGTGAATAAGAAGACAAACAAAAATGAACAAAAGTTTTAAACAGATGCTTAACAAGAAAACATGGTTAATGAGCACATGAAAAGATGCTCAACATCATTACTCAGTAGGGAAATGCAAATTAAAACAACCAGGAGATAATATTAACCCCTAAAATGGCTACAGTTATAAAGACTGATAGTGTCAGTGTTGGCAAGGATATGAACCAACTGGAACTCTTGCACAATGCTGGTCGGTACAACTACTTCAGAAAATGATTTTGGCAGTTTCATATAAAGTTAAACGTACACTTACCATATGGTACAGCAATTCCACTACTATATATTTACCCAAAAGAAATGAAAATATATATCTACAGAAAAGCTTGCAACAAACGTCCGTAACCGCTGTATTGATAATTGCCCCAAATTAGAAACAATGCAAAGGTCCATTAACACGTTTTATATGGATAGAATGCATATTCCTCAGCAAGAAAAAGGAACAAACTACGTATACACTCAACTGTATGATGAATCTCAAAGACGTTATGCTGAGAGAAAGAAGATACACATACACACAAACACATGTATGTGTGTGTGTTGACTCTATTTATATGAAATTCTAGAACAGACAAAATTACTCTATAGTGACAGAAAACAAAAGCCGATGAGACCAATGGTTGCCTAAGGTGGGAAAATATTACTGCAAAGGGTCATGGGGGAACTATTTGGGGTAATGCAAATATTCTAAATCTCTATTGCGATGATGGTAATGTGGGTATAGATATTTGTCAGAACTCATTGAACTGTACACTTAAAATGGGTGCATTTTCTTGCATGTAAATTATATCTGAATAAAGTTCATTGGAAAGAAAAAATAGTGAATGGATTTGTTTTTGTTAATGTTCATCATTCTTGTTCATAAGATGTCTTTTCCTTAGTAAAAAAAATCATGTTTCTTGCATTTCTTTAAAAATACTCACTATTTATTATTTTATTATCCTTTACCAGTCCTGACTGAAGTTTTATTAAAAAATTATTAGTATTTTACATTACATGGCACAGAATTATGAGAAAAATAGGATCTTCTCTTGAACTGGGTTAATTTACTTGCATTAAGGATGCCTTTGCTGTATGTTTGTTTTTTAAAAATTTGAGTTGTTTTTAAAGAGTGACAACTATGAATAGTTGAAGGAAATTTTACAGAGAGATTTTAATTATTATCATAATATTTTAGATTTCTTACAGGTTTAAGGTTAGATGTGCCCCAAAGTGGATGTCTTAAAGCTCCCTGAAAAACAGAGGCTGAGTTTTGACTTAGGTCCTAAGACTTTATTCAGGTCAGTCCCATAGCAGCAAGAGTGAGAGAGAGAGGTGGCCCATCGTCCATCAGGCCACAGCTTCAGAAGAAAGCAGAATGTATTTCTTGAAATCAGTAAGGAAGTCTTCGAAGAAGGTCTTAAGGAACCCTAGCTGCTCAGAACAGTCTGAGAGAGAAGGAAATGAGCGGAATTTATCTATTGGTTCTTTCTATTTTCCTGACTGTAATTAGTCTGAGTTAGTCCATGGGGCATCGAAGCCCCCACACTTCTGAGTTGTGTTATTAGGTGCTGGGGAAGCTCTGTCCCAGATCCCAAGGCGCAATACTTTATCTGAGTCTTGACATCATGGGAAGAACCGGAGCCACCGTGGGTCCTATGCAGTTGAGCCTGGGAGCATTGGCTGCTGGGGTTCTCCTTGCGGATAGTGCATGAAGGCTGTGCTGGACCACTGACACCTGGGAGGCCTGAGACAGCCAGCAGTGTTAGCAGGTGAAGCAGCGGTGGTGATGGTGGCAGCATTCCAACGAGCAACCCGCTGAAGCCTAGAAGGGCAACTCTGAACGCAGGAATCTGGGCAGGCACATGAAGTGGGTTCTATATTTCAGATTAGAAGACTCTGGAAGCCAATTGAGCATTTGTAATTATAGGATAACTTGTCCTTTCAAGATGTGGGGAAATTCGGTGGTGTAGGGGAGGAAAGAAAAGAAAATTTTCCCTCCTCGACTATTTTGGGAAGGGAGTTTTCTGCTTTAAACTGATAATGATATTTGATAACTTTTTGTGCATTTATTCCCGCAAAATTCACAAAGCATTTCTCATGAAGGCACAGATTAAATTTCTTTTGACAAAATATTACTATATTTTACTCCCACCATGAGTCCATCCGTACCGCTTTATTAAGTGACAAAGTTGTAGATTTCAGAATATTCACCTATAAGGGTCAATATTGAGGTTCTGGTTCAGTCACATTTGCAACTCAAACCTTAATTAAAACTGAAGAATACACAACAAAAAGAACGACCATAATATCATTGATATGTATGCAAGATGTGAACTAATGTAGATTTTAATTCAAATAAAGCTGAACATCGCCTTAAGCAATAAATGTTCACCTTAAAGTCTAAACAGAGGTTTAATTTTTACAAAGTAAATTATGTTTTAAATGTTAGGTTAAATCCCCTTGAAAGTAAACAATTCCTATTTAATTTATAATTTTAGTCCTATCAAAATTTTTCCATGTAGAGTCTTAGAAATATTTCACTTCCAAAAATTTAGTTGTGCTGGAATTTGATAAAGCCAATTTAGTTATATAGTCCTAAGAAAAACTGCATGGCCCTAACTCAGCAGAAAAGTTCAGGCATTGGTAAAAACCTGAATGTTGCCTTTCCTTCATCCCATTTCTCCTCGAAATTTGTTTTCATTTTGGGGAGAGTACGCCTTCATGTACTGTCTTTATTCTTTTGAGTCTCATGTTATCTAAACTTGGGTTTTCTTTCCACCAACAATAAACCAGAGCAAATAGATTGTTTCATTTTTTGTCATGCTAGGAAACTTTGGTTGTCTTGGGCGGAAATTCTGGGGCACATGTAAGTCATGGGCTGCCTTGGGAAAACAAATTCTGCTAAATCTTGTGGGCCTATTTGTAGCAAATAAATATAATTGGTATGTATTACATAAGTGGAGATAGAATGCTGGATATTTTATGCAAGTGAGAAAAGAAATGAGACACAGGAAAGTAAGATCCAAGAAGTAAAGTCACAAAATTGGTCAGTGACCAAAGGAGGGCTAGAATTTTGAAAATCTTTGTCTAACTACATTTTTGCTCTCCCCATTCTATTGCAAGGCAATTGTTCCTGGATCTTACTTAAAGTTCAATGGAAGGAGAAGAAATATTCTCGTTAGGCTCATTCAGAGTTGTCTCAACAGTATCTATATCCAATACACAGTTTCATTTCTGAGGTTGGCAAAGCAGGGATTTCTAGGTCAGAGACTCAACCCCTTCGAGTCTCTTTAATCAATATTTAAGTTAGTCTCAGAGAATTGAAATATTCCTGCTTGATTACAATTTGTGTTCTGTGCTTTGGATCAATTTCCATAATTAAAGATTATATTACAGACGCTTCACTGGATGCACATACCCATGCACACACATGCACCAGCATACACACTCACATGACATCACAGATGAAAAACCTGGTAGCTCTTCCTGGGACAAAACTTGGATAACGAATAACAAAGAGAGACTGAATTTGTGTCATCATTATATTTATTCCAGGGGAGGTGACATCTGCCTCCCGGTCCCAATTATTAATTCCGATTTTTTGTACATGTATTACTCTGCAAGATATGGTTTGAGATTGGATAGAAAATCCTTAATAACATTAGTGACATAGTGATACTTAAATATTGGGGAAAGCAATTCTCAAACTTGAAAAGAGGGAAGACTAAAGAGGATTTTTATGCACAAGATAATACTTTGTTAACTAACGCTCAAATCACACAAATATTTGTGAAGCTACCACTGTTTTTTCAATAGATTTTTTTTTTTTGCTTTTTTCTCCCCAAATCCCCCCAGTACATACTTCTATATTTTTAGTTGTGGGTCCTTCTAGTTGTGGCATGTGGGACACTGCCTCAACATGGCCTGACAAGCGGTTGGCACCCACGATCCGAACCACAAACCCTGGGCCGCTGAAGCAGAGCGCGTGAACTCAACCACTCGGCCACGAGGTCGGCCCCTGTCAATAGATTTTTAAGTTTTAATTATTAAAATGTTTTACGGAATTTCTTATACATTGCAAAAGAACTAAAAATCTATATACTAATCACCCAGCTTAGAAATAAAACATTCTGAATATAGTTAAAATTGAGTATTAATCTCTTGAATAACGTCATACTTCCTTGAATTTCTGAACTTACTGCTTTTATGAAATTGGTGTTTATTATTACCATGCATGTCAGATTTTATATATATACACACACATATATTTAAAAAGCATCATACTATATATACTATATATAGTATATATATATACTATATATGCTTTTTGCAATTGTTTTTTTTCAAGGTTAAATATGTACGATTCACCCATATGCTATGTATAGCTTAGAGTTATTCATCTTCTCTGCTATATAACATCTCATTGTATGAATCTATCACAATTTATTTATTTTCCAATTAATGGACATTCCAGATTTTTTTCATTACAGAAAGTGCTGCAATCAGTTATTTTATTTACTATCATAGATGGATTATTGCTCGTGTGACTTGCCAATATTTAGGTGGATTTCTTTTAAAAACCTATCTACTTACAAATGTTTTACCATGGTTTGTCATATATTTTGTGTTTAAGCAGATTGATTTATTTACAGATTTTTATATTCAAAATAAGATTATTATGTATAGATACTCCCTTGTACTTAATTTAGATAAAGGAAGGAAATGGAATATTATAAAACCAAATTAGGGAAGAATTTTTGGGGAGTGGGGGAGAAGGAATTATCTGTTTGGTTTTAACTACTTTACTTTTCCCCACTGTTCTATCCTTGCCACCTCAAACTGTGTCTAGGAAGTGCTTAATACATTTTGTTGAATAAACAAATAATAACTTTACAAATATTATTAATACTTTATAGTTTGGGAGTCCCTTTTAAAATAGCTTCTGGGTTATTGTTTCTCAACTTCCCATTAAAATGTGTATAAAGACAAAGACAAAGCCCACACCACCATCAACACTTAGGATGGCAGCAACCCTATTGCTAGAATCTGGGAAGAATATTTGTTATCCGTAGGCTGATAGGGCCAGTTAGGAAAACGCAACGGACGTCCTACCCGGGAGCAAGCATCAGAAATGGTGCAACACTGCCTTCTGAAGGCAGGCCGGGAGCAGTAGTGTGCTGGAGCCAGCTCGCAGTGGTTTGAGACAGTCAAGGGCTAAAACCATCAGGAGTTTTGCAAGCTGGTTGTTACACTGCAGCTTGGTGGGAGAATTTACATCCCAGAAATCATCAAAGGCTACAAATCAGTGCCGCCACCCCCTCCACCGGTTGCTAAAAATTTCTCAGCCCTTCACTCATCCTATCTTTCCTCCCTTCCCGTTCATTCCACCAAGCAGAATTCTAAATGGCTGTTACTCTTCCGCATAGCTACTGCTTTTAAGGCAGCAGCGATATTTTAAAATCCTTCATACGTGCTTGCTCTTTTTTTTTCAGTCCAATTCGACACCGTAAATTCCAGAACACAAAGCAGGGAGAAGTAGAGCGAGGGAACTTACAGAGGCATAGGTGCCGATGGGCTGTGGACAGGCGTAATCCCTGTAATTAAAGTATTGCACTGTAGGTCAGACACGTTTGGGGAAGAGAGTAGTGGACAAATCAGACCCACCCCAAAACTGAGCTCCATCCCCAAATCGCGCAGCTGTTTCTCAGGGAAGTGACGGGATGGATGTTGGGAACTAACCGCACTGCTCGCTTCAGCTTGGCTCATCCCACTGAACTGGACTCATTTTACCTAGTCAACCTTACTCCTCAGGATTCTATAATATGCACCAAAATTAGGCTCTTTTACTGAATTCTTATCCCTCAAACTGTTGTCTTATGTGGATTATGCCCTTTTTTGCCTAATTCTTTTTGATCCTCCTTTATCCTTGCCTGGACTCAGTGATATTTCCCTCCCCATAGATCTTTTAGACTCAGGGTCTATGTGTTATTTATATTTCCTGTCAATGCAGCCATGTTTACACATCTGTGTATTTAAAAAAATTTTGCGCTGATATCTATTATTCTTATACTCTTTTTTAGATTACCTTTCTACATCTCAAGTTCTTGAGTCTCTCTAATCTCCCTACCATGTCTGCTCGATTGCATTTGTCGTAGTTTATTTCTGTGAGTTCCACATGTGGTCCTAGTTTTTAATTGTCAGTTTAGTGAGGCTTGTGTCCCCACTTTCATGTGAGATCATCTTTGTGGCACGGCCTTAAGAACATCTTTGCATGAGCTTTGCCAGGTGGCCTAACGGCAATCACTGTCTCAGGAACGATATGATGCATGTTAGTAAAATTATCCATAGGCCTAGAATTTCACTTTATTTGGGCATTTTTTTTTTTCACAGAGAACCAAGGCAGAGACAGACCAGCTTCCTTGCTATCTCCTTGGCACATCGGGCAATTTAAAATTATATCATCCACCGAATATGTTGACATTTGAGGGTCCTATCTCTGTTCAGATCTCTCGGTTCTGATTCTCTGCCATGCGTAGGCCCGAGGCACGTCCCCTGCCTCACATGGGAGACACAACTTGAGTCCCTAAAGTTCTGGGAGAAAAAGTGCATCACAGGACAGTCTCAGCTTCCACTCACATGCCTAACCTCCGGTTTTCAGTTTCCATTTTATTTCTGGTACCTACAAATTTTCCTTTCTTGTTGAAAACTTAGCTATGCATTCAAAATAAGTTTTGTTACATTCCACCCACCATATCTAAGTATTTGCAGAGGTAGGATTTCTAGTTATCTCAATCAGCTTGCCAGCTAGAAAAAGGAGTTACATTTTACATGATGTTATAGTGAGGGAAAATTATTTGAAAGGAGAATTTATTCTTTTAATGAGAATAACAATTGCTAGTAACATCATTTTGGCAGAATTAGATGCTGTTTTCCACGCTGTTAAAGTACAATATTTTCAAAAACGGGCATTACATAAAATTTGCTACTACAAATACCCATGGGGCTTTTAATTGGTATAATTCTTCTTAAATTCAATAAAGAAATAAATAAAAAGCTTCTTCCAAATGTAAAATATTATTAGGAATGTCATCTCAAGAAAATAGGCAAAGAAGACACACTGGAATAATAGAGCTTTGTGGACTACTTGAGGAAAGTATGAAATGCATTTTTCTCAACATGTGAGAGTTAATTCATACCCTGGCTAAAATCTGAGCTGTAAAGGTAGTTGTATAAAGTATTGCCTGACTGCAACAATACTGATAGAATAGTCACATTTCAAGTTAGTTTCACAAGCATTTGCAATGCATCTAACACGTGAAAGGGACTGTGCTCGGACCTGGGTTACCCAAACACCAGCATTATTCTCCAGTATCTTATTGTTTAGCTTGAGAACAGCATGTAAAAAAACTAAAACCCAGAGCGACCGGGCAGAACTACCAGCTTGTACAAAAGACAGAAGTAATCCATGGATGGAAGACCACTGAGGAGGTTGCACCCTTGGAAGAGTTTGAAAGATAAATAGGATTTGACATGTAAACTAACAAGGGAGGGCATTTCAGACACAGTCAAGGTGCTTAACACGTTGAGACTCAGCTTAATGGAAATGATCCTTCCTTGGGATCATCTATACTGAAGAAGAGTATATTAATATTGATCCACAGAGTTGGAGCCAGAGGACCTTGGAATATCTGAGTCCCCACTCATTAGTTTGATTCTGTTATTCATCAAGAAGAAACACATTTGAGAACTGAAACAGATTTCTCGTACATGAGAAGAATAGCAAATTAGAAAGTAGAATATAAATCCTAGAGTTTGCTGGAATAGCCACAGTCAAGTGAGAAACGTCAGTAAACCTTGACGGGGGCCTGTTTCATACCAGTGCAGATGCATGCTGCGTATCATCAGTGGCTGTAGGATCAGTACTCACTCGCAGGCTTTTTCTCTACACATTTTGTATATGATGTGGTGGTTTTGCACAGGAGCAGGAGTCACACTATTTGGGCTCATATCCCAGCTCCACCACTTGTGAGTACCATGAGTTTGGAGAAATTACTTAAGCTCTAAACGCCTCAGTTTACTCATGTGCACAATGGGAATAATGCTAATGACTACCTCAGGTCCTTTGCAAGGCTTAAGCATTGTGTGCACAAGTATTTAGAAAAGTGACCGGAATTCAGTACATACTAGCTATTTCTGTTATTGCTATGTGGATAGTCTGCCCTGGTTTTGTCTTTCGTTTCTCTTACAAAACATCTGTTCAGAGTTCACTTGGGAAAAACACCCATATGTATGTACAAATAAATATTATATATATTGTTGATGGGGTCGTGTTCAAAAGGACATTAATCTTATCTACAATATTTAAAAACTTTTACTTGGAAAATAAATTTATTACTTACATGTGACACAAATTTAAAATCATTGCTACTCTCTCCTTGTAGTCTTAGGTTAGTGCTGGTTGAGATATAAACTTTATCTTACTGGGGCCGGCCTGGTGGTGCAGCAGAGGTTAAGTGCGCACGTTCCGCTTTGGCAGCCGGGGGTTCACTGGTTCAAATCCTGGGTGCAGACATGCTGCCGCATGACAAGCTATACTGTGGTAGGCGTCCTACATATAAAGTAGAGGAAGATGGGCACAGATGTTAGCTCAGGGCCAGTCTTCCTCAGCAAAAAGAGGAGGATTGGCAGCAGTTAGCTCAGGGCTAATCTTCCTCAAAAAAGAAAATTTTATCTTATCAAAGATATTGAATTTATCTTTTGAGCTTTTTTCAGATCAACCACAAATATAGGCAGTACTTCCCTGCTCCCACCACTGCTGCATTTAGCATTCATTCACTCATCAGTCATTCAATCACTCATTCCTCCGCTCTTCAGTTACTGAGCTGCGACTGCATAGACATTGCTTCTAATTATTTAGATAGGAGTTATAGTTTGGTCTTTACAATTAGCAGATGGGTGAAAGAAAACAAAAATAAGGTATATCCGCAACTGAAGCATCTCAGAGGAAAATCAGTATTTTAGGAAAAATCACTAGTCTCGTAAGAAACCCAAAATGATGATTAACATATATGCATAAAAAAATAGGTAAAATACTGCTGATGGCACTGCCTGGGTGATTTTAAATTTAGCTTGCAATGGAGGAGGGGATATTTTTCACATTTTGATATGTAATTTTTTAAAAGAAAACAAACTTAAATACAGCCAATCAAATATGAAGTCCAAATAGGATATTATTTCTGTAATATATTGAAAAAGATGAAAAAATTTTTCTGCAGATCTGTAGGTGGAATAGACGGTAGGTGACTAACCTGTGCATAAAGCAATGAGGAAGGAAACAATAGCTGTGTTAAGGTTTGTTTGTGATTGCAGTGCTTATTTTTTCTGTGACTAGGAAACAGGAATGATACTCTGAGGCTGAACTGCTTTTTTATAATAAAATACTCGACTTAACCTGACAAAACATTCTTTCCTCCTTTCCTTCCTGTCTTCTTGTCTTTCTTCCTTCCCTCCTTTCTCTTGCTAAAAGAAATCTAAACATCAAACTTTCAGAAAGAATCTCCATTTCTCTATTCTGGTGGAAAATATGTAAGTTTAGCATTTTGGCCAGTTTCATTTTGAAGTATCTTGATTTCATAGAAGTCTTATGATTTATTTCCACAATGCTTTTGTTTGCCTCCCCCGAGTTTGAGAATCTTTATTAATCATACAGGGTGCTTGGCCCCTCACTTCCTGGTATCCTAGCTGTTTCTCACACTCAGCTTGTTTTGCCTTCCCTGTTGCCATTTCAGAAGTGTTCCCACCTTCAGGACAGCTCTATGTTAAGCTTGATTAAGTACTTACCCTCCTTAACCCCACTTGATATTTGTTATGACTATTCTATGTCACCCCAGACCTGTGCCATTAATTTAGATAAATTATTATCTATGAAAATTTGTGCTTACTTTAAGTATTATTTAAGATAATTTAGTTAATTTGTACTTACTTGTTCCTCATACATAATGTGTTTGGCTAAAACAACCATAACTAAATTTATTTTACACTTGCCTTATAAATATATTTTAATTTCTTAAAGAGTAAAAACTATGTCATACTTATTTTGTGATTTCTTTTCCATTCCCTGAATCTTTACGTAAGATAAAGAATGAGAGGCAGCCCTGATGGCCTAATGGTTAAAGTTTGGCGCTTTCACTGCTTGGGCGGTCCTGGTCATGGAACCACACCACTTGTCTGTCAGTTGCCATGTCGTGGCGGCAGCTCACACAGAACTAGAAGGACTTACAACTAGAATCTACGACTATACACTGGGGCTTTGGGGAGGGAGAAAAAAAGGAAAGATTGGCAACAGACGTTAATTCAGGGTGAATCTTTCCCAGAAAAAAGAAAAAAGAATGATTTTTTAATTTCTTCTCTAGAATTCTAATGGACAGAATAAGTGTCCAAAAACCAAACAAAACAGAAACTTGGTCAGTATAAGCGCTACCTGTAAAGGCCAATCTTTCTTTGACTCTTACCCCGAAGATGATGACAGAGTCTTTTCCATGACTGGATTTGCTCTGTGGCTGCAAGAATTAAGTTTACTTTATTTACTTAGGCAATTTCTTTTCCTAAAAGAATATGTATTTGTTGTGTATCAAACCGGAAAGGAAAGAGAGGAGGTCAAAAGAGTTTAATTCAAAGTTTGTTTTCAACGTGTACCTTAAAAATAGGCTGAAGTTTAATGATTTATTTTGTTTTGGATTTTAAATTCTCAGAATAGCCTTCTCTTTCAGTCCTTTCTAGCGAAGGTCCTATTTTCCAATTTCCTCTGCATCTAGTAAAAGAAAAAAAACCGCTTTATATCTAAACACTGTCCAACGTGTTTGTGAGATTCCTTTAGCAGTATTATAAGGAAGGTCATTTTCATGAGAAAAGAGAGACATGAAAGAAAACACACTTTGAAAATAGTAGTAGATAACTTTCTTTTTTTTGAAAATGTTTAAATCTGTTGCCTGTTCCGTGAGATGATATAAATCCATAAGAACAAACTTCTTGGGAGAGTGTTTTTCCCTTGAAATGTTGGGGATAGCACAAGATGATGTTAAGACTAAAACAAAATTGAACATTTTGGATAGCTTTAAAACTAAGCTGAATTTAAATATAAAAATAAATAAAATATCTCTTTCTAAATTTTTGAAGTGCACATCTGCCTCCTCTGATCTCCACGCCTGTACTGTATATCTTACTACATACATTTTAAGAGAGCACACATTTAAAAGTTAGTCATTTCTTCCTTTAAACATGACTCCACCCATGTCAATTTTCCTCCTTTCCTTTATCCCGTGATAATGCTTAATGCCTGGATTAGCCCAGAGCGTTACTGCTGCCTCCAGATTTCCCAGGTTTCACTCGTCAGTGCGTCTCGTAAACTGTCTTCAAACCTTCTGAAACATGATTTTTATAGTACCGCCCCTTGCTGAAGAACCATAATGGTCCCCTATGTCACTTCAATAGGATTCCACTGAAGTAGGAATCAGATGACACTCCAACATCTGTGCAATAGTAATTGTTCTCCACTATAAAAATGAATAATGATAATATCTGCCTTACAAAGTTGTTAAAAGAATCAAAACAGAGAAATATCTCAAAGTAATTTTAAAACTGTAAAGCACTACACAAATAGAATTATACTCTACCTAAGCTGCAAACCTTCTCATAAATGGGCTACTACATACCTGTGCAACCTTACTTCCCATCACTCTTTTATAAGCATACTCTACTCCAAGAAAACGGAGCTCCCTGTCCTAGCATGTCACGTCTGTCCTTATCTGTATTCCTGCTTGTGCATGCTCTCTGCTTCCTTCTCCTCCTTTGAATCCTACCTTCCTGCTCAGGAAAACTTTTTGTCCCTCCCTGACCTTCTGCTCTGACCTCCTACTGCATGTATCTTCATGTCATCTTGCATGGATCAGACTTACAGCCACATTTCCAGACCCCGGAACACACAGTAGGTATACAGTAAATATTTGTCATTGGATTGGGTTTTGGTCAACTCTTTCTCTTTCCTCTAAAAGCCATGGCATTATTTGTTAGCTTGAGAAGCCAAAGGAAACTAATCAAAATCACTTGCGATGGTTAATTTTATGTGTCAACTTCACTGGATTAAAGGGTGCCCAGATATTTGGTGAAACATCTTTTGGATGTTTCTGTGAGGGTGTTTTGGATGAGATTAATGTTTGAATTAGTAGACTGAGTAAAGCAGATGGCCCTCCCTAACGTGGAGGGCCTCATCTAATCAGTCGAATGTCTAAATAAAACAAAAAGGCTGACTAAGAGGGAATTCCTCCTGCCTGACTGCCTTGAACTGAGATATCAGCTTTTTCCTGCCTTCAGACTCAAACTGGAACATTGACTCTTCCTGGATCGCAAGCGTCCTGGCCTATGGACCGGAACTATGCCATCGGCTCTCCTGGCTCTAACTTCCTTACTCAACTTGCAGATTTTGGGACTTTCCAGTCTCCATAACTGAATGAGCCAATTCCTCGTAATAAATCCATATATATATGTATATATATATATATATATATACACATATATATGTAATATACGTGTGTGTATATATGTATGTATCTCCTATTGGTCCTGCTTCTCTGGAGCATGCTGACTAATACAGTCACTCTTGCTATAGCGTGGCCCCAAGGATGCTTCTTGTCAGTGTCTTTTTCAAACACAATCTCTTCTTAAATCTCCATGTAAAAAACAAACAAAAAACCCCAGCAAACCAAAACCAAACAAACAAAAAAGAATGAAAAAGAAATCTAACAGTTAAAAGCCGTACAATTAAGCTAAACTCTAGGGAGGGCACACGTGAGAACTTAAAAAAAAAAACTTAACAGAAAATTAGATATAAGCATAAATCACAATGCTTTATCTCATTTAAATTTGAGAGAAGGAACTGTTTTAGGACACTAATTCACAAAGCCCAAGGAATAAGCCTTTAGTTATGCTGAGTACTAAGGTATGAGTGTATATTGCATATTATTCAGCTTTCTCGGAAGATACTTTGGGAGTATGTGCACAATGTGTACATTTAAATTAAATTTAAAAATGAGATACCACTTACTAGAAAACTTAAAATATTATCATTTCCATCCCACTACCTTGTACAGTTTAATATGCATTCCCATCTTGATGTCAAGTATTGTCTTTCTGGTGGCATTTTTGTACTTTGATTATAATAAAATTTGAAGCAGAGGCTCATTTTGGAAGGGAACGATGGATCACAGTATTACTATTATTATTATTTTATTTCATCTTTCTATGGCACTGAGCCCTGATCTCCATAGCTTCCCATGTCCTCTGCACTTTGATTCTGCAGTTTCACCTTAGGATGTTGGACTGAAAACAGGTCCCATAAAGTCAGGACACTTTTTGGTTTTGCTGGCCTTACATATTCAGCATTTGAAATGGTGTCCAGCCTACAGTAAAGAATCAAAAAAAATTATGGGTGAATAAATGGCAAAAGAGAGTGCAAAAAGAAGAATTCAGCAAAGTCAATTCAGGCCGATTTGCACCAGGAGATAGGATTTGAGTGAAATCTTAACTTGTGAAATTTTACTCTACTACCTAAATGTTACAGGTAATATTAAGAATAAGGTAGAGATAAAGAGTTTGTAAATATATCTAATAATATATATATATTATCAGAAGCAAATGAATGGAATCAGGTACCTCTCTTAAGTGAAACCGGTTTTTTTTTGTAATATAGGATGTCATTAAGAACAGAACAACTCCGGTTAGCTTTTAAATATAAAACGTCACGCTTAACAGCAATAATTTAAGAGAATTTTCAACAATTACAATGCCAATTATTTTCTAGAGAACATATGCACACTTGTGGTAAAAACAAAATGAAATTTTTTGCAACTGTGGTTCCAGAGCAGAGAGGAAGAAAGCCACAACTTTTAGAAGTTCCTCATTGCTCATCTTTTGTATAAATTTGCAGGTTTCATAGCACGAATTTTTTATCTGGGTGGAAAAAATAAAGATTTTTCCTACTTCAGAATTATCGAACGAGTAAAATACGTTAAAAATGTAAATGACTGAAAAATTGAACTGAAATACAGACAAGAAGTGCAATAACTTAAAAAGTTTAAAGCAAAAACTTGGTGAATGTGGCTGGTGGCTGGATTTTGAGGGCTGGAAGCTCCCACTGGTTGTCTTGCTAAATCTTTTTTAACACAGCTCCTGAAGAAGAAAGGGAAAATTCGAATCGTCTACTTCTTACCTCTACATCTCTTGATTATCCAACTTCTCGGACATCTTTATCTGCTTTCTTACTTCATAGAGTGAAATTCTCTTGTCTTCGTTTTTTGCTTCTCTTCCTCTTTTCTACAGCCTCTCCCTCCTTCTCATGGTCTGTGTCTTGCATGGAGGAAACATATTTGCAATAATTGTGCTGTGTATTTTGACTTATACTTTACCTCCTATCTTTGGTAAATTAATTAACTAAAGCCTTGTACGTAGTAAGATCTTAGTGTGGGGCTTTTTTATCCAATTAAAACAAAGATCTCAGTTTCCTCATTTGTAAGTTAGGATGGAGGGGATCTCTAATCCCAGAGTATCTCTGCCCCATTCTTCCAACACAGCAGCTTTCCTTCTCGTGTTTCTTATGTTAGAAGCATGGCAGCAGCACTCACTGAACTGCCTGGGCCCCAGATGAGAATTTCAACTTTGACTTCTTTCCTTCTCTCCCTTAGACCCTATGGCTAAGTAATCCCCAATTCCCTTATATTTTGTCTCCTGAATAACTCTTGAATAAATCCATTTCTTTCCATCTCCTGTCTTGTTTATGCCAATCCATCTTCCACAGAGAAAAAAGCTATGTTAACCCTTATTTAAAACCCCTGTGGGGGCCGGTCCCATCGCACAGCGGTTAAGTTCACACGTTCCTATTTTTGGTGGCCAGGGGTTCCCCGGTTCGGATCCCGGGCGCGGACATGGCACCGCTTGGCAAAAGCCATGCTGTGGTAGGCGTCCCATGTATAAAGTAGAGGAAGATGGGCACCGATGTTAGCTCAGGGCCAGTCTTCCTCAGCAAAAAAAGGAGGATTGGCAGTAGTTAGCTCAGGGCTAATCTTCCTCAAAAAAAAAAAATCTCCTGTGTATTTCCCCACCCCTGTATATAAAATATATGAATATATAAATACAAACGTATGAACAGAAGCTCTTTAACATATTCTACAGGACCTTTAGACTCTGACTTCAGCTTTCTTCATTCATCTTGCATTTCTCCATTGCTCTCTTCCCCACAATTGTCCTCTCCAGCTATTTTGAATTACTTTCAGTTCCCACAACCTGCTCATTCACTTGTTCTTGTGGACCTTTTTCTTATTTCCTGACATTTGCACATGTTCTCCCCTCTATCTGGAACACTCTTTCCTCAACTCTTCCTCTACCTCTCACTTCTCTTTCAAGATCTATCTTACGTGTTATTGCCACTGGTAAATCTTAACTGACTACCCCAGGCAAGTTCTCCAAAGAACCCTATTCTTGACCTCTCCGTAGTACTCACACATTATTTTATTCTTAAGTGGGTGGTCCACCATACTGCCATTTCTTACAAGGAGTACCTTCGTGTTCACTGTTTTGTCTCCAACACGTAGCATAGTACCTCACTATAATGAGCACTAATAGAATTTATTTGAATGGATGGGTTCATATATTTTCTTTTAGTTTTATTATTTTGACTAGATTGGGCTACATGCTTTCTTCCGTACTTTTTTCTGTTTCCTCCACATCCTGCTGTCAAAAATAAACAAAGTCAGACACTAGTTAAAGTGGTAGGACAGATTTTTATCAGGAAGATACTATTGCAATAGAGAAACGAGTCAGTGTGCGCCGAACTCAACTTTGATTTGCACAGAAGTGACTAGGCATTTTCAAAGGAGAATGGGTGCATAGGGAAGGGACTGAGCTGGCACTCAGTAGACTCAGAGAAGTGAAAAACGGTGAAAAGCTGGTGGAGGCAGAGCTATTAGAAACTACGCTACTGTTTGTTTAAATCTTTATGGGCCAAAGTTGAGGCCTTGTCAGGAAGAGGGCTCAGAGGAGCCTGGTTAGAGTTTGGTCAAGAGACAATCTTTGTCACTTCTTTGAATACCACAAAAGTCTCCTTTTTTATTTTTAATTCGCCTTTGCTGACTTTTCCATTCAATAGAATTAAAATAAATTGTGTATGAAATAAACCTTAATATATAATATAAATTCAATACAGCTATATTAGCTTACACTGATTATGCATGTCCAATTTGGAATTGAGAGAGAATTGATAGCAATTGGTACAAAGCTATTGATTTCTAATACTGGTGCTGTCACCCAGCAATTGCTGCTTCTATGTCACGTTTATGTATATTCCTGAAAAGTCATTGTTGGGTGTTCCTAGAGTGACGCTCCTGTCTCTTTCCTGAAGTGAGTAGTCAGGCTCTCCTTTTACTCTGTTCTTATCTTTCTTACTCTGTGGTAATGATTACAATCTTACATCTTACAATTCTGACATCAGAAGGACATGTCTTCACTATTTCACTAACTCAGAAAGGGAGGGTAACAAACCTTTCTTTATGATAAGCATTTTTCCATCCAAGCTCAAAGAAGGAAGCTTTAGGGAGCATGAAATAAATGTTATTATCAAACCAAACAGACTTGTTAGGGCAGAAGCTTCATTCCTTCTCTCATGTTTATGGTCTTATCCTGATCAAGGGCAAACTAATGTATGGATCAATTAAGTAGTTCAGGATCAGGTTTAAAAAATTTTTTTTCTTCTCTTTTTTTTTTTTGAGGAAGATTAGCCCTGAGCTAACATCTGTGCCCATCTTCCTCTACTTTACATGTGGGACGTCTGCCACAGCATGGCTTGCCAAGCTGTGCGTAGGTCCGTGCCCAGGATCTGAACCTGCAAACCCCGGGCTGCCAAAACAGAATGTGCAAACGTAATCACTGCGCCACCAGGCTGGCCACAAGATCAGTTTTTGAATATTTGATCCAACCACTAAATTGTGTAACTTATTACTCAGTATAGTTTTTCCTCAATTCTCCTTTCTGGCTCCATTTCCTGGTTTATAAATAGAAATAGAGGGTCTTTTAGATAACTAGATCAATTTCGTACAGTTTAATATAGCCCTCTTTACGATATATGTGTTTGCTAAAGCTGTATGCTCCAAGATGATATTTTAAAACTCTCTATAAAGAGCTACATTGTAAAAGCACCAAAAATCTCCTTTTAGGAAGGCCAGTTAGGGGGGAGGCTATGTTTGTGTGGAGGCAAAAGGGTATATGGGAAATCTTTGTACCTTCCCCTCAATCTTGTTGTGAACCTAAAACTGCTGTAAAAAAATAAAGTTTTTAAAAAAGAAAAAGAAAAATGTCATTTAGGTCTTTGCAATTTATATTCTGATACTGGGGGAAAAGGGAAAATGAGGAGGTGGGTCGAGCAGTTGTGGTTTATACGAATTGAGAATATCTCTCTCTTCATCATACAACAGCTAAGAATAATCTGTTTTAGAGAGTAGAGGGATGGTTGCCAGGGGCTGGGGCGTGGGTGGTGGGGAAATGGGGAGATGTTGGTCAAAGGGTACAAACTTCCAGTTCTAAGATGAGTAAGTTCTGGGGACCTAATGTACAGCTCGGTGATGATAGTTAACAATACTGTATTATATACTTGAAAGTTACTGAGAGAGTAGATCTTAAGTGTTCTCACCACACACACAAAAGTGGTAATTATGTGAAGTAATAGAGATGATAAGCAACCCTATTATGGTAATCATTTCACAACATATATGTGTATCAAATCACCACAAGTACACCTTACACTTACATGAAGCTATATGTCAATTCTATCTCAATGAAGCTGGAAAAAAGAGTAATCTGTTTTATCTCAAAATTCAGAGTGAGTGAAGGATATTGGGAAGGAGGTTGTATTAAAAGGGAAGAAGGTGACAGATTTTTCAAAGCAACAAACAGCTTCAAGTAAGTATTTCTATCATTCTTTGATTAAAGCTTTCAACAGCTTGTGGATGCTACCATTCTATTTTTGGAATTCATAATTTGAGGAGGTAAATGCTTACTTTTCAGGAAGCAGGAAGGTAATACCTTTAATGTAAAAATGCTTTGTTCCCTTTATAGGCCTTAAAATGGGGTGTGATCTTGTAGGTAAGGTCACGTAAAGGAAGAGTTCTTGTTTCTAGACAAAGGGATTGCTTTTGGATGGAGCTCTCTTAGAAAAATGAATCCAAGTGGGCATTCAAGAAAAATTTCCTTTTGCAAAATAATCCCCAAACTATTCCTTACCAAATCCATAAAAACTGTTGAAATTTGCATGCAGTCCTACATATATATAAGATTGCACTTAAAATAATTTGGGCTTAATAGGATCAGGGAAACAAAGCGGGTTTTTTATTCAACAACAAGAATTTCACATAAAATCAAACAAAGTAGTCATATTCAAAATTACCACTAGAGGGCAGAAAATAGGGGGAAAAGGATCACTAATAGTAGTGAGTTTCTAAAATCAGAATTTTCAAGGTCTGGAACCTTTGAAAACAACTGTAACAATAACAGCAGTTAACACTGATGAGGTGCCTACTATGTGCCAGGCCCAATTCTAAGGATTACATATATATATATTAGCTCATTTAATTTCACAACAGCCCCACCATGTAGACGCTATCAGTGTCTCCATTTTGTAGATGGGGAAACTGAGGTTAAATGATTAGAGCAAAGTCATGTAGTGGTAAAGGAGCCCTGGATTCAAATCCAGGCAATTTGACTGCCAAGTCTGTGTAAACAATCACTCCCTTTCCCTGTGGATGACAATCTCTTTTATTTGGCTGTACTTTACTACAAAGAAAAGTGTGCACGATCATCCTCTGAACTGTGAGAGGGAGCAAGAAGTTTCTTCTAGCATGATAATTTTCCCAACTTGCTTACATCGTATTACCTGACAAATGAGGAATTTTGTGAGTGGCCTCATATACTCAGCTTGGGAAACAAAAGTCTAAAAATGTGTTTTATTAATGCTGCCAATTGCCAACGCTATTAAGTTTTCTGGATAATCTGAACTAATAAGCAGGACCTGTGATGGTCTCATTATTAAAGGGAGGCTGGCCCCAGAATGGTAGAGTAGCTGCGTTAACCGAACACAGAGGAGTAATACAGGATTGCACTGGAGCACTTCTGGTGGACAGTGTGTCAAATTGACAATAGTGGAGCCATTTTAAAATGGAGTCAGAGCTGCCTTTCCAGAGAAACTGCTTTGCTGGCTCTAATCTTGGACTGGGCCAAACCTTTGGACTGGACCAAAGTGGCCATTGTTTTATGAGCTATTGTTTGCAAAGTCAGCAGGAGAACAGACATCCTGATTGTAAAGACTGAGGATTGTGGACTTTCTGAAGATAGAATCAGCTGTCAGTCAATGGTTAGCCAAGATAAACTCTCTGCCTCCAACTCTAATTAAAATTCTTTGTAATACAATCTCCCTTCTTTGCCTTTAAAAGCCCCTGACTTTTACTCTCTAGCAGGACAATATCTGGGTTGCTGCCTGAATCCACGTACCTCAAATTTAAACTTTTGATCCCAAAATAAACACCTCTCTGCCTCTCATTTTGGCTCTTTATTTCTAAGTTAATAACTGAATGATACCAAATATAGGAAGACCAGAGACCCCAGCTTGTCCTTCAGCCACATTGGTGCTGCGAGGAGAAGAGTACAGATTAAATAGAATGGTTGAGGTTTGATTGCAGTTGGGGCCCAGGGCAGGCCACCCAAAATACCCCACGATAGCATACTGATTATTTTGAATTAAAGTTACTTAGGAAGCAAATAGGGCATTCTGACCCTCCTGTCTCTGTTCCCCCTGAAAGCAGGAAATAACCTCCCCGGTGAAAGGCGCTCTCCCCGCATCCTTATCACCAGAGCTGGGAATTCACAGCCAAGAACCCTGCATAAACAAACCTTGCTAATTCAGGACCTCAAGCTTCAACTCTGCTTAAATTCCTTACTATTTACATACCTGAAACCTAAGTTTTTTTGTCCTGTCAATTCCTCACAAATTTCTTTCTTTGTATGAAAGATATATATACTGCTTGCTTTGCTCACCCCCTGAGAATCATTTCTTTATGATCTCCAATCCGTACATACTAAACTGGGGTTTTCTCCTGTTAATCTAGTCTGTGTCAATTTTATTATTAGTCCAGCCATAAGAACACAAGGAGGGAAGAAAGGGGATTTTTCCCAGCCTGGTATTGTTAAACCACAAGCCCTCTGCACCCTATCCCATTGCTGAACTCACCAGCTGAGTACAAGTTAGGGCTTGAATTTTAACCCCTGCCCTGGCACATATTACCTGTCAAGGTAGCTGATACTGTAATACCAGCGCACAGGAAAAAATTAGGAGACTGTCATGTCAGTGCTTTAAGAAAGGCGATAAATTGAAACCTAAAACCAGTAAGAGTAATGGACCAGATAGACTAAGGCTCTAAAATGAGAGTGGTCAACATTTTCAAGGAGATGCTATCTTATTTTCAATCAGAATTCAATCAGACATTTTGGGAGGAACTTAGCAATTATATTAAAAAATATACATGGAAGAATGGAAGTCCATAAACAGTCAAACCATTTTTATTTAAAGAAAAGCAAACAATGGGACCACATTCTGCTAGACATAAGACACAGTTCAAAGACATAATATTAATAACGAAACCAATGTGATATTCATCACAGATAGAAAGAAAGACTACAGAACATAATGGAGAGCTCAGGAATATACATATACACACATGATTATAAGTATATATATAAATTTGTTATATGATAAAGTTGAACTATAAGTGAGTGTGAAAGAGACAGTTTGGTAGATGGCACTGGGAAACAAATATAAATAAAAAATTAAGTTAGAGCCATACCTCATATCATAAATAAGGTACCCCAAATGTATTAAACATGATAATGAAACGTAAAATTATAAAAAGAAAAGAAAAAAATCAGGAGAATATCTATGTTACCTTGGGGTAGTGGAAAATCATATTGATTCAAACTCTAGGAGGACAACCCATAAAGGAAAGAGAGAGAGACATTGAGAGAGAGAATACGAATTTGATTACATGAAATTAAAGAGCTATTTTAATGAAAAAAAATGGAGGCAAAGTTAATAAATGGTTGATAAACTGGGAGAAGGCATTTGCAATGCGTAAAATAAACAAGGGATTGGCATCTAGAATATGCAAGGAATTCCTGAAAATCAACATGAAAAAGACAGGAAATCCAGTAAAAAAAAAAAATTGGCAAAGGAGAAGAAGAGACAATTTCCATCCAGAGAAAACTGCAAGGCTAAGAATTCTGTGAAGAGTTCTCAACTTCCCTTGTAAACAGATGGGCAAACTAAATCAACAATGAGATAAGATTTTACCCCCATTTCAGTTTGGCAAAATGTTGAGAGCTGGATATCACCAGGTATTAGTAACCCAGGAGTAAAGGGAGTGTAACCTTGAGCAGCCACTGCAGAGAGCAAGCTGACTGTAGGGAGTAGAATTAAAACTGTGTGCAATTTATGTGCTAGCAATCCCACTCCTGGATGTTTCCCAGAGAAAATTCTACACAGATCCAAAAGGCAACATGTGTGAAGGTGGGTCCATTATAGCATTATTTTGAAAGCAAGAAATAAGTTACAGCCTTGCTGTTCTTCCCAGGAGAATGAGTAAAGAAGATGATAAAAACATACTAGAAGGACTAGGGTGGCAGACAGAAGCACTGCGCTTCGTGTATTTGAAGAGCATGGCCTGATTTTTAAAATAATGTTGACTGAAAAAAGCAAAAAACAGCCAGACCAATAGAATGCAATCATTTAGTTAAATTCAAAACACCTACGCTCCCATAATACAATATAATTTGCAGAGTATAGGGGAGGAAAACTGTTTTTCCTCTACTCATCTGAGGTTCATTGGCTGGAGCCCTATGAATTCGACTAACAATAGGTAGACTAACAAGAGAAATTCAAACAGAAGTTTATTACATGTGCATCCTGCATACGTATGGGAGCACCCCTATAAGTCACTTGGAAGAGCTGGTTAGAACTTGGGTTTGTATAGCACCTCAACAAAAGAAGAGTAAGTTTTTAGAAAAGTGACAAGACAAAAGCAAAGGACTTTGAGCTTCTGGAGTGTGAACCATCGAAAGGCAAATAAATGGGGAAACTAATAGTGGAGAAGGCCTAGTTATAGCCAGGTTTCTTATGTACATTCCTCTGGTGCTGTCTGCAGGCTGGTAAGACTTTAGAGTTGCCTCCTGCGATAAACTGCTGTTTTTCCTGGTAAAGAGGGAGGAGGGACACCTTTATAAATTTATGTCCTGCTTTTGGGTGAATAGACGGAAAGCAGAGAGCTCTCCTATTTGCTTCTTCTTAGTTACCTTCAGATCAAAATACTCCTTATGCTAAAGTGGCATATTCTGCTGTCCTTCAGGGATTATATGTATTTAAGAACAGATGTCCGGGAAAGTGCTTGGGCAGTGAGGTGGGAAAGGTGACGGAGGCCGCTCTCCGAGGGAATCAAGCGGGGCTGTGAGGATGACTGATAGGTGACCCTTTGACCTCAAGGAGCCGAAAACTCCATCCTCAAATAATAGTAATGCTGCCATTTTGTGAACATGCATCCTATGAAGATCCATGAAGCCTGACTATGCTTGTGCAGATCAGCAATTATTCATTTCTCTTTACCTCCAATCATCTATTCCCACACTTCAGACCACCCTGCCTTTTTTCTTTTATTTTTTTTAAATTTAAGATTACTGTATTTCCTTACAAGAGGAACGTCTTAACAAATTTTACAGGTGTTCAATCAACCCTTCTTCAAATTGGGCACACATTGAATCTAGCATTATGGGTGTTTTATTTATTTGGAAGTGAACTTTTAACTATCAATACAAATGCCAAGATACTACACAAAACATCCACAGGAACTTTTTCATCTTTTTCTGAATTGTTCACAAACATTTCCTACATAATCCAACATACAACAGAGAAATGGTGCATCTTTTTTCTTTCAATTTGCATACAATGAAAAAACAAGAACATATATATATTTGACAAAGTTTAACTAATAGACACTAGCAGGCTGACACTTTAAGTTATAGGTGAGAAATTATCTAATAAAAAATAAGAAGAATTTCTTTTTAGCATCAGTCACTCCCATAACCAAGTATTATTCTGATTCATAAAACTTTTTGCCATTAGGCTTCTGGTATATACTTATACCACTACGCAACTTGCAGTATTGCTCCCACCTTGGTTCTTCTTCACGATTACTAACAGAAATCTGTTGCAAGGTAGGGGCCAGCATTTGCAAAAACAAACAAACAAAAACCCCCCAGCTTATAATAAGCATGAATGTGTATGATGGAATTTTTTCCCAAGCAATGGACTTTCAAACCATTAAGAAACCACCAGAACTGAATTTGCCAAGATATTTTGCCTATGTTCAAGAAGAGATGCATTTATTTATATCCAACAGAGCAGCTGAAAATCAAACTTATTGTTTAGTTTGGGGAATTGAGTCCTTTGAAAAACGACCATCTTAAAAGAAAAACGACAACCAAAAATAGGTTCACTAAATTTATTTTCATGTGTCTATTGGCCATCTGTATATCTTCTTTGGAGAAATGTCTGTTCATGTCCCCTGCCCGTTTTGTAATTGGGTTGTTTGATTTTTTATTGTTGAGTTGTGTGTTCTTTGTATATTATGAAGATTAACACTTTGTAGGATAAATAACTTGTGAATATTTTTTCCCAATTAGTGGGCTGTTTTTTTTGTTTCAATCCTGTTTTCCCTTGCCTTGAAGAAGCTCTTTAGTCTGATGAAGTCCCATTTGTTTATTCTTTCTATTGTTTCCCTCATGTGAGGGGTTATGGTGTCCGAAAAGATTCTTTTGAAGCTGATGTCAAAGAGTGTACTGCCGATATTCTCTTCTAGAAGACTTATTGTTTCAGGCCTAATTTTTAGGTCTTTGATCCATTTTGAGTTTATTTTAGTAAATGGTGAAAAAGAATGCTTGATTCTCATTCTTTTACATGTGGCTGTCCAGTTGTCCCAGCACCATTTGTTGAAGAGACTTTCTTTCCTCCATTGTAGGCCCTCAGCTCCATTGTCAAAGATTTGCTGTCCACAGATGTGTGGTTTCATTTCTGGGCTTTCAATTCTGTTCCATTGATCTGTGCATCTGTTTTTGTACCAGTACCATGCTGTTTTGATCACTGTAGCTCTGTAGTATGTTTTGAAGTCAGAGTTGTGATGCCTCCAGTTTTGTTCTTCTTTCTCAGGATTACTTTAGCAATTCGGGGTCTTTTGTTGCCCCATATGAATCTTAGGATTCTTTGTTCAATTTCTATAAAGAACGACATTGGAATTCTGATTGGGATAGCGTTGAATCTGTAGATTTGCTTTAGGTAGTATGGACATTTTAACTATGTTTATTCTTGCAATCCATGTGCATGGAATGTCTTTCCATCTCTTTTTGTCGTCATCGATTTCTTTCAAGAAGGTCTTGTAGTTTTCGTTGTATAGATCTTTCACTTCCTTGGTTAAATTTATCCCAAGGTATTTTATTCTTTTTGGTGCGATCGTGAAAGGGACTGAGTTCTTGAGATCTTTTTCTGTTAGTTCATTGTTAGCATATAGAAATGCTACTGATTTATGTATGTTGATTTTATACCCTGCAACTTTGCTCTAGTTGTTGATTGTTTCTAATAGTTTTTCTATGGATTCTTTGGGGTTTTCTATATATAAGATCATGTTGTCTGCAAACAGTGAGAGTTTTACTTCTTCGTTGCCTATTTGGATTCCTTTTATTTCTTTTTCCTACCCGAATTTCTCTGGCCAAAACGTCCAGTACTATATTGAATAAGAGTGGTGAAAGTGGGCACCCTTGTCTTGTTCCTGTTCTGAGAGGGATGGGTTTCAGTTTTTGTCCATTGAGTATGATGTTGGCTGTGGGTTTGTCATATATGGCCTTTATTATGTTGAGATACTTTCCTTCTATACCTATTTTATTGAGGGTTTTTATCATAAATCGATGTTGGATCTTGTCAAATGTTTTCTCTGCATCTATTGAGATGATCATGTGGTTTTTGTTTCTCATTTTGTTAATGTAGTGAATCACGTTGATTGACTTGCTGTTGTTGAACCATCCCTGTGTCCCTGGTATAAAACCCACTTGATCATGGTGTATAATCTTTTTGATACATTACTGTATTTGGTTTGCCAAAATTTTGTTGAGGATTTTTGCATCTATGTTCATCAGTGATATTGGCCTGTAGTTTTCCTTCTTTGTGTTGTCCTTGTCAGGTTTGGGGATCAGGGTGATGTTGGCTTCATAGAATGTATTAGGGAGTGCTCCATCTTCCTCTATTTTCTGGAATAGTTTGAGAAGGATAGGTATTAAATCTTCTTTGAATGTTTGGTAGAATTCTCCAGAGAAGCCGTCTGGTCCTGGACTCTTATTTTGGGGGAGGTTTTTGATTACTGTTTCTATTTCTTTACTTGTGATTGGTCTATTCAGATTCTCTATTTCTTCCTGATTCAGTTTGGGGAGGTTGTATGAGTCTAGGAATTTATCCATTTCTTCTAGGTTGTTCAATTTGTTGGCATATAGTTTTTCATAGTATTCTCTTATGATCCTTTGTATTTCTTCGGTATCTGTTGTGATTTCTCCTCTCTCGTTTCTAATTTTATTTATTTGAGACTTCTCTCTTTTTTTTTTTAGTGAGTCTGGCTAAGGGTTTGTCGATTTTGCTAATTTTTTCGAAGAACCAACTCTTTGTTTCATTGATCTTTTCTGCTGTCTTTTTTGATTCAATATCATTTATTTCTGCTCTAATTTTTATTATTTCCCTCTTTCTACTGACTTTGGGCTTTGTTTGTTCTTCTTTTTCTAATTGCGTTAGGTGTCGTTTGAGGTTGTTTATGTAAGATTTTTCTTGCTTACTGAGCTGAGCCTGTATTGCAATGAATTTCCCTCTTAGGACTGCCTTTGCTGCATCCCAAATCATTTGGTACGGTGTGTTTTCATTTTCATTTGTCTCCAGGTAATGTTTGATCTCTTCTTTAATTTCTTCAATAATCCATTGTTTGTTCAGCAGCATGTTGTTTAGTCTCCACATTTTTGGCCCTTTCCCAGCTTTATTCTTGTAGTTGATTTCTAGTTTCATAGCATTATGATCAGAAAAGATGCTTGATATTATTTCAACCCTCTTGAACTTATTGATGCTTGCTTTGTTTCCCAAGATATGGTCTATCCTTGAGAATGTTCCATGTGCACTTGAGAAGAATGTGTAACCTGCTGTTTTTGGATGAAGTGTCCTATACATATCTATTAGGTCCATCTGATCTAAATTTTCATTTAATTCTATAATTTCCTTGTTGATTTTCTGTCTGGATGATCTGTCCATTGGTGTTAATGGGGTGTTGAGGTCCCCTACTATAATTGTATTGCTGTTGATGTCTCCTTTTAGTTTTGTTAATAGTTTCTTTACGAGTTTTGGTGCTCCTGTGTTAGGTGCGTGTATATTTATAAGTGTTATGTCATCTTGGTGGAGCGTCTCTTTTATCATTATATACTGCCCCTCTTTGTCTTTCGTTATCTGTTTTACTTTGAAGTCTACTTTGTCTGATATAAGTATGGCAACACCTGCTCTCTTTTGTTTATTGTTAGCTTGGAGTATTGTCTTCCATCCCTTCACTTTGAGTTTGTGTTTGTCTTTGGGGCTGAGGTGTGTTTCCTGGAGGCAGCATATTGTTGGATCTTGTTCTTTGATCCATCCTGCCACTCTGTGCCTTTTGATTGGAGAGTTCAATCCATTCACGTTTAGAGTGATTATTGAAACGTGGGAGCCTACTGTTGCCATTTTATCACTTGTTTTCCAGTTCTTTTGCATTTTGTCCTGATGGAAAGCTGTTACTTTGTGTTATTGTCCTTCTGCTTATCTCCTTTGTCCTGGATTTTGTAACCCCTTTCCTTTTTTTGATTTTTCAGGAATGAGGTTCTTCCTGAGCATTTCTTGAAGAGGAGGTTTTGTGGCAATGAACTCCCTTAGCTTTTGTTTATCTGGGAAAGTTTTTATTTCTCCATCATATTTGAAGGGTATTTTCACTGGGTAGAGTATTCTTGGCTGCAGGTTTTTGTCCTTCAAAGTTTTGAATATTTCATTCCAATCTCTTCTAGCCTGTAAGGTCTCTCCCGAGAAATCTGCTGATAGCCTTATGGGGTTTCCTTTTTAAGTTATTTTCTTCTGCCTGGCTGCCCTTAGTATTTTCTCTTTGTCGTTGACTTTTGCTAGTTTCACTACTATATGCCTTGGGGTTGGTCTTCTTGCGTTAATAAAGTTTGGAGATCTATTGGCTTCTGTCACATGAAGTTCCATCTCTCTTCCCAAGTTTGGAAAGTTCTTAGCTATTATTTCTTTGAACAGGCCTTCTGCCCCCTTCTCCTTCTCTTCTCCCTCTGGTATACCTATAATCCTTATGTTGCATCTCCTGATTGAGTCAGATAATTCTCGGAGAGTTTCTTCATTTCTTTTTAGTCTTAGTTCTCTCTCCTCCTCTGTCTGCAGCATTTCTATATTCCTATCCTCCAAATTGCTAATTCTGTCCTCCATATTATCGACCCTACTGTTCAGAGAGTCCAGATTTTTCTTAATCTCCTCCATTGTGTTCTTCATCTCCAGTATTTCTAATTGGTTCTTCTTTATAGCGTCAAGCTGTTTTGTGACATAGCTCCTGAACTCATTGAGTTGTCTATCTAAATTCTCTTTTAACTCATTGAGTTTTTTAATAATAGCAGTTTTGAAATCATCATCATTTAGGTTATAGATTTCATTGTCTTTGGGATTGTTTTCTGGGTGCTTATCATTTTCCTTCTTTTCTGGAGATTTAATATATTTTTTCATACTGCTTGATGGTGCAGATTTGTGCCTCCGCATAGAGATAGAGTTTAGTCGCTGCTTCCACTTGTTGCGACTGGTGTTGGGGGGGGCAGCTGTTTAGACTGCACCAACCAGGAACCCTGTCAGCTGTTACTGACTGGACCTGGACCCCTCCTCGTAGTCACAGTGGTCCTGTGGGGTCCCCTGTCAGTTGTGGGGGCAATCACAAGGGGCCTCAGGCTGCTGATGCCTACTTTTGCAGCCCACTTAGACGCGCTCCCTCCTTGTGCTCTGCAGCGGTGTTGTGGGCTTTCCCAGCAGCCAGGAGCAGGATCACCTATAATTGCCACTTTGTCCCTAACAGAGCCCACAAGATCACACTTGTCCACTATAGGTCCCAGCAGAGCTATGGGTATCTTCTGCAGTCTGCCGTTAGCTCACCTAGCTGTGCTACTTTTGCCCCAGGGCCTTCCCGCCTTGCCATTGCCAGTTGGGACGTCTCCACTAGTGCTGTGCAGAGGCTTTCACTGAGGCTGCTGTATGAACCTGGAGTCCCCCCCTGGGCTACGTAGCCATTTCACCAGAGCTCCACTCTGCCCCACTCCACTCTCACGGGATCTCTGGGAGCCCCTTGCCTCGTCTGGGACACTGCCAGAGTCCATGGGCCTGGGGGTGGCTTGCAAGCTGCTGCCTTGTGGGGAATTCTGCTCTAGGGAGCTTCCTGGTGTTCTGAATGCTGGGCAGGGCCTCCCTGTCAATGGCAAGCAGAGGCCCTCCCTGCTGGGGGGGTGCAGGACCCTGGAGCGTCCCCCCGGGCCACAGAGCTGGGCACTGGAGCCCCACCCAGTCCCCAAGCATGTCCACGGGAAGTCCGGGCACCCCCTGCACCAACCCGTGCGCCGGAGACCGTGGGCCCAGCAGCAGCTTGTGGTCTGGTGCCATGCTGGGGAATCCGCCTGCTGGGAGCTTCCCTTTGTTCTGGATTCTGGGCGGGGCCTCCCTGCTAATGGCAAGCGGAGGCCTTCCCTGCCGGTGGGTGCGGGACCCTGGGGATTCCCCCTGGGCTTAGGTGTAATTGCAGGGAGCTTGAGGAGGGCTGTTGTCACCTGTTTCCCCCATTGCTCCACTGGTGAGTGCACACTCCCGCCCTTGGTGTGTGGCAATGCTATGGGGGAGTCCGCTGGAAGAGAGCCTCCTGCAGGAACTAGGCTGTCCGGGGGTCGGGGGTCGGAGAGTTTTCACCTATTTCCACCTCCTCCCGGGGGTAAGTCCATCCGCCTTCCGATGTATAGTAGTACAAGACTCTTAGGTGTCTTGAGATGCTATCTGGATATCCTTAGGTTGGCTCCCGCCTGGCCAGCTGAGAAGCTCTGCTGCTCCCAAAGGTGGCTTTTTTCCTCTCTGGCCGGAGTTACTGCCTCTTCTGCTTTCATCAGGACTGTCCCTTGTTGTGGGGGTTCTTTATATCCAGTTTTCAGTTTTCAATCCAGGGTGATTCTTCCTAAAATTGTTGTAACCTGGTTGTGTTTGTGGGAGGAAGCGAGTTCAACATCTGCTCACAGTACCATCTTGATGAGAACTCCCACCCTGCCTTTTTACCCCGTAAATATCCCTAATCCCCATTTTGGGGGGAGGTAGATTTGAGATTCGTTCTCCCATCTCCTCACTTGGCTGCCTTGCTAGTTAAACCTTTTCTCTGCTGCAAACTCGTCATCTCCATTGTGCAGTGGGTAAAATGAACCTGATTCGGTAAAACAAATTTTTTAAAAAGTAAGAAAAATACAACAATTTGAAAAGAGGGATATGGAAAACTCTAGAAGGAAAATTTTGTTTAATATGTAATTTAAATTCACATTGCTATGTTGATAAACATATAGAATGTTACTAATTTATTTTGAAAATTATTGTTGAGGAAGTATTCGGACTAGGAATTTTCTTGGGTATTTTAATTAAAAAATTTGTATTTGAGGTACTAGGCAAAAGGGGCCTTGGATTATGAGCCAAGAGCAAGATGGTCTGTACGACTGTGGGATGCCAGGGAGCACGGCAGACAATGTGGAGATGTTTTCTACAGTGTGATTTCTAAGTCAATGTACTGACATCTTACCTACAAAAATTGACAAGAGGAAATCAAGGTAGAAAACAAGGGAAGGAACTAATTTATAAAAAAATGGAAAACATTTCAAAATCCTTGAGTTTTAAGAGAATCAGTTATCCTCGCTGCATCCATAGGTCACTGCAAGGGATGCAGGCTCCTTGTGATGCAAACATTGGCCATCTATATTGCTCTAAGGATGTCAGGTACCTACATGGAAAACCATAAACATTCCTAAGTGACCACCATTTTGTATCCTCAGTGTTTTGTCTGCGAAGTAGAATCAGACACATTCAAATGATTGGTGACTTCTAAACCACTGAAAGTAAATGAAAAATGAAATCATATTTTGGTCTCTCATGTGGAACTAATAGACATCACTACCAGAGAAAATGGAAACCTTTATTTACTCTCCACCTAGTTTTATAATTCGATAGACACATCCAAGCTGCCCAGGGAAGTAAAAAATATTTTTAATCATTGTACTATTTTTATGATTTTATTAAACTGTAATTTCTCAAACATCTGGGATTTTATAAATATTTTACGGAAGTTGTTTATGTTTCTAAACTTTCCTGTTATTTGATTTTCACAACCTTGAAAGAACATATGCTTATGAAGAGATGGTGTGCTTACTATGCTGTGATACAACAGAATTATGAAATACAGAGTCCGTTTTACAGTTAGCTAGCTCAATTTTATTTGTTAGAAAACTGTCCCAGTTGTCTATGAATTCATTGATCAATCCAACAAGCATTTTTTATCACTTTACACATATGTGGATATGTACCGAGCATTGGAAATTAAAAGCACACACACACACACACAATATTTCTTGCCTTTGTAGAACTTGTAGTCTAGAGGGGTTTTTGGACTCTGAAGTGAACCAAAAATCTACCTTTCTGTGACATTTTAACTGCTGATCCTCTGCAGCAAACCAAACAAACTTTTTAACTCTTCCACATGAGATCTCTTCAAAAATCTTAAGAATCACCAGAGCCTTCCTTATATAGTTATTATGAGTAAATCCTCAGATTGCATTCCATTTTCAACAAGACTCTCTTAAAATGCAATACCCAGAATTGAATGTAGGTATCGTTTACCAAATACAGTAAAATTATTAAGGATGAGAAAATAGGTGGTTTGCATTCTTTCAAGGTAGCCTGGTATGTCAATAGTATGTCACTATTGTTTAGGCTTTGGAGAGTGTCCATTTGGCTATGCTGAGCTACATTTGCCATAATTCCCTTTCTTGTGTGTTAGGGTGGACCACAGGGAGATACTCGGGTGATTTGGAGGGCAGAGAGGAAGCAGCATCTTTTTTGTAGCTCATACATGTTGTTTCTGATCTGCTGACTCACCACCTTTGGGTGAAGTAGCTGCTGGGCCTGCAAATGCTCTTGCTTGACTGGGATCTAAGAGTGGCTTCTTTTACACTTTACTGGGTAAACTGTGTGTGTTATCTCTGTGACAACAGACCTCAGAAATTCTGCAGGTTACCCTTGTCACCAAGATTTGGGGCAATAAAAACTGACGTGGATTTCAGCCCATCCTCTTGGAATTCCAGGTCATGCTAATGGGATCCAACCTTGATCTCCCCCACTTTACATCCATCTTCCCTTCCTGCCTGCCTGCCTAGCAGACTTCAAGCTCCAGCATTAGAAGCAGAGACAACTGCCTTCCTGGGACTGCTTACCCAGCTCCCACCATTGCCCAATTTCCTGTAACAAATTACACATATTTATCTCCTAGTGGTTCTACTTCTCTAGTTGAATGGATACAATTACTGTCTATTTTAGTTTTTATTATTTTCAAATTTAATTTTGAAGTAATTCTTACACACACACACATGAACTGATATACGCCATTTATGAAGCGAAATATTACTGCTTCATTTGATGCTAATGTCCATCGCTATTGCACTTGCATTGCTCTACATGCCCCTTCTCTCTTAGGTAACCACTGCTTTAAATTTTATGCTTATCATCGCTTTGCTTTTCTTAAAATTTTAATGTATATGTTATTTAATTTTGCACACTTTTTGAACTTTAAATAAATGGCATAATTTTAGACAGCCAAATGACAGTGATGACATAAAAATTACTTACTTAAATCTATATCTTTTGCTAAGAAATGTTTTCTAGATAGATGTCTTCCATCCCATACTATATTTTTCCTTCATTAAATTTGATGACACTGATTTTGGACCATCAAGCTAGACTGTTGACATTAGTTTGGATCTTGGTTCAACTCTCTAGCATATTAGATTTCTCACCCACAGTCTTTGCTTTCCCTTAAGTCTTGCTAAGAATATTTTCTATGTTTTGATTCAAATGATAAAAATATTAAGAGGAGGGGCCAGCCCCATGGCTGAGAGGTTAAATTTGTGTGCTCTGCTTCAGCGGCCCAGGGTTTCGCCAGTTTGGATCCTGGGCGCAGACATGGCACCGCTCATCAGGCCATGTTGAGGCGGCATCCCACAGGTCACAGCTAGAAGAACCCACAACGAAGAATATACAACTATGTACAGGGGGCTTTGGGGAGAAAAAGCAGGAAAAAAAAATATTAAGAGGAGATCTTCAAGGACAGGATACAGACACATGCTACTATTAGCTTCACCTTAGATATGCTTCTAGTTCAGTTTATGTGTTGCTTTGCTGTGTTACCAAAGTGTTCTCAGCATCACTCTTATCACACTTTGCTGTAATTGTTTATTTACTTATCACTCTCAACAGCTAGACAGTAATATCCTTGGTGAAGAGACAAAGCCTAACTCAATTTTTTAGTTTCTGTGTAATCACAATTATTGGCACTAAATAGACACTCAATAATTATTTACTGAATGTACAAGCTTTCTTTGGAAGGATAAATAGGAATTCAAGAGCTGAATAAGGTGGAAGCAATGAAGAGGCAGGGTAAATTGGGCAAAATTAGGGACAAGCACAGTATTGCTAAATTTGCTTTAAGGAATTTATGCTATAGAAATATTAGTAGACAAATAAGCCAACCATCAGACTGGGTCTTCAGCTGAAGCAATTCCAGAAGCTTCAATAAAATACTACCAGAAAATGATAGTAGGGACCACTGACTCTCGAAAGAAACATTCTTATTTTAAAAGGCATAAAATGAGAGCTGTCTTTTCTGGTCTTACATCTGTTTTTGAGCAGTTTGGTGCCACTTTTAAATGAGCTGAATAAACCATGATATTTTTCATTTGAAAAAGAAACTTGGAACTCAAATATTTGACTACTTGCTTTTGTTCTGTTAAGCAAGGATTTTTTCATACTGATTACTTCTTCTTCTTCATTCTTTCTTTGTTTCTTTCTTCCATCTTGCGCCACTGGTTTTTTTCCTTGCAATATGCCTGAAAGGAGAGAGAGGGAGAAGGAGGAGAGAAAAGAAGGGAGGGAAAAGGTTTATAGGTTTTTCCTCCCAAAGGTTTTGATTCAGTAGATCTGAATTGGACAGTATTGTGAAGCTGCATTTTTAGATATTTCCACAATTGACAGTGATGTGCAACTAGGTTTGAGAACCATCATCTAAGGGGTGAGATGATGAGTTGATAAACACACTCACAACCGCAAAAAATCATCTATAAGAAGAGTCTAGTGGACGCTACTGATCTACTACTAGAATATTAGTGACACCTACAGTAGAGACAGCATCAGCAAGTATCTGTCGTGGTTCTGGATCCCATTTTACTACTGTCTCCCTGGATCACCTGCAAACCAAACATCAGTAAATTTTCTGAGTTGATCTATGTGCCACAAACTGACTATTCCTTTGAAAAGATGTTGGTATCTTAATTTTAAAGTTTCGCCATAGTTTTGTTTGTAATTAGAACAATTCTGAGGCATCAAGTGTTTTTCATTTATATTACTATTGATCTATTTCTCTTCTGTGTTAATTGGATTGTAGTCTTATAAGTTCAATGGCGTTCACGAGAGAAATATATCAACAAGTGTTACCTGTAAATAGAAGCAAGTTGTGGAGAGTAGGTATGGATGATAATGGCAGAAAGGATCTCTCCAAAGGGTTTGAAATCGAAAATTGGAAGCTCATCTTCATTAAGCTCATTCTCACATTAAGAATCAACTGGAGGGGCCGGCCCCAGGGCCGGGTGGTTAAGTTCGAGGGCTCCACTTCGGTGGCCCAGGGTTTCACCAGTTCGGATGCTGGGCACAGACAAGGCACCACTCATCAAGCCACGCTGAGGTGGCATCCCACATGCCACAACTAAAAGGACCCACAACTAAAAATATACAACTATGTACCAGGGGACTTTGGGGGAAAAAAAGGAAAAATAAAATCTTAAAAAAAAAAAAAAGAAAAGAATCACCTGGAATATTGTTCCAAATTATCCCATAACAAATATTGGAGATAGGAAAAGCCTAAGAAAAACAACTAAAAATCTGAAGCCACAAAAAATTTCGAAGTCAATGCTTACTCGAATACAATATAGAAATAATAAAGGGGAACAGTATATATTTAGAGTCCTGATTTTTAAACAAAATTAACTGCAATTGATTACAATGTTAAAATTGCACTTTGCTGCAATGGTTATATTTTGAGACATCTTTATTTTCAGTAGTTTAAAATTATTTTCCAGTAAAATATCTTTAACAGTCAACCAGTATCAATGTTTCACTAACGTGTAGTTTTCAAACTACAGTGCATTTTTATTTTGTCTTTTTTTAGTACACAGTTTGATTTGAGAATGACAGGGGTTGAAAAAAGCTGAGGTTTTAGACTGAGAAAGTTAGAGTTTAGATAGAGCAGCCACTGCTATCTGACAGGATTATGTTGCTATTTTAGTACCGCTAATCTGTTCGTATACAAAATGTTCTGGTAATTTATAAATTGTATACATAACTTCATATTTTAAAGAGTAAGACACGTTAAAATTTGCTTTTTCATGAAGAATTTGGACTTTTAGCCAAACACTTATGACTTTTCTAATCACATTTTTTGGGGGGATACAGGTTTATTAAACTGAAAACTTCGTCTTATATGTGAATGTGAAAAATATATATGAATGTGTATGTATATATACGTATATATGTGTGTGTGTGATTTGAACTGAATTTATGTAATTTAAGGATATCTCATATGTTTCCATTCCCTGAGGGAAACTATTTTGTTATTTGAGAGTTTCCGGATATTTTTTTCTGTAGACAAAATAGACTTGAGGAAAATACTCTAGACAAAATATTTAAAAAGTGTTAATTATACTTCAGTGTTAAAAGTGCTAATATATAATTATTGTATATTAATCATTGAATTATATATTATAATATTAACATAATTGAATGATTAATTGAATATATAATTGAATGATTAATTATAATTCAGACCAATAAAGGGTATTAAATAGATAAACAGAAATAATACCAAAAGCTGATGTCCAGTGGTATGAAATTATTATAATATAGTATAGTGTTGATGAAATTTCCTGTTAGACAAGAATATAGAGAACACCATTTTATATTCCAAATCCATTCATATACAATACAGAATGTAGCAGTATAGCTATGTGATAAATATATATTGAAAGTTAAATATTATAATTTTGATAAAATAATTTGCATTTACTCTCCTTGAGATTGGTACTAGATATATAAGGTACAGATCTACTTAACAGAGAGTGATCAGTAATTGTAGACATTACGCGCACACAGGGATGCACACACATACATAACTATATATATTTAGGACCAGACTTCATTCGGAATTTTGGGAAATTAAAATCTTAGACAAAAATTCAGCTGTTACTGTCGAATAGATGATAAATCCTAGTGCAGAGATGCTAACACTGTCAAGTGCTAACTCTAATGGAAATGTATATAAAGTGAATGGAAAAGCTAAAACTGTGGAAGAAAGCAAATCCAACCAAGGAGTCTCTTTAGTAACAGATTGGCAGGAGTCTATCTTCTCTGCCGCCTTTCTCTTTCTTATGTATAGAGGATGTTACCCATCTTCCCATCTTTAGACTTGAATTGACTACAGAAGTGAAACTGAATGACGCATGTCTAGAATATCCATTCCTTGAGGAGCAGTGCTATCTGATCTGAAGCTACTGCACTTCAGAGAGAGACGGCTCTGATGAAACAGGAAACAGGCAGCGCAAGGCCAGTGACGCATACGATCAGTTATTTGAAAATGCTCCAGAAATTGCAAAATACTATAGCTTTTAAAATGAGATAGGGGCTAATTTCTTTGCCATATATTTACAAAGCTATTTCTGATAATATTGTAGAGTAAAAATGCTTACTTAAAATATAAAACATTTTCTTTATAGTTTCTAAAGTTTATTATGTAATCTTTATCCAAAATAAAATATTCTGTAGAGAAATGACAGCATTTTATAGATAATATATATAATAATCACGAACAGAAGATACATCTTAGCCCTGCCAACCCATGAAGAATTTAAATTAGTCCTTCAAAATGCATTCATTTTCACTTTTGGCAAAAAAGTTAAATAAGTACATGCATATGTGTGTGTGTGAGTGTCCACATTTCTATCCAAAATGTCTATATTTTTAGTACTTGCTGTCATATATATGACATGAATCATTCATCAGCATGTTAAACTCTACCCAGGAGTAACTTTTGAGGGTAGCTTAAGATGTTGCTTTAAGACCTTTGGACTCATATCTATTTGGGAAAATAATTAAATATTGAAATATAATGTATATTTATTATATGCACATTATAATCTTTTAAAAATTAATCTGCACTAATAAATGCTAGATGAGGGGCCAGCCCTGTGGTCTAACGGTTGAGTTATGCATGCTCCACTTTGGCTGCCTAGTTTGGTTCCCGGGTGTGGACCTACACCACTCATCAGCAACCATGCTGTGGTGGCAAGCCACATACAAAAAGGGGAAGATTGGCAACAGCTGTTAGCTCAGGGCCAATCTTCCTCTGCAAAAAAAAAAAAAAAAAAGAAGAGAAAATAAAGTTAATAAGTAAATAAATAAATGCCTCACCTCTGAAATAATACACGTAAACTATCAGTCTTCATCTGTCACATACAGTGAAAATTACATAGAAGGAAAGAGAGGGCAGCCCTTAGTTTTTTTCCATTTTTGGTCCTTGCTTACTCATCAGTGAGCAGGAAGAGTGTTGGTAGAATGTGCATGTGTCAAGAAGCAAAATAAAACAATTGAGTTAGTTTTGTGCAGCATTTCCACTTCCTTAGTAAGAACAAAGTACACGTTAGTGTAAGCTATGAAATATGAATTGTGTAATTTTGGTGATTCTGCATATGAGTCAAATGCTCTTATATTTTAATCTAATCTAGTATAGCACATTATAAAGATGAATAGTAAAATTCTTTCTAATAATTTAAAATTTTTTCTTTACTTAGAAAATTACGCAGCAAATAAAAAAGACATGACTAGTCAAGAGAGAGACCACGGAACAAAGGTAAAAGCTTCGTAGTTTAGTACTTGGAATGGAACTTCTTCCTGGGACAAGGGACCCCACATTTGCATTCTGCACCGGGTCCTACAAATTATGGAGCTATCTTTGCCCAGTTTATTGAGGCCCTGGAGAGGGTACCACAGTGACAGAGAAGTCGGTGACACTGTCTTCCAGGTACTACAGCAGATGCTTTGACTATCCTTCCTGACTCCACCATTATGGCAAAACTCTCCAGATTCTCTTTGTGAGCAGGTTGGGACCAACTTGGTCAGACTCACGCCATTGCCCTGGCCTGTGCTGTTTACTTGCTTTGCCAACAAAGGGGCCAGGATTTCTAAAGTATTTCTTCAAAAGATTGCCAAGACAATAGAGCTCTTTTTTCTTGTCTAATAAGCACTGCTGAGCTACAAACAGATGGAGAATGTAATCTCCTCAAAGAGCTAGAAGATGCTAAGATCCTATAGCACCTGCACCTGGCTCCTCCATGGACCCTGTGATCTGAATGAATTTGCTGGTTACTTTTCAGGCTGTCTCCATGCCAATGTCTTTGCTGATGATCTTATTTGTCCTTTTTATTTCCGGTCCTTGGGGATCCTCATTATAGAAGCCATGAACTGAGATCTGTGGTGTTTGGAGCCCAGCAAAGGAAGTTGAGAAACTGCAATCGACTTTTCTTTACTATCCAGGTTTTTAAGACTAATCCATCTATACATTGCCTCAAATCCATCCCATCCTATATTTTTTTCATGTGGGTTCCTTATCTTTTGTACTGATTTGTTGGTGCTCTTTTAATATTAAGGTTATTAACTCTCTGTAGATGATACACTACACATATTATTTCCCAATCTGTATTTTGTTTTTATTTTGTGGTGTCTTTCATCATATCTAAATTTTCTTTAAAATTTCATGCAGTCAAAAATTTCAGTCTTTTTCTGTATCCTTAAATTTTATGCATATAAAGTCCTTTTCTATCCTTAAAATAATTTTCAAATTATACAGCTTTTGAACAATTTTATAGTTTTATCTTTAAGATGAATCGATTTGGAATTTATTGTTTACTATGATGTGTAAGATAGGGACCTAAATTTGTCTGTCAAAATGGATAATACAAATGGCCTTGAATTTATTGGATTCTCTCTCTCTTCTTCACTATTTTGAAATATCATAATTATGTATATCAAATTCTCATGTTTATATGTCTTATTTTGTCTCTCCCAATCTCCTTTATTAGACTATTTGTCTTTTCCTGTACTAATATCGCACTGTTTAAGTTACTATAGCTTCATACTACATCATTATATCTAAGGACATATTCTCCTTCAAAATTTCCTTGATTGTTGTTTGATTTACACTTAACAGATACTTTTGAATCAACTTGTCATGATCCGTTACTTTTTTTTCAGTTTACAGGTTATTTAATGTAATCTTACAGTTTTTTAAATAATTATTTTATTGAGCTCACAATGTTTTATAACATTGTGAAATTTCAGGTGTACATTATTATTTATCAGTTTCAGTATAGACTGCATCGTGCTCACCACCAATAGTCTAATTTTTATCCGTCGCCATACAATGTGCCCCTTTACGCCTTTTGCCCACCCTTCATCCCCCTTACCCTCTGGTAACCACTAATCTGTTCTCTTTATCCAGGTGTTTGTTTACCTTCCAAATATGAGTGAAATCATGTGATGTTTGTGTTCTCTGTCTGGCTTATTTTGCTTAGCATAAATCCCTCAAGGTCCATCCATGTTGTTGCAAATGGGACAACTTTTTCTTTTTTTATGGCTGAGTAGTATTCCGTTGAGTATGTACAAGACATCTTCTTTATCCAATCATCCATTGATGGGCACTTGGTTTGCTTCCACATCTTGACTACTGTGAATAATGCTGCAGTGAACATAGGGGTACATCCATCTCTTTGAATTGCTGATTTCAAGTTCTTTGGATAAATACTCAGTAGTGGGATATCTAGATCATATGGTAGTTCTACTTTTAATTTTTTGAGAAATCTCCATACTGTTTTCCATGCTGGCTGCACCAGTTTGCATACCCAGCAGCAGTGTATGAGGGTTCCCTTTTCTCCACAACCTCTCCAATGTTTGTTATTTTCTGTCTGGTAATTACAGCCATTCTAACAGGTGTAAGGTGCTATCTCCTTGCAGTTTTGATTTGCATTTCCCTAATCATTAGTGATGTTGAGCAACTTTTCATGTGCCTGTTGGCCATCTGTATATGTTCTTTGGAAAAATGTCTGTTTGTATATTCTGCCTATTTTTTAATCACGTTGTTTGTTTTTTTGTTTTTGAGTTGTATGAGTTCCTTATATATTTTGGAAATTAACGACTTCTTGGATATCTGTTTTGGAAATATTGTCTTCAGTTGTTGGGTTGTCTTTTTGTTTTGATCCTAGTTTCCTTTGCCTTGCAGAAGCTCTTTAGTCTGACGTAGTCCCATTGGTTTATTTTTTCTTTTGTTTCCTTTGCCTGAATAGACATGGTATTCAAAAAGATGCTGCTAAGACCAATGTCAAAAAGTGTACTTTCTATATTTTCTTCAAGGAGTTTTATGGTTTCAGGGCTTACATTCAAGTCTCTTTTTTTTTTTGGTGAGGAAGATTGGCCCTGAGCTAACATCTGTGCCAATCTTCCTTTATTTTGTACGTGGGACGCCACCACAGCATGGCTTGATGAGCAGTGTGTAGGTCTGTGCCCAGGATCCAAACCTGCGAATCCTGGGCCACCAAAGCAGAGTGCGTGATTATCAACCACTACACCACAGGGCTGGCTCCACATTCAAGTCTTTAATCCATTTTGAGTTAATTTTTGTGTACTGTGTAAGATAATGGTCTACTTTCATTCTTTTGCATGTGGCTGTCCAGTTTTCCCAACATCACTTATTGAAGAGATTTTCCTTTCTCCATTGTATGTTCTTGGCTCCTATGTCAAAGATTAGCTGTCCATAAATGTGTGGTTTTATTTCTGGGCTTCCAATTCAGTTACATTGATTTGTGTGCCTGTTTTTGTGCCAGTACCATACTGTTTTGATTTATAGTTTTGTAGTATATTTTGAAGTCAGGGATTATGATGCCTCCAGCTTCATTCTTTTTTCTCAGGATTGCTTTAGCTATTTGGGGTCTTTTGTTGTTCCATACGAATTGTAGGATTCTTTGTTCTATTTCCATGAAGAACGTCATTGGGATTCTGATTGGGATTGCATTGAATCTGTAGATTGCTTTAGGTAATATGGACATTTTAACTATTTTTGTTCTTCCAATCCATGTGCATGGAATATCTTTCCATTTCTTTATGTCATCTTCAATTTCTTTCAATAACATCTTATAGTTTTAAGTGTATACGTCTTTCACCTACTTGTTAAATTTATTCCTAGATATTTTATTCTTTTTGTTGAGGTTGTTAACGGGATTGTACTCTTGAGTTCTCTTTCTGCTAGTTCATTATTAGTGTTTAGAAATGCAACTAATTTTAGTAAGTTGCTTTTGTACCCTGCAATTTTGCTGTAGTTGTTGATTATTTCTAACAGTTTTCTAGTGGATTCTTTAGGGTTTTCTATATAGAAGATCATGTCATCTGCAAATGGTGAGAGTTTTACTTCTGCCTTTCCAATGTGGATACTTTTATTTCTTCTTCTTGCCTAATTGCTCTCACCAAAACTTCCAGTACTATGCTGAATAGGAGTGGTGAGAGTGGGCACCCTTGTCCTCTTCCTGTTCTCAGAGGGATGGCTTTCAGTTTTTCACCACTGAGTATGAAGTTGGCTGTGAGTTTGTCATATATGGCCTTTATTACATCAAGGTACCTTCCCTCTATACCCATTTCATTGAAAGGTTTTATCATAAACAGATGTTGGATCTTGTCAAATGCTTCTCTGAATCTATTGAGATGATCGTGTAGTTTTTATTCCTCATTTTTTTGAATATAGTATACCACATTGATTTGCAGATATTGAACCATCCCTGCATCCCTGGTATAAATCTCACTTGATCATGGTGTATGATCCTTCTAATGTATTGCTGCATTCAGTTTGCCAATATTTTGTTGAGGATTTTTGCATCCGTGTTCATCGGTGATATTGGCCTGTAGTTTTCCTTCTTTGGTTGTTCCTGTCTGGTTTTTGAATCAGGGTGATGCTGGCCTCATAGAATGAATTAGGAAGCATTTCATCTTCTTCTGCAATTTTCTGGAATACTTTGAGAAGGATAGGTATTAAATCTTTGAATATTTGGTAGAATTCTCCAGAGAAGCCATCTGTTCCTGAACTGCTGTTTTTTGGGAGGTTTTTGATTACTATTTCAATCTCTTTTCTTGTGATTGGTTTATTCTGATTCTCTGTTTCTTCTTGATTCAGTTTTGGGAGGTTTATGAGTCTAAGAATTTATCCATTTCTGCTCGGTTATCCAATTTGTTGGCATATAGTTTTTCATAATATTCTCTGATAGTCCTTTGTATTTCTGTGGTCTCCATTGTAATTTCTCCTCTTTCATTTCTAATTTTACTTATTTGAGGCTTCTCTCTTTTTTTTGTAGTGAGTCTGGCTAAGAGTTTGTCAATTTTGTTCATCTTCTCAAAGAACCAGATCTTGGTTTCATTGATACTTTCTACCTTTTTTGTTTTTTTTGGTTTCTATTTCGTTTGTTTCTGTTCTAATTTTTATTTCCCTCTTTCTGCTAACTTTGGGCATTGTTTGTTCTTTTTTTAGTTCTGTTAGGTGTAGTTTAAGATTACTTGTTTGAGATTTTTCTTGTTTGTTGATGTGGGCCTGTACTGTTATGAATTTCCATCTTAGAACCACTTTTGCTGCATCCCGTAAGAGTTGGTATGATGTATTTTCATTTTCACTTGTCTTCAGGTATCTTTTGATTTCTCCTTTGACTTCTTCACTGATCCAATGGTTGTTCAGTAGCATGTTGTTTAGTCCCCACATATTTGTGAATTTCCCAGCTTTTTTTCTTGTAGCTGATTTCTAGTTTCATAGCATTGTGGTCAGAAAAGATGCTTGATATGATTTCAATCTTCTTAAATTTATTGACGCTTGCCTTGTTTCCCAACATACCGTCTATTTTTGAGACTATGCCATGTGCACTTGAGAAGAAAGTGTATTCTACTGTTTTTGGATGGAATGTTCTATACATATCTATTAAATCCATCTCATCTTTGAGTTCAGGATTGGTTTCTGGAGACTTGTCGTTTTCTTTCTGCTCTGGAGCGTTGTTGTAGTTCTTCTTGGTGTTTGATGAAGTGATCCTTTGCTGGCTCATAGTGGTAGTACCAGGTTACAGATTCCACCTGCCCTGCCTCTCCCCTCCCCCCCCCCCCCCAACCCCACACTGAGAGGGGCAGGAATTGTGTTTTCTGATTCTTCCACATCTGCTGGAAGTTGTGCCAATAGGGCTCATCTACATTTGCCTGCTGGCCACATCCTCTTGGCAGGTCACATACGCATGTGCAGGCACTCTGGTGCAGGACCAGTGCCTTGGCTGGAGACAGGCAGAGCTAGTATACTAGGCAAGGGGGAAGGGGCACTTTCTTTCATGCGTGCTGAACCACTCTCATTCATGGGCAGTTCACTTGGGCTGCTGTGCTTGGTGGAGGTGCCCATGCTGTGGCTTAGCCACGCTGTTCAGTGTGGAGCGTTCCCGCAGGCTGGGCTGCACTCCTAAGCATTTGTGCACAGGCCTGCCCTGCTCCCCTGCCTCCTCTTACAGTCATGCACCAGCTGCTGCCTTAGGAACCACAATCTAGATTGCTGCCACTAGGGAGGGGGAGGGGACCTGCCCATCTCTTCCCAATTCCCAGGGATCCTGTACCCTCACCTTCAGATGTATGGTTGCGTGCATCTCTCAGACACCCTATTGTGCTTTGTAAGGAATCCTCTGTTGGTTAATGAACGTCTGTTTTGTTGTAACTTAAGAGGAGGAGACTAAGGGAACAGCTCACACTGCCATGATGCTGATATCACCTATCAGTTACTTTTTAAAGTAGAATTTAAGTAGATACTCCATTGGATTTATAGATTTATTTGGGGAGGTTTGGCATCTTAGGAATTTTGAGTGCAAACTATTTTGTCATCTCTATCCACTTTATTGAGTCTTAGAAAATTTTAACTTTTCCTTCATGTAGGTTTTACAAAATTTTAGTTAATTATATTCATAAGCATATTATTGTTTTATCTTTGCTAAAGATATTTTTTAAATGTATTTTATTTCTGCAAATTAAAAAAAGTATTAACTTATATATTATCTTATAACTGGCCACTTTACTAAATTATTCCGTTCACTCTAATAATTTTTTTTATTGATTATCCCATATTTTCTATGTAGAAAATCACACAAATTGCAACTAATGGTGATTTTTGTTTCTGTCTTTCCAATATTTATTTCTCTCATTTAATTTCTTGTTTTATCACACTTGTTGGAGTTTCCATGTAATGATTGTGGCACCTAATTTCAAAAACAGAATAAACTGGTCTCTGGTTAACTTTGGCAAAAAAAAAAAAAAAATTAGTTCAAGGAAAACCTAGAGAACTATATTTGGAAAACAAATAGGCTAAGCAGCCAGAATCAAATGCAAAATAAATCTTTCTGTTGGACACATTGTTGGTTGGTGCTGTTGCTATTGAATAGTGGAACCACAGCTTGCCCCACCAGCGTGAGGACAGCATTGGACACTGGGTACTTCCACTGGTACTACTGCCTTCTTGTTCTCTGGGAAGCCAGAGTGGCTTTTCTATCCTTGCTTCATGCATTAACTTCTGATTCAAGGTTTTGTTTGAGTGTATTTGATTGGCTAAGCCTATGTCATATACACATGCCATAGTAGCCAACAAAGTTGGGAAAAGTGTGTTTCTTAACAGTTCAGAGTTCCTCAGTTAATGGGAAATTTCAAAATCGTAGGATTGGGATTTAGACAGTGGGCAGAAAAAAATTACAAAAAATTTCTCATACTTCTCAAAACATACTGAATAATAGCAATGAAAGTGATTTATTTTTATTTATTTATTTTTTTTAAAGATTTTATTTTTTTCCTTTTTCTCCCCAAAGCCCCCTGGTACATAGTTGTGTATTCTTCATTGTGGGTTCTTCTAGTTGTGGCATGTGGGACGCCGCCTCAGCGTGGCCTGACGAGCAGTGCCATGTCCGCGCCCAGGATTCGAACTAACGAAACACTGGGCCGCCTGCAGCGGAGCGCGTGAACTTAACCACTGGGCCACGGGGCCAGCCCCTGAAAGTGATTTATTTTGTTTCCTATTTTAATTGGAATTCCTACAATAATCTTCTGCTAATTATATTTTGTTGCTGACAGATACCCATAATTATACAAGCTTCCTTTTATTCCTAGTTTACTAAAAGTTTGTTGTTGTTTTAATAAAACTTGGATGTTGAATTTTTATCAAATAATTTGAGCATATATACAGATAATTGTATATCTTCTTCATGAATATCAAATAGTAAATTACATAAGTAGACTTGCTAATGTTGATTTATTCTTGTATTTCAAAATATACCCCATTTGACCTGTGGTCTTATTGCTAAATCCATATTCAATGTTTACTTTGTTAGGCCTCTGTAAGTATATTTCACAGCCAATAGTTTTAGTGTATTATGAATATTTTTGTTTTCTCTCCTCTTTTTGTTTTTCGTTTGTGTGTGTGTATATCCATTGGTATTTCCCTCCACCACCTCTCAGTAGCCTCTAAGTACGATTTTCAACAAGGTCGATCACATCAGGTAAACTTAGACATTTCACTTATTTTCCTGAAACATCCTTCCTCGAGACTCTCTTGTTCCTCTCTGGGCTGGTTGAACTCTGGGCTTGAAGTACAATGGTCATCCTAGGACTTCCCTTTTCCTTCATACTTTGAATTCCCTTTGCCTATCTTCTGGCTTGGCTCTATTGCTTATGATCTCCGTCTTCCTCTTACTTGAGTTATTACAGATGCATGGGGATGAGAGCTCTCAACAAATCCTACTTCTCCAGCCTGAACTGATTGTGCTCTATGCTGGCACCTGTTTATCATCCTAGCATCTCCCTTCAACATCATCCTGATGATTACCTTTCCCCTTTAATTTGATTTACTCTGTTGATTTTGAGGAAGACTTTCTTCGGTAGCTTGCTGAGAAAAAGTAGGCAAGGGAGATAAACTTTTTGAGATAGTTCATACTTTAACATGAGTTTATTCCATCCTCATATTTAATTGACATTTTAACAGGGCCTAGAATTCTAGGTTTGAAATATTTTCCTTCAGAACTTTGGAGGTGTTTCTCTTCTGTTAAGAACATCAAAGCCATTCTATTTTCTGACCAGTTCTATATCCCTTCCCCTTTCTATCAAACCTATAGGATTTTGCTATTGTTCACAGTGTTCTGAAATTTCACAATGATGCACCTTGGTGTCAGTCTATTTTCATTCATTTGACTGGGAACTTGGTGGAACATGTCAGCTTGCATTTCCTTCAGAATTAGTTAATTTTTAAATAATTTCATTGTTTATTTTCTTCCTCTGTTCTCTCTGTTCTTTCTTTCTGTTACTTGGATGTTAGGCCTCCTGGACCAACCATTTAATATTATCTTTTTTTTTCCCTTCTTACAGCCATCTCTTTGTCCTTCTGCTCTACCTCTGTGAGGCTTTTCTCAACTTTATTTTCCAAAACTTCTTTCACTTCTTCTATCATGTTTTTAGATCTGATCTCCCTTTCTTACCTGTTTCTTTTCATAATAGCTTTTTTTTCATAGATACAATATTTTCTGTTAATCTGAGGATTTTTACAATAATTTTCTATTGAAATTTTTCCTCTCTGTATATTTTTTACTTATAAATCATGTTTCTTCTGTTATGGTTTCTCTTTCCTCATTAAATCTTTTCCTTGGGTGTTTGGTGATCTTTAGCTGTTTATTCTTGTTTAAGATTGTGGGGATTGAAAATTTAATCATGGGAGCTGCCCTGTGGCTGAGTGATTAAGTTCACATGCTCCGCTTCGGCAGCCAGGGTTTCACCAGTTTGGATCCATGGTGAGGACACAGCACTGCTCATCAAGCCATGCTGAGGCTGCATCCCACATCGCACAACCAGAAGGACCTATAACTAGAATATACAACTGTGTTCTAGGGGTCTTTGGGGAGAAGAACTAAAAAAAATTAATCACTCTGAGCACATGTGTGAGACTTTTTTGACCTTGAGCTTCACTTGAAGATTATCTTAAGCAGTATGTTTTTGGGGACTCTTGGCTTAGTCATAAACCTGAAAATATTCTTTCAATTGCCCATCTGGAGAATAAAGGCAACAGCTCATTAGTAAAGGATCCTCAGCATTCAGCATTTGGTATGTTTATGGACACTGATCTTCCTATTTTCAGTAAAGTACCCATGTAGCCAGCAATATGGGGCAGACCCAACTTGTACAGTCACACTGAGCCCTGAGAAGGGCCCAGTGGTTTAATTCTCTATTGCAGTCATCTTGAAATTAGTAATTTTTGAACAATGGGCCTGCGTTTTAATTTTTCTCTGGGCCTCACGAATTATCTATGCAGTCCTGAGTACCCACACCCACAAATCTGCAGATCCAAGACCCTCTCTAGTTTTCTCTGAGGGTAGAAGAGGGGCATTTGCCCAAGAACGTGAAATTCAGGTGGGGATTTAGGGGTCTAACTGTTTCTAAATTGGACTTCATACAATTCTCTTTGTTCTAGTAGTGTCTTTCACTCTGCCTCCCTCTCTGTCAAAAAGTAGCTGTGCCTAAATCTAGCTTTCCATGGGCACAACCTCACAGCATGCTGGCAGCTGCTTTTGTTTCTACCTCTTCTGTGTGTTGCTAGGCACTCAAATCCAGAGTGCCTGTTGGTAAGCAATCTTTTATTCCTCCACCAAAAACATTGCTTTTTATCAACACTGTGGTAGGGTCCTTCCCCCGAATGCTAAACCTACATTGTGTGTCCAGTAGAGTACTCTGGCCCTAGGATGCCTCTTTGTGTGGTGAGGGGAGGTGTTGAGGGCCCTGTGCCTTTCTTTCTGATGACTGCATACCTTAGAAGCTTTGCCAATGAAATCTGTTCCTTAATCCTTTAGAGTATTTGATCTGAGCCACAGTGCACAAGGCACAGTTCCAAATGGACGCATTTTGCACAAAACTGCCTCAAGAAAAACAATATTACTTTTGTGTAATCTATAATAATAAGTAGTAATAACAACAAAAATCACTACCACAAACATCCACATATTTTGTTTTATAGTTTGAGATGTTGTTGAAACTTTAATTTTCCTCTTTACAAGATTGGCAGATATGTATTATTTCCCTATTTTATAGGAAAGGAAACTGAAGCTTGGAGTAACTGGTTAAGTGACTATTCCCAAGTTCACAAAAAGATTAAGTGGTAAGGTTGAATCTCAAAACTGTTGCCGCCAAACATCCTCTTAACCAGTGTGTGAATATGCAAGGTTGTCTCTTCCACAAACAGAGGTTTCTCTTTTTCACGTGACATCTCCATTTTCGCTAATTTTCTTCACTGAGGGAAGCTAATCCTTCTGCCCTTCCCTCTTGGTCAAGAGTTCTTCAGCAAACAATACTTAAGTTTATTAACCAAACACTTTCCTTAGCAACCATTATTCTTCCAGAATGAATGCAAAGCTGCTTTGTATCAAAGTCCAACCCAGAGTTGCTATTTACTTATTTATTTATTATGCCAAACCTTCAAAAAGATGTTTACAGAGAAGCTAAGAGATTGTTAAAACAAAGATAGAGTATGCTTTCTCTGTAACAGTTTAATGAAACAGAAACTAGGACATCGCTACAAATTGCCAGATATCTAGGTGTGAAGAGGAAATAACTTTATCCAACTTTTAAATCTTATTTTTTAGAATTTTAATAAAACAATTAAAGTTCATAGGAAATAATATATTGGCTCTATTTTGAGATAAAACTCTCTGCATAAAGTCAAACATTTGCATAAAAATTGAGACTTTTAAATCATTTATTGTGGAAAATTTCTTCCCTCACCACCTCCCCCACTCCCATGTAAAAGGTGAGATAAAATTTTATGGATCAGATCTTTGACAGTCTTGAATTTGCTGTAAATGTAAATTGCTTCATTTCTAAAATGTGAACATAAGCGGGATCCCTTGAGATTCAGTTCAGCTATGAAATCTTTATTTCCATCAGGTATATATTCAGATTACTGAGCATATTCAGATTATTTAATTTTCCTTTCTCACTGGAATGGATGTTAGCTCAGGGCCAATCTTCCTCACAAAAAAACCCCACAAAAAACACTGTAAGAAAACATAGGATATCTTTATTGTTTTTCTTAAAATAATGAAGGCTTTTCTAGGTATGACAAAAATGGAAGCCTTTTTTTTTAAAGACTGGTTAATCTGACTACATAATAAATAATTTTTAGTGATAATGTCACAAGACAAAAGGCAGACTTGGAAAAGTTATTACCAAAAACTAAATAAACAGTGGCAAATGACCTAAGCAGGTTTGTTTGCTTCTGAGGGCTCTCTCCTTGGCCTGCAGATGGCCAATTTTTCTCTGTGTCCTCAAATGGCCTTTTCTCTGTGTACATGCACCCTTGATGTCTCCTCCTCATCTTATAAGGACACCATATCGGATTAGGTCCAAGTTTAGTCATATTAGATTCTGGGCCCACCCATACATATGACCTCATTTAACCTTAATTACCTCTTCAAAAGCCTGAATCCAAATACAGCCACATTCTAAGGTACTAGGGGTTAGAGCCTCAACATATGAATTTGGGGGAACACAATTCAGTCAAAAACACCTTTGATCCAGCAAATGCATTGTTTTCCCTCTCTATCAACTTACTTCTGGTGCCGAGTGACAATAGAGTATCAGGATCTGGTCTTTGACTCTTCACCTTTACGCTGGGATGCCCAGAGAGTCCACACAGTCACAATGCTAGGTGAGTTACACAGAGGGACGTGTGTATACTTTTAAGCCATTTCTAAACTGGGTGGCTAGCAATAACTTGTCTCTATACCAAAGGAACTGCAAAACACGAAACTATACTATAATAAATCCCTACTAAAGATATCCTTAACTCAACTTCCTCTTAGCAGGATCCCAAAAACGTTCAGAGTGTGCCATCTGACATGTGGGAAAGTGTGACACAAGAGAAGCTAGAGTAGAAATAAATGGTCATGTTAAGTATTTCCAATTAAAATGCTTATTTTAGCAAATTTTACAAAAACATGTGGAAAACGAACATATTCCTAGTTCCTGTCCTGACTTCCCCTTCTAATATCCCTTTCTGGGGTTCGATGGGGTGCCTAAATTTGAAATGAGTAGAAGGTATATTAAGTTGGGGGAGCATCTGCTTTTGTTTCAAAGAATAAGTATGAAGAAAAGTTGCCTGTCAGTAGTGGGGAGGACTGGAGTGAATATTTGACATATTCAGGGCTTCTAATCATATTTTGAAAGCCCTTCTATATCTGGGGAAATTTTCACATTATAGATCCTGCCTTCCCTCGCAGAGGTCAGAACTCACATACTCAGCCTCTCTTGCAGCTAGCACTCAGGCATGTGCCCTAGCCTTTGACACACCTGGGTGAGTAAGACTGATTTAGACATGAGCAGAGCAGTGCTCCCATTTATGCAGAGCCTCACTCCCATTTGGCTGGTGTAGGTGGCAGCAGGAACAGCAAGGTCAGGTTCCTGATGCCCAGGCAGTATCAGTGATGGAGGCAGGAGTGGATGCGGGGCATTGAGTCCCTGGCATTTCATATTTGATGGAGGAGACATCAGTGGTATCCACTGTCAGGCCAGTTGACTGCGTGACTTTTGGTGTTCCTGAAAGTTTATCCTTCAATCTGCTTCTTCAATAATCCCAAGCAGTACCTAATAACCTTTAAGAGATTATTTTTCTGGTTGAACTAGCCAGACTGGATTTTGTTGTTTGTAACAACATTTGTACATCACATTTTAACATATAAAAATGCTCGCCCTGACTTATAACAAAAGAAATACAAATTAAACTGTAAAGGCACGCCATTTTTCAACTGTGAGATTGACAAAGATAAAAAATTTGATTGTTTTCTGTTGATATAGGAAGAAAGGACTTCTCGTTGGTAAGAATGTAAACTAATACAATTTTGAAGGAAAACAATGTGGCAATATCTATCAAAGTTTAAAACACAAATATCTTTTGATGAAGAAATATTATTTCCATGATTATATTCTATATATATTCTTGTATGAAAGACTAGAGAAATGTACAATGATATTAATTCTTGAATTGTTTGTAAATGGAAAGGATCAAAACAATATAAATGCAGTCAATGAGACCTGGTAAATACATGGCAGAACATCCACAGAATGGAAAAATATTTAGCTGTTTAAAGGGAGAAGCTCTATATGGAGGGAGGAGGCATATTGTTGAAGTAGAAAAGCCTGATGTGGGACATTGAGCACAGAATGCCACGATTTGTGTGAAAAGGCATACACATAAGCCCTTTGCACAGACTTGGAATATGCCTGGTAGAAGGCAGCAACTGATAATCACCATCTCTGGGGCTGGAGTAGGAGTGGGGGACACTCCAGGAGATGGTTACTTTTCAAAGAATATCTGTTTGTAGCTTTCGAGTTTCATCTTTTCATTCATCTCTGCAACAACTGTGTGCTGGGTATCATGGCACACAGGGCACAAAGGTAAAGCAGACCCTGTTTCAGCATTTAGTGTGTTCAATGACAGAAATAAAACATTGATACAGTGTAAGGCATTAAGATCTGGGGTAGGGTGTACACAAGATGCTGTGGGGACCAGAAAAGAAGCCTTTGAAGGGAAACAATCAAAGAGAATTTTCTGCAGAAGAGGGCACACAGAAATCGAAGTGAGAATTAGGCAGTAGAGCTTAGAGGCAAAGCTATGCCAAATATTAAAAAAAAGAAAAGAATCGGAGGTAAAGTCAATGAGGCATACAAGACAGCCAACTTTGGGGGAACTCAAGTATTTCAGGATGAGTTGGATTAGGGTGGGGGAAGATTTGGAGGGTGAGTTAAAGTTATTTAAGGATCAGATGACGCAAAGCCTTAGATATTGGATATTATCCTCGAATCCAAGATGAGTCATTAAAGCTAGAAGGTAGAAAGAGAATCCTGTGTGGAGACAGAATGGGAATTCCAAGGCAAAGTGTAAGGCTTTTTATTTAAAATAAGTCAAGCCACAGGAAGTCCTGGAACAGATAGGAATGCATTCAACTCCCATTAACCAAAAATCCAAAGGTGCTGTAACTAATAGTTATTATTATTTTACAGAGCTCTGGAGGTAGGCACCTCGGGGCTGGTGCAGGAGTTCAGTGACGTCACCAAGGAGCCAGGTTTCTTTTCCTTTCTTCTCTGCTACTCTTGGAAAAGTTGGCTGGTCACCACATGATTGCAAAGTTGCCACCACTGATCCTGGCATCAAGGATATAGTCAAGGCAGAAAGAATGAGTCAGAGAAAGGGGGTAAAAACCTTCCTCTATTTAAGGCTTTTTCTCTCTTTGATGAGGGAAGCCCTCCATAGCAGATTTACTCTCTTTTCTCATTAGCAATGTTCCCCCTTAGATACACCATTGCTAAGAGAATGAGATATACTCATTGGCTTAGACCAATTATGATTTATCCCCTGGGGTGTGTTAGAGGACTTCCATCCCTGAGATCAAAAGATCTCCATACCTTGCTTAAATAATTTGGTATTTTATATGTGTGTGTGTGTGTGTGTGTGTGTGTATTTTTTTTTTCCTCCTTCCCTTCCTTCCAGAGAAGGACAGCAAATGACTGTAAGTCGGTCATAGATCCCAATTTAGAAATGATACAACCTTCCAAGTAGCTCTGGAACATTTCATTCTTCTTAATATCCAGAGATGACTAAAGCACTTTCTTCTTTTTTCTTCCATATCCACCCCTGATCTTGTTCAAGAAGAGTCATTTTCTTACAATGTAACTAGAATCACATCTGATGGGCTCCCCTGTATTTGTTTTCTACTGTTGCTTAATAAATTCACACAAACTTAGTGGTTTAACACAAATTTATGATCTCCTAGTTTCCATGGGTCAGAAGTTTAGGCGTAGTTAACTTGGTCCTCTGCTCAGGGTCTCATCAGGCTGTAAATAAGGTGTTGGTTGGGGCTATGACCTCATCTGAGGCTTTGGGGTTTCTTCCAAGCTCACTAGTTGTTAGCAGAATTCAATTTCCTCGGGTTGTAGGACTGAGGTGCTCAGCTCCTGGAGGTTGCTCCTCTCCATAGGTAGTTAGCTCACAATGTAGCTGTTTGCTTCTCCTAGACAAGGATGAGGGCACCTCTCTCACTAGGAATGTCTCCCTCCAGTCTGCTAAAATGGTGTCTTATCAAACGTAACCTAATCAAGGTAGTGACTACTCCAGCCTGCCCACATTCAAGGGGAGCCAGGGTCTGTGACCAGGGGAGCAGGAATCTTGGGGACCACCACAGAATTTTGCCTATCACATCCCATGACTTGTACTGGTATTTTTGGCTTTTTGTTTGTTTATTTTCTACTAATGGTCAGTAGCAAATTCCCACCTTTATTTTTAGTACTTTACATATCACTGTCTGATATAGTTTTTCTCCCATAAAATTTTTTTAAATTAAATATTATTTTCAATAAGACGTAATCCATATCCACATTCCCATTCTCATTTTCACCCCTTCCCAGGACCCTGTCACACACTTTTCACTCAACAACAGCTTATATCCTAAAAGAAAAAAAGAATAAAGATTTTATAGTATTATTTTACAAACACATGCTTTAGGAAAAAAGAAATGTTTTCCCTATACTGATTCTCTCATAAGTAAAAAGCAGAGCACACTAAAAGGACTATTTTTTTATTGAGGCCTCCACAGGTCCCAACCTGTTCACGGTTTGGGGTTGTTATCAGCCTCATGAAGCAAAGTAGGGCATTTGTCTTCTAGGAAGACAAGGTTGTCTTCTCTGAAAACTCCTCCTACATAGTTGGCTTTAGGATCTTCCAGGAGTAGGAAGGCAGGTACTGAAGCCTCATAGGTCTGGGCTTTCAGTTGAGGTAGAAAGAGGACAGTGGTTATTACCGGAAAGTCCAAAGGGGGTGTAGTTACCTCCAGAACTCATCACTGTTAACCCAGCCTGGGCTTCATGACACTCACAGAAGTGGATTCCTGAATAATAAAATGATGCAGTTTCCAAAAATAAAAATAAATAAATACTATTTTTTTTTAAGATACTGCAGGAAATATAAAGACTTAGAGAACTATTTCCAGGTACTGAAAAGACTTGTAATGTAGTTGGGAAAAAAGATACAATCACATAACGAGTTGAATACCGATAAAATATTTAAATGGAAATTGTAGCCAACAGGGAAGGTCAAGTCACAAGGCTGTAAATTATCCATTGTCAAATGAATCCTATGAACAATGTGAGTTCAGAAGAGAGTGTTTGGATAATTTATTGTGGTGACACAAGCTACTGTAAAATGTAGTGGCTGAAAACAACAATGGCGTTGCCTCACAATTGTGCTGGCAAGAACTTCAGGCAGTGCTGAGCTGGCAATTCTTCTGCTCCAGGAGCATCAGCTGGAACCATTGCATGGCACTTGTCTGGGGTCTGGTCTTGTCTGAAGGCTCCAAGGAGGGTCCCCCACAAATCTTGCACCTACTGCTCCTCAGCTTCTCTCTTTCCCCATGGCATCTCATCATTCCAGGCCTTCCATGTAGTTTGGGCTTCTTACAGCAAGGTGCTCTCAAGGTAGTCATACTTCTTTGCTGGCAGCTGTCTTGTAAGAACAAGGAGGAAGGAAGTGGATGCTCTTGTGGTTTGGATCTGGAAAAACACAGTGTTACTTCAGCAATATTCACTAGGTCAGAGTCGTCACAGAGACCACCCAGCTCGAGGAGAGGAAACACGGGATGCTCTGTCCCCCTCAACATACCTCATGATGAGGACAGTGTCAAAGCATTTGTGGCCATATTTAATTCACCATGGAGGGAAAGGTCAATTTGGAGCAGAAAGATCAGAAAAAGTTGTACAGGGAAGCGAGCATAGGAGCTGGTTTTAAAGGATATGGAGCATTTGAAAAAAATGAAGTGGAGTAGGATAAAGCCAAAAAATATTAAATACCTAAATATAAAACAGTAACATTGGGGAAAAGACTTTCAAAATGCTTAGCAATGCAAGAATTATAGTTCTTTCTCACTTTATCTTGCTCTAACGACAAAGGAGACAGTGGGAATTGGCCTTAATTTGGGCAAGTCACTTTTTCCTGTTCATAAACATGTTGATTCAACTGAGAAGATACTTTTTCTTTAAATGGGGTCGGCTCATTTGATGAGAGGTGAATTTTTAGCTTAAGGACTTTCTAGAACGAATTGGTGAAGGTCAGTCAGAGTTCAGTTTGTTTTGAGAAGTGGTTACTGTTAAAACGCTCCAAAGGTATAGGAAAATATTTGTAGTTAGTCCTGAGACAGGATGCAGGGCAGAGAGGCAGGGAGTGTAACTTAGCAACCACGAACGAGGCAATTTGAGTTTAACAATTCTGGTCAAGGTCCTAAGAAGGTCATGATGTATAACGTTTAGTCCTCCACAGCCTCTCATAAGGCTTTGTTCAGAAAGGCTTAATCATTATAACCATAATTTTGTGACTGAGAGGAGGCTTTCCTTAGATTTGAGGTCATAGATAAGTAGCTCTTTAGATTAAATAACATGTGTGCCTGCGTGTGTGCATGCTCTTTGCAGTACATGCAGCCTGTTTTTAACACAGTGCCGGGCACTCGGTAGATATTTAATATTGCTTAATGAATTGTATTACTCATATTCTCTCAACTCCAATTTAAGCAATCTACATTCTTTTCGAAAGTTTTGCCTATATAATATTAAACTGGAAATAGAAGAACATTTTAGTAATACATACCAATTAAAAATTAACCATTCCTGGCTGAAGCGAGCATAGCTCTTGAGTAGCACTTCAAGTTTCAAAATTTATATCTAACATTTTCTTTCAATCACCTTTTTTTGACACTGATATATTTTGAATTTATGAATATCAAACCTGACATTCAAAAAAAGAGAGAGGGAACAAGCTCATGAGAAATACTTAATTTAAAAAATATCTTTTAATGTGTTATGACATCCTGGAGAATCATCAGATCTTACTACTCTTTTACATTTTAATGTAGATTTCTCCTCCCCTTTCCAATAAAGCAATGGCTTTCAGCTGTTTCATTTTATTTGGTGGGGAGCACTAGAAATTCCAGCCTACAGCCTCGCTGGGCACGCAACAGCAATATCTTAGCGCTGGAGTTGGAGGAAGGTCCACACGCTTGCGCCGTTTACACAATATCTGCTTTCAGTAGTCTTTGTTTCTTGAGCTCTAGGTGGCTCTTCAAAAACTGTTAGGCTAAGCAAACAAAAGGAAAAGAAAAACAGACATACTGTGGGGCCTTGGGACTCTGAAACTTTCATCTAGAGAGAACCGGTTAAGCCTTCAGAGACTGGAGGGGAGGGTGTGTGCGATTGGTACGCAGAGCAAAGAAAGATCAGCCCAGGACGCAGGACCGCTGGATAGCGCCTTCCACCAGCGCAAGGAAGTCTCCTTAACAATCCAGGGATGTACGGGGGGGAGCAGAAAAGTGCTCTCCATCCTCTCATCTGTCCCATCTAAGTAAAAGTGAACCCTGCTTCAGATGAACTGCAAAGGATAGTCTGCAGACTTATCTTTATCCTATATATACACTGGGGAGTTTCAACCTCTCCCCCAGGTGATGGGCTAGACATCACCTGCCCAGCGTCTTCAGCCAGCTCCCTCCCACACCCGCCAGGGCCTAAAGGACGGAGGCGGGAGAGGATGCGGCCCCAAGGGAGCCACCGCACATCCGGGCTTGCCTGGAGCCGCCAGCACGCTGCATAATTGATGGGGCGCCGGGCGCAGTTCTGGGTCAGCCTCGGGCGCGCCGAGAGCGACTCCTGGGAGGAGGGCAGGGCGGCCGGGCCCCTCCCACTCGCCTTTTCTCGCGTGTCCTGCCCCCGGCACCGGCACTGGGCTCTGGTCCCTGGCGAGTGTGCGCAGGGACAGGGGCACCGACGGCCTTACGCGGAGAGAGCAGCCTCGGCGAGGACCTCGGCGGCCCGCCGGCCATGCGCGCCCTCCCCAGCCCGCGGGGGCCCCTGGCGCCGGCGCCCCTGCCTCTGCTTCTCCTGTGCCTCCTGGCCGCGGCGCGCCCGAGCTGGGAGGACGGCCATCCCTCAGGTGCGCTGGGTGCAGGGCCGGGGAGGGGGCGAGGGCGCGCGGCCGGGGGCGCGCGAGGCTCGGTCCCCGCGGGCGGAGGGCCCGGCGGCGCGCCGGGGCAGGGAAGATGGGAGGCGCAGGGATGCTGGCGCCGGCGAGGGGAGCGGCGGCGGCCTCTTCCCTGTGGCCGCGCTTGGGTTATCTCGGCTGAACGAGGGCACTGGGGCGGCTCGGGCTCCTCGGCTCCAGGGCGTGAATCTGGAACGCAGCTCGGGCGAGGCAGGGGCGTTGGTAGTAGGGCGGTGACGGGTGTTGCTAGGAAGAGGGCGTTCAGGTGTGAGGGTGAGGGCGGGAGCCAGGCAGCGACTTGGCCTCGGATGAAGTGGCAGGCTTTCCGAAACCCACGTCCCCTAAGGCCACTCCCCTTCACTTGAATCGATAGTAAGGCTTAAATCTCACCTCCTCTCTTCCTGGCAGGTGGATTGGCTTTGAGGATGTTTTTAGGCTGAGTTGAAAAAACAACACGACAAGCAACCAACTAACCAACCAACCAACCAGAGGCCCACAACTCGTGGGATAGCGTATCCTGTTTTACACGCTGGGCTTTGAAAACGAAGTTTTTTTTGTGGTTGTTTTATTGTTTGTTTAAGACACTTTGAAAGAGGAATTTATGTGCAAAACATTAGGAAAACCAACACCAAAGTTGCCATTTTAGCTTCATCTGTTTATAAGTACTTTTTATGTTGAAAGTATTCCATCTAACCCTACTTTCTTTCTTTTTTTTGTTTTGAGGAAGATTAGCCCTGAGCTAACATCTGCTACCAATCTTCCTCTTTTTGCTGAGGCATACTGGCCCTGAGCTAACATCCGTGCCCACCTTCCTCTACTTTATATGTGGGATGCCTACCACAACATGCCTTGCCAAACGGTGCCCTGTCTGCACCCAGGATCCGAACCAGCGAACCCTGGGCCGCCGAAGTGGAATGTGCACACTTAACCGCTGCGCCACCCGCTGGCCCCAACCTACTTTCTTCTTCTTTTTTTTTTTTTTTGGAGGAAGTTTAGCCCTGAGCTAACTACTGCCAATCCTCCTCGGAGTTTTTGCTGAGGAAGACTGGCCCTGAGCTAACATCCATGCCCATCTTCCTCCAGTTTATATGCGGGACACCGACCACAGCATGGCTTGCCAAGCAGTGCCATGTCTGCACCCGGGAGCTGAACTGGGGAACCCCAGGCCACTGAAGCGGAATGTACCCAGTTAACTGCTGCACCACCTGGCCAGCCCCCCCCAACCTACTTTCTAAAGCAAGTTCCTGTGTTATAAATTTCAGTGTTAGCAGCTAATTAGGATAATAGACCATCTCTCAAATTGGCAAGAATTGTCCATCGGTAACTAAAATCGGGATATTATTCTACACAAGGTTTTCAACCTTTCGTAGGGATTCATTTTTATGAGCTTATAGCATGTAGGTTTTTTTGTAACATGCCGTAAAAATGGAAAGATAGGCAAAAGATAAGATTCTTCATTTTTTAATAAATGTGCTTTATAAGGCCTAGTTGTTAACAACTTGGACAAAACATTTTGGGGTGCTTCAGTTTCTAAATTTCCTTGCCCCGCTTCCTGGCCACCTCTCTCTTTTTCACTCATAACACTTATAAAGAATGGTCAAGGCTGTGTTTTTCCCCTGGGCTATCCTGGATTTCCCTATCATTTACCCGAGAATATGGCGAGTCTAGGACCACTGCATTCTGGGTTCGTCGTGGAACTTTGGTTCTCTTCCTGGCTGTATGTTGGGATTACCAGGGAGCTGGTACTGATGCATGGGTCCTGCCCTCAAAAATTTTGATTCCGTTGGCCTGGGATTCAGCCTGGACATCAGGGGTTGTAAAGCTCCTGTACGATTTTAATTATGTGATTCTAAGCAGGTGAAGACCACTGCTTTAAAATGATAATGGCCTAGAGAGTGCTCTCTCTTGAGAAGATATTCATTCAGTTGGCATCAAGGAGTAAGATTTAAACTGACATTCAGAACAGGCTTCTAAAGAGAAAAAAGTAGAAAACAAATGAAAGTGGAGTAAATTAACAAATAAAGTTGTAAATAAATGGGATGATGTGTGTATGTATGGCAGATGTCTGTGTATGTGTATAGTGTAAGTCCTGTCCTTTTAGCTCCGCTGAAGCTAAAAGTATGGAATAATGTGCCCTATAAAAGCCTTGAAGTTAGCATCTCATTTTAAGGCAGAATTAAAAATTGTCAGGCAACCTCATCTCATTTTATAGAATTTGTATTGACCTTCATACGATTCATTTTCCTCCTTGCTAAAGGATGTTCTGAATTTTATTGGCTGTTTTTTTTCTGGGTGCTTTGAGCTATATGGAAATCAGGCTTCTATAAACCTAAGACTTAGGGCCAAATTTTAATAATAAAAATGGTTAAAATTTTTCGTATTTACTATATAACAACCATGTCCCAGGCATCGCATTATGCAGTTTATAGCCCTTGCGTTAGCTTTTCTTATCCCTGACTTTCAGATGAGAAAATTGGAATTGAGGGAGGTTAAATAATTGCCCGCATGCACCTAGTTAGTTAAGCAAAAGAGCAGGAAATTTAGCGTGGTTCACTCTGGCTCCCAAGCCTGTTTTTTTAAACACAATTCTCAATTGTCTTTCTGAGATAAGTGGGTATGTCTGTGGAAGTTTGGAATCGCTGACGGAGAGTACAATGTTTGATTTGAGCTGAAGGGCGTGCTGACACATTTTGAGTCCTGGAATAAAGTTAGGCACAGGGACTCACCTTAACTCTTTTAGGCTGTTTCAATTAAACAAGAATTGTAAAATACCTTTGTAAAGGAGAAATATTACATAAATGAGACTATTTAGATGTCACTGCTATTACTATTACGTGGAACAAATTGACAGAAGGGGTCATGTTTATCTTTTAAAAAATATTTGCAGGGGAGTCATTTGAAATGACCATTTTTAACTTCTCGAGTCACATGGCTTGTGTTTCCTTGATCAACCGCCTCCCTTTCTAGACCCCTCTCTGCACCCAGAGGAACTGCTTGGTCCTAAATATTTGTTGGCATGAATATTACTCAAGCACCTACAGTCTGACATTGTCTTAGTCTATATCTAAGTAGAAAACTTGAGCTGTTTTTCCTTTCAAGGCATTTAAACTGTTTAAAGGGACAGATTAACTAGAAGCCTGTCATTAGTAGGGTTGAATAAGGTGCTTCACAATTTTGACCCTGAATTTATCATTGCATTGAAGATTACATTATGTAAATTTTTGTTAAGAATTAGTTCAACTGGATCTTCCTCTTCCTGGTCTTCTGTCCCTGTCTCTCTTCCCTTCCCCTTTCTTTCCTTCCTGGAATGGGTCCTATAGCCATGAGGTGGGGAAATGCGGGGAGGCATACTCCCTTGCTGGAGGGAGCCTAAGGAGCCCAGATCAGGAAGTTAGATGCTGAGCTGGGTAAGGACGGCGTCCAGGTAAGAGAATGACCCTGTGTGGAGTGTTAGAGCCTGAGCACAGTGAGGTGGGTGCTCCTGCAGAGGGGCAGCCTGGCGCCCAGCCTCAGAGCTGAGCTGAGTGACAAGGGTTTCTATGTAGGGGCAGCCTGACGTGTATCTGTTCCCAGTCAGGGGATGGAGGAAAGGTATGCAGGTGAGCAGACAGGGTGGGACCTCGGAGCCTGAGTGGGTGAGGAAGACGTCTCTTTGGGGCCTGGTGTGGCAGCAGCAGTGAGAGATTTGTTGTATAGAGGGGGATTGATCAAATAAGTAAAGCTAGTGAGGATAATAGGATCCAGGTTTTTCACTAGAAAAGAAGGAAATAAAGAAAGGGGGCAAACTAGAATGAAACTTGTGGTATTGGATTGCAATTAGCAGCATTTGTGTGAATTTATGACTTCAAACATCTATCTCTCTCTTATATAGACACATAGATATAAATGTATGTGGAAATATATGTATAATGCATATGTGTGTCATATATATTTATATATGTATGTATATTATACCCATTATATATATACATATATGGGGTGTGTATGTGTATAAATATGCACGCATATATTCTTAGCTCTGTCCACTGAGATGGAACAGTGATTTCCCACTAGTGAGGAGCATACTTACCACTCAAATCTTTATTCTAAATACCATTCTTTACTGATCGTATCTAGGACTTCTTGTAGAAATGGCTGATTTCAGGACCGGGGTGAAAAAAGTATAAGATAATCCTGGAACATCTCGTGCCAGAAAGCAATGAAGTGCTCAAAGAATGGTGGTCATGACAAAAGGATACAGGAGTCAGAGTGAAGGGGCTCCCACTGGACAAATCATTCTGGGACAAACTGAGCATCAAAATAAATAATACTACTAATGGATTAGTATCTGTTAGTATCCAGTGAATAATGCCTATTGAATAATATAGGTGTTTGTGAGTACATACTGATATAAATTTATTAAGTGATTCAATTGAAAGTTTGATGAGGCACAAAATATGACATAGTTTCAAAGTAACTACCAACAAAATGCTCATTAATGAAAAGGGAAAAAGAATAATTTTTCAGTGGAGAAGCCTGGCAGACACGTGTCCTCTTTCAACAAATATCAAAGTGAAAATCATCAGTAAAGAGAGAAATAAAAATTGTGTTCCATCCGATAGGTTGCAATGAGAAAATCACAGCATTACCTCTGTGCTATTCCTGCCAAAGGTGTCTACTCCGAATCTAGTCATACTACAACATGACTATCCTGGAACTTTCGTAAGCATCAAGGTTATAAAAGTCAGGAGAGACTAAAGCTGTTCAGAGTGAAAGGGAATATAGGGACATGGCAGCTACTGGTGACATCATGCTTCTGAGCTGGAACCTTTTGCTAAAAAGTACATCGTAAGGACTGTCTTTTGTTGAAATTTAGATGGGTTGTGGGATGAGATGATAATGCATAAATGCTAATTTCTCCATTTAATGGCAGAATTGGGATGGTGAGGCGGTATCTCCTTTGTAGGAAATATGCAGTAATGTTTTAGAAGGAATGGATCTTCAGGTCAACAACTTGTTCTCAAATGGTTTAGGGGAAAATTTCTTTATTCTGTACTTGAAACGTTTCTGTTAGTTTGAGATTGTTTGAAAAGAAACAAAGAATTTCAACTCTTTCTGAGAAAACTTGAGTTAACTTAGATGTTAAACCATAAGGATAGTTGAGAAATAGTCATTGCTTTATGTAATTAGGCACCATTTTCCAAAGGAGTATTTGTCCTCAAACAGAAACAGATTGTAAGTGTCAAGGCTGTTTGCCCTAGATTGTAATCTTTTGAAGTTACTTTTGTATAGCTGGCCTTGCTTATTTCACAATATAAGGTGAACCTTAGAAATAAACGACTTACGACACACACATTGACATAGAAGAAAAAAACCTCACTATGTTTTATTAAAAATAAACTCTCGACTCCTAATAAAACATAGTCATCATTCACCATAACAAAATATCTCAAATAATATATTGTTAGTATAGAAATAATAGATCTTTATTAATGATAATAAATAAATCAATCTATTTAATCATTTATCTTTAAAAATGGTGTTAGTCTTTTAATTGAAAGTAACATTTTTGGGGCCTTTTTAATGTTATTGTCGTTGTATCATTACTAATGTATTCCTACTCCCAAGATAGAATCTTTTTTTTTTTTTATATAGCCTTGTAATTACATAGTTCTGAGATCCTGAAGGGGAATTTAGGTGTCTCATTTGATTGATCTGGAAGCCCAAAGTGCTTTCCTGATGTAGCCAAGTGGCTAGAGCTATGTAATATCTATAACTCGTTTCCTGGGTTGCATTTTAAAACTCCATCCAGCGCTTGGTGCTTCTTTGTAAAAGGTCCTCAAAATAGGCCCCTGGCAGGAAGGTGTGGTTAACAAAGAAGGGTTGCCAGAAATGTTCATGCTTTAAAATATCTGCACTTGAACTGTGTACAACAGGACCTCAGGGCCTCAGGGCTATTTGGACATTATTAAAAATCATCATGCTGGGGGGCTGGCCCGGTGGCATAGTGGTTAAGTCTGTGCACTCTGCTTCGGCAGCCTGGGATTCATGGGTTAGGATCCTGGGCATGGACCTACACACAGCTTATCAAGCCATGCTCTGGTGGCATCCCACATACAAAATAGAGGAAGGTAGGCACAGATATTAGCTCAGGGAGAATCTTCCTCAAGCAAAAAGAGGAAGATTGGTACAGATGGTATGTCAGGGACAGTCTTCCTCAAGGAAGAAGAGGAAGATTGGCAATAGTTGTTAGCTCGGGGCCAATCTTCCACAGCAAAAAGAAAAAAAACCATTATCCTGAAGAATCAGAGTTGACGATGTACCTATTTTAAAATCAGGGTTTCTCAACCTTGCATTATTGACATTTTGGGCTCAATAATTCTCTAGTGTGGGGGGCTGTCATTGTAGAATGCTTAGCAGCATCCCTGGCCTCTACCTATGTTATGGATGAATTGTGTTCCTCAAAAAGACACGTTCAAGTCCTGACCCATGATATCAGTGAAAGTGACCTTATTTGAGAGGAGGGTCTTTACAGATATATTCAAGTGAAAATAAGGTCATACCACATTAGGATAGACGGTTAACCCGATGACTGTGGTTTTTAGGAAAGAAAGGAGAGGGAGATGTGAATACAGAGACCCAGACACACAAAGAGGGAAGATGGCCATGTAAAGACGGAGCCAGAGATTGGAGTGATGCGGCCAAGGAATGCCAAGGAGTGCTGGCAACCACCAGAAACCAGGAAGAGGCAAGGAGGAATCTCCTCTAGAGCCTTCAGGGGGAGCAAAGCCCTGTACCTTGATTGCAGGCTTCTAGTTTCCAGAACTAGGAGAGAATACACTTCTGTTGTTTTAAGCTGCCACATTTGTGGTAATTTGTTATGGCAGCCCTGGGAAACTAATATAAACTACTAGATACAAGTAGTAACTTCCTCCAAGTTGTGATGACCAAAATGTCTCCACACATTGCTCCATGTCCCCTAAGGAGCAAAAATCACCCCCAGTTGAGAACCACTGAAGAAAATCTGAGTCTTATCAAAGAATACCCTAATGGGTGAAACATTTGAAAAACTCACAGTGTTTAGAAAGGGCAGAAATCTTAGTCAAACTTTTGGATTTTTAATTTTTTTTGAGGGGGTGGGGTGAGGAAGATTTAAGATTGGCCTTGAGCCAACACCTGTTGCCAACCTTCCTCTTTTTTTTTTTTTTTGCTGGCGGAAGATTGTCACTGAGCTAACATCTGTGCCAGTCTTCTTCTACTTTATGAGGGCTGCCACCACGGCATGGCTTGATGAGCGGTGCTAGGTCCGTGCCCGGGATCCGAACTTGTGACCCCAGGCCACCAAAGCAGAGGGCATGAACTTAGCAACTAAGCCACCTGGCTGCCCCCTGGGTTTTTAATTTTTAAGAATTTTATTTGGCATAAGTTTCACTGTTAAAATCTCTTAATGACCCATGTAGAGGTAGTTTGAAATATAAGAGTTTCCACACTGCCCTTCAAAATATATTTCAGGGCTGGCCTGGTGGCACAGTGGTTAAGTTCACGTGCTCCACTTTGGCCACTCAGTGTTCGCCGGTTCAGATCCTGGGCACAAACCCTCGCATTGCTCATTAAGCCATGCTGTGGCAGGCATCCTACATATAAAGAAATAGAGGAACATGGGCATAGGTGTTAGTTCGGGGCCAATCTTCCTCAAAAGAACCAGAAACAAAGCCCCCCAAAAACCAAAATATATTTTATTGCAATAATCCTATTTTAAAGAAAAGATCAATTTATTTATAGTCCTATATGACCAAGTTTTAAAAATAATTTTACAAGGCTGTGTAAAGTACACATTGCTCCTGTCATTAGGCTTTTTCATTGTTCTTTAATTTTTTTTTTTTTTTACTTGTCTAAAAATGGCCTTCTTGTCCTGTAGTTCTCATGCTATGTAAAACATTTGAGCTCCCTATCTGGACTTTTATCTGTCCCTGGCTTGGAAGGCTGACTTATAAATGTCCCTATCAGGAACTTATTTTCTTGCCAAACCTTCTTTTCTCTTTTCTTCTTTCCTTGACAAACTCCCTCCAGAACATGGTGTCTGGGAATCAACATAGTCGTATTCCCCTTTCTCCTCTTTCTACTACTGCAGTTATGGACAGGGGACAGGAGTACTATATTCCTAGACCCAGAAGTAGCACTCTAAATGCATTGTTTATAAGCAATATTGGTAATTAATGCTCTACTTCAGCTATATATGGCTTAAGTGGCTTTTACAGTTTGGCCTGGGGTCTCATGATTATGAGGCATACCTCAGAGATATTGCAGGTTTGGTTCCAGACCAGCTCAATAAAGCGAATATCGCAATAAAGTGAGTTCCACAAATTTTTTGGTTTTCCAGTGCATATAAAAGTTCTGTTTACACTATACAGTAATCTATTAGTATGTAACAGCATTATGTCTAAAAAAGCACTATACATACCTTAATTTAAAAATATTTTATTGCTAAAAATGCTAACCATCCTCTGAGCCTTGAGTGATTTGTAATCTTTTTGCTGGTGGAGGGTCTTGCCTGGATGTTCATGGCTGCTGACTGATCAGGGTGATGGTTGCTGAAGGTTGGGGTGGCTGTGGCAATTTATTAAAATGCGACAACGATGAAGTTTGCAGCATCGATTGACTCTTCCTTTTATGAATGATTTCTCTGTAGCATGTGATGCTGTTTGATAGCATTTTACACACAGCAGAACTTCTTTCAAAATTGGAGTCAGTTCTCTCAAACTTTGCTCCCGCTTTATCAGCTAAGTTTATGTAGTATTCCAGATCCTTTGTTTTCATTTCAACAATCTTCACAGCATCTTCACCAGGAGTAGATTCCATCTCAAGAAACCACTTTCTTTGTTCATCCTTAAGAAGCAACTTCTCATCCATTAAAGTTTGATCATGAGATTGCAGCGATTCAGTCCCATCTTCAGGCTCCACTTCTACGTCTAGTTCTCTTGCTATTTCCACCACATCTGCAGTTACTTCCACTGAAGTCTTGAACCCCTCAAAGTCATCCATGAGGGTTAGAATCAACTTCTTCCAAACTCTTGTTAATGTGGATATTTTGACCTCTTCCCATGAATCACAAATGTTCTCAATGGCATCTGGAATGATGAATTCTTTCCAAGAGGTTTTCGATTTACTTTGCTTAGATCCATCAGAGGAATCCCTAAGTATGGCAGCTATAGCCTTACAAATGTATTTCTTAAATACTAAGACTTAAAAGTCAAAAGCACTCCTTGATCCATGGGCTGTAGAATGGCTATTGAAGACATGAAAACAACATTAATCTCTTTGTACGTCTCCATCAGAGCTCTTGAGTGACCAAGATTGGGTGACCAGCATTGTCAACAAGCAGTAATATTTTGAAAGGTATCTTTTTTTCTGAGCACTGGGTCTCAACAGTGGGCTTAAAATCTTCAGTAAACCACCTTGTTATAAACAGGTGTGCTGTCATCCAGGCTTTGTTCTTCCATTTATAGAGCGCCAGCAGAGTAGATTTAGCACAAATCTTAAGGGATCTAGAATTTCAGAATGGGACATGAGCATTGGCTTCAACTTAAAGTCACCAGCTTCATTAGCCCCTAAGATGAGAGACAGTCTGTCCTTTGAAGCTTTGAAGCCAGGCACTGACTTCTTTAGCTACGAAGTCCTAGATGGCATCTTCTTCCAATATAAGGCTGTTTCCTCTACGTTGAAAGCCTGTTGTTTAGTGTAGCCTCCTTATTCAATTATCGTAGCTAGATCTTCTGGAGAACTTGCTGCAGCTTCTACATCAGCACTTGCTGTTTCACCCTGCACTTTTCTGTTATGGAGATGGCTTCTTTCCTTAAACCTCATGAATTAACCTCTGCTACCTTCAGACTTTTCTTCTGCAGACTCCTGACCTGTCTCAGCCATCAAAGAACTGAAGTGAGTTAGGGCCTTGCTCTGGGTTAGGCTTTGGCTTAAGGGAATGTTGTGGCTGTTTGATCCTCTATCCAGACCGTTAAAACTTTCTCCATATCAGCAATAGGGCTATGTCACTTTCTTATCATTCGTGTGTTCACTGGAGAAGCACTTTTAATTTCCCTCAAGAACTTTTTCTTTGCACTCACAACTTGGCTAATTGTTGGGTGCAGGAGGCCTAGCTTTCTACTTGTTGGCTTTCAACATGTCTTCCTCACTAAGGTTAAACATTTCTACCTTTTTTTTTCTCCCTGTGGGGGCGTTTTGTTCCTGGCCTTCCACAATCTCCCAGCTGAACCCATGCCACCCATCACTGCCTCCTCCAACCTGGTTTTTCTTTTTTTTTTTTGAGTCAGATTAGCCCTGAGCTAACATCTGCTGCCAATCCTCCTCTTGTTTTGCTGAGGAAGATTGGCCCTGAGCTAACATCTGTGCCCATCATCCTCCATTTTTTTATATGTAGGACACCTGCCATAGCATGGCTTGATAAACAGCGCCCCCAGGAACTGAACTGGCAAACCCAGGCTGCCGAAGCGGAGCGTGCGAACTTAACCATTACACCACCTGGCCAACCCCTTCGCATTTCTACCTTTTGCTTTAAAGTGAGAGACTTGTGACTCTTCCTTTCACTTGATCACTTAGAAGCCATTGGAGGGTTACTGACTGGCCTATTGGCCTAATTTCAATATTGTTGTGTCTCAGGGAATAGGGAGACTGAGGAGAGGGAGAGAGATGGAGGAACAGCCGGCTGGTCAGTGGAGCAGTCAGAACACACGACATTTATCCACTTAAGTTCATCGTCTTATATGGGCATGGTTTGTGGTGCCGCAAAACAATCACAATAGTGACATCAAAGATCATTGATTACAGATCACCATAACAAATATAATAATAATGAAAATTGTGAAACATTCTGATAATTACCAAAATGTGAGAGACACGAAGTGAGCAAATGCTACTGGAAAAATGGCACTGATAGACTTGCTCAATGAAGGGTTGCCACAAACCTTCAATTTGTGAAATACGCAGTATCTGTGAAGTGTGATAGAGCCAAAGTTCAATAAAATGAGGGATGCCTGTACGTAGTGTTGCTTCCATGAGGAAATATATTCTGAGTTTCAAACCTCTGTTTTGTAAATAGTTTGTATTATCTATTCCTATGTTATAATGTTTCTGTTTTTGGGTTACACATTTATAATGCTATATATCAGAATGCTAAAATAAAAATTTTTAAAAAATAATTTAATTATGCATATTGATTGCAATCATTGCATTATGTGGATGAGAAAGAGAGAGAGAATGATATTTATCCTAATAGTAGCTTTTTCTTACATCTTTCTCTAAATGAAGTCCAGACCCTTCCAAGACTTTAAAATATAATAAAGAGATTTTTTGGAGGATTTAGAGAAAAGGCTTATTCTTAAACAGAAGTATAGTTGAACTTATTTTCTGATTTAAATAAAAGCAAATCTTAAAACCCATTACAATTTTCTAGTGTTACTTATCCTCTTTTTTCCTTCTCAATTTACTGCAATTAAATGAGGTCCCAAAATTAAATATGTGAAAGTGTTACTTTAATATTTTAAGTAGAAATTATAGCACGTTTCTTTCATATAAAAATGTTAATAGCATAAATTATAAACCCCTCTAGCACTGTCTATTTTAAAATGTAATCTGTGAAAGATATTTAATTTGGTGACCATTTTGCGATTTCGCATGAAATAATAGCATGTGAAAATTAGAATTCAAGTCTTTGATGCAACACGCTCATGCCCCGTCTCCCCCGCAGAGGGGGAAAAACAAATCTTTTAATGTCTGGAACAGCTATTAGATGTTACTCTTTTATGTGTCATTTTTGTCACTACCTGTAAAAGAATGCTGCGTGGAAAAGTTCCAGCAATGATTAAGAAAGGGCAAATATATTAACTTGAGGAATACGTGTTCTGATCTTGGCACCATCATTCAACATTATACACCTTTTCTGACCCTCCCTTCTTTCTCCATGAAATGAAGCCCCAAGTAACAATTCAGTGGCAGAACTTGGATTAGGATAGAAAACTCTTGCTTCTCCATTCGTCTTTCTTTTTTGTGACAAAGCCTAAACTACATCCGCCTGAATCTCCTGCCAGTTTCCTTTAAATGCCAGCGTCAGCCGAATCAGCCTCCTGCCAGTTATCCTCCTACGCAAAGCAAGAAGGTTTACATTCTCACTTTTGTGATGAAAAAAATTTCTTGGCTAAACAAAGAACTTCTCACTTTGACTATTCTGACACCTTCTGTAGCCTCCCTGCCTTCCCACTCAAGGCGTTTGGGCACATTGCCTCTTAAAGGGACTTTTCCCAAGGGAAGAACCCCAACAGTTACACGTGTTCTTTTGCATGTGGGGCATCTTCAGTGGAATCTGGAAACTGATAAGGCGAATGCTTTAAGGGGGATATGAAGTTAGGGTGCAGGGGTGGCTGGTTTATGGGCTGTCTGATTAGATTTTTAATGTATGGACTGGCAATGGGAAGCTAGTGTATTCTGATACCACCCAAACTTCCCTACTCTTGAAGCTTGGTTTTTCCTTTTCCTCCTGTTCCTTTAACTTCTATAAGCTTAGATTGTGCCCAAGCCAAGCCTAGACCCCCTTTCTCTTTTTGTTCTAATGCAGGTCCTAGGTGGACTGTGCATCCAGGTCCTGATGATGAGTAGTGGGGAAATAACCCCAGCCTCAGAGCTCATGTCCTCGGCATTGTCTCCACCCCGTCCCACCTCCAGAGTCCTCTAAGATGTGGTTCAGGCTTCATACTCTGTGGCTCCCATGCCAACTTATAAAATACACAGTCTAGTTAGAGTCAATATATGAATGGGTGCTACTCTGAAACTTTAATGACTCTCCGTCACAAATTGTAGGCCTGAACCTGTATTATCGTGATCCATGTAGCCTCTAGGGACGGAGTTCACTCAGCTTCATACTCCCCATCAGCATCAAGCATGTATCAGGTGCTCTGTATATTCACTTATTTAAGTGAAATAAGAATAAGAATGACAGCATTTTTTCAGCTTATGTCACTCTCATTGTTGCTGATAGTGTGAATAATACTAATACTAATAAAGACATCAGAGCATCTCGAAAGGTTTACGGGTTTGTTTGAAGGATGAAGAGCGTGGAGAGAACTCTTGATTGCATTCTCCTCTGCAGTAGGCTAGGCCAAGAAAGGAGAACTCCTTAGCAAGGAAGCAAAGATATCAAAGCTCATGTTTTGCAAGCTTCACAGAACAGATGATATAGTAGAACAGCTCATTCCTTCCCATCCGCACCCTCCTGGCTTCTTATTCAGAAGTGAATAGCGTGTGCCTTGACCCTCCTGAGATAGTTCCTCTTTAAGACAACCGCTAAGTGAGCCATGCCCAAGAATGGAAAAACATTTTTTTCATTAGGAAAAGAATGTTGATAGGAGCCTTTCTGGCAGTTTGTGTGTGTGTGTGTGTGAGTGTGTGCACACACATGCATTTGAGAGTCAGAGAGAGAGAAAGAGACTATGAATCAATGCATATTAAATGTGGGTGGAGGGAATATTTTGTGTTTCTGATAGCCCAGTGAGAAACTCAGGGCATAATTTCCTATGTAATCACTGTCAGAGGGTGGTATGGTTTAGGTATTTGTTAAAGGATTATTTTATGGAAAAATGCATTCCATCTTCCAAAGCTGCATTAGAAGTGATCAAGCTTTTGGAACAGCTTATTGGGGAGCTAGGTTCTGCTATATAGATTTTTTTTATCAGGCAATATTGTAAAAGCTGTGTGTAAGCTGAAGCAACGAAAGTGCTCGCTGACTTGGATAACATTTTTCATACATATAAGAAAAGGAAAGAACTGGAAATCTAGAAGGAATAATAAATAATAAATTTATAAATAATAAATAAATAAATAAATAATAAATAATAAATCTAGAAGAAAGGAATAACTTTCTGAGCAGAGTATTTAAAAAAGTGAAATAAAAAGGGCCCAGGTTTCATTTAAATTGAATGAAAAGTTTAAAGAATGCAGCCAAGTTTACAATAATAAACCTTTTTCCCTCTCTTTTTTGATGGAGTTGGGGTAGTTCTTGTGGGAGATAAGGTCTGGTGCCTTGAAGTCAAAGAAATAGTAGCCAGTGTAAAAAAAGAAAAGAAGTTTTTGAGGAGAGTGGGAGAGGTGGAAATGCAAATTTTGTTTCTTTGATAAAAGTTTTCCAAAGACAGAGAAGTGACAGAGGAAAACCGAAAGAAAGTCAGCTTGGTACAGGGCGTACCAGCCTGTAGCCATAGCTGGAAAACAAATAGCAGGGCAAACTCACGTTGTGCAGCCATTTTCTCTTCTCTGGCCTCTGGTGCCCAGTCTTCTCTATTTTGTTCCTTTTCCGTGTCCTTTATTATGGTCTCTCTGTCCCTCCGTGTTCTCTTATCTTCTCTCTGCCTCTTCATGTCTTTCGTTTTTTTGGCTCTCTTATCTAATTCCTCAATGTCTGAAGTTCATTTATGTTTTATAAAGAAACTATAAACTGTAGGATAAGAAAATGAAAGTTTTTTTTTTTTTTTAAAGCTGTTTGACATAAATCACTAGGGATTTTTCAGTAAAAAAAAAAGAACATAGAAAATATTGGAAATTTGGTCTCATTTAATAGCCCAATATATTTCTGAATATCTATGGAGCATATAAGACCTGGTTAATCAGAGCTTCCTGAAAACATTATTTTCATTAATAGTATACAATAGCATTTTAGCTCTTTCAAACGAACTTTTAGATAGTCATTTAATCTTGATAATAACGTGTAACCACATGTTCTTTTTCTTACAGCTTCACCTGTTACAAGTCTGCCTGTCCGAGTGGAAATGATGGCAAAATATTCTAACCTTCCTTTGGAGAGTCATAACATATCACTAACTGGTAAATGTATTGTGTTTCAAATAAGAAAATGCCCAAATCAGTTTTTATTTTTAATTAAGCCACTGCTTTTTGCCTCATGAAGTGCTAGCCCCTGCTCACAGTCTGGTGGGAGAAACACACCAGCACCTTAGACAATTATAACACAGAATGGGAGTCTAATGAGATGAGTGTGGTGTGCTGTGTGTGCAGGGAGGAGGCGGCTAGTCCACACGTGGGAGGGCTAAGAGAGGCCCTCTGGAAGAGGGAGGCTGGCAAGAGGGAAGGGTTCACTCTGATTCGCGGAGACTTTTCTGTTTTCATCAGTTCTTGCTGGTACATCCATTCAAATCATTCTGCATTGGGAGGAGATTTCATGTATTTACTGGAAGACCTTTAGGCAGAGAAATTAAAGATGCTATCAATGAGTCAATGACAATGCTATGAAAGAACTAATAAAGAATTGTGAAATAAAACTCAGCTCTGTTTTCCCTTTTTCACAGTCTTGGATTCCAGTGTTTCAAAAGTAATCTCAGAGTTCTTTAAATGAGTAAGAGTAGTTATCTGTTTTAGTAACAATATTAAAAGTATAATTAGAATTTTAAAAATTTTACACTTGTTTGTTAAGTCAGTAACAAGTTTTAACCAATTATGTGTCCAGTCTTTAACTGTCCTCTCGTCTTAAGACTGTTTCTCTGTTTCTGTTTAATATGAATAAAAGGTGTGCTTGCCCCACCCCCCGCCGCCATCTGATACCAATGGAATGCTGGCACTGATCTTTTGGTAGAACATTTTTATGACTGTGCAGCTCCTATTTGTTCCCAGCTGTCCCCATTCCAATAATTGGAGTTTATTCTTACTTATAAAAAGTAATTGGGACACTTGTATTTTTTCTTGTTCTTTTACTTTTTGCATGTTCTACTTGTTGGTTTCTTCTGTTAGAAATGTTTCTTTAAGAGAGATTCACGTGAAAAGATCTAAGTTTGCGGATCCTTTGACCAGCCTGGTGATGCTGGCAGCAACACATCCCTCACTTCCCCCGTGTAGCTGGAGGCTGGGAAAAACATGCGCAGATGAAGAGCAGGAAATGGACATTTTGGTTGTTGTCAGGCTGGTTACTTACTTACTTACTTAACCTGTCTGGATGGTTTAACTCCTAATCAATCTTTTATTCTACTACTGCTATTAAAACCAGCACAGTCATATGCCACGTAAAGATGTTTTGCTTAAGGACAGACTGCATATATGATGGTGGTCCCATAAGATTAGGGCCACACAGCCTAGGTGTGTAGTAGTCAATACCACCTAGGTTTGTGTAAGTACCCTCTATGCTGTTCACACCACAAAATCGCCTAATGATGCATTTCTCAGAATGTGTCCCATTCGTTAAGCAGCTCACGATTGTACTCCTACTGTTATGAAGAGACCAGATGTTCACAATTGTTCACTTCTTGCCTTCCGCCTTGGCATGACCAAACTTAAGTCAGGCTTCTCTTCCTCCCGGGCCCCTGAACTTCAGCTTCCCCCGAGTCTGAGCGAGCACTAATGTGTGACCGCAGCCCAGGCATGGGCGGTCCGCTTCCACCCACCACTGATTTGCCTCATTTCCTCCCGAAAGTTCCTGCTAGCTGCTTACCCCTCCCTGTAAAAGAAAAGCCTTTTTCTGTTTGATTTCGAGATGCTTACAGATCCAAAGTTTGGAACATTTTCTTTCTGGCAATAGACTTTTTGAATAAAGTCTCTCCTTATTCAAGTCTAGATTTGTTGTTATTTGACAAAAGAAAAGATTTGACATTAATTTTGAAACACTGGAGTTCTGAGCTGTGACCGAGACGTTTGCATTTTCATGTGGGCTGTTGTTCTGGTTGCCTTCCCATCACAAAGTTTGGTCTTAGAAACTACCTTTGCTGAAATAGAGAATTTAAATCTGAATGCATTGATGGTTATTTGGTACCACAGGTACCATAGGTTATTGATATCACTAGGATTTTTAATCTAATGGAATCTTAATGGAAGGTTTTCCTAGTGTCATATCATTGTTTATTTGAATTGGGCTTATAACATTTCTATACTGTTTTTATTGTTTTCTCTTTTCGTCTGGCCATTTTAGAAGCTGATCTCTTTGTTGGGATAAAATGTTTCCTGTAAACAGATTTCAAATGTAATACATTAGTTGCAAATTTTGGACCAGCATGGCAACATTCGCCCAGCTCTTAGCACTCTTATTTACCCAAACATGCTTGGGACTGGGAAACACGGGGTCCTCCTGTACGTGGGAGAATGAAAAACATGACCTTTGATTCATGAAAGCGTGGTTGTTTACTTATTTTATGTTTTTAAACTGTTACTAATTATTTGCTTAGCAGATACATAGTGTTGCCTATGTACCATGTATATGTTTCTAAATATAGCTTAATTTAATCCTCATAACTGTATGCAGTGGTCCTGTTACTATTTGTAATTTGCAGATGAGGAAAAGAAGGCACACAGGCATTAAGTGAATCGACCAAGGAGCCCCTTTTTAAACCCAGGCAGTCTGGTACCAGGGGCCGTGCTATTAGTCATTATACTATGCAGCCTTTCTTAATGCCCAGTTACCCATTTCTTTCAACAGTGTTATTAAAACAATCATACCCATTTTAAGGAAATGTACATTAGTTTAGTAACTATGTAGAAAGCTTCGAAAACAAAGCTATTCTAATTGCCTTATTCTTAAATAGACTTGTCATAGAAATTGCATTTGCTGAGATGAGTGTATTTGTGAAAGCATAATTGACTTGACTAAGAATAGAAGTTTTTTCCTTTCTGCTGTCACTAGGTTTTTAAAACTGATCTTTTGATAATGGTCTATTTTTATATCACCGTGTATACCAAGTTTCCCATTGTCAGTATTTGGAATTCCTTGTTTGCGTTACAGCAATTAGAAGGTTTTGTTATTGTTACTTTTATTGTTTTCTTTCCCTCTGTTTATTATAGTGTTTGGTATCTCAATCAGTGTGTTATAGTTTAACTGAAAAGGTTAAAATCAAAACATTGGCTAGCAGTTTTCTTGACCACCTTGGTAATGTTGGCATAAGCTCTCCCCAATGGCACGTGTTGTTTACCGTGGTGAGATGTGAGCCGCTGGCCTGGAAAGGTCCTGGTGATGCAGGGACGTTGGCAGAACAGTCGCTGGAGGAACAGATATGCAGTTAAGGTACGGAGGAAAATTTGGAAGACCAATCAAGGTCAGGAAAGGTAGTCATGTTGCCTAGAGCCAGCCAGGCAAGAGGTCTGGGTTAGGATCACTCGGATTCCAGGGGCAGCTGCCCGGGCAACGAGATTGAGGAAAAGAAGCGAGAGTCCCTTACATTTGGCTGATCAGGCACTTTGTTGTCGAGAAGATCCTGGAATGACTCCATTGAGATGCAGATATTTGTGATGTTTCTCAGGGCAGACTGCCAGTCATCGCATCTTGCGTAAAGACTGTTGACGTCCAGGGAAGAAAGTGTTTGTCAGATTATTACTCAATGCTATAACCTCAAATTAAGTATTGCATTGTTGGAAACAAGAAGAAATACGCTTTTCTGAAATTCAAATGGAACCATGTACCTTTTAAAATTTTTCTTTGAAATGATCTTAAGTCAGTTAGTTAAGAAAGTAGAGAAATAACCATTAAATGTGATACTAATTAAAGTGGAAGAAAACAGTGACCAGCAGGAACTTTGTTTAATAAAATACAGCCAGCATCTTTTCTTGGCTAATTTTAGCACTTTTGCCAAAATATTGCTGAATCTTTGATGAATTTTGTTTGGTAAACCTGGCTTCATTTGTGTAGAAGCCATCCACATTTTTTAGTATTTCCCTTTCTTTTGAGGATGCCTGCATAAAATTTCAAAAGTTTGAGAATGAACTGTGCTTATATAACACCAGCCACATAGTTCCTAGGTCTTTGGGGCTCCTATAGGTATATATATACACAGACACTTTTATATATATATACACACACATATACTTTTATTGTATACTTTTATGCTCAAGTTGGGACTACATCCTTTTGGGCTTCTCTGTGTACATTGGTGATTTTATGTTTTAAACTTATGGGATTCGGGAACCACATGTATTTTAGCCTGTAACCCATCAGTATTGCACTGATCAGATGGCATATAAATAACTTGTTGACGGAGTCAGTGAAAAAAATAGGATGATCGTGATATTTTATTTCAATATGAGATTTAATTTGGGAGGGGTTAAAAATTACAAGAACGAAGGAGCGATGTTCTTGTGTTATTTTACAAATTTTGAATGTTAAGTTTAAGATGATGTATTTATTCTTATTCAGAGGAGTTATTTTATAAAGTCAATTCAACCGCATCTGGTAAGAAGCATCACATAAATGGAGCAACAGCATGTTCCAAATAGGATTGATTGCTTCACTTGTATGCAGGGTGTTGGCCTCATGTTAGGGGGCTTCCGTTTCTGTAAGGACTCTGGATGCTCTGTCTCTATTTTAGGATGTAACGTGGGACCCGATTGCCTTCTGTGGTAAGATGAAAGAGAGCTGCATGTTCCCTCTCTGCTTCAGACGTGGTTGTCCCATTCTACCAGGTTTATATGTGGTAGTGCACTTAATTCTCTTTAATATGAGTTTCTGCTTCTAAAACATGTTTGGAAACATTGTCCTCTGCAAGAAATTTTAATTGGCTTTTTTAAAAAAAATAAAATAACAAAGTAGACTTTTATTTCAAGCAGTATAATTCCTAGATGGACCCATTAAGGACTAACTCCTGTCATTTCTCTGAAGACTCCAAATTCTTCAAAGGTTCATATACTTTAAAAATTTTAACTATGAAAATGAGACAGTTTTTAGGCAGATATAAATTATTGTATGATTTTAAGAATAGTCTTTTTAAAGTATAGTTCAGCAACGGAGCAAATGGGTATAGTCTTGGAAACAGATGTCGTGGATGTTTTTGCAACACTTTAAGATAGCAGGAATGCATTGCAGTTGGGGGGTTTTGAGGAAGTTGTCCATTGAGTTCAATGGAAATGTTAGTTTGTTGGCTAACCACAAATATTTTAAAGTTTGACGTAAAACTTTTTACATATTTTTGTCGCTTGTGATTTCCTGATAGGAAAGAAAGCAAGCTGCAGAAGCACCTGCAAAGTATTATAAGAAACAGTGAGATAGCAGTTAGGGCTTGGAGAATGGCCTGCCGCAGAGAAAGGCTACATTCCACTTTTAATAGAAGCATTCAGTTAAAAGTGTGAATGTTTAAAATATGTCCATCACACCATTCATCTGTCATCACATTGCTATGTTACTACATTATACATTTGTTTCATCTTCTATAAATATTTTCTTTCATGTAAAATCTTGGTTCAGGGGCTGGTCCGGTGGTGTAGCGGTTAAGTTCGTGTGCTCTGCTTTGGCAGCCTAGAGTATGCTGGTACGGATCCTGGGAGCAGATGTGTGCACTACTTATCAGGCCATGCTGTGGCAGGCGTCCCACATGTAAAATAGAGGAAGATGGGCACAGATGTTAGCTCTGGGCCAATCTTCCTCAAAAAGTAATCTTGGTTCAGTATTTTGAAAGTGATGAAGAAAATTCCATTGTTATGAAATTTCATATCTTTGAGAGTTGATATATACTGTTGGTCATGAGAATATGGACTCAGCCACACCTAAATTTGAGATTCACCTCTGTCATTTTCTTGATATATTATCTGGGGCAAGATAGTCAACCTCTCTTTGCGTCAGCTTGCTCATCTATGAAGTAGGAATGATAATAATGGGGCTTATCTCATATAATCAGTATATAATTTTTACAAGATACATAATAGCTTTTGTTATATTCCCCAATGAGTTAAATGGTGAGAAGAAGTAAGTGGGCAGTTATTCAGACATTAATATATTACTAAAACTTTCCTTATTATAGCCCATTTAATCCTTTCTACAGTCTCATGATATGTGTTGTCCCATTTTACAAATGAGGAAACTGAGGTGTCCAACATACAAATACTTTGTTTTGCTCTGTGAGTAACCTTGAGCAAGAAACCCCGGAAGTTGGGCTGCTCCCTTGTGGAATGGGGGTGATAGTTCATAGTCTAACGTCCTGCTGTGTTAGGAGGCTCCGATAAGCCACATCCCTGAAAAGAGCATGGTACCCTAGCATCACCTTCTGGAATATCAATATGTCTGTAACGCCTCCTGCTAGTGTTTTCAGGCTGGGTACCCCACCTGGGGTCCCGGGCCCAAGAAAGGGCCTTTTCAGGAAAGAATTCAAGTGAGAGCCACAGAATAAAGTACAAAACAGTTTTATTAAGTTTTCTTGAGCAATTAAGCAAGACTTAGGTAAGGGAAAGGACAGGCTGCAGAGAGCCTGGGCTGTCTCGGAAAGCAGAGAGAGCAGCCTCGAGCTGGGTTGAAGGGGATTTTTTAGGGGACTTCAAAGGGACGTGGGCGCAGTAGCTGGGGACTGGATCTCGGGATGTGATCAGCTGGCTGATTGACTTTGGAACTGCGTGCTCAGTTTGTGGTCCCTCTGCGAACCGAGTGGTTTGCAGCAGGCATGGACGGGCTGTTGACTTGCTCTATGTTATAAGGTGTGTGGCAGACTTCAGGTGGTTGTGGCTTCCTGTATGTGCACACTTGTCTCAGCTAGGGCCTCACCTAGCCCACCAAGATGCCTGTCTCACTAGGAGTGATAATCCTGCTATACCTCCTTGCCAGTGCTCCTCCAATAAAGATGGTTTGTCATCAGCCCCACAAGGTGCCAAAGAAATAATGCAAGAGTCAGAATAGACTTTTTCTGGGTGCTCCAGCCTCCAGAACCTCCTGAAATTCCACAACCTGCGGTGAGGCCTGGGTGTCCTCCTTCCAAGCAGGCTGGCCTGCCAGTGTAGACTTGGGCTACTGATGAGCACCACTCAGCTCAGACCTGAGCAAAAGGCTCACAGAAATCTCCAATGTCTGGAGCAATGTCTGAAGAGAGTTTTACAGGATGCGGAAGAGTTTTGTGGAGACTTCGGTGGATGGTCTGTATACCACATACCCTAGACATTTTGACCTTCTGAGGCCCCTTCCTTCTCTGTAAGTTAAGATTTCCTTTCACACACCAGTAAGGGGATAAACCAAACCAGTTCAGCCTTCCCAGGATCTATGCATCGCCAACAAAGACTGTAACTGCTATGAGCAGAGACTACAGAAGTGCAGACCCCTCCATATGGGTGGAGTCATGCCGTGTTTGTCCTTCAATGGCTGGCTTATTTCACTTGTAATGGTGTCCTTGGGGTTCATCCATGCTGTTGCATGTTGCTGTATTTCCTTCTTTTTTTAAGGCTGGGTGATATTCCATTATGTGTATATACCACATTTTTGGGGCCTGTTCACCATCAATGGACATTTAGATTATTTCTATGTCTTGGCTATTGTGATATGAAGTGTCTAAAATAGTCAAACTCATAGAAGCAAAGAGTAGAATGGTGGTTGCCAGGGGCTGAGGTAGGGGGAAGTGGAGAGGTATTAATCAAAGGTACTAAGTTTCAGTTAGGCAAGATGTATAAGTTCTAGAGACCTACTGTACAGCATTGTCCTTAGCGATAATACTGTATTGTACACTTAAAAATCTAAGATGGTAGAGCTCATGTTAAATGTTCTTGCCACAATTTAAAAAAAAGATACTTTTTTGGCAAATGGAAGGTATCTAATCAGAGCAATTAAATAATCTGTTTTGCTTTAGAAGGACAACTTTGGTGTAGTTATGGAAAATACGTGGAGGAAGAGAAACTGCGGCTAAGAGAAGTTAGGAGGTCATTTCTCTGGTCCTGGTGAAAGATACTGAAGGTATAAGGGGGGAAAAATTTTCCTTGATTCTCTTAGAGTCCCTGACTGGGTCTGAAAATTAAACTCACAAAGACAGATTAATAGGAAAAAGTAAACAAAATTATTTAATGTAAGTTTTATGTGACACAGGATCCTCCATAAGGAAATTAAGGCCTGAAGAAATAGTTAAACCCGAGTATTGTTTGCTAAGTTTGGTGAAGAGTGGACAGTCTTGGGAATGTTTGATAGGTCAGAGAGTATGAGATAAGTGTAGTTAACTGGGGGAAACTTAGCAAGGTGAATTTGTTAGGATTCTTCTCCTTGTCCCTTTGTCTTCGGGGATAAGGATGCTCCTTTCCTCCAGGGTTAGGGAAGGCACCTCCCACCTGAGGGTTTTATGACCTGTTTCAGGGGAGAACAGCAGGGGGAAGGTCAGAGTGACCTTCCTACTTCTGTTTTCTCAAACTCCTTCAGCTTCAAATATTCAATAGGGCAAGCTTCTCTATTTTGGCGGTAGCACATCCTGAACACGTCAAAGGCCTATAGTAGGGAGGGTTGGAGCCAACTGAGCAGATTTGATTGGCATCTCAGAGCTGGAATCAACTAAATTCTACTGCATGTCAGTCAGTGTTATGGGTCAGGGGAGGAGAAAGTTAGTGCATTCCTTTGGATATATTGAATTTGAAGTACCAATGGGATAGCTAGGTTTGGATGCCCAGTAGAAACTTAGAGCTATGGACCTAGGGATCAAGAAGGAAGTCTTGATTGGAGCCAAGAGTTTTGCAAATAAAGGGTATTAGAGATAATAGTGGAATCGAACATGGGAGTGTCAAATTGAAAAATGAAGAGGCTGGAGAGCAAAGTCTCACAGGACACCAACATTTATGGGCAGTTGGAAGAGTTGGTGTGGCTACCAAAATGTTAGGATCATGAAACAGAAGCAAAGTAAAGGGAATTTCAAGGAGTAAGTAGTCTTTGGCAATATCTGATATTTTGGAGACATCAAATAAAACATGAGCTCTGAAAAGAGCTCGTCAGGTTAAACAGTTAGGCCATTTTTAACCAAAGAGAAAGCACTTTCTGTAATGTGGTAAGTAAGATACCAGAGTACGCTGTGTTGAAATGAGTATGTAGGTGAAAATAGGGACTGTGTGTCGAGAACTCCTTCATGAAATTGACTAATGAAGTAAATTTCTTTGACATGGAGACAAGACTAAGTTTTAAGGGTACACCAGAGCAAAAGGTGAAGTGAAGAAAATTTACAGAAAACAGCAGCTCAGGACTAAATATAGTAAATCTTGAAATATTTTCTCCTGTTACTAGTACCTAGTGTAATTTCTGGCATGTGTAGATGCTCAGCACGTATGCTGAAATGTGTAAATCCCTTCAGTTTTACTGATTCCATTTTTTCACTATATAATTGTATCTTGTTAAGGTCTCTCTATAACTAAGATTTTCTTTTTTTCCTTTCTTTTGGAGCATAAAATTCAATTCAGCAATTTTGGAATTAAACAAGCAGTTATTTCAAGCGTGTTCTCACAAAGCACTTCACAGTAGCTGTACTTGACTGTTTGCAAACTTTGCACCTGGTCATTGCTTAAGGAAGCATTTTTGTAAAGTTTTAAATGTAACTAAACGTGATGTTCTGCTATTTTAAGTTCCATTTGTTTTTCTTTCTGCAGTTTGGCTCTGCATTCTACTTTTAGTGATATGATACTGTTGGGCATGAAATTGAGAAATGTATTTACATAAGGCAGTGCCCTCTCCCAGTACAACCCTTTCCTCCCCCTTAAGAGTAGCCACCACTTTTCTGATGTTTATATAGTCACTTCCTTGCTCCTTAAGATTGCCTTGTTACCAAGCTGTGCATCCCTAAATATTATAGTTTAGTTTTACTTTTTTTTAAGAGGCGTGTTTTTTAAGTATCCTATTTTTAAGTTTCTCTCTCTCTCTTTTCTAATTTATCTGTTGAAAAAATCAGATCATTCATCTTGCAGAGTTTTCTCACGATCTGGATTTTGTGGATTACTTTCGTGGGGCATAGTTTAACATGTATTGCCCTCTTCTGTGTTTCCTGTAAAAGTGGTAATTGGATCTAGAGACTTAGTCAGTTTTACCCCCGTCCCCCTTTACGTTTTTTTTTTGACAAGATTACTTCCTAGGTAGTGGGGCGTTCCTTAAGAGACACACACTTCTGCTTTTGAGGTGATTGCGGCAGTGGATGCACAATGTCTAGATCCATGATTCACTAGGGGTTGCAAGTCATTGTTTTATATTTCTATGATTTCTCCATTTATTAGCTGGAATTCTATAAAGAGAAAGTTTTCCTCCTCTATTATTTAGTTACCAGTGGCACATTTAGTGTAGGAGGAGCAGTGTACTTGTTTGATATTTTCCCTTTATTGACCACTGTTCAAAATAAACAAAGTTGGCTGTATGTATCCTCCATAAGTGGGGGATATCTATATCTAAATCTATGCATTTATATATAGAAATATCACCTCATGGCTTTGTACTGGTATTTCAAATTCAGTGAAAATTCAAGACTCTGGAATGTTTATTTAAATTCTTCTGTCTTATATTTCTATCTTTATCCAATCCCTGCGAGTTTTTAAGGAATAAGAAGACTGGGAATTTTAGAATTAGTGTGTCACACGAACCCACACTATACATAATACATTCTTGTGATAGCTGCCAATAACATACTTACTGAAAGCATTTAAAACAGTCATTCTGTTCTCTCTCCACTAGTTTTTGTTTGTGTTAACTGTATTGTTTCTACACTATCAGAACATATGGCTCTCCTTTAATACAATACTCTTTTCCCTACATCCTTGTCAGTTAGAGATTTTAAGGAGATTAAGATCATAGCCTTAGGCTTTTGTCATTCTGTTAATGTTGTAACACAACTTTTCTTCAGCTGTGCCTATGAAAGAGAATAATAAAGGGAACCAAATCTACTCCAACAGAGGAATCATTCTTCAAAGAAATGTTACATTAAGAAACTGTCGATAGAAGCAGTATTGTTGATGATTTGAACTGTTTCGTTTATTGGGTTTCTCCTAACTGTAACTTTCATATCTTTTTTTGTTTTCTTTTTGTGGCTAATAGAACATTCTGATGTGCCAGTGGAAAAAAATATCACTTTACAAAGACCTTCTAACGTAGAACTCATATGCCAATTCACAACATCTGGGGATTTGAATTTAGTAAATGTCACTTGGAAAAAAGATGATGAGCTACTTGAGAGTAATTATATGATCAATATAACAGGAAGCATCATGTACACCCTATACACGTGAGTACACAAAATTTTAACCTGCATGGCTACGTTAAATTCTAAATACTTTTGCTGACTGCACATTCTTTCCTTTACTGTCACTTGAATGCTATGCTAATAGTCTAATTTGCATATTTACAGAATTATTTTGATTAATGGCTAAGTCTTGATTTTCATTAAGAAGAGTTTTGAGAACTAAGCCTATATTAATAACCTAAATTGTCTTTAGGGTCACCATCATTAATAGCAAACAGATGGGAAGTTATTCTTGTTTCTTTGAAGAGGAAAAGGAACAAAGGGGCACATTTAATTTCAAAGGTCAGTACTAATAATTTATAGAGTAATAACTTCAGCATTATATTCTTAGAATTCTAATCCCCCAATTTTTAATTATTACAACACTAAACATAATGCGGCTGAAAGAAAATCATATGCTTTCCATTGAATCATAAGTGGTGACCTTGAAAATGGAGCTTCCCAGTGCCTTCTCAGTGGTAGAATTTGCATTTCCCAGTCCACTCCCACCCCTGCCTCCCTCCCCCCATTTAAAGCACAGGTTTAGTTCCAAAGACTGAGCTGCCAGGTTGTGTGTAAGTCATGGCGGTCTCTTGAACTTATCTATATTTAGCCCTCTAAACTCAGAGCTTCGATAATATTCCTCTAGGCGTCTGAGTTGCTGTACTTCTAGACTGTGACAATATGCCTTGGTGTTGTGTGTCACTGGCTCCAGAACTTGGGATTTTAGGGATCCATAAAATTTTAAAATGATGTGGAGGTGTGCAAAAGGGTTGCCTGCTTTTGATCTTATCAAGTTAAGGACAAATCCTGGAATATAATCCACAGCTCTCTCCTGTGAAAACAAACAAATCAAAGTATTTTACATTTACGGTCATTAAATCAAAACTTTAAAGGTCTTGATCTCATGATAAAGACTAGTCATTTGAGTTGGATAATTATCTTCACGAAAAACCCATATCCTCTGATAGATTAGTGAAGCCCAGTGTCCGTGCTGGTATTTGGGAAATGTGGTCTGTTGCCATATTAACTATTTTGGGCTTTGTTTCACGTTAATTTCCCAGTGTACATGAGAAATTGTTCTTTACTTTTCCTAAAAATTGTGAAGTCTAGCTAGCTGCTCCGAAAAAATATGGATACTGTCCCCAAGACCCCATCCATAGCCGAATGGCCTGCTTCATCATCGCCATGATTTAAAATGGTTTGCCCCTGTATTCCTTCTGCACTCACAGGATCACTTCCTTCATGTGGTTTTGTAAATGTTCTTACTTGGTAAATATAATAAATCCTTGTATTTATACACTTTGGTCTCTCCAAAGGCAGAAACTAGTATCATTCTTTGATAATTTTGATCACGTACGTTCTCTTTTAACCTTCTTTGCTCCTTTTGCCTATTTTAACTTAGTGAAGGATAGATACACATATACGTTTCCTTCTTCTATTCCTTCCCTTTTCCTTTTCCTTTCCCTGTCTTTTTATCTCCCTCCCTCCCTACTTCCTTTCTCCCTCTCTCCCTCCCTTTCTTTCCTAATGAGCTTAAAGGATATTAAGCACATGGCACACATACACCCAGACACACACACACGCAATCCTAGTAAACATTCTATCAGTCTCCTTTAAATATGTAAAGAAAGCCTACAGGTCTTGAGGACATACTCATCAAATCTTGAGACTTAAAGTGCCTCCAGGAGATTGAACTTTAAAAATTGCTATTTTTCCTTCTAAACAGCACTGTTTTCTAGAAACATGTACTAGTCTTGCCTGTTCAAAGTTTAAATGTTGAATATATTACATTTTTTCTTATTAGCTCTCTTATAATAAATTACTTACATTATTATTTGGAAGTGATCATTCCTGCCTCTAATGTGAAGATCAGCAGAAGCATTTTAGTTTCCAATATACCAATTCATTTAATGCCACATAATCTTAGAGAAAGCCTCCTGGTTCGTATCTATTTTGAGATAACTAGGCTGATACTGGCTGGTGTCAGAAGCATCAACACAAGGCTAAGAGGTTTGAAATCCAGTGCTTGAGGAATGCAAAGAGCCACTGAATATTTCCTTTTTTTCTTTTTATAGTTTTCTTGAAGCAGTTTAGTTCATTTTATTAGTTTTTAATGCCCATTTAACATTAATGTAACTTTTAAGTATGCACTGTGTCTTGAAGATATTTAGAAAATTAACAAGTTGGGCCCTTCCAGATCTTATTTGGTAAAGTAATAATTCTCTGTAATTCATCTAAATTGAATATTGCTTGGAGAAGTCATTTCATCTGAGTACAATTTAAAGGCATCTGCAGAACGATTCATATTGTAGTTGTTATTTAATTAGATCTGTAAGGCGTATAGAATGGTGTATATTTTTATAAATATTCTATTATACTCTTTCTCCACATGGGTTGCTTATGGTCTTTCCTAAGAAGAAGGATTATCTTCCCTTAGCAGCACTACAATTAAGTGTGGATGAAAAGCCTGTTTTATCTTCTATTTTAAATTGAGCCAAAAAAAAATAGAAGTCCTGCTATTGACTACTTGAGTCAACTATAGTGCTTGAGTCTGAGTCCTCAGAACAATTCATCAGCAAAGTCCCTGCTTCTCCCTTTATGGGAGTTGGTTGATTTATTACTACAAGATTGTAAAAGGGCCTCAACATCGCTGATTAGTATGATGCAGGAGAACCTACTGGCTTTGTGTGTTGGGCTGTTGATGTCAGTACAGGGGAGATAGTAAAAGGGCACGCTGGAAGCTTGCAACTGCTAATATGTCATTGATCACTTTTCCCCCAAAAAAGATGAGTGATGGTCCACAATGTTTCTTAGTAGTGGGTTAGATTTTCTGAAGTAGTTGGTAAAAACTTCCATAATATTCATCAGTGTTAATATCTCTTAGTAGAAAGATGCAAAGACGCAGAAATTTAGTTAGTAAAGGATAAGTAGTAAGACATGGAACTTTTGGAAGTTATGGTGATATTTTGATAGTACCAAGTGCTAAAACTGTCTTGGCCCAGCCATCTGTCTTCACTGGGAAGTACCCAAGGAGTCAAAGTATGGGAGAGTAGCATCATAGAATCAGTTGGAACTTCAGCTTCAAATGCCAGTGTCCCTTTAAGCTGCCTTTGACCATATGGAAGAATCTTTTTCTTAATTTGATAATACCCAGTTATCTTTGAACCAAAAATGATACTTAGGCCAATTTGTTCTAGTCCCTGAGTATACGCATATAAATCTCCAATCTTACAACTCCATAGAGCTTTCCCTTTCACTGGATAGATCCTTGACCCCCGTCTTCCTAGACACTAGTCTAAATTAGCAATTTCACCATCTTCAAACCTGGATTCTTCCAACCCCAAGGTTCTCATTTGTCCTGCTTTATCCAAAGTTACAAAAGGTCAACAAGGCACGTTGGAATACTGTATCACTATCCTTATATGCATAAGTATTTCCAAACATAAGCAGTGGCCCAGAACCAACTGTGACCTTGGAGGAGTGAAAACAAATTAATGTTCCCTGAGCATAGTGCATTTTATAATTTAGACCCACGCTCCTGTTATCCGGCATAGATAGCAGAGCAGAGCAGTGGGTAATGTTATCTTGGCCATTAATCTAGTGGATAGTCAACAAAACAGAAGATATGAAAAGAAAACACAGTTTGGGTTTCAGTTTCTCTGTGGCATCACTCATTCAGTCAGTGTCAGTTATCTGCAGTCTCCGACCTGATCTTATTTCAATGGTATAGTTTAATAGTGTAGGCATGTGTTCCTCACCCAAACCTCATAGAATACCGAAGATTTTCTTGAAAAGCCCCTTTCAGCCACCAGCTGTGCTTCCCAAACCTGTGCCTCTTACAGGCTTACTGAAAAACAGTCTTCTGCCATGTTTTCCCCCCAAATGTTGCCTTTCTTCCACTTTAGATTCTTAGCCTGTGGGTATATTTCAATATTTTGATCATATTTCAACACATGTTTTTCTGTTAAAGCATGACCTAATTTCCAGAAAGAAGCATACTGAGATTGAGAAATAGGATATGTGGGAGATAAACAGCCTGGGAAAGCAGAAACTGTGCCCCCAACTGGTGCCTAATACAACCAGTTTCAAAGTCCGCCTTCAAAGGAGTGCTTGTTTTAAGGTGAGCCTAGCCTGGCTGCAGGAGTAACTTCATCAGAGCTGCACTGTTAAAGAGCAGTGCTAAAGATGGACGTGTTGTACCTCTCCATATGGAATTCAGGAATTATGGCTCTGCTCCGTCTGAGATTTGGAAGGAACCTTGTGGCTTCTGAAAAGAATCCCTGTGTTAGCCCAGCTCAGATCCATGCTTAATCCCCAGGTCTTTAGCTGAAGCCTCTCCTAAAGCAGAGTTGATCTTTCCAAGTGGGACTTTATCCCTCAAATGCCTCTGTGTCCTCATACTTCATTTAAGACTAAAACCACACCAGGTATTGGGTATCTTGGAATGAAGTATCATTAGAAGGTGGTATTGAGCTGATAGATTGATAGTGCTTTGTCAGGAGACCCAAGAATGACTTGGTTTTCACTCGGTCCAATTATTCCTCCTCATAACAAAATCTCAAATATGGAAATATACACAAAAAGGACACACCAAAGCAAAGGAATATTTTATTATTGGCCAGCCTTGGCCACAAACCTTGCTGAAATTGTTGGAAGCCTTGACCACATGGACGGCTTCTTTTTCCTTAGTTGGGTCTTACTAAACCTTAAAAAAAAAAAAGCAGAGTCATCTCTTCCTTCACAGCCCAAGCTCAATTTGGTATTTCCTACTCTAGAAGGAGGATACTCTCTCCTGAACCCAAAAAAACATGCTGAGCATGGGGCTGCGTTCTTTCTATCTCCAAATTCCCAGCCCTAGACAACAGGGCCCAATCAGTGCCCTAGAACATGATCACTCCAGGACAATCCTCCTCTCTAGTCTGGAAAATTGGAGAGTTGAATGAGGAGGGAATTTATATCCAGGTCACCAGGGACTTCAGTCCACAGGCCACTGCCCAGCCTTCAATTGCCACCGCCTCCAGCGTCTAGTGGCGAAACTCCTACCATAAGAAAAATGAAACAGAACAAAGTGTTCTGTGGTTCAGCCTCATTTAAGCCTTTAATATTTTGACATTTCAACTTATTGTCTTGTTTCTCAAGAACTTAGAATATAGTTGTTATATTAATATCAGAACAGATGGTCAGCCTACTCTCTTGGATCCTAGAGTTGCTTCCAATTTTCTTATAGTGGTTATTTTCCTCCATTAGAGAGCTGTCTGGGTCCACAAATGAGCCCTGAAGGGCCGAATACAGACTTAGGAAATCAAACCAAACATTAACAGAAGTAGCTTGACCTAATAGGGCAGAGCACTTATGTGAGAGACTCCCTCTTTACTTTTATACTTAAAAAGACATGTGGATAGCAATTACTCTCTTATTTTAAAACTTAGCTCATGTTTGTATCAAAGTATTAGTTGCTTTATTCTGCCTTTTCTTGTTAAAACCAGTATCTGGTGAATGGGCCATTTTCTTTTTATTCTTACGTTTTATAATAGTCTGTAAAGTTATTATTCCATGTGTTCTTTCTGCTCTATATACTATGTAGGTCTGCAACAAGATTTTCTTTTTAACTTTTTAGCCAATTTCATTTCTTGTTATAGTAAGAAGCAGTAATTAGGCACCCTGATTTAAGTTGTTCTAATTTATGTTTAAATTGTAATCCTTATACAAACAAAATTTTATTTAACTGCTTTAGCCAAGCACTTGAATGTGTGTTTCAAGCTGTGGAATTTGTTTTACAGCTTCACTGAAAAATTGTTTAATAATGTTATTAAAGGATGGATTCGTGCTGTCACCAGCATCTCAAAGCTGCTGTTTCTTCATTCTTCTGGGCCTTGTCTCCTGTAAATTTATTTCCCATTTTTCATCATTTTACTGTTGTACTCCCCTTTCTCAGATGGGCTGGGTGGTCTGTAAAGGCCTCAGCTTGGAACCTTTTCCTTGTTTTGGGTTTCTTTTTTAAACATTCCTATGATTCTGAGAGGTATTCGGGTGAGTTTGCAGTTCTCCTTTTTATTCAAGGTCTGATTTCTTCTCTGTTCCCCATGGGCAGGTAGCCTAGAAATCATTCTTGCACATGATGATAATCCATCCTATTAAGCTGGCTGATAACCACTATGAAGAAAGGCCAGGGGAATTGTAAATTGTAAGAAAGCTCAATTAAAAAAAGCAGTACCAGTACATGATCACAGCAAAAGTTTGAATTTTGTGGTGTATACTGTGCAGCAAGCACTTGATGTATTATGTTCTTGTGCTTAATCCTTTATAACAGCAACACTGTAGGATGAGTTTGACCTACCTATGTCCTCAACACTAGTAACAATGAAGCTGTAATTCTAATTCAGATATTTCCTGAACTCATATCTTTGTCATGTCATTGTCACATTCTGCTGACTCTTTCAAACACTGATGACCTGACCTTTGAAATGGACATGTATTAACCACATGTCCCTTAATGTCCCTCAGCCTAATGGTGATCAGTAGGGAGTGTGGGACACTAGTAGCCTCTCAAAAGGAGTGCTCAGAGTATCTTCTGGTAAGGTCAACTCACCAGTTGCTTCTGGTTGGGAGGACTTCAACCAGGCTAGTCACGTGAGCTCACCTCTCTCCTCCCTCAAGAGCTCCCTAGTGGTACCTTAATATGTTTTCATAGACTATTAATGGGGTGATTATAAATTTCTGATTGGCAGTTCATATCTTTGGTGAATGTAATTGTAGACCATTCAATTTCATCAAAATGTGTTTCCTTGCTTACGAAAATTGTGAGAACCACTGAAAGACTACTCTGTCATCTTTCTTGTGATTACTTGAAGCATTTTTGCTTTCATGGGTGACATACCTTCCTCTTATTTGCATCTCTTTATTATTAATGATGCCTCAGTCAACACTGCTGGTCAGCAGTACTGATGAAGGAGAGGGTGATATGTGCACTTGTAGTTAGGCCCACTTCAGACAATAAGGAAGAAAGAAAACTTCCATGCACTTCGTTGTAACATTCATCACCTAAGGACAGAACCCATAAAGAAATCCTATTCTCCAGCCCTAATTTTACTCCTTCTTTGGTAGTTATACAAATCAGAATTTCTCTTCTAGTTATTATCAGTTATTTTCCCTTTCCTCATCTTTACAATTCATACATCTAGCAAATGCCCAATTATCTTTGGGTGGCAGAAAGCCAAGAGCACTTGGAAATGTATTTAATCTAGAAACCCAATTTTAGTAATTGAAATTGATCTTTCCATTCCCCACCCTTAACCTCCTCAAAATGAAATCTAAAAATAGGATAACAAGTGAATATCACACAATATCTGTAAAATTTGTCAACATAGTATTAAAAATTTAGACATAATTTCATATATTCTCTCTCTTTTGGCAAACCAAGCAAACAACAAAAAATGGAAAAACAAAACACAAAACCAGAAGTCTGCTAAAATTAGTAAAAGAAAAAGAAAAAAAGATCAACGAAAGTAATCTTTGTTGATCTGTCCACATCTCCAGTGTTAGGGTACATTCTATAATATATTCTTCGAGGTCAATCAGAAGGAACCAGTTTCACCATGGAGGCTGTTGGTTGGCTTTTTATTGTTTTGCTTATGTTTTAATTTTCTTTACCAAGATATTCACATCCTTAAAATTTAATTTTTCTAAATTCAGTACTCATTTTTATTCTATTACTAATGGCATCTGCTTCAGAACTTTCTTAAGAAATTTATCATAATGAGTATTAGTATATATTTTTACAAAACCATATGAGGGGTCGGCCCATGGCTGAGTGGTTAAGTTTGTGCGCTCCGCTGCGGCGGCCCAGGGTTTTGCTGGTTCGGATCCTGGGCGCGGGCATGGCACCACTCATCAGGCCACGTTGAGGCAGCGTTCCACGTACTACAACTAGAAGGACCCACAACTAAAATATGTACAACTATATACTGGGGGGATTTGGGGAGAAAAAGCAGAAAGAAAAAAACAAACAATCAAAAAAACCACATGAAAGTGTTTTAAATCTCATTTTCTTTCTTACTCCGTCCCCTTAATTTTCCTGTGTTCCCAGCTTCTCCAACTCATTGAGGGCTTTTCATAAGTATGTATAAACTAAAGGTTTTATGTCCTGAAAATTTCGTCTCTTCACTCAAATGCCATCTAAGGGTAAAACTTGGAAAAAATATTTGTCTAAAGGAACTCAGTAGGTAGGAAGAAAGAATAGGCTTGAAAACATAAAGTTTCTTTCTTATCCAAAGCATGTAATAGCTTATTACAATACTTGCAATTGTTATTAGGCTCAATAAAAGAAGACCTTTCTTCTATTTCTACATTACAGATAGTTACACCTACCTACTGCTGTTATTATTGCTACTAAACATTCTAACTACTATAAATTAGTTTCATTTTATATAGAACTAAAACTACATTAAAAAAATTGTATATTAATGAGAAAATGAAAGGAGAAATAGTCTTCAACTTGAATACATTCTCCCTTTTCAAACTCTTCCAGTAACATACATTTCTCTTTTCTTAGTCCCTGAACTTCATGGAAAAAACAAACCATTGATCACTTATGTGGGGGATTCAACGGTCTTGATATGTAAATGTCAAGACTGTTCTCCTTTAAATTGGACCTGGTACAGTAGTAATGGGAGTGTACAGGTAAGATCAAGTTTCTTTGATTTGAAGAAAACAAAAAAACTTTTATTTCATAAATAATAAGATTATAACAGACTCAGAATTCCTAGGACTCTTTATACTTCTGTTATCTTATTCTTTAATATGTATTCATAAGATAGAACAATGATAAATGGAGTTGTCATTTGATGTTTTTAGCATATTACATTATATATCTGAAGATACTCTTAATGTTTCATTAGCTGGTACTTTGTTTTTTAGATTTAGCAATTTATTTAAATTCTTTGAAAGGAAGTTAAAATTCACTTTTAGTTGATGAGTTTAGAAATAAGCTCAACAAAAAAAATTCTTTTTTTCTTATCATTCCATGAAAGTAACTGAAAAAAAAAAGCAATCTTCTTTTCCTGCTTCTGTCTGGAAACATTTGTGAGAGAATGTAATACAATGGGACCATTTGAGAAAAGAAGGAAAATTTGGTAACTTACTCTTAGGTCTTGGGTTCTCTCAGTAAATGTCATTGACTCCTTTTGGCCTTCCAGAGACCTAAGGGAAGCCAAATACTTTATATTCCTGTTAAAGAATTAATGGCTATTCGAAGAGCTAATAAGAAAAAGATGAGTATTTAAGAAATCATTTCTGTCTCTCTTTCTTCCTCCCCAATACCTCTAATAGCAGGGAAATTTAGGCCATTGTTCTTTAGGGGACATTCTTTTATTGCCCTGGTGCTAATGGGCGTTGAAGTTAAAGTCCTGTAAAGGCAGGATGTACTTCTAGAAGGAACTGTACGAGACGGTGGAGATGTTACAAGGAAATATTAAATTGCTTCTTAGACAAAATCAATGCTATTGTAGACTGTTGAAGGATGACAGGGGAAGGACTTGAAACGGAGAGTGACTGATTCTGTGATAACATTGGTTTTATTTTTCAAAGAAATAGCTCCAAATCACTTAGGAGCAGACTCAAACTGTTAATATTTAGGCTTATCTTCTTACTGATGAGTAGGAAAGGCAGTCATTTTGTGTATATAAATATTTTTTAAAGACGTAAATTTATCAAAACAAAGACGAATCATGGTATTTGAAATAATAGCCTAGTTTATTTATGCATATGTGATAATAGACAAAAAATAGCCTAAATCTAGTTATATTAAACTTTTAGAATGTAGTCTGTGCTTCTCTTCATTTGCTGTACTAGTTTTCTCTCAGTTTGGCCCTAAGCATGGGCCCTAAGCATTAGAATGTGAAGAAAGTGCCGGGAAGAGGGTGCAGGTCAAAACTTTAGGTCAAGTGTTTTTCAAAGTGTAGACCAACCATCTGCATCAGAATCACCTGGAGTGCCCGTTAGACATGCAGTACTTTGATTTATCAGATCTGACTTAGGGAACATATATTTGTGACAAGCGTCACAGGCAATGCTGTGCACAGGGAGCCAGGTTGCCATAATGTTATTGGTAGATAATAAGCTCACAGTTCTCTATCAGATAACCTCCAAGATTATTTGTATGCAGGTTAGCGTTTGTTGAATAGGGGGGTTGAGTGATAGAGCAGTGATGCCATCAAATAGCCTGAGAATAAAATTTAGTTTGAATAGATTAAATAAATCAGCTCCCAAATAGCTTAGTATGACTCTTAAGAGGCTGGGGAAAACCCAGTGACTCTCAGGAGCCAGCTTCCCTGAGAGCGAAAAATTCAGATATGAAAAGACAGAAGATGTGCAGACTACCACATAGACCATGCTCACAGGGAATTTCTACCATTCCTTCTATATCAGCTTCAAAGGCCTGATGATTTCATCCTCCATTCCAGTCTGAGGAACTCCCAGTGTCAGGAGCCAGTGATCTTCCTTTATAACAATGATGAGATTTTGTGGCTTCATTAATAGTCGATGTAATGTTTGTTGCACTAGTGAAGGAGGAAGTACTTTGAACAACTGGCCAGGTATTAGAATGTGAAACCCAGATGTCTGGAATTTTTCTGTATTTTTAATTCTCGTATAATGTTTACCCATGATGACCTACACACTGTAGATTCATTCAGGGCAAAGTACTTAAAGCAAAGTATACTTTTCCTTTTTTTCCTACCGCTGGGAGATCAAATTCTAAGAAGACTTGAGCACTGTTATGTATAACTTCTCACAAATTTTAATCTGCCTTTTTCTGGTGAGCACTTTTCTTGGTACTATCTTATAGCTTTCATTCAAAGCTAGATTATTTAGGATATGTATCTTTTATGCAATATAATAGAAATGGGTTTTAATATCTTCTTATATTAGGTTCCTCTCGACGTTCAAATGAATGATAAGTATGTGATCAATGGAACAAATGCTAATGAAACAAAGCTCAAGATAATGCACATTTCAGAGGAAGATCAGGGCTCTTATTGGTGCCACGCAGTGTTCCAATTAGGCGAGAGCGAAGAACGCCTTCAACTTGTGGTTCTCAGTTATCTGGTGCCCCTCAAACCATTTCTTGGAATAATTGCTGAAGTGGTTCTTTTAGTGGCTATTATTCTGCTTTGTGAAATGTACACCCAAAAGAAAAAGAAGCAGCCAGGTACAATTTCTTTTTTAGATAATATTCTCGTATTCTGACTTGGTACATTACAGTGGCTTTAGAGTATTTGGGAAAAATCTAACTTTGGTATCTGGAGTGGCATTTATGTTAATATCAATGATGACAGTGAGCTGTGAGCTTGTATTGATGGTTTTCCTGTTTCAACTTCCTGAAAAATTTTAGTATTAAAATGTACCTTTATTTTTTTTCCCTTTTCTTTGGTGTTACTGGTACCTACACACCAGTGCTTTGGTACTGGAACATTGGAAAGTTCTGTGGTAGCTTAATATAAAAATTCTCAAAGATAAACAATTACTCTTTCACTTCGAATACTCATTTTAAAAAATATTTTGTCAGACATTCTGGAGTGCTTATAAAAGAGATATTGACCTGTCAATTTTCTATTTTTGTAGCCTGTTCCCCATGGATTACAGGTTGAGAAGCCAATGGTCCCCTAAGAAAATTTATCTTACATTCTGTATTCTTTCCTGGCTTTGTATTAAATTTTTAATAACTTAAATAATTACAAGTCAATCAATCCTGTGTTTGTAAACCCCACGCACTAGACTGTGCTTGATCAAAATCACAGGTCAGGTCTGGAGAGCAGGGAAAGAAGAAGACGTGACAGAGGTGTAGTGTGTAAAGCAGCACGTCTCTCGTTCATTCCAAAGAGGGAAACGGCACAATGCGTTAACTCAGGGGGGAGTTGAATGGAACATCTATACTTTGTAAGAATAATAAAACAATCTTAATAGTTACATTCTTCTTTCGTTACACAGATGATGGGAAAGAATTTAAACAAATGGAACAGCTGTAAGTATTATTTTTTACAGATTAATTTTCACTTGAGTAGAATACAGATAAATGTGAAAGTAAATAAAATGTTTGCAGTTAGGAAAAAAAAGCACAAGAGTATACACATGTGTGTTATTTTCTGTACACATCTATCTGTGAAGAATGGCATCTGGGATTCACCTGCCTGCATGAGAATACCCTCCTCCACTTACTTTCATCTCGCTGAGCTTCAGTTTTCTCCTCGACAAAATGGGTTTCATGATAGTATTTACCACATAAGGTTTTTGGATTAAATGATGTTTGATATGTAAAAATGCTTAGCATAGGCTTTGGTGCACAGAAGATATTCAGTAACCATAAGGAAGTATTATTTGTGTAAGCAGTGATACTCCACCCTGTCAATATCTATACGTATATATATTTTTTTGATGAGGAAGATTGGCCTTGAGCTAACATCTGATGCCAGTCTTCCTCTTTTTGCTTGAGGAAGATTGTCCCAGAGCTAACATTTGTGCCAATCTTCCTCTATTTTGTTTGTGGGACTCTGCCACAGTGTGCCTTGATGAGCGGTGTGTAGGTCTGCAAACCCGCGACCCCTGAGCTGCTGAAGCGGAGCATGCAAACCTAACCACTATGCCACTGGACCAGCCCAACCTGGGCTATATTTTTGATCACTTAGGATGCTCCTTAAAAGTACAGGGGCTCAGACCTTATTGGATCTCCTGGATCAGAACCTCTGGGATTGGTGCCTGGGCATCTGTATTTTTTAAAATGTCTATCAGTGATCCTGATATTCTGTCTTGTTGAAAATCAGAGGCCTAGAATTCTTTTAGTCATTATTTTTGAAAGAACACAAACTGAGCCGCTAGCTCTCTTAGAGCCCCCTCATTTAGAGGTGAGTATGAGGAGAGCTGGGAGGATAATTGCCAGGGATGTCGTTTGGTTTGGCGAAGCTGGGAGTTCCTGGTTCCTCTAAGTCAAAGACTGAGTGTGGAGTCCAGTGATGGAGGTGCGCGAGACTGAGATTAAGGTCTGAATAACAGAGCCAAGGGCTGGACCATGAAAATGAGGCCAGAATAAAGCTACTGAAAGAGACCTAGGAAATGGGAGGCCTGAGCAACTGTTAACAACACAAAATGGCACTTTCTCTTTCTCAGCCAACAGGAATTCTGGGGAGCGGTTTATAGCCATGGTTAAAGAGCGGGAATGGGGCAGAATGTTGTCATTTAGATTCATAGACATTGTTCAAATAGTTATTTTTACTCAGTCCACCTATGGCAGGTGAAATAAATCAACATGATAAAAGCTTCTAAATTAAAGTCGTAAAATAATTATATCAGGAGTTCCATAACCCCGGATAGGAAAAAGACACTGTTGTCTTAGAATCATAGACTCTCCTAGTTGGAAGGAAATTGCACCTCTTTCTGGAGATCTCAGACATCTTGTTTATATTGATTTGTGCTTTGTATCTTCCTGGTTCCCATGTATCGATTCCCTTTCTTATACTTGGAGTCATATAAAAAACACAGCAGTCATTAGGATAGTTCAGACAGTTACAGCCTTGCCCGGGTTCTTCCGTTCTCCCAGCTCAGCCTCCCCAGTGTTTGCAGCCATTCCTTTACAGTCACATTTGGAGGTTGCTCTGGTCTCAGTGCCTTCAGGTTTGTTTAAGACACACTCTGAGGTATGCCAGAACAGTGTGGAGTGGACGATCAATTCTTCATAATTTAATTTTCACTTATGTAGCCTACCCTATTTAAAAAATTTTTTTTAATATTTTTTTCTAGAATAGCGTCAGAGCAATGTCAAACGGATTCAATCTGTAGTATAATCAGTTAACTTTCTTTTCATTCATTGGTAATTGGGATATTGCCCATGGTTTTCTGCATCCTCTACTGTTCTACAGAAATCACTGACAGTGTTTCAGTTTTCTCTTCTTTTGGTTATTTCAGTATCTCTGGATTTAATACAAAAATCAAGAGCACATGAACTCATTTAGAGCAACCTTTTACCATGCTCTTTTAGAATTTTTAGTTAGGAGACAAATTTTTCTTGACAGACAATAAATATTATTTATCAATACGTTTTATATATACTGTTTATATATGTGTTTAGATAGTGATTCTTAGAGTTTCTGGTGAAAATGATTTTTAAAAATACTGCTAAATGTCTAACATCAAAAAAAGCTAGTTACTTCAAATAGTGCAATGTGGAGCTCACTCTCACTTGTTTGATCTACTCAGATATTTAATCCACACAATCTCACCTACCTGCTCCCCCCTCCAAATTTTGACATAATTGTTTAGGTGGTTGAATTTATTATCTGGGAGTCATAGCTTAATGTGCTAAGCCTGCTGGGTAAGACTTAGAAGGGTGTTCATCACACACCACTGTGACCTAGTTTAGTCATTCTTGTCTTAAGAATCTGAAGCCCACTTTTGCAGTCTTGCACTGATGCACAATGGATAGATAAAGAACCAAGTTTAGCCTCTAATTCAATGTAGTAAACACGTCCAGTTGCAGCACCTGTATCTCACATGTTGGCTGAGCTGATTGGCCATTGTCTTGCATGTGTCAAGACAACATGTAAGTTATAGCCAAATACTAAGCCCCTCTTCATGCTTGGGGAGAAGCAGTTCTCCTAATGCATAAAATAAACAGGCCTTTGTCACTATCATCTGTGGCAACAGTTCCTCTCCAAGCAATGGCATAAAATCAAAATCCACATTATGAGGAAAACATTTTTAGGAAGAACGAATTCTGTCTGTTTTGACCTTTTACATTTGAGCCTGATGGCCGTGATGTAAATGGTGTACTGACTTAATTGTAGGCAGTGTAAACATCTGGTGATTTTTTTTTTTTCCACACAGGAAATCAGATGATAGCAATGGTATAGAAAATAATGCCACCAGGCACAGAAAAAATGTAAGTTGCTTCCAAATGATATTCCAAATAAAAGGTAAAATTCAGTATACAAAGGCTATCTATTAATCCAGCTCCTTTTTTTTTTTTGGTTTCATAAAAGACCTAGTCATTCACTGTGCTTGAATATGCTTGTTTACAATATTATGGGAGAAAACATATAGTTATACAAAAATAAATGCCATCTTTTTTTCCACCAGAGAACATGTGGCAACCAACCTAAAAGTAAATCTATTGCACTGCCTATATATTGTGTTCTTTTGTCACCACAGGCTAGTTTCTTTTACAGCTTTTCATGTAGTCTCATTTTTGTTCTTTCTCAGTTTTTCTGGATTTTCTTATCTTATTCTCATATATTCGCATATATTTGGTGCTATGAACGAATCCACATGAGCTTATTTTCTTTACTGATCAGAATCAAAATTTTCACGATTCATCCACGTATTTTTCCTGAGTATTGAGAATAGGAACTTTTGGCTTGGGCAGTAGTTTGGATCACCCGCCCAGCACCTTTTGCTTTGCTGAAGTGATCATAAGTTACTACAGAATAACCAGGACATGCTAATTATGTCTCATTATGCTTTATTTAACACAGGAATCTGTGAGCCAGTGAATGAGAAGCATCATGTCAAGACTCACGGGAAGATACAGTTTGTATTTCAGCTTTGTGTATGCTTCCTGTTAAGAACATCTGAGTTTTTATTTTTAAAAGGATGGAAAATTTATGCAACATGCTCAGCAGTAGCTTTGTAAATAATCTATGCTATCAGATCTAAAGATATATTTTCATTCTGTAATTATTTTACATTAAAGCCAGATAAATTGTATTAAATGTATTCTATGAGCTGCAACCCAGGATAATTAATTTCATCCTGATCCTGAAGGGACACAGAGCAGACACCAGCAAAACCAGTTACTAGTACATAGAGCTAATGTCTCTCAAGACCTGTTTATAACCAAAGATTCATTAAAGAGAAAAACTTTGCCATTTATCTTGAAAGTTTTTTTTCCAGTCATGCTTACTATGTCTAGAAGTATTTGTAATAATTTTCATCCTTCTGTCATATTGAAAACTGTGTTCATTAGGAAATGAATACTTTCTACCTTTGCTAATGAAGCTCACTCTACAATCTCCACAAGAAAAACGTACTTTTCCTCCAAAAATATTGGTTTAAGGTAAGGAAATAAAACCATACACTTGCCCCAAATCTCCATCACCACAAAAGCAGATTTCCCAATCTTTATTCTACTCATCTCCACTGCTTTCCCACACCAGGCTAAAGTGATTCTTAGTCTTTATGCAGAGCATTTTTTTTAAACCCATGGCTTTGGGATATCTTAAGTCACACCTGGTGTTGACGTTGTAGAGTGCAGACCCATATAGCTATAATATAGCATTGCTACAGGGATGGTCCTGCGAGTCATGGTTTCCTGGTATCTGTGGCTTGATATCTGGTTTCCTGGTATCCAGGGCTGGCCAAACATCTAAAATATATTATTAGAGCTTCACAATACTAGTTCCTTTGTCTGAAATTCAGGACTAAAGTCCTTCTGCTATGTTGTTGCAAATGCCTTACACTTTTCTTCAAAAATAGAATAGTTTCTATTGCAAATATAACTGAAATATTTTACGAAATCACTGTAACCAAATCACATGGAATCTGAATAGACATGCAAGGTTGTCAGTGGCTTTGAATGGAATGTTAAAATCATAGTGCAGGATACTAGATTGGGTTGAAGATGATGACATGAAATCTGCGGGGTGTCCTTGGTGCTGGAGGGTCCTGTGCCCCACCCCCCACAGTGCAGCAGGGTTCAGAACAATCAGAAGCAAAGAGGGAAGAGTTTGGGATGGGAGCAAGGAGCCCAGAATTCTTGGTAACTAGGAGATTACAGCTTGGAAAAGAAGAGTTCAATGATTTGGAAAAAAAATATAGAAATTTACATGATATACTGGCTGAGAAAATTATAATAAAATTCTGGTAGTAATAATTTTATATGGCATCTTAACAAATGTTAAAAATATTACTAGTATGAATAATACACATAAAGGAGTGACTTGGAAGCTGCTCATTATTTTGTTGCAACAATATTTTGTGTAAAGCATGTTAACTATATGTACAAGTTTTGTTGAACTAGAATACATCCTTTAAGTAATGGCAGATATTGTTTTATTCTTGGTCTCAGAACCATGAGCCATGCATTTGGTTTGTTTTAATTCATTATTAATTTGATAAAATTATCTTGGGTGATATCTATATGATGACAACAACCAATCAGTTAACTTAATTAATCGAAACAGTTTGAATTCAGTGATAAATTAGTCAGACCTTCCATTTAACTATGTCCAATTCAAAACAGTACATTTATGACTGGGTTATATACAAAATCAATGACAATTCGCAGCTCATATGCAGTGTGCCTCCTTCCCATTTTGCCACCACTAATTAGGCTAAATTACTTTTTAAGCAAGAAAAATTGCTGCCCCAAGGTAAAATAATCTGAAATATTTACATAGTAAATCAAATTTTTAAGTGGCAATAATTGCTGTTTTTCTTAGCAAAGTCAATTCATTTCAGTAACTTGAAACAGAAAAAGTACTCGGAAAATTAAAGTTGAATTTTGCCTTTTCAGAGTCTCTCTCTCGAGTATTTCCAAAAACTTTCTTCACCACTGTTAGATTAAAAATGGCATACTTCCCTTAGCGAACCTCGTGGAGATGATAAATGGATTAACTAATAATGACCAATTGTAAATTGACTGAAAATACTAAGCAAGCAGAAAAGGTGAAGTAGGAAAACTACTCCACATTTATATATGACACCTTGAGAAATTCTACTAATCTTTCCAGCTAACAGGGTTTGCAGCATAATAAGTAGATTTCATGATGTCTTAAAATTCCCAGATACCTTCCTATTCAGTTTGTGCTCTAATGTAAATCTTCTCCCTTTGTAATCTTTCTCTTTTTCCTCAGTAACTACTTACTCAGGCCAAAACCTAGAAAGTTGTGATATTTTCTTCCCCTCTATCAACTAATACTTATTGTCATGAAGCTCTGTTCCTCTGGTCTTCTTAAGAGTTCGTTAATCCACCCTGTGCCTCCCCGACTCTACCCTCGCCAGCTGCAACAGCTAAGGTCTTGATCTTCCTACCTCAGTCTCATCTTCTGTTAATCCTTATGTTCTGCACTGCTGCCCGAGTTACCTTTCTGGAACACAGATCTCAGTATGTAAGTTAATGTGGCAGCTTCCATGCCAAAACTCTGCAGGCTCACCTTTGCCATTTCTTAATGTTGCAGTTTTCCAAATTGCTCATCTCTCTCCGAAGTCTTGACTTAGCCTTGACATATAAAGATTCATGCAGAATGCTGTCTCCCGTGTTCCTCCCCATGGACTAACTCAAAGTTTAGCTTTCAAGACTTTAATCTGAAGTTACATCTTGGCAGATCCCTCACACCCAGTGGGCTCTGTACTGTCTTATGTGCTCGAATAACTCCGCATTTCTTTGTGTTTAATACCCTGTATTATAAATATGCATTTATTTGTCTCCTTCCTGGATACAGCTTTTTATTTCTGTGTCCTGTACCTACCACAGAGGGGTGCGTTAGACATGTCCTGAAATGTGTGTTGAATGGATAAATGTGTAAGTGAAGATCAAAATTTCATAAATTTGAACAATCTAAATTGTGACATCAGAATTGAAACAGAATATTTGAACAGAGATAAGCAAGCTTTTATAGCTTGTGTTGCTCTATTACTTTGAAAAACACATAGTAAAAGAATAAAAAGTCCTGTCAGAGTTTAATAATGCATCAATATCTAGTGAACAAAGGGAGTTCTGATGCCTGAACTACTATACAGGCTATGTCGCTTTCAACTGATGTAAATTCCTGTTGTCTTCTATTTTCCTGGGCAGTACAAATGTTAACCATATTTTATCCTTTATTTTAATAAAATAATGTGTTGACTTTAGGAATTTTAGCAATTGGAGTCCTTTGCACAGCCCTGTAGCGAGTGTTGATATTTGTGCCCACTCCACTAACTTTCTCATTCCTCCTCCCCACCAATACCTTCTAGTCCTTTAGAACATCTCAGAATCCAACTTAAAATTTTATCTTAAACAAAAAAATTTTTTAAAGAGCTTTCATTGTTTAGTTTTGATCACTGAAAGTTTGTCTTTAAACAAATTCATCAAAAGAAAAAAATGTCGGTTCTGCTTGCTTTTTCCCTGGGTCTTCATCTTTGAGGCATTTAAATCGATTTATGCAAAATGAATTACTGAGTATCTACTCTACTTCTTTATAGAAGATGACTCTTTCCTAGTTGAAGAAGGCTATGCAATGAATCAGGGCCTTACTCCCTGTTAGCATTGCTAATCTGTAGGCGGGAGTAAGTTCCAGTATGTGTTCCAGTATTCATGAAAAGGCACAGTGACCTACTTATGGCATGTTCTGAATTAATGTGTATTAAATGAGTGAAAAATAGGTGAATGATTCAATTATTTTGGAGTCTTAAGTTATACATATTTACGTAATGTCTGCTTTGATTGTGATTAATGAACTGAATTTATCCTACTCTAGTATAGATAAAAAGAAAACTGGAATTATGCATAAATTCATGATGCATTCATGACATACGCATTTTCTTCATTTGATATTTACAAATGTGTTTGCACTGAATCTAGAAGGTCGGTTACATGCTCAGTTTGTCAGTTGAGCTCTTTATTGAGGATATATCATATTACTACATAATAATAACTGACATTTGTTGAGCTCTTAGCATGCTGAGCTATATGCTTCGAAACGTGTTCTCTCATTTAATCCCCACATTATCTTATGCTCTAGGAACTCTTCTCATAGACTCTTTTATAGACGAGGAGACTAAAGCTTAGAGAGATCAAGTGTTGGGAGCTGGCATTGAAATCCAAGGAGTCCTTCTCTAGAGTTTAGGTTTAACAACCATGTTGAACGGCCTGGGCCTGCTACTTACATGCTTCTTAAAAAATGAGGCTATTATCTATCAACTTTTTTTTTTTCTAATTTTACTCCTTTATTTGGTCAGTTAAATAATCATTTCCATAATCTTATTCTTAAAGCTCATTGGACCTATGCTATGGCATACTTATGTCCTTGCAGTGGTGCTGGGGAATCAACACACTTTTGAGAGTCTTTTTCCCCTCCCCCCTTTAATTTTACTTCTCAGTAGCTAGTGTGACCATAAAATTTATCATCCAGATGCTGAGAATGAAAGAAGCTGCTGTTTCTGATTTCACCAGGACACCAGGCAGAAGTGGACTGCGTGGTCACACTTTTAGCCTGCAGAGGGGAGCTAAGTACTTTCCGGATGCTCTAGCCTACATATAGCAGTAGCATCTGTGGCAAGTTTAAATGAAAAACAGAAATTCACTTTCAGGGAAAGAATTACTTTTAGCAAATGCCAGGTGAGTCTAACTATAAAGAAGTGCCTATAATGAGACAATTTAGTAATCTTAAAGATTTATTACTTTCCAAATGTAATATGATTATGATTTATTATTCAAAAGTGTGATTCACAAATTGTAAGAGAAGCTGGAAAAGAAAGTCGTGTTTTTCATGGCCTGTGAAATGAACTGGGCAGTTCTCTCAACTTGCTTATCTTCTTGATTAATGTGTCACATTAATAATATCTGTGTGATTCTCAATGAATCAGGAATGCCTGATTATGCTTTTGCAATAAAATTTACTTATGAAATTAGTGAAGATCACTCATGAATAACATTGTAAAAATTACTTTTAATCACATGATTAACCTTTACCATCTATATTTCTTGCTCTTTCATTTCCCAAATGAGAAAATACCAGGGAAAATTCTTTAGGGTATTAGTTGAAATCTGTATATTATTTTGGTGTGTTATCTATTATTTTAAAGAAATTTTGTTCATAAAAATTGACTTTATTTAATTTGCAATTTATACAAATTCAGACAATGTAACTAACTATAATGGTATTTAATGTTACAATATCATAAAAATATGATTATATTAATTGTTTTTGAATCTTTTAAGATAGAAATTTGCCCATAAACTTTACCTATTTTAAAGTCAAGGACCAGAAATTTATTATGACATATTTCCTAATAAAATTTTTCTTTTTTTGCATATGTGTCTAAATTCTCATTAATGCCTTTCTGTATTATGTAATAGCACAGAAAATGTCTGTATTGGAATGTTTTAAAAAACATTTTTTGTTGCATATAACTCAGGATATATCTAATATGCAACCAAATTCAATAAAAGGTACTCTGAATTAAAGATTTAAGTGAATACTGGAAAATATATTTTCAATTTTCCATTTTTAATAATGGTTTAAAAGTGAACTTAAAGGCACTAGATAATAAAAAGTAATGATTTTTTCCCTTTGTTATACTCATAACAAATTCAAGTTTTGTAAAACAATTCATCCTTCTCAAGCCCAACAAAAAAGTGTGCCTAAAGTGGGAATCTTATATTTTGACTCATCAAATAGGAAGTTAGAAAGGAATTTTCAAAACATACCAAAATATATGTGGAAAATTTAAAAGACAACTATGGCCTTTACATAAATGGACCAAAAAAATGAATAATTTCAAAAATGAAATTAGTGCATAGAACATTTTTGCTTGTTGTCCTGGGTAAATTTTTATTTCAACTTTGCAGTGTCATTTTAAATTGATACAGCAAAAATAGTTACAAAATATTTAAAAATTTGCATTCTGTGAAAACGTCTGTGCCACAAAAGAGAATCCGCATTCCAAATAGGGCATTTTAATGATTCTAACCATCAAGGAAAAAGAAAACCATGAGGGAGGATAATAGAATATTTTAGTATGTGTTATATTTGACTCAATAAAAACTATTAAATATATATATGTTAAAATGAGTAATGCCCAATAAAGAAGTGTTTGTGTTCTAAAGCATGTGAGGCCAATTTACAGCAGTGACTAATTGTGTTTGGGCACTGACCACATTAAATAACAGTGGTTAGGGAGATCCACTTCTGGCAAGATGAGGTAGACATGTTTTCCCCTATTCCTTTCCCTACTTACAGCTAACAACCTTGGGCCTTATTGAACAAACACTAAGAGATTCTCAAAGGTGAAGAGAAGAATTCAGACCAACTAGGGACTTTGGGACATGAGGTGTGACACACCAATGAGATTACTGATTTTTTTTTTTTGCTTCACATGTACCAGACTAGGTGCTGGGGAAGCCAACAGCCTGGAAAATGCTAAAGCGTTCAGATACAGAAAGCTTCCCCAAAAGCCTGCTCTCTTTAGCCAAAAAACCAGAAAAGGACAAATCTAGCAAGACAGAAAACATTAGATAATAACTATTCTACTCTGGCCAAACACCACCACTGTGGACTTACCTGCACGACCAGCAGCAAAGGCTGAGTGGGGAGCTGAGACTTTCACCTCTGCTGGTGGTAGTGAGGTGCACTCTTTCCACTGCTGGTGGGAAGCCTGAACTCCCACTTCCTCCTTTGAGGAAAAAGGTACCCTTCCTCCCCTGGAGCATCAATGGAGGCAAAGTAAAGAACATGTATTTCCAAATCCATGTGATGGTAATGAGACAAAATACCTCTTTTCCCACCAAAGTGTCTCATAATACCTAAAATATCCAGGTTCTAATAAAAACTCACTCATCATACCAAGAATCATGAAATTCTCAACTTGGGTGAGGAAAATACAATCAACAGATGAAAACACCAAGATGAAACAGAATTATCTGCTGATGATTTTAAAACAGAGAACATCAAAATGCTTCAATGAGTAATTATGAACAAATGAAAAAATAGAAAGCCTCTGCAAAAAATAGAAAGTATCGGAAAATAAATACAAGATATTAGGAAGAACCAAATAGAAATTTTAGAACTGAAAAATATAAGAACTGAAATTTTAAAAACTCAGTAGATAAGCTCAACAGCAAAATGGAGATGGTAGAAGAGCAAACCAGTGAAACTGAAAGAACAGTTAGAAATTGCCCAGTCTGTGTACAACAGAGATAATAATAGAGCAAAGAACATGGGCAGAACCTTAGAGTCCTGTGGGACCATAACAAAAGGTACAACATTTGTGTCACTGAAGAAGAGAAAGGGTGAAAAAGTATTCCAAGAAATAATGGCTGAAACTTTCCCCAAATTTAGCAAGGGATGTAAACCTACAGATTCAAGAAACTGTGCAAACTCCAGACAGTAAACCCAAAGAAAGCCATGCCAAGACACATTGTAATCAAAACCGTGAAAACTAAAGATAAAGAAAAAATCTTGAAAACTGTAATAGAGAAACACTATCTATTGGGAAAAAAATCAAATGACAGTGGATTTCTTATCAAAAACCATGAAGGACAGAAAGAAGTATCACCACATTTTTCAAATGTTCAAGGTGCTGTAAACCCAGAATTGTCTGTCTGGTGAAGTGATTCTTCAATAATGAGATGGAAATCAAGACATTCTCAACGAAGGGCAACTGAGAAACTTTGTCACCAGCACACCTACCCTAAAAGAATGGCTAAAGAAAGTTATCTGAAGAGAAAGGAAATGATAAGAGAAGGAATTTTGGAACATCCTGGAGAAAGAAATAATAATAGAGTAAAAATATAAAAAAATACAATAGACTCTTCCTCTTGATTTTTCTCTATTATGTTTGTTAAAGCAAAAATTCCACCATTGCTCTGGTTGTCAATGTAATATAAATATTTAATATACTTATATAATAAATGGGGATGGTAAAGAGACACAAAAGGAGGTAAGATTTGTACACCTCACTCAAACTGGTAAGATGTTGACACCAGTAAATTATAATACATTGTGTGTTATGATGTGATACCTAAAGCAACCACTAACAAAGATATACAAAGACATGCAGTAAAGACATTATAGATAAGACAAAATGGAATTCAAAAAAATGTTTTGGTAACACACAGGAATGCAGGAAAAAGAAAATAGAGAAAGGAAAACAGAGAAAAATTAGTGAAAGGATAGAAATATATGCCATGTAAACTTTAATCAAAGGAAAGTAGGAATGAGACTATCAATATCAGATGAAGTGGTTGTCAGAGCAAAGAAAATTACCAGAAACAGGAAGGGACAATACATAATGATAAAAGAATCAACCCACCAAGGAAATATAGATCAAACAACAGATTTGCAAAATATGTGAAACAAAAACTGATAAAGAAGAAATTGACAAATCCACAACTATGGTTGGAGACTTCAACATCCTTCTCTCAAAAACTGATAGATCAACCAGACAGAAAAATAGCAAGTTTCTAAAATAATGACACCATCAGTAAATGGCATCTAATTTACATGTATAGAACACTAACCTAAAACACTAGAATACACATGTGCCCATGGAACATAGACCAAGATAGTCTATATTCTGGATCATAAAACAAGCATCAACAAATTTAAAAGAATTGAAATCAGGGTATGTTTTTTGACCAAAAAAGAATCAAACTAGAAATCAGTAACAGAGAGTTAACAGGATAATATCCGTATTTAGAAATGAAACAGCACACTTGTAAATAAGGAAGTGTCAAAGGAAATTTAAAAAGTACATTGGACAGAAAGAAAATAAAAATACAACATATCAAAATTTATGGAACACAGCTACCACAATGCTGAGGGATATTTATAACAATAAATTCTTTTGTTAGAAAAGAGGAAAAGTCTCAAATCAATCTAAGCTCTTACATCAAGAAACTAGAAAATGAAGAACAAAATAAATCCAAAGCAAGCAGAAGGAGGAGAATAATAAATATAAGAACAGAAATCCATTAACTTGAAAGCAAAAGCAACAGAGAAAATCAATGAAACAAAAAATCTGGTTCTTTGAAAAGTTCGATAAAATTGACAAACCTCCAGCAAGACTGACAAAGCAAAAAGAGAGAAGACACAAATTACCAAGATCAGAATGACACAAGGTGCTATCGTTACAGACCCTGCAGACATTAGAAGGATAATAAAGAAATAGTATGAACAACTCTACACACATGAATTTGATAACTTAGATGAAACAAAACACACAACCACCACACAAACTATGATGAATCACACAATGTACAAAAGATAATTAGATAGCTCTAAAATTATTAAGGAAATTCAATTCGTAACTTAAAACTCTCAAAAAAGAAATCTCCAGGTCCAGATGATTTCACTGGAGAATACTACCAAACATTTAAAGAGGAAGTAACACTAATTCTACACAATTTCTTCCAGAAAACAAAGGAGGAAATAACATTTCCCAAATCATTTTTATAAAATCAGTATTACCCTGATACCAGAACCAAAGATGATACCAAAAAAGAAAGCTACTGACCAATATCCCTCACAAATATAGAGCAAAAATCCTTAACAAAATATTAGGAAATGGAATTCAGCAATATATAAAGAAGAGTTATACCCCACAACTGAGTGGAGTTTATTCCAGGGATGTAAAACTGGTTCAATATTTGAAAATCAACTATTGTAATTCACCATATTATCAGTGTAAAGAAGATAAATCATAATATCATATCAACTGGTGCAAAATAAGTATTTGACAAAATTCAATACCTAATCATGATAAAAACTTAGAAAACTAGGAACAGAGAGGAACATCCTCAACTTGATGAAGAATATCTCCAAAAATCCTATAGCTAACATCTATAGTGAAAGAGGAATGCTTTCTTCTTAAGTAATTGGGAAAAATGAGGTGGTGTCTTCTGTCCCCACTACTATTCATCACACTACAGAAAGTTCTCGGAAACTCAATAAGGTGAGAAAAGGAAAAAAAGACATACGAATTGGAAAGGAAGATATAAATGTGTACCTACTTGCAGATGACATGATGGTCTACCTAAAAATCCTAAGGAATGTAACCCAAACTCCTAGAACTGATAAGTGAGTTCAGTAATGTCTCAAGATCCTAGGAGATCATACAAAAATTAGTTGCATTTTTATATAAAAGCAACGATCATGTGGAAACTGAAATTAAGAATTTAAGAATGATACCATGCATAAATCTCTCAAAATAAAAAATGAAACTCTTAGGTATACAGCTAACAAGACATACAGAGGACTCCTATGCTGAAAACTACAAATAACTGTTGAAATAAACCAAAAGAGCTCTAAATAAATAGACATCCTGTGTTCATGGATTGGAAGACTCAACAGAGTTAAGATGTGAATTCTTCCCCAAAGTGATACACAGATTTAATGCAATTATTATAAAAATCCTGGCAAGATTTTTCTGAAGATAAAAGCAAGATTATTCTAAAATTTATTTTAGGAAAGGAAAAAGAAATCACAATAGCTGAAACAATTTTGAAGAATCAGATAAAGTTGGAGGAATCATTTCATTTGCTTTCAAGATTTATTATACCGCTACCTGTATAATCAAGACTGTGTGGTACTGGCAGAAGGATAGATATACAGAACAATGAAACAGAGTAAAGAACTCAGAAATAGCTGCACACGAGTACCGCCAAAGAGTCTTTTCAACAAATGTTGCTGGAGGAATTGGATATCCAAAAAGATGAACATCATCTTAAACCTCACACATTTTTCAAAAATTATCTTAAAATAGATCACAGATTTAATTATAAAGCTTAAAACTATAAATCTTTCACACCCATGTTCATAGCAGCACTATTCACAATAGCCAAGAGGTGGAAGTAACAGATGAATAGATAAGCAAAATATAGTATATTCATACGATGGAGTATTATTCGGCTTTAAAAAAGAAAGCAATCCTGTCACATGCTACAGAACTTCGAGGACATTATGCTAAGTGAAATAAGTCAGTCACAAAAAGAAAAACACTGTATGATTTCACTTTTATGAGGTATCTTAAGTAGTAAAACCCCTAAAAACAAGGTAACATGGTGGTTACGAGGGTTGGGGAGGAGGGGAAAAAGGGAGCTGTTTAGTGGGCAGAGTTACAGTCCTGCAAGATGAAAAAATTCTGGAGATCTGTTTTACAACAATGTGAATACACTTAACACTACTGAAATGTACACTTAAAAATGGTTAAGATGGTAAACTTTATGTGCCCTTTTTTTGCCACAATAAAAAAGGAGTGATAGGATAAAAAAAATAACCTATAATCCTTTAGCAAAAAGATAGAAAATCTTTGGAACCTCGGCCTTGGTAAAGAGTGCATGCATGACACCAAAAGAATGATCCATGAAAGAAAAAATTGATAAATTATCAATTTTAAATCAAAATTTAAAACTTTTACTCTGCAAAAGACCCTCTTAAGAGGAGGAAAAGACAAACTATACACTGGGAGAAAATATTTTGCAAGTCACATATCTGACAAAGTACTCCTATTTAGAACATATAAAGATCTTTCCAAACTCAACAGTAACAACAAAACCAACAATCTAACTAGAAAATGGGCAAAAGACATGAAGAGACATTTCACCAAAGAGGATATATAGGTGGCAAATAAGTACGTACAAAGATGTTCAGCATCACTAGTCATTAAGGAAATGCAAATTAGGATCACAATGAGCTATCACTACATAGGTTTGAGAATGGCTAAAGTAAAGAATGTTGGCAATATCAAATGCTGGCAAGGATGCACAGAAATGAACTCTCTTACACTGCTTGTGGAAATATACAGACATCCTGAAAGGCAGTGTAGCAGTTTCTTAAAAGAATCAATATACGCTTCCCATATGACCCAGTAATCACACTCCTAGGCATTTATCTCAGATAAGTGAAAACTTATATCCACATAAAAAACTATGCATAATTGTACATAGCAGCTTTAATTATAATAGCCCCAGAGTGGAAGCAGCCCAAATGTCTCACAATAGTGACTATTTAAATAAACCACATTACATCCATACCATGGAATATAACTGAGCAATAAAAAGGAACAAACTATGGATACATGCAAAAACTTAGGTGGAGTTCAAGGACATCATGCTGAGTAAAAAAAGCCCAACTCAAAAGGTATGATTCCATTTATATTAGATTCTCAAGATGACAAGATTATAGAGCTGGAGAACAAATTAGTGTTTGCTAAGGGTTAGGAATGCTGGGAGGGAAGAGGGGGTGGATGTGACTACAAAGAGAGCATTGGGAGATCTTTGTGATGATAGGTTAGTTCAGCATCTTAGTGGTTATGACCCGACATATGTGATAAAAGACATGGAACTGTACATACACATTAGACCAATGTCAATTTCCTTCTTTTGATATTGTACTATAATTACGTAAGATGCAACCCTTGGGGGAAATGGGATAAAGGGTAAATGGGACCTCTTTGTACTATCTTTGCAATTTCCTATGAATCTGTAACTTTTTTCAAAATAAAGTGTTTAAAAAAGTTTGAATCAATTGAGCAGTCTAAGCATTAAATGGTTAGAATTAAAAAAGAATATGGTAAAGATTTTTTTCACTTTTTTGTATAGGTTCAAGTAGAAAATCAGCCTAAAAGGTCGCCTAAAACCATTGGTAAAAGCAAAGAATAGGTACATTACAAGCCCATGTGCTCAGATTATAATGTCTTATCAGATAGTCCTTGCCAGAAAAAAAAAATCTGTTTCTTATTCTTATTTAAATGATTGTGTGTTTATAAGTTCCACCCCATCATCAAATGATTGACAATGTTTGTATACAAACTTGAGAAAGATCATCTGAGCATAAGGATCTTTATTTTGTGCTATTGTAGTTACATAAGAGATGGAATTTATATTAAATCTCTCATTGTAACTAACCGTAACTACAAGAACCACTTAACTTTATCTGTCCAAGAAAGGTTATTTTATTTTGGAAATAAATCCATAATCAAGGTTGAATCAAAACCTTGCACATTTACAAAAATATATCTGCACATACAAAATACCAGAGTAGACATTAATATTCATGTCACTTCCCTATCAGAACTATATTTACTCATATATTTGTTTCTTTGAATTGGGGTTCTGGAGCCATTATTGTCGCTACCATGTGGAGCAGGAGATAAGGGTGATCATTGGGGTCCACAATGATTTGCAGCGGCAGGAGACTGTGGCTAGAGATACCATTTGGCAGCCCATGTTTACAAGGGAGACACATCTGCCTCTGATAACACCATGAGCCAGCCTTTTTGCTCTTCCAGCAGGGATAGCTCAGAAAGCTTTAAAATTCATGCGTTAAGATATATTCTATGCTTTTAAATCTTCTCCTGTAATTCTGAAAATGATGATCAAATTATCCTTGGATCCTGCTCTTAGTGATGTCCTGAAGGTTCCTGCGTTGGGAGAAACAAAAACTTTTAGTTAAATACAAAATAAGATAGTTTAAAGCAAAACGAAAAATATTTTATCTAAAGAGAAACCAAAATTTTGTGTTTTTTAAATGTTATGAAAGCCCATGAAGAGATGACAAAAATGATACAAATCTACTTATAGAGGAGAAACCACAATTAAGAAAATTAATCCTCAGCCATGAAAATTAGATTTCCATTCTCGTACCTGTTAAGTAGTACCTTGCTATTTTCTATGGTATTATTTTGAGCTTAGCAACTCACAATGAAAGTACAGTTTGAGTTGATGATCCACAAACTTGTCCATTAAAGTCAGTGGTAAAAAGAAATGATGATGTTCTCTTGTGAAAGGGCAATAGACATCATCTTATTTGGGGCTCTAATCTGACTTTAAATCATGTGAAATTTATCTGTCATTCTCACTTTTCTGTTCTAATCATAGGAATTTGCCAAAGTACTAATTCCTTTGTATCTGTGTCCCCACCATTGTGCACACAGACTAAATGGGCTCCAATTACTATGATAATATGTTTCAGAAAAGTAATCAGTATCTACAGGATTGAGCATAGCCTGGAAGCTTCTCAGCCCAAATGACAGTTGTCAAAAGACAGGAGCTGAAAGGCCTTGCATTGGGCTGACTTGAGAAAGAACATTGCCAAACAAATGAACTACGACAGTCGAAAATTTGCAAAATCCTGGGAGCTGTGGAAAAATGTTTTACTTTCATGAGCTTTGAACCACTGAGATCATAAATAAGAACTTACATGTTCATTTTCTATCAGTTTTCCTTTTACACTACACAGAATGTGGCGGCTTACTAAATTACATATGGCAAAACTGTTGCTAACTAGTATCTGTAAGGGAGAAAGTTGGGCCTCAGCCAACCCTTTCTTTTGCTTCAGTCTCAGAAATCCCAAGAACTTACATTTGGGGAAGGAAGTTAAGGTATTTAGAGAGATCATAATTTGAACATGTGCTGTTTTCTTGGAATTAGGTCACAGTTGGGCTGAGAGGAAAGGACCCTTTGACTCCCATGTGTCTTCCCTGGCTCTTCTCCACCCCAAATGCTAGTTTTGTGTGTCTTGAAAGACAGAATAGGAATTGCAAAAATGTGGGAATGAACTTCTTGAATTAATTAATTTATATATTTATTATTATTATTATTTGAGGAAGATTAGCCCTGAGCTAACATCTGCCACCAATCCTCCTGTTTTTTTTTTTTTTTTTTTGCTGAGGAAGACTAGCCCTGAGTTAACATCCATGCCCATCTTCCTCTACTTTATATGTGGGATGCCTGCCACAGCATGGCTTGACAAGTGGTGTGTAGGTCCGTGCCTGGGATCCGAACCGGCAAACCCTGGGGCCCCAAAGTGGAACATGCAAACTTAACTGCTGCACCACCGGGCAGGCCTCAACTTCTTGAATTTAAATCATACAGAGCATTCTTCCACTTCATTTCATCCCCTCTTCTATGACAACACCCAAGTATTTTTGCAATAAGAGTATACTGAAATTTTCCTCACTCATTTTTTTTAGCATTTTTTTCAGGCCCTTGCCACTACTTAAGCTTCAGTTAACATTATTATGACAGATATTTCATATATGTTATTTCATTCACATTATAGGAATGACTGTAAATGCTATTAGAAAGTCTTGTTTATGCCTTCCCCAATCAATCACTGAGGGCTGAGTTTGCTCAGCAGTGTGCTAGCCACTGGGAATACATGGATGAAAGAAGCAGATACTAAAGAATTTACAGGCTAGTGTTGGATAGAAAAATAAGCAACAATTTTCAATACAATGTGAAAAATGCTTTCTTCTTTGCTAAATAAGTTCTGGAATATAAATAGAAAAGTGCCTATAAAAGAGATCTTACCTGGGGCACTTTTGTTAAAATGGGAAGACCTCTCCACAGGCTTTAGTGCAGAAATGAACAGCTTTTCAAATTCTCTGCTGAGGTGGCAGCTGTACTTTCTGGGTTAATTGACTCTGTTTTGAGCACGGCCCCACCCTTGGTGAGACCAGCACCCTGAATTTTGGAAGGTCTCTGCTTTCTCTCTGACTGCTTCATCCTAAAATGTGGAATAGTTCCTTTCCCTGAATTCCTCATGACAGAGAGAGCATTTATCATGCTATTACTGAAGGCTTGCCCCTACTGGATTACAGCATAGAAAATAATTTACAATTATTACACAGTTGCAGCCCTGTACTACAGAGTTGTTACCAGGCTCTGTTCCTGTTTGAATCCAGGCTGCTCCACCAGAGGGAGAACTCCCAGAGTCTCACTCAGGGTCCAGGCCACATGTTCAAAGCGCTTAGAGAAAACGAAGGCTTTTCACACTTCTCAGCCTGTGGGGCATCTGTAGAGGCTCATCCTCTTCCCCAGGATTCCCAGCTTTCCAGGGTGATTGACTGTGGGAATATCCATTGATGGAAAATTCCACTCCTGTCCATAAAACAATCACACAGCCAAACAATCCCACACAAGTGTGAAATGAGCATGTTTCCTGAATTCGGAATTGTATGATATTAGGTGACACCTTGTGGAGTCAAAGAACAGTCCAGTTCAGAATGGAGAACACCAAATTCATTGCATTTCCTTTTCAGCCTCTTCTCATGAAATTAAAAAAACAAAACTAAACTAAACATAGGGTCTAATCTCACCAAGGTTATTCTTATTTCCTGTGTGTAAAAATTAAACCAACACCATGATAATTCACCAAGTGGTACTTTGAAGGAGATCTTTAACAAAAACACCATCCAAAAAAGGCCAGTGTCACACCAGTTTATCACCCTAACTATCCTGGGTATAAAAGATAGAATATATACTTCATGACACTATAAGAAGAGTATAGATGGATGATTACATGTATAAGCAATTATTCATGCATTCATACACTCAAGAAATACATATCGTGCAACTGTGCCTAGAATGGTTCTTGGTCTGGGAGATGGAGTGGCAAACCAAATGAAGTGCCTTCTTCGTGGAACTCGCCTTCTAGTAGAGAAGACAGATGAGCAAGCAGGCAAACAAAATATATAACATATTACCTGGGATTAATGAGTGCCATAAAGAAAAATACAGCAGACAAAGAAAGGCTACTTGTGCTTTAATTTAAGATATAGTTGTTAGAAGGATTTTCTGCAAGAGGTCCAAGCAAGAGCTAGACTAAAGTTCTGTATATATGTAGGGAAAGAGCATGACAAGCTGAGGGACAGAAAGCATGTGGACCCTAAGATAACAATGTTCTCAATGTGTTCAAGGAGCAGCAAGAAGTCAAGTTCAGCTGAACAGAGTGAATGAGGATAGAGGGTAAGAAGTAAGGGATACAGTTAGCCAAGGGCTGAATCATGGAAGAACATGCAAGCCATGGAAAGGATTTTAATTTTATTCTCAATCATGTGGAGAGTTAGAATTAGGTACAGCTGGAAGTGATGAAAAATTTATTATTTAGAATTGTTTAAGAAAGAAGATTAATTCTCTGTCATATAAAGAAATCAAGATATAGGCATCCTGTTCAGCTTCAAAAGAATGTCAGGGACATGGCTCCTTCTATCTTGCTGTTCAATCATCCTCTGAGCCTGGCTTTAACCTCAGGGGCTGAGAAGGCTGAATGAGCTCCAGCCATCAATTCTGCATTTTAATCATGAGAAAGTACAAAGGAGCAAAGAAAATGCTTCTATTTACAAAATTATATCCCAGAAGGTGTTCAAGACATTCATACTTATATTTCAACAAATACAACTTGGTTTTATGGCCACATCTGGCTCTGAGAGAAAATAGAAAATGTATTTTCCATTATAGGCATTTGTGAATATATTGGGGGGCTAAATTCTGAAAGAAAAATGGTAAATAGGTATTGGTAGAAAATGAGTAAGATCTGACATAAGAAGCCATTGGGTGATGTTGAGCAGAAGCATGGCATGATCTGATTTACATTATTTAGGGATCATTTGCAGCATGGAAGATCACCTTACTAATGGTTTAATAGATTTGTAGTTGTAGGGTCTACTTTGGAACAAGTCAAATACCAGTTTTTTATGGTACTTCTCCAAATTTACCCTTCCTTGATTATTCACTTAATATTTGTTTCAAAAAAATACAAAGTCAATTGCCAGCATAGAAGCTTTTTTCTGTACTCCTTTTCCGATGAGGTACATGTCAAACCTCACTGACAAGAAATTCTACCTGTATATTACATATATAAACTCCTGCAAATGTGACAAAACAGATTAGCATATGTTTAGTGATAATAGCAACCTTTAAATAAATCATTGAAATCAATGTGATTCGGTGCACAGCATAATTTCAGGACAAAACATGTTGCATGTGTGCCGTCATTCTCTTGCCAATCCAGGTGGATTAGACTTTGAAATATAATTTCCATTTAGTACAAATCTCTTCCCAGTGAGAAGCAAGACTAAAGTTCAAAGAAAGAAAGGAAGAAAGGAGGAAGGGAGGAGGGAGGGAGGGAGGAAGAGAAGAAAGGAAGAAAGGAAGGAAGAAAGGAAGGAAGGGAGGAAGGAAGGGAGGAAGGAAGTGGGGGAAAGAGAGAGAGAGAAAGAGAGAGCTAGAGAAAGAAAGAAAGAAAAAGTGGAAGTCATCGTTATGAAAGACCACAGTTGAAGCAGCAAGAAAATAATCTGGTAAAGTTACTTACAGTTTTGACTGACTTCCTGTGATTTTTCATATCACCTATCCCTACCAAATGTTTTTTTTAATAATGCATGAATTTTTTCACCAAGAAAAGAAAAAGTAATGCTTTGTTTCTGAGCAGATGTATCTTCCACCTTGGCTATGAAAAGGCAGTTTCTGTTGTGCATGCTTGAGGGTAAGGTAGAGGGAGAGAAAAACACAAGAATAAAAAGAAGCCAGGAAACAGGTCATGAGTTTTTCATTAGCTAAAGAGCATTAAATTTGATTTCCAAAATGATCTGATGTGTTTGGTATCTTGATATCAAGGCCAGCTGTCTGTGCAGTGGTCTGATTTGAGGAGTATTAGGAAAATTCCACCAATTATAAATATTTCTTCCGCTCCCTCAGTGAAATCATTCATTTTTGGGAAAGCACCACTTAGAAAACCAGGGGCACATAAAGAGGAGGACACCAAAAGCCAGTCTCCTAAGGGGCAGTGTGGTGGATGGTGCAGCGCCTGCCATTACACAGACTAGGAAGAGTAATGTCCTAACATTTTTACTCCACTTTTTAGTATGCTTTGGAACTTAGAATTATTTCAGGAAGTTCTTTAATAAACAAAATGTGCCAAGTCAGCAACAAATCTATACTACCAAATTGACCTATAAGGGCCCGGTACATTTAGTTTAACCTTACCAGACCAATCCCCACAGTCTAAGAATGGTCAGGAACTGAAATGTAGTAGTTAGTTCAGTTCTTAAGAGTCTTCATGGATTGTGGGTGAATTAAATCTCTCAAAGGTTTACTTCGTTCTTATTCTACTGTAGGTGTTTGGATAGTACCCAAAGAACACCCTTGTTTATGCGTGCAAACGATGGTAGAGGTCAACTCCCACAGTTATCAATTAGAAAACATCAAAGTCTTCTTTTTATAAAAGCATGGCTTCGTTTTAAAATTTAGAATTGGCATCCAAGCTCTTGATTATGTCTCATGTAGCAGTTAATCAAGAATAGAAGATACTCATGCTGTGAAAAAAATTCATACCTTTAATACTTTAAAACTTCCTATATCTTTAAAATATCTTTTTGGACAAATAAGAAATATTGCAGGAATTAAAGCTTGATAACCAAAATGTTTATCAAGGAAAAGGTCACCATATGTTACCCAAATGCTAAGGGGGAAGTTCAACTTTAATGACTCATAGATGATTGATTTAGTTGAATTTATTCCTTCCATGGTAATTATCTTCTGAAAGAGAGAAAAATATTATCTTGCTTGTATGTTGCTTCTGGTTATCCCACTAAGTGTCACCAATCTCAAGTGGGAAAAGACTCCTGATTTGATTTCATTCCATATAATCATAGAACAAGTACTTAATTACAACTAAAGGGAAAGGTAGAAACTCAATGGAAAAATAGTATTTTCAACTAGGGAATAATTAATGGGGGGAATTTTTCAGAGAGCACAAGCAGAGGTGTAGAGATGAGAAATATGAGGGAAAATCAAGAAATGCTAAAAATTGTGCCACCAATTATTAAAATTGAGGCTGGAAGTGAGAGGCTGGAAGTTAAGTGTTGGTTGATGAATCTTTAAAGTCGATTGGAGCCATATTGTGAAAAACCTTGAGGTTTCTTAAATTACATACATTGACTCCAGATGGCCAAAGTAATGGTGGCCACCTAAATTAAAATCTCCCAACATGTTCTTCATAACTATAAAATTTAACAAGAACAACAAAGAAAATCACACAAATAAAGCCTTCAGTATAAGTAGAAAACAGATAACACTACAATTTCAACTTATCTGTAAGTAGAAAAACAAACACCACTTCTTAGTGAAGCTATTTCTTGAGTTCTCACCAAACCTTTGCAGAGGATAGACATCTTGCAAAACTGTCTGGAAGATAGGAGAAGGAAATGGAGGGCCTGCTACTGAAGGAAAATCACTACCAGGACAAAGAAAGTCTGTATTAAGTGCTGAAACATCAAAGGAGAGCCCTTGTATATCAGAGCACTGGTTACAGATAAGGGACTTCAAAGTATGTGGTCTTGGAAAGTGATTGCTTTTGGGAAAAACAGGGTAAAAAGAAAGACAGAGTGGACTCTAGAAATAGCACAGTGAAAAGAAAAAGGAGCAAGTAGGGAGAAATTTTGAGAGCCAAAAGAAAGAAAATCACAGAATGCAAACAAAAACTGTCCCACAAGAAGCATCAATTAGAAACACTGCATTTTCCTACACTAACGAAGAGGGAAAGGAGTCACCGCTCAACTAAGCATATTCTAACCTACCCTAAACCAGTAGCCTTGCTCATGAAATGCAAAGCAAAAGAAATTTTGATCTCCACAAATCTGGCATATGAAGACAACCAAAAATGAAAATAAAACTATTTTAGCTAATGAAAGCTTCCAATACACACACACACAGACACACACACACACAGACACACCACACTCACAGTAGAAGGAAACTATTCAATATTCTGAAATAAAATACACCACACTCACAGTAGAAGGAAACTATTCAATATTCTGAAATAAAATAAATATTCTCAAACATTTGGTGTTACAAAAAAAAATGCCAATAACTTTGAATTAGAAATTAAAAAAATGGACAGAAATGTACAGAAACCACAAAAAATAAAAGGGTAGTTGATTGACCTCAGGAAAGAAATAGAAGAATCAAGAGGAAATCATATAATAAATGAACACTAAATTACAGGATCACAGGATGCTTGAGAAATAAAAGCAGGAAAACATCAAAGAGAATGAAAATTGAGATAAAGAAAGGAGTAAAATTGGTCAGAGAGGCAATGGGTGAGATTGACAAGCAAAGAAGATCCACATAAATAGAACTGAAGTTACTGAAGAAGAAAACACACTGGAATAACACTAATATTGATATTTATTGGGTAAGAACACTTCCCAGAAATAAAACAGACGCAGATCTACAGGGCATCTCGGTTACCCGTGAAGAATGACCCAGGATAATCAAGCCATAGACACATTTTAGTAAAACCGTTAAACTTTAAATATAAGGAAAAATTTAATCAGGGTCTTCAGGCCTAAAAAACCAGAGAATAAATAAGTTTCATGACAATTAGACTGTCAGCAGTCTTCTCAAATGTAGTTATAAAGGAAGAAAACAATGAGCATCTTTTTCAGGATATTCAAGGGAGGAACATATGACGAAAGGCTCTCTTACCTTCAAATGTTAAGGCTGTAGATGAAAAACTTAAAACGTTCGAGACACTAGGTATTCTTGAGCAATCTAAGAGAGGATGAGCTTTATCCAACCAAGGAAACTTCGGCAAAAGAACTGATGGTGAGCACTTAATGTTTTTAACTGATGATCTATGACTAAAACAAACCTGGTGAGGTGGGTTAAAGAATAATAGACAAATATATTTTTTCATGGTAGAAATAACAGGTACAGATAAACATGGGTAAAGAGAGTGGAAGAGAGGTAGGCAGAATAAACTCATTAATTGCAATATAGACAATAAGTATAGTCAAAGGATACCACTGCAAACTGACTAACTAGATAGTAAAATATTATATAAGAAAACTAGAACCAAGAGGCCCTTGAAAAAGTAAAAAGATAGCCATTAGGACAAAAATACAAAATACAAATCTATTTATTTTTTAAAATAAACAAGTAAAGAAAGCACATCACATAAAGAAAACAAATGTAACAGACGTAGTAATTGTAACATAAGTATTTGGATAGAGACCAAACATATTGGTCTTTTCAATAATTGTGGGTGGGCTTAACTCATGTGTTGAAAGAAAATGATTCTCAGTGTAACTCAGAAAGCAAGACCCAACTGTGTGAAGCATACAAGAGCACAGCGAAACAAAGGGATTCAGAAAGGTTAAGAGCAAAGGGATGGACAAAGGTATAGCAGGCAAATGAAAACAATAAGAAAGCATACGTTGCAATTATGATGTCAGACAAGTAGAATTTAAGTCAACATGTATTAAGCATGGTGAAGAATGGCACATTTCATCTCAAAGCCACAATTCAAAATGAAAATATAATAGTTAGAGGGGCCGGGCTGGTCACACAGCGGTTAAGTACGCATGTTTCGCTTCCGTGGCCTGGGGTTCTTGGCGGTTCAGATCCCTGGTGTGGACCTATACACTGCTTGTCAAGCCATGCTATGGCAGGCATCCCACATATAAAGTAGGGGACGATGGGCACGGATGTTAGCTCAGTGCCAGTCTTCCTCAGCAAAAAGAGGAGGATTGGCAACAGATGTTAGCTCAGGGCTGATCTTCCTCAAAAAAAGGGAAAGAAAATATAATAGTTATAAATATCTGTGCACCAAATAACTAACTTTATAAATCAGACACTGATTTATAGGCAATGTAAGAAGACAGTGATGGAAACATGCTTTTAAAAATAAGAAACTTTTATACACTTCTTTAAGATTAAAAGAACAAATAATAAGTAAGTATATAGAAGATCTGTAGAACAAAATCAATAAGGGAGACCTTACAGTTAGAGACTGATCTCTAAACTCTGATAAAAAAGAACACACTGATAACATTTTATAACAATGCAATAAAACTAGATTTACGTACAAGATATTCTATCAGGAACAAAACCTTCTATTAAACAACTCTTTGATTATTTTAAAATATGTTTTATTTTTATTTATTTATGGCCAGGCCAACAGATGAGGAGACAATTGCCATTGAAAAGATAATCTGTTACACTCACAGATCCCAAGAGGGAGGGTTGTGCCTCACTATGGGGGGCCACGCAGGGAAGCACACTGGTTTGCTTGCATTGCTTTCTTAGAAGCACTTGGTGGAGTCACTGCAGTTTCTACTTTTAGTGGAATTTATTCAGCCACTGTTGCTTGGTCCTCAGTCTTCACCCTTCTGCTGTCTGCTGTTCTATTACTAACTCTAGCGATCACTCTTTGTCAAGTGCACGAGCTGGAATGAGGAAAGCTATGTACTTTTTATACAAGAAGAATCCAGTGAAGACACTTTAGAGAGGTGGTTAATTGTGAGTTAAAAGAAACCAACTGAATGTTCATATCATATACTCTGACTTCTGAAGAATATAAACTACTCCATAATCAACAAGAAAAAAAAGGGAAAAAAAGCACAAGGGTGCTTTCCTGTGTAGGAGGAAGCATAGGTGGCAAATAGTGGCCCAGAGTTTGAGAACTTGATACAGGAGGTGGTTGGGAGTGTGGGCTCTGGACTGGGTGGTTTGCATATGAAAGGCATGCTGCAGGTGGTTTGTTTGCTTTCTCTAGGAATTAGCTAGCCTTGGGAGTGCCAGTCTCTCCAGAGTCAGCAAGACCCTAACATGTCAAAGCATCGAAAGTTCAGAATAAAAGGACATGATTTAGATCTTTGTGAAAGAGGAAATACAAACTAAAATGAAAAAAAATTTAAATAATCATAAAAAATGCAACAGCCAGTGAAATACAGTAAGAAAAATAATATAAATGTTTACAGTAGAAAGGAAAAACTAAAATCATCTCTATTTGTAGATTATATTATTGTTTATGTAAAATATTGTAAAGATCTACAAAAAAGAAATTCCTAGAACAAGTAAACTCAGGTTACAGGATACGAGGCTAACAGATAAAAATTAATTCACATACTAAGAACAAAATTGGAATAAAAAATACAACATCATTTACAATTGCTCAAAAGAAAATGAAATTTTATATACAAATCTAGAAAAAGGGAACCATAGATGTATGGTTAAAATTACAAAATACTGCTGGAAGAAGTCAAAAAGACCTAAATAGTGAAGAGGCATACTATGTTCATTGATTGGAGTCTTAATATAGTAAAAGCCAATTCTCCCCAAATTGATCTATAGGTGTAATGCAATTCCTACTAAAAGAAAAATCCCAGCAAAGTTTTTTGTAGACACAGATAAGCATATTTTAAAATTTATATGGAAAGGCACTGGACCTAGAATAGCCAAGAGAGTTGAAAAAAAGAACAACAAGGAATAAAGTGGGAAGAATGAAGTAACGAAGACTGTGTGGTACTGGTAGAGGAATAGACATACGTTTTTAAGAATTTACAAAGATGTGAAAGCAATCCAATGGAGAAAGGATAGGCTTTTCATCATGTGGTGCTGGAGCAATTGAGCATCCACAGGAGAAAAATAAAGCTCAATCTAAATCACACAGTTTACACAGAAATTAACCAAAGTAGATCACGAACTTAATTGTAAAATGTAACACTATACAATTTTAGGAAAAACATAGGAGAAAATCTTCAAGTCCTAGGGCTGGGTGTTCTTTGACTTGATACTGAAAGCAAGATCCGTTGAAGTAAAAATTGATAAAATGGACCTCATCAAAGTTATAAATCTTTTCTCTATAAAAGAAGTTTACTTTAAAAACCTTGGCTCTATCCTGAGAAAAGGATAAAATGACAAGCTACAGACTAGGAGAAAATATTTGCCAACCACATATCTGAAAAAGGACTTGCATTTAGAATACATAAAATAAAACTCCCAAACCCAACTCTAAAAAAAGAAAAAATCCTATTAGAAAGTTGGCAAAAGACATGAACTGAAATTTCACTGAAGAAGATGTACAGATGGCAGATAAGTATGTGGAAGATGTTCAACATCATTTGCCGTTAGGAAATGCAAATTAAAACACGCTGAGATAGCCCTACACATGTATCAGTACAGCTAAAATAAAAAAAATTATAGCACCAAATACTGACAAGATCTAGAGAAACTGGACCACTCGTATATGGCTGGTGGGAATGTAAAATGGTACAATCACTCTGGACAAGAGTATGACAGTTTTTCTATAACTAAACTCATAATGACTGAATGTTGTTGTTAGTCCCAGTCAGTGGATGCCGACTCCTAGCGACCCTGTGTACAGCAGAGTGAAACCCTGCCCAGTCTTTTTGTGCCATCCTCCCACCTTTCGGCACTCTATCAGATAATGCTCCACTGAAATTCATAGGGTTTTCATGGCCAATTTTTTTGAAAGTGGGTGCCCGCGTCCTCTTCATAGTCTGTCAGTCTGCAAACTCTACTGAAACTTGTCCACCATAAGTGACCTTGCTGGTATTGGAACTACCAGTGGCATAGCTTTCAGCATCACAGCAACACGCAGCTACCACAGTATGACAACTGACAGACAGGTGGTGAGGTTCCCTGACTGGGAAATGAACCCAAGGCTGCAGTGGGGAGAGCACTGAATCTCAACCGCTGCATCACCAAGATGGTCTGTAATGACTGCAAAATCCGGTAATTGAACTCTTGGACATGTAGCTAAGGGAAATGAAAACTGAAGTCCATACAAAATCCTGTACGTGAATTTCATGAGGAGCTTAATTCATAATAGCTAAAAACTGGAAACAATCTAGACGTCCTTCAAAAGGCAAATGGTTAAACAAAGGGTGGTATCTCCATGCCATGGAATACTACTTTGCAATAAAAATGAATGAGCTGTTGATACACATACAACCTGGATGGATCTCAAGGGACAAGGCTGAGTAAAAAAAGCCAATGGCAAAAGACTACGTACTGTATGATTCCATTTATAGAGCATTTTTGAAGTGATAAAATTATGGAGATGGGGAACAGATTTATTTGTTGCCAGGGGTAAGGGAGCAGGGCGAAAACTAGTTTGTTGTGGCTCTAAAAGGACAGCATGAGGGATCTTTGTAATGGAACTGTTCTGTATCTTGATTGTGGTGGTAGTCACACAAATCTATATATGTGATAAAATTGCACAGAATTAAATACATGTGCATAAATAAATACATGAAAAACTGGTGAAATCAGAATAAGGTTGATAGCTATACAAATTGTTACCCCTGGGGGAAGCTGAATGAAGGACATACTGGATCTCTGCATTATTTCTTAAAAGTGCATGTGAATCTACAACTATCTCAAAATAAAGTGTTAAAAAATCACTATGTCTCAAAATCTATGAAATGTATTTAAAGCAAAGCAGAGTGGAAAATGTGTAACCTTAAACACCTGTGTTAGTGAAAAGGAAAGAAGGAAAATTAATATAACTCCCAACTCAGAAACCTAGAGAAAGAACACCAAATAAAGCAGCACACACACAGAAATAGTAAGTATAAAAATGGAAGTTAAATGAGGTAGGAAATTGACATTGTTATATGTAATTAATAATTCAAAATCCTGTTTTTTGAAAAAAATTAAAAGAAACCACTAACAGATTTAATTAGAAAAATGGAAGAAAACACCAATATTCACATAATCCATGACAAGGGATGAAATAAACATTAAAGGAAATAAATTTAAAACATATGAAACTGCTGACATTTCCTACAAATAAATATGAAAACCTAGATTAAGTAGATATTGTCTCTGGAAGATGTAGGAAGTTCTATAGAAGACATGGAGAAAGTTATCTAGGAAATACTCTAATAAGTAGATATTGTCTCTGGAAGATGTAGGAAGTTCTATAGAAGACATGGAGAAAGTTATCTAGGAAATACTCTAAAAAGAAAGCACTAATGTTAGATATTTTCACAGGAAAATTCTACAAAACTTTCAGAAACAAGGTGGTCTTTTGGCTACATGAATTGTCCCAAAGCATAGAAAATAAAGGGAAATTTCTTAATCCTTTTTTTGAATGGAGGTATAACAATGTTACCTAAATCTGATAAGGGTAATACAATAAAAGAAAATTACACAGCAAAGTCCCTTATGAATATTATGGCAAAAACACTAAGTAAAATATTAGTGAATAGAATCTAATACCACATTAATAAAGTAATACATTATACACAAATGGAATTTATTCTAGGAATTCAAGATGGGTTCAATATTTTAAAAACCTATTAATATAAAGCACCTAGCAATTCTACTTCTAGGAACTAACTCTGAAGATACAGTTCCAAAAATACAAAAACTTATATACTTAAATTTATGAATTGCAACATTCTTTGTAATTGCAAAATATTAGGAACAATCTAAAATATGCTAACATAAGTGATTAGTTGAATAAACCATGGATATGCACTCTTTCGAGAACCAGTCAGTTGTATACAAGACTGAGCAGCTTTTTTATGAACTGATAATGGAGGAATTTCCAAGATATATGCTTAAGTTAAAGAAGTAAAGAGAAAAAGATGAACCGTAGTATGCTACCAATGTGTAAGAAACAAGAAGAAACAAGAAAACAAACATGTTATGTGTTTAACGTTACAAAAAAGAAACACAGGAAGAAATACCAGAAACTACTGACTGGTTATTTACAGGAAATGTGTGGGTTTAGGGTGGGAGAACTGAGGGTGCGCCAATGGGGGACGGGGATGCAGAGTCGAGTGATAGTTCTCCGAGTATGTATCTTCTAGAGGTTTACTTTTTGCACCCTGTTAATGTTTCCCATTCCAAATTGAATGAATGAATGAATAAATAAAGTCACGAATAAAATCAACAGAGATTGAATAAAAGACCTTAAAGGGAAATGCAAACACATATAAATCAATCTAAGAGTATTTCAAATGAATACCATAAGCACACTGAAAGGGAGAAAAAAAGAGCTAACACTAGTAACCTTTGAACACAGCATCTTAACTACGTACCTTAAGAGAAAAAGATCGCTAAACCAATATTGAACTCTAGTTACTAGTTTTTCTTCTCCACATCCCCAGTGGGATGGGTTGGCAGTTTTGAAACTAGTTTTGGTGTATTCTAGTACTGAGTAAATAGATATATTGATAGTAATCAGATTCAGGAATCTGTGTTGAAGAGAGGATCATAGTGAACACTGTGTTCGTCCCCAAATCCCCTTGTAGAACTGAAGGCATTTCTCTTCTGGCTGCTGGGAATGCTGCTTGCTGACAGCCCTCAGCCCTTAGCCATCCATGGGACCCACCCTTGGCTAAATATAGTTGCCTAACCTATTACAGAGTGCATGATCCCCAATACAGCACACCACACACTTTTTAGAACTATTTGGTTCTTAGTTTAAATAATGCGCATGAAAAAATAGTGTTAACCAGGGATTTGCAATCTAAAACCCAAGGGCCACATCCAGACCATCATCTGTGTTTGTAGATAAAGTGTTATTGGGCCACAGGCCTGTCCAACTGTTTGCACTGTCCATGGCTGCTTCTCTCTATACCTGCAGAGCTGAGTAGCAGCGACAGAGACCATATGGCTCACAAAGCCTGAAATATGGACTACCCGGCCCTTTATAGAAAAAGCTGACCCCAGCTCTAACCTACAAAATTATAAATTTAGTTGTTCTAAAATATGCCTCAAGGTTAAAGGACTCACGGGACTTCAGTCAATTACATTTAATCATCTTCTTTATAATGAACAACAACAAGGAACCCATTCAATGGATATTTTATTGGTTGGTGAAGTCAGAGTTTTCTAGCAGTTCTTGCATGGAATATTGGTCTCTGCAGATATTCTTTTTAAAAAAGGTTCTGCAGTTAAATAACCTCGAGATACTCTGCATAGCATCTTCTCTCCTGGGAAGTCCCCATACTCATTGCTGTAATAAAAGCTCTAAAAACCAGACTTCCCATTTTCTCTGTGTGTGGAAAATAAAACGTGTTCCTATGACTTGCGATTTATTTTTAAAGCACATAATAACCCAGGAAAGGAGAAAAATTGTAGCCTCTAATCTCACTGTATAGATAATACTAGCGGGATTAAGAACAATAATAAAAACTATACACATGCGTGGACAGAAAGCTAAACAGCATAAAAAGTTACAGGATTAGAAAAATAAAAATCTCCTTCCTTCATTTTCCATAATTCCAAAGATAATTTTTCCCTAATTCTCAAAGATAATTGTTAAATATTTTTATTCCTAATTCTTCCAGTTTTTTTAAAAAGAAGAAAAAGGAAAACAGAGGTGTATCTACTTTATATTTTTGTTGTCGTTTTATGGAAAAGGGAGATCATATGACACATGGTGTTTTGCACCTTGCATTTGATATTTAAATATGTCCTTCGAAGAGCTTTAACTTCAGTGTTCATTTTTATTTTCTATGGTAGCTGTTTTTTTCGGTAGGTATCCCAAAACTCATTTAACCAGTCTTCTGTAGATGAAACAGCTGTGTTTTGTATTTGTTGTCTTCTTGTTGCTGTTTATTTATTTTTGCAATGACAAAAATGCTGAAATCAAATCCTTGTACATATATTTTGATGCAATCTGTGTATCTATCTACAGAGTAAAATACTGGCACTGTGATTTCTAGGTAAAAATTTAAAATATAATTAAATTGGCTTCCACAAAAGTTGCACTATTATATGCTTAGCAGTGAATGGAGTGTTCTTTCTCCACACTCCTACTAGCAATAGAAATCCTTTTCTTTGAGAAATACCTTTAAATGCCTCATATTTAAATGTAAATATTGAGGAAATATAGTGCTCTATTTGCTCCTCCTTTTATGAAATAAGGCACATGTATGGTGACAAGGATAAATAAACAGAACATGAATTAAGAAATAAGCACATGATGTTTATGACTAATATTTTACTATTATATTATTATTTACAAGGATACTATTTTCCTTTATATCATATTTATAAGGTCAAAATTTATAAAAATGTGTCATTGAGTTCAAGGAAGTTGTGAATTGAGCACTATTAAAGAAAGAAAGATTTCAGGTGTTCATTGGGCAAAGTTATCATTACATGATTATTAAACACATCAGTAATAATTCCTAAGAATTCCCTTCCTAAAATTAGATGGCTCAAAGCCCAGAGAAAGTATACTGATGTTCTGTAGATGTTGTTATTTTTATAATTGCTTACATTTGTTTGCTAGAGTCAAATGGCCAGGGATTTGAAACATATCTAAATGATCTCCACCTGTTTTCCTGTTTGTCCTTATTGTTAGGTACTAATCCTGTTGGGTATTTTAGATTTCTCTCAGGACTATCATGTTTATGTTAACCACAGGCTAACAATGCGAGGTTACAGCAGTGGAAGGAATCAGGGGCAGGCTTAGGAGGAGAGCTGTTTTCACAAAGAATTCCTCTCTGGCCAGCGTTTCTGGTAGCCTTACGTCTGAGAGACAATTATTAGTCTCTTCCAAAATTAAGGCTTTTGGGGATTTGGGGCCAACTAAATGCTTTTATATGTATATGATGCTGAATGTAGTGACACAATAAGAATCTACATCTAAAGCATGTTGTAAAAGTTTTTCATAGCCATTGGAAAGTTGGCTTCTTGTCTGATCTGGAAAGTTGAGATATTCTCTTAACTAAAGGAACAGGATGATAAGTTCTTACTACTCCTTCCCCATCTGTGATTCTGTGATCTTTGTGATACAATTGGTTTGACTGGCAATGGCTGCTTTTATTTTTCTAAACAAAGTCCTGATATTTCATAGAGCCAGATTTAGCAATTCACCGAAAATGCTGGAAAATCCCATAGGTCCAAGTGTCAAAAGAGTGACGGCAAAAGGCTTCTTTTTTCAATGTCTTAGAAAAGGATGAGGGTTGGTTAGGTTGGTTTTCTTGTGGTTCAGGGAAAACGCTATGTTCTTTCCTGAATTCTGGCCCTTCTCCCTTCCTCTGGCTGGAACACTTTCTTTTCTCTAGCTCCTTATTCTAAGGGTATTCACATTTATGAGCTCAGCTACACTTTCCTCCTGGAAGTGTTCCCTAAAAACTTCAGAATTTGTTGCCAGATTCTCCTCTGAATTTCTTTATGACTGTTCTTTACTTTTGCAAACACTTCATTTCAACTGATTCCACAATTGAATATTAGACAGGCACAGCATATAGAAACCTGCTTATTTTAGAGATGGTAATAACGAGGCTCATAGACTAAATAACTCGTGCAAAATTGGCCAACTGGTAAAAGATAGAGCCAGAACTAAAGCTCAAGTCTATGTTCCACTTCAGTGCTCTTTTGCCTCAACATGCTGCCTGTATAATTATAATAGGATTTATTCTGCAATTGTTTATTGAGTGCAGACTACGTGCTTAAGAATTTATTTGGAATTGAAGGAGGATATAAAAGATGTAAAGCATATCCAGAGTTTCTCATGCACTTATAAGCTACTTGGATGGAAAGAAACACGCATAAAATAATGGAGGAATAATGTAAACTAAAGGAATATCAAGAAGGAGAAAAATAATGTGATTCAGAAAGATTAAAGTCAACTGTAAAGTAAGATCCAAAAGATGGGTAGAATATAAATTATTAGAGTGAAAGGCAAGGGACAGGTACTTGAGACGAGAGGTGCTTTTGGAAGAATATCTTACCTGGAGTTGTGGGCAATGTTAGGAGAGAAGATGAGATCAGAGATAGAGAACGGGAACTGAATGCAGTGGACATTTTGTCCACTTCTTCACTGACACTCATGCCTTCTTTCTCTTGCCCAAAGTACTCTTTCTTGTTTTCAGCTTTGAGGTTTGGGTGGGATTAACTTCCCCCAAGTTTCTGAAGCCGATAAATTTATACCACCTCCTATCCACAATGATTAGTACAGATTTGGGCAAATTAAAGTCAGTGAGATGTGAAGAGATGTTAAGAGACACTATGCGGAGTGGGAAATATCTCTTTCTTTCATAAGAAGTGAGATCTGAAACTTTGATAATCATTTTCCTATCATAAGGGAAGAGTCCAGATATTCCAGAGAAAACTAGGTAAGTCGGAGCATCAACGAAGCTCCTCAGGAGGCAGAAGGAAGACAAAGGAAAACATTTGTTATTGGTGATATAGTTTGAGCTAGATCAAGCCTTGCCTGAAGATGTCATTGCTCCTTTTACACAAAATAGTAGATCTTACTTTTTGTTTAAATAACTCTGAGTTCTCCCTCTCTCTTTCTATATATATACATACTTAGACATATCAGTCTGAAAATTAAATGTGTGGCAGGTTTAAATAAAAAGTCATAAACAGGATCTCTTTATGAAGGATCCCAAGACTCAGTTTTGTAGAATGTCTACTCTTAGGAGGCAAGAGGTATAAAGGAGTTAGAGTGGTAGAAGCAAACCTAGATCAATATAATAAAAGTGAAGAAGGGACAAAAATTTCTATAAGAGTTAGATGTCAATGCCAAGTCTGGAGTTGTTGAGCTCTTCATTAGGATGAGAAGCTACTGGAGCCTATAGATTTGAGATCTATTGTCATCCCAGTTAAATGAGCTGAGTCCTCTGGCCATTGAGCCCAGTGCCCACTGTCTTCTAAGACCTTCCTCTCCACACTGTGGTTCGTGGACCAGCACAGGCACCTCAGACAAGTAGAAGCTTCGTTCGTATTCTAGACCTACTGATTCAGAATTTGTGTCTTAATGGGTTGGCCAGGTGAATAAACGTGGAGCCTAAATTTGCTCTGTTTCTTACCCTATATAGGCAATGGTGATTGTATCCCCCCAAACAATGATCTTTTATTACCTGCTTGTCCCTATAATGTTCTCTTTTCTCTTCTTCCTGAACTGGCTACCTCCCCAACGTTAATTTCTCCATTTTGAAAAGCAGATCTCCCTCTGTCTCTTTATCCTAATGAAAAACCCTACTCTTTCCTCCAGATCAATCACTTACCCCTATATACTATGTTGCATTTATATAGTAGAGTAAATTTTATTTAATTTATTTATTCATTCACTCATTCATGCTTCAGGCCGTCTGGATTTGATGAAGAATAAAAATAGGATACAGCTTGATAACAGTGGGTAAGAAAGTCCATAGCAGCCACGAGTTCTCCTACGCCTTGCTTGATTACTACATTCTGAGTTCACTATCCTCTGTCCATTTCTCCATCTCTCCTCTTCCATGCTCCTATGGAAAGGAACAAACGAATTCTTATCCATATGGAAAGAACAGGGAGATGAAGGGGGGCAATGAAGCGTCAGTGAGGAAAAAAGAAAAGGAAATATCATTGTCCGCTTAGGCTGTATGTTTACAGAATTAGTGCTGTTGTATTCAACCAAATCAGATGTCTGGAGGAGAAGCCTACAGAAGGCCAGAACACCACCTACATTTTTCTTTTCCAGAGACATTCCGTCCCCATAAATCCTGAGTTCTTAGATGGCTACTTTTAGTTCTGTCATTTTGATGATTTTCCCCCTCAGTGTGTGGAAAACTCAACTGTCACCCACACATGATAAACTTGAAATGATTCACATATCCCTGGGTCATTTGGTTGGGAGACTCAGGGAGTGTCAGAGAGCACAGACTCCCAGACAAGTGTGAGTGTATTGTGACTAAGTGATCACTTAGTCATTTCCTGAGAAAAATAAAGTCAATATAGTGAGCTGTTTAGAAATTACATTTATTAAATGTAAAGGATTGTCCTTTATTCTAATATTATGTCTTTCCCATATTTTGTTGTTACAATATCTTTTATATCATGAAATGATGGTTAGAAAAGGTAGTTGCTTTGAACAAATTGTCTTTGACAAAATAAAAAGTTGGCAACCCCAAGCCTGCGTATATATATTTGGAAGTTTGTCATAGGGTCTACAGGATGTGGAGCGTCCTTCCCATTGGTACTTGTCTGGAGAACTCTTTTTTTTTTTAAGATTTTATTTTTTCCTTTTTCTCCCCAAAGCCCCCCCGGTACATAGTTGTGTATTCTTCGTTGTGGGTTCTTCTACTTGTGGCATGTGGGACGCTGCCTCAGCGTGGTCTGATGAGCAGTGCCATGTCCGCGCCCAGGATTCGAACTAACGAAACACTGGGCCGCCTGCAGCGGAGCGCGCGAACTTAACCACTCGGCCACGGGGCCAGCCCCTGGAGAACTCTTTTCTTCCTGTCACAGCCTTTGTAGCCTAAGAACCTTCCCACAGCAAGAAAGTAAATCAAGCAGCAAACATTTGCAGACAATGCGAGGGGAGAGCCTGGCTGAGGAGGATGGCGCTCCTGAGGTGATGGGTGGTAGGGATTTCAGATGACAGGAAAATCTCCCAAATTATATATTTTGTAGACCTAAATAGTAATTATAAGACTTATGGACAACTAGAGTGATAGAAATACTATTGTTTTGACAGTATGTCATGTAGTTGCAAACTGAGTATAGATCTATTCTTCAAAAAGCCAACATGGTCTAATAACAGGGTTAGCAAATGCACAGCCCTGGGACAAGGAAGAAAAAGACTTCTACAGACTCTTTGTTACAACTTCTTAAGTGTCTGTGTTTTACTTCCTCGGTAAGGATGGAATGGAAGTTAACATTAGAACCTTTAGGATGACTCAGGAGGCAATCTGGGAACTTAGCATGCCTTGAGACGTCACTCCGGGTATTTATGATCATGGTACTAATCTTGCCTAGCTGCAAAACATCATCCTCTACCACTCTGAGTTTGGATGGGTGATTTTTTGCAAGAGATTCCCAGAACATCCGACTTGGAAATGACTTAGGGAACTTATAATTCATTGTCTTCATTTTAAGGATAAGAAAATTGAGAGTCAGAAAGTTTAAGAAATTTTCCTATGGTCACAGGTTTAGAAAGTGGCAAAATCGGGACCTAGATTTAGGTCTTCTGATTCCAATATAAAATTCTTTTTATTATACTACAGCATTTCTAATATTTTCCAAAATGAGCATTCAATGCAAAGTGAACATTTTAGTCAAAATTATTAATGATGAATACAAAATTGTTAATGGAAAATGCTCTGGAAATTAAATTACTAGTAAATTTGGATTCTGCTGGATTTGTCAACTGAAGCATCACATTAACATGTGGCCCTCCTTTAAGTACACAATGTAGAATTTACCATTCATTTATTCAATGAATATTTATTAGAGGTTTATTAACTGCCAGGAAGGAAGACAAAGATAAAATCAAGGATCTCATAGTATAAAATGGATCCCAATCAAAAGGAATTATTATTTCAAATATTATTTTCAAAGTAGAATTTTAATTTAGTCTTTATTTGTTCAATAATTAGTTAATTCTTTCAACAAGCATTTTCTGACAATACACCATTCTAGGTATTGTTCTAGGCATCGTTCTAGGTAGCAGGTATACATCAGTGAAGAAAAAGAAGTTTCCTACTCTCCTGTGGCTTACATTCCAGTTGGAGAGACAGAAAATAGACATAAAAATGTATTAATTGTGTGGAAATTTACAAAGTGATGAGTGTTATCGGAAATTATATCACTGATAAGAAGGGCAGTATGGAAGTGCTAGGAGATTTGTCATTTTAAAAGGGCTGATCACAGTAGGCATCAACGAGAGAATAATATTTGAGTAAAACTTTGAAGGAGGTGAATTTTCTATACTTTCAGATATACAAAACAGACAGTACAATGTTCTGAGTTGGGAGGACACTGGGAATATTCAGCAAAAGAGCAAACAAGCCCGTGTGGCCACGTAATAGTGAGCAAGAAGGAGAGCAGACAGAGATGAGGGCCAAGAGGTCACAGGATGAAATTATTAAAACTCACTAAAAACGAGAAAAGTCTTAAAAGCCCTCCCCTTCTCCGCGGTAGATTGGGGGCTGAGTTACATAAGAAGAAATAAAAATAAAGATGATAGTAGATTTCTCATAGGAAACAGCATACGTTAGAATATCAAATATGTAAGGAAGGAAAAAACGTTTAAAGAAAATGGAAGAGGAGAGGATATTTACCAACTCATTTTATGAGGCCAACATCACCCTAATACCCAAATTAGTCAAAGATATCACAGGAAAAAAAACTACTGACCAATATCTCTCATGAAATTACATGCAAAAATTCTTAACAAAATTTTAACAAATAAAATCCAACAATGTGTTAAAAGAAAAGCACATCATGACCAAATGGGATTTACCCCAGGAATGCGAAGTTCGTTTAACATTCAAAAATCAAGCAATAAAATTTATCTTAGTAACAAACTAAAAAAGAAAAAGTGTATGAGCGTCTCAATAGATGCAGGACAAGGCATTTCAAAAAACTGACAACCATTCCTAATCAAAACCCTCTTGAAACTAAGAATAGAAAGGAACTTCTTCAACCTGATAAAAAGCGCCAACTAAAACCTACAACTAACGTCATGTTTAATAGTGAGAAGCTGAATACTTTCCCTCTAAGATCAGGAACAAGGATTTCTACTCTCAGCACTTCTATTCAACATCTAGCCAGTGCAATAAAAGAAAGAAAAAGTTCTCAGACTGGAAAGGAAAAAGCAAAGCTCTATTTATGGACAACATGATAGTCAATATAGAAAATCCTATGGAATCAGAAAGAAAAACAAACAAATATAACTCAGAAAAATTAATGCAAGAGTTTAGCAAGTTTGCAGGATACAAGATTAACACATAAAAATTAATTATACTTCTCTACACCATCAAAGACTACCAGTAAGACACACGTAATTAAACACATTGGAAGAACATACACCATAGGGTACTGTGGGGGTCTCAATAAAAGTGTGTTGGAAAGGACTTGTTACAGGATTTGAGTTTTACTTAGGTGATTTGGAGAAGGATCTATTTAAGCAGGGGTTCTGAATTGGGTGCTGCCAGGAAGTAGGGACAATTCTATCATTGTGTATCTTAATTAATCTTAGCTAAAAGGAGGACAGAATAGAGCTGGGCTAAAACCATAAGTGGTAAAGAAGCAGCAGATAAAGTATATTAGCATGTAGTGTATTACCATAAAGAGGTAATATACTCAATACAGTCATATTAGCCTGGAGAGAAAGCTATTGGCTATTTTGCTATTTGCTCAGTGACCTGGGTTTTTTCTCTGCTTAGGCAAAATTATCAAATGGTCTTGTCTTGTCACACAGCTTCACGGTTGCAGAGCGACATTGCTGTTCTGGGAGATGCTTTATGTCCAAGACAAGCACATGGCCTAAACGTGAGCTTCTAAAAACACCCTAGCCTGGTTGTGTCGGGCTGGTTCTCGAATGTCAGACTGATGTTTTTCTTGCTAACATAGCTCCTCTAAGGAGGTCAAGTTTCTGAGAGACGAAGCAAGAGCGAGGAAGGGGTTGGGAAAATCGGACAGTCTGTTTCACAAGCTCTCTTTCCCATTGCTTAACACAGTAGCTACAATTTTAGCTGTTTCATATGTTGAGCATCTTCATAAAATTCTTTCCATTACTTGAAAAAACTTGAAAGCCACACTGTATGTGTGGTCTTTATTAATATATCATAAACAGAGGCAGCGATGTATAATGTGTGTCTTGAACTGCCCTCGGATCTGATCTTGTAAAGAATCAGTAAATCCAGGAAAATAATTAGATCCAGAGAAACCTAGACTCATTAGTATTCTTTCTACTACACTGTGCTGCAAATGCTTTTTTTTTTAATTAGTAGGAATTTATGCAGTAAATCCCAGATAATATCACTTCAATGTGAAGTAATACTATCTCGTAGGTTTCTCGTATTAATGATCCAGATCATGAAATACATCCAACATAAAAATCATAATTTTATTAATATATAGAAATGGAATAAGTGAAAGAAAAACATGGAATTCACGCCTCCGTTTTTTGTTTAATTTCTATTAATGAAGTCTTCCTTTAAATATTCCTAAGGGCCATATTTTTCTTTGACTTCTATCATTGCAAGGATTCATTTCTGCTTTGCATTAGGAATGTTTTCCACATCTCATCTCCACACACAAACAGTATTTTCCACTGCAACAAATGAGACAATTGTGTCTCATTCCTTCCTATGCTTAAGTCAGTGCTTCACACAAATGAGGACCCAAGGAACAGTTGTCCATCGGAAACATTTGGGATAGAACATAAAGCTGTCTCATAGCTAGCTTTGCTTTAGAACTTGAATATATTTAATATTAGCTTTAAATTCCCAAAAGAACATTCATCTTGGACAGTACCTTCAATCTCTGATGTGTAAGGATGTCTTATTTTTCTAAATAAAGAAACATGTCTATGCATAAAGATATGCATTTCAGTATAATTTTAAGTCAAGCTAAGTTGGAAACTGTGACCACTTCAACAAAAAGTGGATAATTAAATAAGTCAAGATGTACTCAAAGCATCCATGAAAAATAAAGATGCTAATAATTACGTGAAAGAAAAAAAAGAAAAATCCTAAGCAGATAGTGATAAATGCAAAGATCAAAATATTGACATAGAGTCTTTATGATTATAACTCTGGTAAGCTGAACATAGCATATAGGAACTGGTAGTAAGATATCTTGAATGGGAATATAATTTGCATTTGTATGGCGGGGCAATATTTCTTCAAGTTTTACTTAATGTTTTAAAAATAATAAATTTGGTAATAATATTATTTCACAAGAAAAATTGTAAGGATATTTATATTTGAACTTAGTTTAGAATATTATCATATGACAGTTTTTAAATAAAATTTAAGTAATATTGAGGTTGAAGTCTTTCTTAAAACTTCTATTTAAAATATTGATCCATCATTTCGAGAGTCAAAAAATACAAAACGATGAGCAAATGGATTAAGAAAAGTAGAACCTCGGATGCCTGCAAAAAAGATCGCTACCTGATTTTTACTTCACAAGAGAACGCTGAGACCCAGTTCTTGTTTTGTAAACTGAAACCGAAATGTAAATTCCAACCGGTAACAACTGTGCAACTTCAAAGACAGCCAGCAGGTGTCAGACTCACACTACCTCATGCAACATTGCAAATTAAAACCAGGCAAGCAGTTAGCGTTTTGAGACTTTTTTGAGATATTCAATAAAGTAAATTGGATATAAGGGGAAAATATGCAGCACTACTCTAGAAGTTGGCAGAACAACATTTAAAACATGCTTCTAAATGAGAGGCATTAATCTACTGATTGTGAAATGGCAAGGTCTGGGAAGTAATTTGGCATTTATTCATAGTTGAGATAAAAAATTCACAGTTTGAATTTAAAAATGAGGCAAACATTTGTCCATAATATGAAAATGATTTCGTAATATTGTTAAGTGTAAAACAGCAGTATACATTTCATTACGTGTATGTGTATACATATGTATATGAAATGGGTGTGACATATATAAGAGGGTCACAGTTTTAAAAAGTGTGTATATTAAAGGGCATCACACTGTTAGCAATGATTATGGGTGGTGATATTGTATTCAAGTGGTTTACTTCTCTGCACCTTTTTTCCCACCTTTCTAAAATATCTGTATTTAGAACACACATAGTGCTTTATTACAAAATATAGATACCAAAAAGAAACATTTTTCTGAATTATTTCTGCTCGGCATGAACTCGTGATTCATTCTGGTGATGCAATCTGATGAAATCATAATGGCAATATGAGACGAAGACCTTTTACAAAGGAATCTCGCTTTGACTGGCACACTGTTGGAATTTGATTCATTCCCTCCCTTACCTCGCTCTCCACAGTGTTTTATTTAGTGTTTGTTTTACCTTTGAGCATAATGGCTCAGTTTCTTCTTTTGTGCTGTCAAGTATTTTTGTATTTTGGCTTCTTGTTTCATTTCTCAAACACTTCAGTAGTGCAGATATTGACTTACTAATCCTCATAACAGCCTTAGAAGGTAGGTGCTATTTTTATTAAGTTAGGAGACTCAAGACAGAGCAGATAAGTGACTTGCTCAGCTCGTCATTAGAGGAGCTGGGATTTGAGATTGAGCAGTCAGATTCCATGTTCTTAGCTCCTCTTCTACACCCAGAGATGCCATATGGATGGATGATAATATTTTAAAGTGAACGTTATTTTGAAAATTAGCTGGATGCAGATCTCAGCCCACAAAAGTGAGATGCAAAGAAATATAAGTGAATGTCGTTTCTGTCTTTAACATAGCACTTCAGGTCTGGCGGGTTTTTCTGCTGTTCATATGCCGTTCTTGTGAACGTGGGAATTGCACGGCTGCCTCCATGTCCCACTGGCTCAGTGAACTCTCTCTGAGGATTTAGTTTACAGCTCTGTCTGTCCAGGCAGAACAGATATCTCTTCTTTCCCTGGGGTCATCCTGCTTCCGGGGTGTTTCACTCACCAAGCAGCACACCGACCCTCCTGTCCTCAGATCCCACCAAATTCTCTGTGGCATAGGTTCTTCCGCAGGCATCTCTAGGCCACTGAGCACCTGTCTGCTCTCTCCCAGATCCTCTCATTTCTCTTACCCAATGTTTCCCTCTCCTGAGGTAATGAGCCTTAGAAAGAAACCAGAATAGCTTGAACACAGGAAAAGGACGGTGTGGAAGAAATTACCAGGAAAAAAATAGTTATGGATATTTTCCAAAACAGCACGAAACATTAAAAGGAGAAGATTAAATTTTAAAAGCCATATGTATACTTATGACATCACTGCAACTTCTTCTAGATCTCAACTGCATTATTAACTCAGAGGGAATTTCCCACAATTTCTAAAATGAATGGGAATAATTTTATTTGTGGATAGGTGAATAGTAGCCACATGAAGACTATGATTTTCAAATTTCTCTTCTCTTTCTTTGTTTCATAAAGGAGAGAGAGACGGAGACAGACAGTGACAGAGACCGAGAGAAAGAGAAAGACATGATTACTCTGGGACAAGTTAATCTTTCCCCTGCTGCTGCTATTTCCCCACTCTCCACTGTTTGGAGCCATTGCTTTATTCTTCAGTGGGTCTCTTTACTAACATTTGTTTAATTTTTGTGTGCTTTTTACAATATTTACATTTGCTTAGCAGTTTCTCAGATATGCAGTTTCCAACTCCAATTAGCATGTGTCTTTTTAGTGAAATTACTATTTAGCGTATTGCCCCTCGTCTGACCGAAAGGACAAACTCTGTCGGCTCCTGTAGATGGTTTTGCCTCCCTGATACTAAGTGGCGTAGGACACTAGTAAAACTATTTAAGAAGTTGCCATCTGATAAAGGTTAGGCATTCTGAAGCTTGGGCGATAGCTTTCAATCATCTATTGAATTGCATTACTACACTTGCTTGGAAATCAACATATGTATGTACAATCAAGATTCTATTATTGTTTTTGTTAATTTGCCTGCTTGTTTTTTGATGTGAGCCGACCAGATATGGTCAATGCACCCTGGAATGAAAGGTAAATGTGCTGTATGTTACAGTAGATGTGCCAGGCTATTGTGACCACATATTTCTTGCTAGAGTAGTCTTTCAACCTGCTGGGATAAGGCTATTTGGCTATGCATAGCACAGTATTCTAGAATATACCTCCCTAACGATGTAAGATGAGTGCTGATTTGGAAGGAACAAAATAGATTATTTTTTATAGGAGAAACTATGAGTAAAAGTACTGTCTATTCTTCATACCTTCCAGACATATTTCTCCGTTAGAAAGTAATTTTCATATCCCCTAAAACAAAAATTCTGACAGAAAGTGTTGCAATTGCTTCCATCAATGACTCAAAGGCTTTTAGAATATTTTTACCTTATAAATAAAGTTCTGAAAAAAGCTGGCCACTTATCATAAATGTAATTTAAAAAGTATCTTAATTGTGAAATCATATAGAAAGGCTTCTAATTGAATATCTTCAGCTCTGAACACTAAAACCTTCTAGGCTATTCAAGCAACCATCAGCTGTCTAGGCATAGGATTTTTAGTTTCTTGTGAATGCATGTAATCAATGCAACCTTTATGCAAAAAAACTCCATTAAATATTAGAAGTACATTAGAATGCATTTTCTGTAGCTTTGTTTGGAGTTTTACTCACAGACTTAAACTACTTTGAAGATAACTCAAAAGTATTCTGAATGACTTAATAGTTATTTCAAATATTTAAAATTTACCTAAAATTATAATACCAATAACACTTTATGAATTTTTTATGTTACATTATATTTTGTCCAAATGCTTTTGATAACAAGCAATTCTATATGAAAAGAAAGTCTTAATAATGATCAGTGGTGAAGAGCCAAACAAAACCAAAGAAAACAAAAACGTATGGTATTGGGAGTTGGAAGGCAACCAGTACCTAAGGAAAGAAGAAAAAAGGAAGAGAAGGGAACAGAAATATTTTTTTCATGAAGGTTGACCATACTTGTCAAGCCAATATTTCAAGCTTATCATGGAACTGAACAAAGCAAATGGGCCCTTAGGTCTTTACAGCCCACATGAAGAGCAGCTCATGCATGGAAAAGATCTGCAGGAAAAGATGAGTGTGTGTGACAACAGGCAGCACTATCTGTCGGTAGCCAGGAAGGGCAGAGTCAATGAAGATTTTGGTATAGCCCATCCTTCCTTTCCTCTGATAACCATGGCTGGACTCTTTAAAACTTTCCAAGAAGGCTAGATGACTTGGCTGTATTTATTAGTTTATTTTTCTAAACACAGAGTTGTTTTTTTAGGGTTGGTTTTGCCGTTCTTTCTTTTTCCTGGAGGGGCAGGGCTTCTGGCATGACATTGGCTGAAATAACATTTATTATTTTGAGAAAGAACTTACCAAGCCACCAATAGTCCCCAAACATGAGAAACATCTGCTCTTTCTCTAGGAAGACCATCTTATTGATTCCACTTAATCCCCACTTTCACAAGTTTTTCTTCAATTGCTGAATAAACATCAGATATTTTTGCATAACACATCATCACTTGAAGATGTCTGAATGGTCTTGAACTCCATAAAATAAAATAAAGAATGACACGTGTCACTCTAAGTGTCCCTTAAAACCTTTTAAATAATTCTATATTTTAAGACTCCCTACTGAATTCATGGCATGATCAACCAAACAACTGATAGAAATCTCTTTTCCATACATCTAGAGGTGGCTCCTAACTGGACAGTTAGTAACTCAGTTTTGAGACCCTAAAATAAGTGGTTTGATATTATTGTGTGAATTTAAAGCATCTGTTCTTCCATAAGCCTGTATCTATAGTTGTCTGACTCTGCCCCCTGTCTTCTTTAACTCTATTCAAGAGCCCATTTCTGAAATATAAGGAGACTTCTGTGTCATATGAACAAGTTGTCTAACTATCTAAGTCATTTCCCCAAGGTCTCTGAATCTTGAGCCCAATTTTGCCTTTATCCTTCTCTATATTCCCTAACGTTAGTCAGGGAGACATCAAGCTTCATATCATGATTATTCTCTATTGTTGTGGGTTGGATATTGACTTATGAAAGCAGTATCTGTTAAGATCAGGAAGCTTTCATTTACACACAAAAATGATTCCTTCATAGAGTAGTGTCCTGAAACGGTAATACACTTTTACTCCTTTCTCCAATCTTTCTTCCATTCCTTTAATTTTTCTCACATTTTCAGTTTGACCAGATGGAATCAGAGGCACAGTCAGTAGAACATGCTCTTGGATTGCAAAGACTAGTCCTAACTCAGCACGGATTTCTCCTTAGATTGTGGCCCAGGCCTGGCTGGTACTAACTGTAACCATAGGACCAGGAACAGAATTCGCCACCCCAAAATATGCCTCTTTGGCACAAAGGCTATTTTGAGCTGATGATTATTAAAAGACAGCAGACACAGGAAAAATTCAGAAAACCTACTAGAAGTTACTCTTTTGTAAGAGAAGTCTATATTTGTAAGAGAAATCTCCATTTGTAAGGGTGCCTCCATCTCTGTGCCAGGAAGGGGAAGATGACTCTAAATCTCTGGAAACTATTATTAATGGAGAAGGCAATGATTTAAATCTACATAACAACCTGAGCTAACATCCGTTGCCAATCTTCTCTCTCTCTATTTTTTCCTTCTTATCCCCAAAGCCCCCAAGTACATAATTGTATATTCTAGTTGTAGGTCCTTCTGGTCCTGCTATGTGGGATGCTGCCTCAGCATGGCTTGATGAAGGGTGCCCAGGATCTGAACCAGTGAAACCCCGGATGGCTGAAGTGGAGCAAGCGAACTTAATCACCTGGCCACAGGCTGACCCCCTATGTAACAACTTTACCATTGTTTACTGTGCTTTTCCTGATAACCTCCTGTAACTGGCCCCATATTAACAACAGGATGTTAAAGCTATTTTTCAGGGGCTGTGAGCCAGCCAGGAGCATGTGTAGAAAATTTTGATCTGCCAAACGAAACTCATCCTACCAGTGCTTCTGCATACCAGCCTGCCCTCCTTGATCCCTTAAACTTTACCCCATACCCTGTATCAGGGGAGACAGACTTCAGAGGCTAGCCTTCTGTCTCCTTGTGCAATAAAGCCTTTCTTCTTTCAAAGACTGGTGTGCCACGATCTCGGCTTCTGTGCACATCAGGTGGCGAGCCCTTGCTGGGTAATATAACCACTTAGTAAATGGCTGAATGAATGACTACATACAACTTCTGGATGAGGAACAAAAGAAGCTAATTAGTCCCTAAGGGAATCGAACTTGTAACCTTAGCTTCATCAGTATAAGTGTCTATATCTGAATATAAAAGTCTGGATCCTACATAAAGAAGCTTTTTGCAGCGACAGTTTGGATGAGATATTTCTCAAATATCACTTTTTTTTTTCTTTGTACTACTTAGTGAATCAAAATGTGGAAACACCTTAAAATAAAAGCTGAGCTCAGACAAGAGATCTAACCATGCTTGTCAGGCTGCTGAATCAAGTCTGTGCAGGAAGCCTGACAGAGCAAGTGCTCTCTTGGGCCCTAAAGTTGTTGAATAACATGAACTGCAGCTCAGGGATTCAGCCTTCTGGGGAGAAGGCCAGCTAGATAGTGTCACACTATAGGAGCACCCCTTGTCACTGAGAGAGGCATCAGAGTGAGGGCAACTGCTGAAACTTACGTTTATTTTCTCCTAATTTTAAGCCACAAAGTATTAGCATCTACTGTCTTAACTGCCATGTTTTTACCTCATTCAAATTCCCCTCTTCCACAATAGCACCAACAGCAAAGAAAATCTCCAATCTGAGATACTGAAGGTTCCATTACCTGAATTTGTAATGCTATTTAGAAAAACCATTCTAAATACAGTATTGCTCTTCTTACTATAGATAAATCCCAACTTTCTTAGCAACCCAACCCTTCCAGGAAAGCAATATTGCTGAGAAAATGTGATATTTGGACAACAGTATCTTATTCAGTATTTATTGCACCTAGAAAGAATCAATTACAACACGCATTTAAAATTTTTTGAGTGTGAAGGTTTCTTTCAGTTCTAATGTTTCGTGATTCTAAGAATAAAAGGGTATTCTTTAATGGTTGAAATAAGAGTCATCCATATTTATCGAGCATTTTCTATGTGCCAGACACTGTTAAGTAACATGCCTTATTTCATCTCATTCTCAAAAAACGTCCACAAGGAAGGTGTTACCCCACAAAGGGCAAGGTCTGCTCACCGCAAGACAAAAGCAAATAGCCAAGAGGCAAGATGGTGGCAGAGAAAGGGCATTTATTAAGAGATAAGCTAGCAAATCAGAAGATGGGGGACTAGCGTCCTAAAGAACCATCTTAAGGGAGGCACAGACTCTTGAAGCAGTTATTTGGGCAGTGTGTTATGGGGGGCGGTTAGGAATGTTGCCTCTCTGGTGTTACAGACTGGGAGTCGCCACACCAGATACCCTCTCCATCAGGGAACATTCCTAAGGAACTCAAAAGAACAGAGTTATCATCTTATCGCAGCTAGGAGGTACGTACACAAGCAGGGGTCATAAAATCTACACAGCAGATAGATCTCCTAGAGGGTGCATATCCAGCTGGGTTAGGTTGTCAGAGGTCATTCAAAGTTACAATATGGTTTCTTTTCTACAACATGGCTTCCCTTATGTCAACTTTGTGCTGAGTCGGTATCAAAGGCAGTGCCCATTGACAGGTGGGAAAGTGAGGCTTAATGTGGGTGAGGCTCGTCCAAGTTTCCAGAGAGTAAAAGGTAGGACTGAGCTTTTAACCCAGGCAGTTTGACTTGAGGGTCCAAGTTTTTGGCACTCTATACTACAACCAAAATGCAGACAGTCCTTGTTTGTTGCCACAAGGTTTTACCTGAAATACTTTTATCAAGTGTGCAGATTCAATAGAAATTCTAAAGATGGTATTTGTAGGCTAAGAGGGAAGACCATAATTTCTGTATAGACTCCGTTCTCCCTGTCAAACCCTAAAAACATGAACAAAAAATGGAAAGGAGAAAAAAGGAACTAACAGTCAATTTACCAACACCATTCACATAGGGTAAATAGCATAATTTGATTAAAAACCACAGCAAACAAATAAACAAAAACCAAAACCATTCAGTAAAGAATGAAACATAAAAGCACAGCCTGGCATGCTTCCTCCCGCTAACCTCAAGCCCAGAAGCCCTCCTAGCAAGGGGAGGATATCCACTAACATCCCCAAACTTGCAGCGAAACAGAATGCTGATCATTTTCTTCCCCCTTAGTCCTGAGGAAGCATAGTGGAGACCCCTACTGGTAGGAATGAAGGGAAAGGAAATAAGAGGACTTTTGAATTGAAGTTCTAGGGCTATATTCAGATTTGGGGAAAGGATCCGAAGTTCAATGGTATTTCTCCCATAGGAATTGCCTACCCCTCCTCTCTACCCCGCTCCAAACTTGGTGGGGTTTAGGGCTGCCAGACAAAATGCTTATGCTAAACGATTATTCACTGTTTATCTGAAATTCAAATTTAACTGTCATATTTTTATTTGCTACAGGATATGTAGTTAAATTTGAATTTCAGATAAAGAATGAATATTATTTTAGAATACGTATACCGGAAATATTGCATGGGACATATTTATACGAAAAAGACATACTGCTTATCTAAAGTTCAAATTTAACTGTGTATCTTGTGTTCTTCTTTGCTAGATCTGGCAACTCTAGTGACGTAGGATCCTGAGTATGGAACAAATAACAAAGTCTCAGGATTAAAAACAAACAACAAAACAGAGACCATGCAGTCTTAAAAGACAAGTTAAAAATATGGAGCCCAAGAAGATGCTATAAATGGATACAGAACAGAAGATGAAAAGTGGGATATGTTATCATATAAAGCTGAGATATACGTTAACATGACAGTATAACTAACACAAATGTTTGAGGTGCTTGAGAGAAGATGAGAAGACCCGTGAGAGCGCTAAAATCTTCATCCTTCAAAGCAAGGGGTCAGTAGAAATAGAAACAGAGTTCAAATAACTATGAACTATTAGTGTTTTGTTTTTCTTCATTTCAACCTTGATGAGATTCTTTAGGAAATAATATTTCTTGTAGTAAAGAAATATTCAAAGTTCAATTTTTTTGTTTCATCTTTTCTTCAAGTAAAAAATAAATGAAATGTTTTTAATTTAAAAAACTCTCTTTATTCTGATCCCATTTTAACAAAAATATTCCTAGCATCTCTCTATCTATCTGCTCAGTGATTGACCTACCAGTCTATCTTGCACATTTCCTCTTTTCTATCTCTATGTATTCCAAAAAGTTAGTTAAGATGATATGTAACTAAAGGTATTGATGATAATTTTTCAGTAGCTGTTTCTGGGTGATTTGTAGGTGTTTTGTACTTTCTGCATTGTCTGATTCTTTATAATGAGTATATGTAATGCTTATAGAAACAAGGGAGTGAATAAAAAAGATAACTTTGATCCAGAAGGATAAGCTTTTAAGAGTGGATAAACCTGGGTGTTGAGTAATTGTTATTTTCTTCTAGGTACTGTTCTCTATCTTTTAAAAATTTAAAGAACTTCTAAGCGCATTTATAATCTCCAGTATAATTAGAACTAAAAAGCTAGAAGAAATAGAATGAAGGCTTATAACATATTAGAAATTATTTGATTTGTCCCCAAGAAATGAATCTGTCTGCTTGTGAGGAAAGAGACAGTGATACACATCTTGGGCACAGAGGGGAAAAAAGGCAAGAAGAGGGAATGAAAAAAGACAAGGAAATAAGAGAGATTTAAAAAATTCTTCTGTCTACAGCTAATTTTACACATTTTATAGAAAACCAGTCTTGCGTTGTAAGATTATTTCATGGAACGATCCTCATTTACTACCTGGTATGAGGGCTGGCATTATCCCAGGTGAGCACTGTTAAATTTCCATCTGATCATCCTCCACTCATGGAATTTGTTTGCTGATTATGGAGAAGTAGGGAGAGTTACGACTTTCTCATCCCAGTTTTCCGCTTTCCTTAATGTTTGACAGAGTGAGAGGACAGACTTGTGCCCGGGGAATGACAGTGATGGCTGATGAGCTGTTATGTCCAGACACTCTTTTTCTCCACTGTTAGGATATTTGTCTCAACTTCCTTTCCCAGGTCTTGAACTAAGCTCAAATATTTCATTCGGAAGTATCAGTTATATTATCCAAGCCATGAATCTTAAATGACTAGCTAGATTATTAAATTAAATCTAAATAGATAAACTAGGGGTTTTTTTTGGATTGAGAAACTTTATGGAATGTTTTCTTCTTGCTGCTGCAGCTGCTTCTGTTGCTGCTACAACTACCAAACCTGAAAAAGTAATAGTAACAATAAAAAAGGTAATAATTACAATGATGATGAATAATACTGATGAAATTATAATTGTTTACATTTGTTTATTTTTTACCTAGATGTATAACTTATGATTTCCCTGTCAGGGAACTCTATCACCTGTCTGTTAGTTGTCATTCTGTGGCAGCTGCATGTTGCTGTGATGCTGAAAGCTATGCTATTTCCAATACCAGCAGGGTCACCCATGGTGGACAGGTTTCAGCAGAGCTTCCAGACTAAGACAGACTAGGAAGAGGGACCTGGCCACCCACTTCCAAAAAAATTGGCCATGAAAATCCTATGAATTGCAGAGGAGCATTGTGTCATACAGTGCTGGAAGGTGAGAGGATGGTGCAAAAAGACTGGGTAGGGTTCCCCTTTGCTGTACCCAGGCTGGCTAGAAGTGAAATCAACTCCATGGCACTAACGACAACAAATAATTTATGATAGTCTATGTTTTCCACTTAAGGTTACCTAATTTACACATATAAAAAAATTTATGATAATCATAATTATAATTGTTATTTTGGCTATAAACCTCAGGATCCCCCATCCCACTTGAATAATGTATCTCAGCACGGTAGATGCCCATTGGCCCACATGGGCCGCCTGTGTCACCCAGAAACAGGCTACTCTGCCATCCCACCCTTGCCCTCCTGCCCTGGCTCACATCGGGTCAATCTCCAGAGACCACGTCTAAGCAATTTTGCCACAAGTGCATTAAGGAGATGACCTCTCCACCCGGCATCCTGAAGCCCGAAGCTAAGGACCAAATAGTGCCAACAAACAAATGGTTGACCAGGCATTTCAGGGACTCCATCGACACTCTTCATTACAGAGTCCGGCTCACACCACTTACGAAGCAAACCTGAATCTTCATGGAAACTTCCCCTGACACAATGGTCAGAGTCACACTGAGACTGCGATTTGTCCCAGGCACTGGCAAGGAGTGAGGGACCAGACTCGGTCCCAACAGGTGCAAGGGCCCGGTTTGGGGAGGGAACTACACATATGCCCAGCCAGAGTGGATCACCTTCCAGGATGCCCAGGGCCCCCCGAGCCAAAGCCCCAGGATACAAGCACTGGCTCCTGGGCTGCCAGGTCTATGTCCTGCAAGGTCAAAGGCCGCAGCAACCCAAATTCATGGTTCCATTGTCCTCAAGGCCAGTTGTTGCTCCAGAGAGCTGAGAGGTATCTAGAATTGTCCCAGGAGATTATCTACAGGTGAAGTAAAAGAAAGAATACTTTACATATTTTGGATATTAACCCCTTATCAGATATGTAATTTGCAAATATCTTCTCCCAATGGGTAGGTTTTTTTCCTTTTGTTGATGGTTTCCTTTGCTAGGCAGCCTTCTAGTTTGATGTAGTCCCATTTGTTTATTTGTTTTTTTGTTTCCCTGCCCTGAGGAGACATTCCAGAAAGACAATGCTAAGACTGATGTCAAAGAGTATACTGCCATGTTTTCTTCTAGAAGTTTTATGGTTTCAGATCTTACATTCAAGTCTTTAATCAAAATAAGTCAGACCAAGAAAGACAAATACCATATAATTTCACTCATATGTGGAAGATAAATAAATAAATAACACATATATACAGAGAACAGATCCGTGGCTAGTAGGGTGGGAGGGGGGAGGGCGAAAGGGGTAAAGGGGACATTTGTATGGTGACCAACGGAAACTAGACTGATGGTGGGGAGTACAATGTAGTCTATAGAGAAGTCAAAATATAATGATGTGTACATGAAATTTATATAATGTTGTAAACCAACGTTACCTCAATTAAAAAAAAGGAAATACTTAAATTGTTTCTAATGATAATCATACCACTCCTACCAAAATAGCAGGGGAGACAGATACGGGTTGCAAGCTAGCTATGTGTTTTGGAAAGCCTCTCCTTTCCATGATCTTACACATCACCACCTAATATTTTAAATATTATTTTTAAACAGTTGTTATTTGTAGGCTATTTGTTTATTATTCATTTCAGCAATTTTGTCTAGATATTTGTTGTACAAATGAAGTGAAAAATTTTTTCTCTTTAATAATGTCAATGGAGGGCAAATACTGTATATTGTGATTTGTATTTCCTGTGATTGGTATCCAATATTCTAGCATATAGTAAAGTGAAGAGTATAATCAAAATAGAGCAGTATGCTGGGAAACGTAAGTGGAGATTTCATTTTTAGTTTGCCACTAACTAGCTCTAGGCCTATGAATGGGTTCCATCAATGTTTAATAGTTGTATTTTCTGCACAAGATTCAGTTCTGGGTAGAGAGAGATGCAAGTTTTATTGGCCAGTCTGGGATCATCTACCCACCTATTGGTCAGAGGAGAGTTGAGGCCCTTGATTTACAGTCTTACCAAGGCTGCACCCAATGGGGAAAGGTTATTTCCTTAAAGTAAAACTGAGATGTTACCAGAAGGAGGAATAGTTCCTGGGCAGACAATAAAATGGATTTCCACTTATGCTAGGTGGTTATTAGAGTCCTAACAGCCTTAGTTTCTTAACATTCTAAAATTGTTTTTTTCTATTTACTGGTATTTTCTTGGCTGCCATTTTTTGTTTAGAAGTTGCTAGAAACTCCTCCAAGTTCAAATCTTCCATCTCAGATGAAAATAATCACAGTCAATTTTTTAAATGTGACATACTCTATTGCACTTGCACTGTAAATTTTTCTCTCCTTCTGTTAAAAGATAATCTAAAGCCCATTAAAATTTTAAAGAATTTGAGCAAACATTGACTTGAACCAGGCAGGGCCAAACCAAAAGTGGTTAGGATCACTCCTCTGGAAGGACCTAGGGGAAGGGTTTTTATAGAGCAGTTATGGAAACAAGGAAATTATTGGATTGGCTATAGCTTAAGTGGTTGCCTTATTTGGGAAAGCCTAGTTGGCTGTTTGTGATTGGTTCTTAAATTTTGTTTTCTCAGATTCAAGTGTATTTATAACACTTGACCCTGGCTTAGATGTTGGTATGCTTACATTCACTACTAACGAATTAGAGCTACCTCAGTCTAACGGCCTCTTTGTTTAATTAAACAGTTCTTTTCCTTCTTTTTTTTTTGCTAAGGAAGATTCACCCTGAGCTAACATTTGTTTCCAATCTTTCTCTTTTTGCTTGAGGAAGACTTGCCCTTAGCTAATGTCCGTGCCAATCTTCCTCTATTTTATATGTGGGTTACCGCCACAGCATGGCTGATGAGTAGTGTAGATCCGTGACGAGGATCCAAACTTGGGAACTTGGGCCACCCAAGCAGAGTGCACTGAACTTAGCCACTATGCCATCGGGCCAGCCCCAGTTTAATACTTCTTAAAATCATTACCCAACTGAAGAAATGATGAGGTGGGAAAATGAATAGGTAGAAAGATCCGTACATAATTATATCCAAGAATACATTAGAACTATGCAATACATTGGAAAGAGTAAGAGATGTTAGATTACTCTCAGTGCAGTCAGATTACATGCTACTTGAATTTTGATATACTAGAGGGAAAGAAGTCTCATTTAAATCCCTGAGTGAATTTATCCTCTCCTGTGTTTCCACTCTACCTACGCAATGATGAATCCTACCCTTAAATCTAGAGCAGACCTCTCCTTCTGAGCACTGTTTGTCTCACTGCTTACTTGACATCCCTGCCTAGACATCTTTCTTCCCAAACTTTCTCTTCTTCTAGTACTCTGTCTTAGTTACTGGCTAAGCTAGAAACCTTGGAGTCATCTCTGACTTCCCTGATGACCTATCCGATTATTTAAAAATTAGTTGGCTCTACCTTCCAAATCACTTTGTTCTCTGCCCACATTTTGATCTATGTGGCTAACACTTCCCATTAGTTTATTAACACAGAATGCTGCCTGCTAATTAAGTAACTCACATAGTGGAGAAGATATAACAACAAAATAATTTTAGTTATGTAATAAATGCTATTATTGTGGTATGGTAGATAAATTGGCTTACCTACTCCTAGGCTCTGTGCACTAGTGGGAAAGAGACGTTATAGAAAGACAAACAGGCCTGGATTTGAATTCTGATTAGTTGTATGACTTTGGGAAGATTATATAATCTCTCTTAACCTCTTTTGCCCCATCTAGTAAAATGGAGATAAAAATATTTACCTTATGGGACTCATGCAAGCATTACATAAGATTATATATATGTATCTAACATATACGTATATTGTATGTATATTACATGAGTTTATGGATACACATATTTCAATTTCACATTTGACATACATTTATTAAGCAGGTACTGTTTGTCAGCACTGTTAAATGCTTTATAGTGCCAGTACTGAAAGAATTTATAATCTAGGGGAAAAGACAGACAAATACAAAATGAAGTTTAACATTTAGAGGTGGTTTACTATGTGATCAGTGCTGTTTTAAGCAGACTAAGGATAATAATCCAATTATTCATAGGATAATCCATTGAGATAGGTGTTATTACTATACTGTCATTACAGATAAAGACTTTGAACCACAGATCTGATAACTAACTTGCTCAAGGTCATACACCTCGTAAGTAGTGGAGCTTGGGTTTGAATTTAGGGACTAGTAGATTTAGGGGTTTGGATATGCTTTCCAAAGGAGGTGAACTGTATACCTAGTTCTGACAATTAGTAGGTTTCTTGTGCCTCTTTCCTTTATCTTATGTCCTCTTGAACTGGTTTTCTCTCTCTGTACTTAACATTGCATTATTGACATATAAAGTCAGGAAATTCATTATAAAAACACAGTATTCGTCTCTCTTTCTCCTCCATGATTGTTTCACAAAATGGAGGGAGCCCAGGTCTCCAAATGACTGTTAAAGTGTAGAGCTGACCTCTACTAGACAGTGACATGGATGAGGGCTGTGTGTCCATGTGTGTGTGTATGTCTGTGTGCTTAACAGTAGACAGCGTTGTTTATGACGAATAATACAAAGAGAGAAAAGTATTTTTTCCTGTAGCTGAATCACTGAATATTCACCATTCATTCCAGGATTTGGGAGTAAAAGGAACAAAAGGAAGACAGTAATAATGTTACATTAGTATTATATTTTGAAAGGGCAACATTTGAGTGGTGAGAGTTAGGAGAAGAGGTTTAGGAGAGAGATTGATATTAGTTATATAAAACATTAAATAATATCTAAGTGAAGACTGAATATTGTAAGGGGGTTTCTCTCCCCACTCCCTTGGAGACAAAAGTCTTAAAGGTAAAGTTTAGTAAAAACAAGTGCAGTTAAGAATAAAAAGTAATTGATTTGTGAGAGTTTAGATCTGATAGATACTATATTCTTGATGAAGTAGTATTTAAATTAATCTTCTAAGAGGTAAGGGAGGTGCTGGGAATTTTACAGTTTATCTTACAACTGAGATGTGTTTCCTGGAGGCAGCTTATTATTGGGTCTTATTTTTGAATCCATCCAGCCACTCTGTGTTTTTAGATTGGTGAATTCCATCCACCTACATTTAGAGTGATCATTGATATATGAGGGTTTAATACTGCCATTTTATCTCCTGCTTTCCAGTTCTGTATTTCCATTGTTTCTTTTCTGTTGTATTTCTGACTGCCATTTCAGTTTGGTGGTTTTCTGTGATGGTTTTCTCAGTTTTTCTCTTTATTTATGATTTGTGACGCTGCTCTGATCTTTTGTTTTGTGGTCACCATGAGGTTTATATAAAAGATTTCATAGATGAGATAGTTCATTTTCTGATAGCCTCTTATCTCTGTTAGCATAAGTGGGTTCCCTCCCTTTCCTCTTTCCCTTGTATGTTTTTGTGGTCCCAAACGGTTCTTTTTTGTGTTGTGAGTTTGTGACTAAATTCAAATGTTTATAGTTATTTTTGATGCTTTCTTTCTCTTTATCTTTTATGTTATAATTGTTTGCTAACCTATTCTGATAGAGAGCTGCAATTTTCTGATTTTGTCTATTTACCTCCTTGCTCTGAACTTTATAATGCTTTGCCTTTTTATTTCAGGTAGGAGGGCTCCCTTCATCATTTCTTCTAAGGCAGGCCTGGTGGAGATGAGCTCCCTCAGCTTTTATTTATCTGGGAAACCTTTTATTTCTTTGTCATATCTGAAGGATAATTCTGCTGGATAGAGTATTCTGATAGTTTTTCTTTCAGTATTTTGAAAATATCATTCCATTCTCTCCTAGCCTGGAAGGTTTCTACTGAGAAATCTCTGAAAGCTTGATGGGAGTTCTTTTGTAGGTTATTTTCTTCTCTCGTTGCCCTTAATAGTTTTTCTTTATCATTGACTTTTGACGGTTTTACTATTATATGCCTCAGAGAAGGTCTTTCTGCATTGATGTAATTTGGAGTTCTATTGGCTTCGTGTACTTATACATCCAGTTCCTTCCTCAGGTTTGGGAAATTCTTAGCTGTTATTTCTTTGAACAAGTTCTCTGCTCCTCTCTCTTCCTTCTCCTTCTGGGATACCTATAATCCTTACGTCACTTTTGCTAATTCAGTTGGATATTTCTTGAAGAATTTCTTCATTTTTTAAAATCTTAGCTCTCTTTCGTCCTCCACTTGAAGCATTTCTAGGTTTTTATATTTAAGGTCACTAACTCTCTCCTCTATAAGCTCTGCTCTATTTTTTATGTTTTCTACATTATTTTTTATCTCAATAATTGTGTTGGGTCCGGCTTGGTGGCTGAGTGGTTAAATTTGCGTGCTCCGCTTTGGCAGCCCAGGGTCTTACTGGTTTGAATCCTGGGCGCGGACATGGCACCACTCATCAGGTCACGCTGAGGCAGCATTCCACATGCCACAACTAGAAGGACTCACAACTAAAAGTACACAACTATGTACCAGGGGGCTTTGGGAGAAAAAGGAAAAATAAAATCTTTAAAAAAAATAAAAATAAAAAATAATTGTGTTATTCACATCCAGAATTTCTGGGTTTATTTTAGGGCTTCAGACTCTTCGATGAAGTATTCCTTCTGTTCATTAATTTTATGCCTGATCTCATTGAACTGTCTTCCTGAGTTTTCTTGTAACTCATTGAGTTTCCTTATGACAGCTATTTTGAATTCTCTGTTACTTAGATTGTAATCTTCTGTGACTTCAAGTTTAGCTTCTGGAGAGCTGTCATTTTCCTTCTGTTCTGCAGGGTTACTGTAGTTCTTCATGGTGTTTGCTGGATTGATCCTCTGCCAGTGCATTTGTGATAGTAAACATCTTTTCTTATTTGGATACAGCTTTGGTTACTGTGGTTCTGGTCACCTGGGTCTCATGTTCCTCTGCTGGCTCTCCTTGGGCTCAGATGCTACTGTCCCATGTACCACCTGCACTGCTTTTCTGGTTTTTTTGGGGTTGCTGGTTGCATTGCTGCCAGGGGTGCTAAGTTCATGGATGTCACAGTCAGTGGTGGAGATCTGGGGACCTGAGGACTTGCATACAGCTCCTGCTACTGGTGGAGCTGGCTTTGGGGTTGCTGCCACTGGGGGTTGGGTTACCAGTTCTACTGTGGTTCCTATTCCTTATGATCACAGATTCCACCTGCCACTACTGGAGGGGGGCAGGGGCTGTTTTTTCTGTTCCCACCCATCTGCTTGTAGTTGTGCCAATAGGGCCATTCTGGATTTGTGTAGGCCAGGGCTGCAGCTGCTTGGTGGGGTGCCTTTGTGCAGGGCAGGCCACTGCTTCTTGGCGGGTTGTGCTCGTGCAGGCAAGGCTGCCACCAGGTGGGGCTCCGTTGTGTGAATGGGGTTGCTGTGGCACGGTGGGCGCTCCTGCAGGCTGGGCTACCATGGCTCCGTAAACATTCATGCGCAGGCCAGGCTGCCTCCACCTCCACCCACAGTTGTGGGGGTCGCTGTGTGAAGATCTGTGACCTGGATTGCTGCTGCTGGAGAAGGGGAAGGGGCCCCTCCCCTAGCTCCACTGCTTCCCTGTGTAGAGCAATCTGTGTATAGCTGCATAGATCTCTTAGGCATCCTGTTGTGCTCTGTAGAGAATCCTTTGTTGATTAACTGATGTGCATTTAGTTCTAACTTGGAGGGGAAAGACAAAGGGAACAACTCACTCCACCGTGATGCTGATGCTGACATCACTCCACTATCTACAGTTTATCTTAGACTTTAGTGAATTCCACATTCAAGTAAACTATTGGACTTATAAATCACAAAAATAGATGAATAATTTTGTAACTTTACAAAATATATTTTGCGAACAAAACCTAATTTATGGTATTGAATTAAATTTCCTGCAATGAGATCTCTTGGATAAATCTATTCATCGAACACGTCTGTCAGTACAATTGTCTTTCTTTGGGTGCATGCATGCCGAGAGTCATCTCATTTTTTTAATAGAATGCCTTAACCAAATGCCAGAAATTGGGCTGAGAGTGGGGAGGATGAGATTTAAATTTTTTACCTTCCTCTAGATGATGAATGCAATTTCACAGTCTTATCTACTTTACCTTTATAGGTTGCTATCCTTAAAGACATTTATCACCTCCCAAAAAGGACCGTGAGTCAATAGAAATTGCTGAGAGCAACCGCTTCCTATTTTTCCCCAAGGGGAAAGTAACTAACTTGAGTCAGACGCTATACCTGTCTTTTACAGCTGGTACAGCATGGAGTTTAGAAGTTTGAGTTTAGAAGAAGTTTGGAGTTTAGAAGATTTATCTGTACCCTGCTCAGTAGAGCTTAGCAGTTTTAAAAAAATGTATCATTAGGTTAGCAAGATCACTTATAAAAGTAAATCTAAAGAAAGAGTCTGAATTCCATTTGGATTTCTCTCTGAGCTTTTGAAATACTGACCCACTGGCAGACACTTACACGAACACTTGATATTGTTCTTTGACACCATCCTGAACTAAAATAAACCTTTCTTTGAGTTTTGCATACTCCATGGGAAACCACAAAATGTAAGGAGGTGCCAGATGCAAAGATCAGCAAGGCTATAAAAGGACAAACAACCCAAGGTACCAAATGTTTCTTTTCTGGTTGGAAATTCTGCACAGAGCATGAACGATGAAAATGAGATCAGGAATGAGCAAGAGCAGCACCAAAAAAACAATTGGAGACTTTTAAAATAAAAAGGAAATGTGAATTTTGTGAGAATATAGTCTCACATCTTTATTGCCTTCCTCAGATCCCCTGTACTTGACAATACTGTTATCATGCCATCTTTAAGTGAATGATATTGGCACTGAAGCAGTTTTTAAATTTTATTTTTTTGGTGAAGAAGATTGGCCCTAAACTAACACCTGTTGCCAATCTTCCTCTTTTTCTTTTTCTCTCCAAAGCCCCAGTTCATAGTTGTATATCCTAGTTGTAGGTACTTCTAGTTCTTCTATGTGGGATGCTGCCTCAGCATGGCTTGACAAGCAGTGCATAGGTCCACACCCAGGATCCGAACTGGTGAACACTGGGCCGCCAAGGCAGAGTGTGTGAAATCAACCACTATGCCACTGGGCTGGCCACTTTGGCACTCAGACATTTTTGAAGAAGATACTCTTTCTTAAGGTGGTTGAAAAACTCCATTGAAAGAAAATTTTTACTAAGATTTCAGTGTAGAATGAAAACATTTGGGCTGTTATCATTTCTGTTAGATGTTTATATCAATTTACGATCTTCAAATCAGTAGTTCCTCTGCATGTACATTTATGCAAAATTTTTTCATGTATTTTTAAAAGTTTTTGATATGAAATAAATATAAGCTTATCCAAAATACATTTTCTATGAAACAGGCTGGATATATCATAAAACTTGTGATGAGGATTTGAAATGATTGTTTCAATTAGGGTAAATGAATATACTTTAAAACTGAAATAGTCTTTTTTAAAAAATTCCATATATCATGTGGAAATAAGCAGTGATAAAATTTTAGCTCATACTCTTAAATAGCAGAAGCAGATAGGTACTGTCTAGTTCACATAATTTTAGAGGATGGTGGTAGGCCTCTACTGCAGTCCCTGGAGATTAATCATGATTTTTTGAATTATGATAATCCCTAGGTCCTTCAGTAGTGATTGGATACACAATCAGGATACAGCGATGGGTAAGTGACTCAGTTCTGGCCAATGAAATGTAAGGAGAAGTCTGCTGGAAGTGAGTGGCTTTCTGGAAAGGCTTTGATTTCTTGAAAATGAGGGCAGGTTATGCTTCCCTCTTAACCCTCCTCTTTCAGGTTTAAGCAAGATCTTAGTGTCTGAAGCTGCAGTGGCCATATTTTGGCCAAGAGGCAACAAGCACGAAGATGAAAAGTCAACAGGCTAAGGATAATGAACTGAAAATGGAAAATGCCTGTAGCCTTGACCGCATTCTTGAGCAGCTAACAGTACCAGAAACTGCTTCTTTTGGGACTTCTTAGATATGAAAAATAAACCTTTATTTGATTAATTCAATATTAATTTAGCTTCCTAATTTTTGAGGCTGAGAATATCCCTGACTAACACAAATAGCTTCTGTTGATCCTACTATATTTTATTTTATATAAATTAAATAACTTTTTTGTGCAGTTCTTTGAATTTTAATAGCTCTATAGATTCATGCAAGTGCTATCATCATCAGAGCATGGAACAGCTCCATTACTCCTCAAATTTCCTTCCTGCTATCTCTTTGTAGTGACACCCTCCCCCTACTTTTAAACTCTTGCACCTACGATCTGTTTTCTGTCGCTACAGATTTGCTTTTTGTCATAAAAATCTCATTCAATGACATAAGAATGACAAAATGACATAAGAATGTCATAAAAATGGAATTGTATAATATATAACCTTTTGAGACTGGCATATGTCACTCACCGTAATGTTTTTTGAGATTCCTTCAGTACATTGCGTATATTGACTTTGTTCTCTTTTACTCTTGAGTCCGTTACATGGATATACCACAGTTTGTTTAATTATTTACCTATTAAAGGACACTGGGTCTTTCCTAGTTTTAGAGGATCATGACTAGAGCTGCCAGGAACATTGTGTAAAGGTTTTTGTGTAAACATATGTTTTCCTTACTCTAGGGTAAATACTCAAGAGTGGGAGTGCTGGGTCTTATGGTAAATACATATTGCACTTTGTGAGAAATTGTTAAACTGTTTCCCAGAGTGGCTGTTTTGTTTTGCATTCCCACAGCAACGTATGAGAGTTCCAGTTGTTCCATATCCACACCATCACTTGATATTGTCAGAATTTTAAAATTTTAAATCATTTCAATATGTAATAATCACGGTATATCTCTTCATTTATTTAGGTCATCTTTAATTTTTCATCAGTGTTTTTTAGTTTCCAGCATTCAGATGTTTTATTAGATTTATGCCTAATAATTTCATATTTGGGGGATACTGTAACTATTTTTAATTTAGCTATGTTAAATTAAATATTGTGTTAAACATTATGTTAAAATTTAAATGTCTTTAAATTTTTTGTTTGAATTTTTGTTTTAATTTAAAATTTAAAATATTAATTCTTAAAAATTAAATAATTTTTAAGTATTACATATTAAAATTAAAATTTTACATATTATGTTAAAAATTAAATAACTATGTTTAATGTAACTATTTTTAACTTTGGTTTCTAATTGTCCTAATTTCCAATTGCTGGTATATAGAAATATGATTAATGTGTGTTTTCCTCGTATCTTGTGACCTTACTCAACTCACTAATTAGTTCTAGGAGTTTTGAAAACAGATTTCACAGGATCTTTTACATAGATAATCATGTTATCTATGAACAGGAAGTGTTTTATTTCTTCCTTTCCAATCCATATGCCTTTAATTTCTATTTCTTGCTTTCTTGCACTGGTTAGGACTTCCAGTAAGATGCTGAATAAAATGGTGAGAGTGGACATCCTTACCTTGTTTCCAGTGTTAGATGGAAACCATTCCGTTTTTCACATTTAAGTAAGACATTAGCTGTAGGGTTTTTGTGGATACACTTTAGTTAGGTCAAAGAAGTTCCCTCCTGTTCCAAATTAGCTGAGTTTTTATCATGAATGAATTGTCAAATGCTTTTTCTTCACTAAATGATTTCATTGTGTATGTGTGTGTTTCTGTACTGTTAAAGTGATAGATTATATTGATTGATTTTCAAATATTGAACCAGCCTTCCAGTCTAGGGATAATTACCCACTTGGTTGTGGTTCACTCTTTTTATGTATTGCTGGATTTAATTTTGCTGAAAAATAACGGTAGGCAGTTGTCTCTTCTTATCCTGTCTTTTCCCAGTTTCGGTGTCAGAGTAATACCAACTTCATAAAATGAATTAGGAAAGTTCTCCACTCTTCTTTTTTCTGGAAGATGTTTTATAGAATTGGTGTTATTTCTTCCTTAAATGTTTGGTAGAAATCACCAGTAAAATGTTTCAGACCTGTAGATTTCTTTTTCAGAAGGTTTTAAACTATGGATTCAATTTCTTTCTCAGCTGTAAAACTATTCAGATTATTTATTTAATTTTGGGTGCGTTTTGGTAGCTTATGGTTTTCAAGAAATTAGTTTATTTCATGTAAGTTGTTGAAGTTATGTGCATAGAGTTGTTTACATTATTGCTGTTGCCATTTGAAGGTCTGCGTGTTCTATAGTGATATCCTTTCTTTTATTCCCCATATTGGTAATTTATGTCTTCTCTCTTTTTTCTTTGTGAGTCTTGCTAGAACTTTATCAATTTTATTGATCTTTTCTAAGAACTGGGTTTTGGCTTCATTGATTTTCTCTGTTGTTTTTTGTTTCTATTTCATTGATTTCTACTTTTATTTTTATTATTTGCTTTCTACTTTCTTTGACATCATCTTACTCTGCTTCCTTTAGTTTCTTCGAAGCTTAAGCTGTTGATCTGAGTTTTTCTTTTCTATGATAAGATTTTTTCTTTTTTTTTATTGAGTTCATAATAGTTTACAGCATTGAGAAATTTCAGTTGTATGTTATTTCTTGTCCGTCAACATATAAGTGCTCTCCTTCACCCCTGTGCCCATCCCCCACCCCTCTTCCCCTGGTAACCACTGAACTGTTCTCTTTGTCCATATGTTTGTTTATATATGAGTGAAATCATATGGTGTTTGTCTTTCTCAGTCTGGCTTATTTCACTTAGCATAATACCCTCAAGGTCCACTCATGTTGTTGCAAATGGGATGATTTTGTCTTTTTTTATGGCTGAGTAGTGTTCCATTGTACATATATACCACATCTTCTTTATTCAATCATCAGTTGATGGGCACTTGGATTGCTTTCATGTCTTGGCTATTGTGTGTGAATAGTGCTGCAATGAACATAAGGGTACATATGCCACTTTGGATTGTTGATTTCAAGTTGTTTGAGTAGATACCCAGTAGTGGGATAGCTGGGTTATATGGTATTTCTAGTTTTAGTTTTTTGAGGAATCTGTATACTGTTTTCCATAGTGGCTGCACAAGTTTGCATTCCCACCAGCAGTGTATGAGGGTTCCCTTTTCTCCATACCCTCTACAACATTTGTTTTTAGTCTTAGTGATTATAGCCATTTTAACAGGTGTAAGGTGGTATCTTAGTGTAGTTTTGATTTACATTTCCCTGATGATTAGTGATGTTGAACATCTTTTCATGTGCTTATTGGCCATCTGTATATCTTCTCTAGAAAAATGTCTGTTCATATCCTTTGCCCAATTTTTGATTGGGCTATCTGTTTTTTTGTTGTTCAGTTGTGTGTTCCTTATATATTATGGAGATTAACCACTTGTCAGATATATGATTTTGCAAGTATTTTCTCCCAGTTGGTGGGTTGTCTTTTTGGTTTGATCCTAGGTTTTTTTTGCCTTGCAGAAGTTCTTTAGTCTGATGAAGTCCACTCGTGTATTTTTTCTTTTGTTTCCTTTGTGTGAGAAGATATGGTATTCGAAAAGGTCCTTTTAAGTTTGATGTCAAAGAGTGTACTTCCAGGAGTTTTATGGTTTCAGGACTTATCTTCAAGTCTTTGATCCATTTTGAGTTTATTTTTGTGTATGGAGTGAGATAATGGTCTACTTTCATTCTTTTGCAAGTGGTTGTCCAGATTTCCCAACACCATTTATTGAAGACACTATCTTTTCTCCATTGTATGTTCTTGGCACCTTTGTAGGAAATTAGCTGTCCACAGATGTGTGGTTTTATTTCTGGGCTTTCAGTTCTGTTCCATTGACCTGTGTGCCTGTTTTTGTACCAGTACCATGCTGTTTAGATCACTATGCCTTTGTAGTACATTTTGAAGTCAGGGATTGTGATGCCTCTAGCTTTGTTCTTTTTTTTCAGGATTGCCGTAGCAATTCGGGGTCTTTGGTTGCCCCCCATGAATTTTAGGATTCTTTGCTCTCTTTCTGTCAAGAATGTCTTTGAGATTCTGATTGGGATTGCATTGAATCTGTAGATTTCTTTGGGTAGTATGGACATTTTAAATCTGTTTATTTTTCCAATCTGTGTGCGTGGAATCTCTTTCCATTTCTTTATGACATCGTCTATTTCTTTCAATAATGTCTTATAGTTTTAATTGTATAAGTCCTTCACCTCCTTGGTTAAATTTATTCCTAGATAACTTATTACCTGTGTTGTGATTGTAAATGGAATTGTATTCTTGAGTTCTCTTTCTGTAAGCTCATTATTAGAGTATAGAAATGCAACTGATTTTTGTAAGTTGATTTTGTACCCTGCAACTTTACTGTAGTTGTTAATTATTTCTAATAGTTTTGCAATGGATTCTTTAGGGTTTTCTATATGTAAGATCATGTTGTCTGCAAACAGTAAGAGTTTCACTTCTTCACTCCCTATTTGAATTCCTTTTATTACTTTCTCTTGTCTCATTGCTCTGGCCAAACATCCAGTACTATGTTGAATAAGAGTGGTGATAGTGGGTACCCTTGAATTGTTCCTGTTCTCAGAGGGATGGTGTTCAGTTTTTCCCCATTGAGTATGATGTTGGCTGTGGGTTTGTCAAAATTTCCATTTTAGGTGTAACCTTCTATTTCTTTATAATGTCTTTCTAGTTTCCCATTCATTTCAAGAGTTTTTGTCTTCATTTTTTGCAATATTCTTTTTTCTTTTTGGCTGAGGAAGACTATCACTGAGCTAACATCTGTGCCATTCTTCCTCCACTTTATATGTGGGTCACTGCCACAGCATGGCTGATGAGTGGTGTAGGTCTACACCTGGGGTCTGAATCCATGAACCTGGGTCACAGAATTGGAGCCTGCCAAACTTAACCACTACACTACAGGGCTGGCTCCTGCAACATTTTTTAAATAGCTGCATTAAAGTCTTTATCAAACAATTCCTGCATCTGTGTCAACTTGGTGTTGGCATGTGTTGATTATTTTTTCCATGCAAAATGAGATTTTCTTGGTTTTTCGTGTTCCAAGTAATTTGGGATTGTATCCTGGACATTTTGCATATTATGTTATGAAACATTGAGTATTTTAAATTCTATCGAGAATGTTGACACTTTTGTTTTAGTAGGAAAAACACCAAATGGCATTCAGACCACCTGTTCCAATCAGTCTTCTGGTAATTGTGGTTACAATGTTAGTTCTGTTTTCTAAACCTTTTCAGTGCCATTTAGAACTGCCCTATATGTGTGCTACTCAGTGGCCAGTTTGAGATATGGGCAGTGATCTATATCTTTGTTCAGTTTTTAAAGTCTATGGAATACAATTTAGGGTCAAAAACCACATACAACTCAATGGTGAGCTCAGCAGTTCATAAACTAATTTATAGGGGTGGTTTCCCATGCTTCTCCCCCTTTACAGTGTCACTGGTACTTTCTGATTCTCAGAGAGTCCTCTAGCTGGAAATGTTAGATTTTATTTACTCTGCTTTGCCACTCGTTTCCCTTAGATATGCTCACGTCTGGAGTCAAGTGCTGGGAGAATAGAGAGAAACCAAAAGCAGTAGGGGTACACCCACATTTTGGGGCCATGGTTCCACTTATTAGAGGGGATGTTTCCCTCTCCCAGAGTTTTAAACACCTGTGGGCCTCATGGGGTGGGACAAGAGACTACAATGAGAGGAAAACAAATAACATCTTTCCATTTCTCTCTCCAAGCACTCTGAGACCGCTTTCCTAATCCTCTAGCCAAAATTGAAGGCTTCTCTTCAATTTCCTGTTTGTGGTGATGCCCACTTACAGATTTGGGGCTGTGTTAAGAACAGGTTAGGGAATACTAGAGGGAAATAAAAATGGTAAACTCACCACCCATTCAGAGTACTTCTACTTCTGGTCTTCTTCTACAATCCATCAGCTTCTACCTACTTTTCAGAGTCCTCAAATGGTTGCTCCATGCATTATGTCCAGGATTTGTAGATACACTCAGTAGGAGAGGCAAAATGGAGGGTGCTTGCAGCATCTTACTTGGAACTGGAAAGTAATCCATTATCTTTTATTTTATTTTATTATGTTTCTATTTTTTTCTCCTCCCCAAAGCCTCCCCAGTACATAGTTGTATATTCTAGTTGCACCATTATATTTTAATAACAGCTATGATAACTGGTATTTATCATGTACTTGGTACTGTGATAAATACTTTTCTTGCTTTGTATGATTTTATCTTTATTTATTAGCAGTATACAATTGAGTGCTATTATTTGAGATGGGAAAATTGGATCCTAGAGAATTTATTAATATCTCTAAGATCATACAGCTGGAAAAAAATGTGCCACCAGGATTGAAACCCATGTTATTTGACTCTAGCATTTAGTCTCTTGGTCATTCAGTGCTAATTTACCTCCCATGTAACTCATGTTAATCCATGAGAAGACTCAAGCTACGTATTACTAAAATGGAAGTACAATAAGTTTTCTGCTAAATAGTATAGTTCTGGCTAATTAAATCTACTGCATTAATAAGGAATTTTTATTTCGAGAATAACAAAAATATTAGAGTGCTTCCTTATAGAAATATTATAAAAATGGTCAATACATTCTACGTATAGAATATGTCAGTCAATTCTTGCTCTATAACAAGCTCTTGCTATCTTTTTCATACCTTCTTCCACTTATTTTCTTTAAAGTCAGATGGAGAAAGACAAATATCATATGATTTCACTGATATGTGGAAGATAAAAAAAAAATAGTAACAAACAAACACATAGATAGAGAGAACAGATTACTAGTTACCAGAGGGGAAAGTGGGGGGGTGGGGGGGAGGGGAGGGCAAAAAGGGTAAAGGGGGACATTTGTCCAGTGACAGATGGAATCTAGACTTTTGGTGGTAAATATGATAGTCTATACAGAAGTCTAAATACAATGATGTACACCTGAAATTTATATAATGTTATAGACCAATGTTACCTCAATAAAAAAGAGAGCAAAAAAGTTATTATATTAAATTATTTTTGTGACACTTTCAGCTAGTATGTCCTGTGATGTCCATCACATCAATAACAAAGGCAATAAAGATAACTAGTACTATCTAGTGTGTTGTAATACAACTTGACACACTATTTTAAAGTGATTTTGAAGATTCTGGTGAGTTGAACGGCTGCACCGTCACTGAAGTTTGTTCAGTCACTGATCTGTTCAGCATAATCTAACTGGAGGACATTACCACTGTCAAAATTTACCTTCTTCAAAAAGCAATTAGCTAGACGTAAGGAAAACTTGCACTTTCATATAGGCATGATCTCTATCTGTATACATACACACACATGCACACATACACTAGTAGAATGTTAATGTGATTAATAACACAGATGTTGTGGTCAGAGCACTTAGGATTGAATCCCATCCTGGCTGTCTATTAGCTGGGTGAGCTTGGGCAAGATATTTATCTCACTGAATCTTTGTTCTCTCGTTTACAAAATGGCCATGATGATAATATTACCTTTCTCATAGTGTCGGGCATTAAATGTTATATTACATATAAAAACACTTGGCCCTGTACCTGGATATTGTATAATCTTTCTAAATGTCGTGATTTACCTATTTGCTTGTACATATATGCATTTTGCCCTGAAATTTTTGTGTTAAATTAGTCCGTATTTTGACCATCATTGGAGCATCGCCTTAGTTCCATGAAGGCAAATAATTGTAATTATATCTATGAAGTATGATGGTTGATTGAATGAAGAGAAAAAACGTTTTGTTATTTCTTGGGGGTTTGTCTAAGTCTGGAGTTAGAAATCAAAAGCCCTCAGAAAGTGCCAGAGTAATTATCCGTATGTGTGGGGCAAACTAGAATAAAATATGTGAAGTGATACCAACTGTAGCCAACTGGTCCACACACGGCCCTCCTAAACGTGTTCAATTTTACAAACACAGCTGCCTGCGGGCATTCTGCCTATGAGCCTTGAGTTTTCGACCCTTGGTGTTGGGGCAGTGGGAACCCCTGCTCTATACAATCAAGGTTATTAGTGTAATATTTGAAAAAAATCAGTGAAAGAAGGGAATAATAAAAATTATACATTCAGAATTTGAATTTTTAATTTTAAATTAAAATTTAAACATGCCTTCATTACCAGTCTTTTGATACGGGGCAATATCTTTCTTTTGAGTGTGCAAAATGCTGGCTGTCATCTTTCTCATATAAACCCCACCATCTTCTACAATTTCAATTTTTAGTTTCATGAAAGTAAAATGGGAAATTGAAATCAACTTTGAAGTAATCTGAAGACAGAATCTTTCCAGATTTTACGATTTCCCTTCCAAAATCCCTTATACCGAATTTGGTGGCATTTTTATTTTTCTGTGATTGCATTTATCAAAAATTTTCAAAGCCTCCGGAAGAATTTTGACAGAAGCAACAACATTATTTATTGGGAAGATCACATTTATTTGTTTAGAAAATATTTAATTAAATTTACAATTTCATTGACAAATCAAGGGAATGGTTTTGTAAATGATGCAATTGCTTCTATTATTTATGCTTATTTTATCTATTTATACACACATATATATATATATATGTATGTATGCACTAGTATTTGCTCACTAGGAGTGAGGTAGGAAATTTTGTGAAGAGCTATTGCCCTGTAATAATGAAACATGAAGTCAACTTAAAATTCCATATATTTTAAGTTGAAACTTTGGCAGTCACTATAATCTGAACCTTCCTTACAACACCTTTCATTTAATTTTAGGAGGAAGTCATGCCAGCTTTATTTTAAAACATTCAATTCAACAACCACCCTTTTTTAGGTTTAGGTGTGACTTGTCAGTTAATGAACAATATTTTATTGAGCACCTTTTCTGTTAACACTGTGCCAATCTCTGAGCACAAAACAGTGAAGAAGTTAGAACTAGCTCCTGATCTCATGGCACTAATAAGAAGAATGGTCTTAAGGAAATAATTATAAGAGCTATGTATGATATGTAGAAGTATAGAATGATTTGGCCATCTCAAAAGTGAGAGTTGGAAGGGATCTTAAAGGCTGTGTCTGTCCTCAAAATCTCTGCTAAGTGGTCTTTGGGCCTGTGATTGACCTCATGGTGGGAAATCCACAGTCTGCTGACTCACCCAGCCTGTTGGCTCCTGAAAAGATTGACAATTTGTAGCTGATGAGCTAGGGGTGCCCCACTCTCATTGTATTTGACTACAGTGCTAAGATAGGTGACAAAATGCCTGAGCAGAATCTATGTGCCACTATATGCTTTAGCTCTTAAATTTCTTGACTTTTGTGGAAATGAATTTTCATTCCTACAGGAAATTCTATTTCTGTGTCAACGTTTTAGGGATGGGGCTCCCATCTGTGTGTCTAAACCACAAATCTGGGAATCAAATTTCTTTCCTTTTATCATTTATCCCTTGTGGCAATCTATGCATTTCCTTACTCTTTATATAAAAACATCCTGATTCTCTTACTTTGCCAGTGCTATAGCGGCAGGACAGCAATGTCAGATTAAAAATTTGTTATTTTCCTCTTGGTTATCTCCGTCAGAGATTAATAAAGTATGGAGTGTTCACATGTAGTGACCTTGCAAAGGAATTTGTCCTATAGCCCCAAACAACAGTCATTTGTTGTTTGCGGTGAGCCATTAATTTTATCTGACAGACTGAAGATGGTATGGGAATTAAGGTGCAGCTTGCGGACCACCTGTCTCAGCCGACTTAGCCAATGACATCATTCTACTTTCCACTGTCCAATCACGTTTGTTCTGAGTTTCTGCCCAATGCATGCCAGTTCCAGAAGACACCCTTCCAAATGACCTGAATCATGACTAATAACATTTATGTCTGAGGTTTCCACCTGTCCTGCATGATAAATAGGGGTTGAAGCTGATTAATATTTTACAATCTGTGTTCACAGTTACTTGGGGGAAATAACCAACAAGTCATAATTCATTGAAGAGGAACTGCTGTTTCTTATGTGTTTTAGATTGCCTCTCTCTCTATTTTAAAAAAAAATTTGCATCTTTGTTTTTTGAAAGAGCACCAATGAGTAAGACATTCTTTTTATCCATATACTTTTCCAATTTATTGCCATTAAGCTAGCTGAATTGTGTCCTCATTTTAAGCCATTCTAGCAGGTATCGTGTTTAACAGTCTCTGCTAACAGCATGATGTGAATGTGAATGAAGGGCACTTCAGCAGCACTCATAGCATGCCAATTAGGTGTCATGACTGATTGACTTCTCCGGGCAAACATAAATGAATTTGGGAAAGGAAAGACAGATCTGATTTCTTTCAGTTCAGAAGATGAACTATTACAGAAAAATTTTAAAGGTTTCTGCAAACATGCATAAACTTCCCATAAATAGAAGTGTGTTAAGAGAGAGAGAGGGAGCGTGAAGTTAAATATTGTTATTACTCATTTGCCATTGGTATCTGGTAGACAAATGATCATTGTTTATTCTTGTGATATTGATATTTAGTGAGGACCCACTATGTATAAGGGAGTGGAAATAAGAGAGACCATTCCTTTCACTAAAAGTTCATAGAGTGAAGTTGAGAATACAAATATTCATCAATTTAGGAAGTGTCTATGGGGATATGTGGGCAGAGAACAAAACCAATCCTGGAGAGTCAAGAGAAGCCCCTCTAAGGGAACAATGGCTAGACTGAGACCTGCAGGGTGAATACGAGTTTAGCGGCTCATCTGTGCAGGCCCAGCACCTCTCTTTATCTCACGTGTTCAGGTAATAGTACCTTTCCGCATGGGGAGGCCATTCTTCCCCACCCCAGTCAGAAAGTTCTGGTTCCAATTTCCAGTCACAGTTCCCCACCCTCTACTGTCTGACTGCTATGAGGCCTAAAAGCTCACGGTTTTATGTTGGCTCAATCATGGCTTGAATTTTCAGTTCAACTCCTGTTGATCTAAAGACGAGCATGACCTAAGCTGAGAAAATCACTGTATTTCCCTTGAATTCTTCTTAGTTTGACTGAAGTGTATAAGTTCTTTTCCTTCTCTGATCTCATGGCATGACCAGTAGTACCTGTGCCACTGGCTTTCCCAAGTAATGAAGAAACTCTAAAAAAATATCAACAGCATTCACTCAATGAAGAGCAAGTCATCCTCCATCTCTGGAGTCCTGGAGGCCTCAACATTCTCCTCAGGTGTGTAACCTTCACAGAGAAACCTTTAGATTACGTCTTGGTCATGCTCTTCAAGCTGAGTATGCTTAGGTATACAAAGCCAGAAATAAGCATGTTTATATTTGAGAACACTGATTTCATTCAAAGATTTATGAAAAGGCTTAATAACTTATAGGTAGCTGAAACCATTTTTATATTAAAAAACATTTATATATGAACGAATAGAATACCAAATTTCAAGCATTTTTAAAGATTATACTGGCAGTTTAAATATTTCAAATTTTAAATGCACCTTTGGGCTATGCCCCTAGGCTTCCTGAGGGCCATATTAAATTTTCTAGGCCTTGAACTCAATGGAAAAGTTTAGGAGGATTATCCCAGATGCTTGTTGGTTAAAAAATGATAGTCTAGATATTTGTATCTTCCACTGAACATCCTTGTTTTAAGTAGCTAAGGACCTCTCTGTCTCTTCTTTGAAGATGTCAACATTTTCTTTGGTCTCCTCTAGTGGTGTGACCAAAGGCTGGTGCAGGAGAATCCTAGAGGCACAACTTAAGTAATCTTCCATTTCTAATTGGTAGCCTGGGAATTCAAGTAAGAAAAAGCCTAGCAGATGTGATACTTTCTCCCAAGGATCTAATATAAAAGTGCTTACTGAGGATTTTAATGTTGTTCACTTTAAAGTTTTCTTGTCTCGTATCCTTTCTTTGAATACTCTTCCAACAATCTATCAAGGAACTATGTTTAAGCATATTTACTTGATTCCTAAAATTTCCCAAAGCTATCTCTTCAGTAGACTTTTGGATTCAAATTGTTATTTTCCTTTAATAATGGATCCTAACCATATGGTTATAAGCCATTAATTCCTCATTCCTATAAATTAGAGAAAAATTAAACAGTGTTACATTAAACCCAGACAAAGGCTGAAGTCTGAGAAGTGAAGCTAGAATATCTCATGCTGTTAGGAAGATAAGATTCTGTACACGGCATCTGACAAAAATAAAATGAAAAACTCCTTGAGATGTACTTTTTTACAGTATTCAGTATATATTATTTGTGAAGAAAAAAGCTGAAATAAAAAATTTAGGAAATTGAGTCTTGGGATGCAATCAAACTACTCATTCACTGACCAAATTTTAAAAGGTAAAGATTGGCTTAAACAAAATCAGACTGCAGTAGAGGCGTAGCTCTCTTAGTATAATAGGCGGATTTAAAACAATGCAAAGTGCATATTAAAACATGGTTTCTTTCTCCCTTGCGTAATCATTTCTCTGGGGCCTTGTCTTCCTTTGCCAGAATCAATTGGCTCCTGGCACTAAAGTTGTTTAGTTTATTGTTTGTTCATTGGCTTCAAGTGAATAGTCTGTGATCTTTGAGGAAAAAATTTCAGTGTTCATGGGTAGATTAACACACAAGTGAAAGATCTTCAAAGTTAATTATCTTCTAATAATGTGAACAATCTTCCTTGAATTATTTTTTTCTTTGGTTTAGTTTTTAATCCTCACTTTTCATAAATGATACATATCTCTATATTAATTCCTATCATTAACAGCTTCCACTATTTAATCTCTGTTGGCATGAATATGGCATGCTTTCTCCAGGCTCAATAGGTTAGATTTGGTTCATTTAATCAAAAAAATCAACCATGGGCTGGCTCAGTGGCACAGTGGTTAAGTGTGCACGTTCCAATTCAGCAGCCGGGGTTCGGTGGTTCGGATCCTGGGTGCGGACGTGGCACTGCTCAGCAAGCCATGCTGTGGTAGGCGTCCCACATATAAAGTAGAGGAAGGGGCTGGCCCCGTGGCCGAGTGGTTAAGTTCGCGCGCTCCGCTGCTGGCGGCCCAGTGTTTCGTTGGTTCGAGTACTGGGCGCGGACATGGCACTGCTCATCAGACCACGCTGAGGCAGCGTCCCACATGCCACAAGTAGAAGAACCCACAACGAAGAATACACAACTATGTACCGGGGGGCTTTGGGGAGAAAAAGGAAAAAATAAAATCTTAAAGTAGAGGAAGATGGGCATAGACGTTAGCTCAGGGCAGTCTTCCTCAGCAAAAAGAGGAGGATTGGCAGCAGATGTTAGCTCAGGGCTAATCATGCTCAAAAAAAAATCAACCATGATTTTCTTCGAATTGTTGGGAAACTTTAAGGTCATTTCTGTGTGATACTGACCAGGAAGTCATTTTGACCCACAAGTTTGAATAACTACTCTGTTGGAAAGTCATGGATCAATGAGCATGCCATCCCCTTCATTACCATTGCTTTTATTGAGATGTAATTGGCATATAACATTATGTTAGTTTCAGATGTACAACATAATGATTCGATATCTGTATATGTCTAGCTGACAAGAAGTTTTTGATTTTTAAGGCTTCACATTGCCTCCAGAAAAATGTTGCAACTCTTTAGCAGCATGTACTCTTCTTCTTTCTAGATCCCCAGTCAGTGAGGCTTTCCAGACTCTTCTTCCACTCTTTCCACATTATCCTTAGTGGCCAAGTCACCTGAGTGTGCTCTTCCCCAACTCTTTCATGCTGTTTCAGGCTTCTACAGGGATACTCATCACTTGACTCTGCCAACAGTACCCTCCCTGCTCGTGTTTTCTTTTTTCTTTTGTTTTCGTGAGGAAGATTGGCCCTGAGCTAACATTTGTTGCAAATCCTCCTCTTTTTGCTTGAGAAAGATTGTCCCTGAGCTAAAATCTGTGCCAGTCTTCCTTCATTTTGTATGTGGGACGCTGTCTCAGCATGGTTTGATGAGCGGTGCGTAGGTCCTTGCCCAGGATCTGAACCCGTGAATCCCAGACTCCCGAAGCAGTGTGTGCGAACTTAACCACTACATCACTGGGCCAGGCCCCTGCTTGTGTATTTTTTGAGCCCCTATGCACGCATCAGTCCCCGTGGAAACGTTTGCTTGACATCTGTAGGCAGAATTATTTTCTTCATCTTCTGTCAAGTATCTTGCTACCTACCACTAGTACTATATTCATTACAAATTACAATAATTATATGTATTTACATCCCTTTAATTAGCTATTGGACTATGAAGTCAGGGACTTGCTTTTATTTTTCTTTGCAACCTCAGTGCCTCTGTCTTTGGCATGTAGTATAGGATTAAGTTTTTTAGCATTTTATTATGAAAATATGCAAATATGCCAAAAAGATGCAAAATTGATATAAATAGCACATATATCCACAACCTACATTCAATAATTTTGATATTTGTTTAATCTTTATTGTCATCTATAATTTTGTGTATTTATTTTTTGATTGGACCCATTAACAAGTAACTTGCAGATGTCATGACACTTTATCTATAAACAGTTCAATTAGTATTTCCTAAAAGTAAAGACTTTTCCCTACAAACCGCAAGAGCATTATTACACCTAAGAAAAATAGCATAATTTCCTAATATCATCTAACACCCAGTCCATAACTAACATTTCCCCAATCTTTCCAAAAATAACTTTAGAGGGTTTTTTTTTTTACCAGCTTATTACTAAATTTTTGATCAAATAAATAATCCTGAAACCCAATATTGGCACAGTTTGAATGTTTTTGTAGGGAGAGAAATATGGAATGCATATTTGATATTTGAAATTCTGTTTTTTGAAATGTCAGATTAAAGCTCGTAGTTATGACAATTGGCATGAAGCATGTAGGATTTAGATTATAGTTGAAAGAACTTAATTAAAGCAGAGCATTATAGCTGTGTTGGCACTTACTGCAGCAATAGAAAAGCCTTTGAGAGCAACTGTAATAGGAGAGATTGGCATGAATCAATCCTGGTAGTTATCAAGGCATCTGCTGCTACTGTGAACACATGAGGGCAGTGGAAGGTCATCGCTTATAGACATTATCTAGCTAAGCTATTCTTATTTAATGCTGTACCATAAAATTTCTTGGTGTATATAAATTGTGGCAACATACGCAAACTCTCAGGTTATTTTTTACCATTAGTTCACCTAAAATTGCTTACTGCAGTCCTACATTCTAGATCATTGCCATCTACTGTTAGATGGAGAAGGAAAAACTGTTAAGAGATCCATGCAAAAAGTGCTGTGTAGCTTTTAAGGGAAACTTCAGTCTTGTTCCCAGAATTTTCCATTCCAGCCCCTCCATAGCCTTTGCTGTCATCAGCAGATGCCCTTCATGATTCTTCCTTTGTTAGTTTTCCTACCGCTCTGATTCAAGGTGGAAATTGCCATCACATGGTAATCCTGCTGGAGGAAAGTACCTCATTAGCAATATTTTCCACAGACACTAAGACAGAATAAAGGGAAATTAGAACAATGTAGTACCAAAGATAAGTCCTGAAACTGCATGATTTAAAGAATAAATCAGCTCAGGATTTGGAAGCATTAATCTTGAGGTGATGACTTTGGAAAAACCACTTGTCTTACCCTTCAGTTTCCTCATCTATAACATGGAAATAAGGCACTTGTCTGTCCCAGGATGATTACAAGGAAGAAAGCAGATGAAGCCTATCTATGAGTGTTCTGTGAGCTAACACAGCGTCTAATATACATCAATAATGTTGATTTATTTCTAGGGACTCAGTGTTTTTACATCTGATCTATTATAATCCTGAGGCATGAAAAGGAGTCTAGCTTGTTCCCTTTAAAAATATTTACGTGAACCAAGCTAAGCAGCATCAGCAATTTTATTTAGGAAAATCTTTAGAGGAGTTAAACAGGTGATGACATTTCTCCATATATTTTCTTGAATCATGGGCTTTGGGTATTCTCAAGTATCAGAAAGGGTATTTGTTTTAGTTTTTAGCTGTCAGGAGTATGGCATTGAAAGCAAATCCATCTGTTTCAAATCAAAGCACATACTTGAAGCTGTCGGGACAGAGGGGCTGCAGCCTTGGTTTTATTTTTGGTCCGTGTGCCCAAATCTCTGAGAAGACCCCATAGGTGGCGTTTCCTTGGATGCTTTCACAGAAGGCAGGGCTGTTTATTCACTCCTGTAATGGATTCATTACCCACTGTGCTCCGCTAAGAACAGCATGGGCTCCAGAAAGAGAACCATTATGCAACATTTTAAACCCCAAACCCAAATACAATGCAATATTATTGATTCAACACACAATTAATGGCTTACTGTATGAAGAGAATTGGGATCGGTGCCGTGGGAGGATTCTAAGATAAAGAAGACACCGGCCCTGCCCTCAGGAGGTTTACAGTTTGGTGGAAAGGATTAGATAAATAAACAGGTTTAAGTGTAAAACATGAAATATTGTGAAGGGCTATATAAAGCGAAGTTTTAAATCAAGTCCTTTCAAAGGGAAATACTCATAATTTCTATTTACTCTATTGAAAAATCCAGCTGGCTCCAATCCTCTGCTTACCACCTCTCTAATGTCAATTCTCCTGAAAGAGTGTGCTGCACAGAGAAAACCCGTTTCCTTCCCCTTCCTGGACTCTCAGATCACTTGTGCTAGCTTTTGGCATAGAGAAAAAGTGGAGGCATAATGAAGAGTGAATTTAGAGCAGGGCTCGCTCCTGGCAGCTTGGAAGGATGTGGCGATGGGTGGAGGCAGTGATATATGTCGAGTTGCCACTTCATGCCAGATACTAAGTTGTCTCGCCTGGGTCAGGGAAGAAATAAATTCATGTTCATACAGTACTATACAGTATTTTATTAAAGCTGGCAGTATAACTTAGATTTTAGACGTGAGGAAAGCAGAAACTCACAGAGAGAAGAGTACCTGCCCAATATCTCACAATTAAAAATAGCACAAATTATTTTTGAACCAGGTCTCTTGGACCCCAGCATTTCTACCGTATCATTCTTCTTGGCAGGTAACTGAAGACCAGAGTGAGAGAGTGAAAAGAGCAGAGGACCAGGACTCATAGGTGAAGCCTGCATGTTAGGGAGCCCAGAGCCAAAATTTGGAAAACAGAACTAACCAACGAAGCAAGCAAAGTTAACGGTACTTGGAACTGAAATAGCGTACTATAAACTGTATTTGTCTATTTTGAATGGACTAGTTATTGTGGTATGCAGAACAGAAGTCTAAATGTTCATATACAAGGTCACAGTTAATAATAAGCATTCGAAAGCTTTCACAGTTAGTAATAAACATTATGCAAAGCATTGAAGTCGGAGCTGTTTTTTAAGCTCAAGGCCATGGCAAATGCCTTTGCTAGTGTGATGGTTAATTTTATATGTCAACTTGACTGGGCTAAGGGATGCCCTGATAATTGGTAAAACATTATTTCTAAGCGTGACTGTGAGAGTGTCCCCAGAAGCAATTAGCGTTTGACTTGGTGGACTTCGTAAAGCAGGGCACTCTTCCTAACGCCGGTGGGCATCATCCGACCCAGTGAGGGCTGGAATAGAGCAAAAAGGCAGAGGAGGGCAAATTCTCTCTGCTTGAGTTGAACCTCCCTCTCCTGTCCTCGGATATTGGTGCTCCTGGTTGCTGGGCTTTCAGACTCAGACAGGGACTTACCCCATCAACTCTCCCAGTTCTCATGCCTTCAGACTTAGACTGAATTACACCACTGGCTTTCCTGGTTCTTCGTCAGAAAACCTGGGTTTTGGTACAAGAAGGATTACTTAGCTCAGTGGTTCTCCAGGCATAGTGGCTGGACCAGCAGTGTCAGCATTACTTGGGAACTTTTTGGTATTGTAGATTCTCAGACCCCACCCAGACTTATTGGATCAGAAACTGATAATGGGGCCAAGCAACCTGCCTTTTAATAAGCCCTCCAGATATTTCTAATGAACTCATCCTAAGATTTGAAAACAACTGCTTCATACCCCTTGCTATACAGAAATGGTTGCTGCACAAATTGTATATGAAGCCCAGGGCTGAGCGTATGGCAGAGAAATTCTGAGATTCACCACCTGTCCTTTGTGAGGTGCAGATTAGAAGACGATTCCAAACAAATCGTTTGATAGAACATCTGGGCTGGTGTTTTTTACTCGACATAAGTTTGATTTTAAAAAAGTTTTGTAACCTTTATAGAGATATAATTCACATAATGTCAAACGCCCTTTTAAAGTGCACAGTTTATGATTTTTAGAATATTCATAGAATTGTGCAACCATTGCCACCTCTAAAATGATATATGGAAGCAGATTTTGGTAAAGTATGTGAATAATGCTGGAAGTTTGTTCAAGCTAGAATCTCCAACCCATCGAGAGGTTTTGGAAAACTGACTGCGCATGTGCATATAAACTAGGTCACAGTGAAGCCAGATCAGGAGAGATACCTTGCAGCAAGGACTGGTAGGAAAAGAGCCTCACGAGAGAGGCAACCAGTGTGTTCCAGAAAAATGTTTAGGACCATTCTTTGGCAGAAATCCTTTGTGGGAGCAAGGAGAATGGCAGTGGGCTGGTTATACCTGATTGCCGAAGACAAGTCTGATTCATCTGTGTCATCTTGGAGTATTTATTAAGAGCATGCCCTTTCACTCCCAGATGGTCTAGTTTATGATAAATCATATGATCACTTTAATTAGACCCCCCAGTTCTCTCTGTTGGAGATCCTTTCTATCCAGCCTCCTCTGAGCCCCAAATTCAAATTTCTGTCCCTAAAGCTCAGTAAGACCACCACTCTGTGTCTGCACTGTCGTCCATCACCAAGTGCACAGGTACCACTAGTCATGGGGCACTTCAGGGGCTCGCTTCATTTGTTCCCTTTGCCACCTGTTGTCCAACATCTGAAAAACTGTATCAGATATTTTGAGTTTCAATTGTAGTCTGTTAACAGTTACTCCACCATGGCATTATATCTGTAAAGTTTCTACATGTCAGTAATTCATTCTTATTCTTTGTTGTTTAGAATTTCTTGCATGAATGATAAACAACAATGCATTTACTTATTCAAATTTTGATGGATATTTTGGTTATTCCAGTTTTTGATCATTATAAATTGTCCATATCATTTGGTAGACATATGCACTTATTTCCATTGGATGTATATATCTTGGAGAATTTTTGAGATATATATTATGTTAATCTTTTTTAGATACTGAATTAGTTTTCTGAAGTGGTTGACTATTTTACGTTCTACCGTCAATGCATGAACAATTCAGTTGTTTATATTGTCGCTAACAAATGGTATTGTTAGTGCTTTAAATTTTAGCCATTTTGGTGGGAATTTTGAAACTCCATAATTCTTAATGCTGAACACTGTATGCTTTATTTATTTCATATTCAATCTCTTTAAATTGAAATAAATTCATATCTCTAAAATTTACACCCTATATCTTTAAGGGAAAAACATCTAAATCTGTAAAATTTGAGAACTTTCCGCAAAAGTTTAAAAAGAAAAGTAATATTTTATTTTATTGTATGTGTTCCAATAAGTGAGGGCATTAGACTACATCATTTCTAAAATATCTTATAATTTTTAAATCCTTTAAGCTTAACTAATATACTTTGCACTATACTTTGAATTCTTAAATATGGAATTTTTTGAAAGTTCTTAGTCTTTCTAGACATTAAATTATCACATCTCAAAATACTATACCTACTAAATTCTTCAAATAAGGAGCAGAATTCACTGATTTATGTTTTTCAATAAGTATTCTCTGTTGTATACATGGCACTGTGCTACATACAGCACTGCACACACCCGTGGGTAAGGCCTGGCACTTGTTTTTCTACGAATATGCTCTCAAAGCAGCTGTTAGGTAAAGACACCAATGATTACAAACGAGCATTTCCCAGATGTTTTCCAAAGGACATCTTGCTTAAGATGGTAACTAGGAAAAAAAGCAAAACATTAAAAAAAAGTTCTTTTATCAAATAATTTGAGGAAACAATGCTATAAAATACGATAGAATTTATGAGAAATACCAGCTACTGTGTATTTCAGAAAAAGGAGAGTCCATATTTACTGCAAAGGGCAGACCAGTGTCTTTAAGTAATATTGGTGTTCACATAACATGGTTTAATAAGCAGAAATTGATTTTTTTCTTGGAGTCTTAGCATGGGGCTTACAAGCGAATCTATGGTTGAACATCTCTGATGGAACTTTGGCTCTTGGCGTTGCTTGCCCTTCTGTTTATAGCATCTATAGTGTTTATTAGGACTGCTGAGTTCATTTTTGTTACTTTCATATATTATTGATCTGTTAGTTTGTTTATCTATGTGTTGGAAACCCTTTCCTGTTTGTTGCTGTTTTAGACTAAAATAAAATAATATTGTCAAAGTGACACAGAATTGCTCTTATTCTATTTATGATATTGTATATTTTTAATAATTATTTAGTATTGGAAGAATCTCTTCAATTTAGCTAGGTCCTGGTCTTGATTTCTCTAGATCCCAGTGGTTGATAAGAATATTTATGAAGTTTCAGCTAAAAATTGTGCTTGCTTATTTTAAAAGAGCTTTGATAAACAAAATTAATTGTATTATTATAGAGTTGATATTTTCAACATTTGCCTGAAAAATAGAATGAACATGATTAGCTCCCAGGACATGGGATTTTCCAGGAAATTTTAATGGCCACAATATTCCAGGGAGTCACTTTCCTAAAGTTTTCTCTTTTTTTCAATTTAATTAAATTTATATAACCAGTCCTCTGAAAAGCTGCTTGTCCCGTAAGTGGGGAATGTTTGCTACATCATTATAGAAGAAGTTAAATACCTCTTATTATTTTGGATTATTGTTATCACTTTATGTAACTTAGCCATTTTTAATTTTATGAGGTGCTTTTACACGTTGTATGTTTTAAACATTGGATTTTCTTGAAACTCAATACAACTCTGTGATTGGTGCGAAAGGAATATTCATTCTCAGGTTTTACGAGGGGGAGTCATATGCTGGCAATTGATTCAGCAAAGTTTGCACAATCTATTAGTGGCAGCGAGTACTAGAACCTTGGTACCTGGCCTCTATTTCAATTAGATTCTGTGTCAGATTAATGCTTAGTTTTTTTTTATGAGCGCTTAAGTGAAGCGGTGTTTAAATAAATAGCATTTTATTCAAGAAGAAGTTTAATGACTTTTTAAAAGCTGAATTTGGTTGGAAATGATTTTAGCTTAAATGCCCATTGCGGATTAATTTATAGCAAAGCTGTTTTCCCAATAGATACATTTTTGCAGAAAATTCAAAAGCTCAGTATACTAAAAATGTGCTCATTTTCCAATCTGCTTTTATTTAATCAGCTGTATAGTTTTAATTACTTCTTAGGAAAGAATTTTACTTCTTACTCTTAAAATCTCAGGACAGTTAGTTTGAAAATAAAGACTAATATGACTGATTTCTTAAGTCATGCATGAACAACAATTTCTTTATTTAAATCTCATCTCCTTTGTACTTAGGCCGGTGATGTCTATTATTTTTATTTTTATTGTTTTGAGGAAGATTAGCCCTGACTAACATCCACCGCTAATCCTCTTCTTTTTGGTGAGGAAGATTGGCCCTGAGCTAACATCTGTGCCCATCTTCCTCTACTTTATATGTGGGATGCCTGCCACAGCATGGCTTGATAAGCCGTGCGTAGGTCTGTGCCCAGGATCCAAATGGGCAAAGCCCAGGCCACTGAAGGGGAGTGCATGAACTCAACCACTATGCCACTGCACTGGACCCCAGTGACATCCATTATTGTAGCAATGGCCCTACCTAAAATTTCAAAATGTTATTTGTTAAATATAGAGATTCCAGTCTGAAAGGGGTCTCATTTTTTTGTGGTCTGCTTCTTTTCGGTCCTCATCTGTGTTTCATTTAGCTGTTTACTCTGACTCTTTCCTTTCTCATTCTCCCTTCTCTGATACCCTTTCCCTGTAACAGAGAACTCTTTTCTCAGGATTGCCTATAGGTTTCCAGGTAGATTTGGCCACTTTCCACTGGTGGAAGGTGGAGAGTTAACTATCAAGGCATTTCTCACTGTCTAGTTCTGCCTGAAGCAGCGTCTCCATTAGCTTCTGAGTTTCTTCCACGGCTCCAGTGCCAGATAGACAGTTTCTCTCTCACAGTTCCAGCTTCCAACACAAACTCAGACTCCTGGGCTCTAATAACCCTCCCTCTTGTCTCCATTTTCTTTTCAATTCTAAGGATGGAACGGGCTTGAGGTTGCTGACCTTTCAATTGTCTTACGTTCTTCTGTTTGACTCCACATCTTTTTCATTATGTATGTAACCAATTCCTTGCACTAAGTCCCCACTATTTGTATGACCTAGACAGGCTTCTGTTCGGACGCTGACAGATGCTGCATTCTATTCAATCATTCTGTAAAAGCTGATTTGGTAGATCACTTTCATTTTATCATTTTCATCCTTTGTCTTCATTAATTGTTTTCCTGGTTCGTGTCCCATCACCTTGTCTTTTCAACAGCTTGTTAATCACCTTCTCTGGCTCCTCTTCCTACTTACTTTTAGAATTTTTTGTATTCATTATTTTTTTCCAGTAATTATTCTGTATCCAAATCTTCCCAGGCCTCATTTGGTTAGCAATGAGGTCATATAAACAGGAAATCTCTCATTTTGTTTGGTGTTCCCAGCCCTCACCTTTATGGCTATGATGTCTGAGCCGAATCAGCAATATTTCTCACTACCAAGTATTTCAGGGGCTCCTTGGGCATTGTCTTATACACACTTAAGCACTGGTTCTATGATTACTCACTCTGCTTTTTATGCTCTAGCTAAGCAGTGCCTGGACCTTTGACCCATGGAAATGCTGAGCTAACAAATGTATGTTGCCTTAAGCTGCTAAATTTGTGGTAATTTTTATATAGCAATATAAAACTAATACAGTTGCAGCCATTTATTTTCAATCGTCCACTAGACGTATGTTTCTATATATTTCCATAACTTCCATATGAATGTCTGGAAGCCATCTTGCATACACCTTATCCTAAATGAAATTATTTTGTTCCTAAAAGCTTCTTCTCTTCTCATATTGAACGTCCTCTCTTATTTAATATACTACCAAATATATAGCTACTCAAGCCAGAACTTAGTCTTTTCCCTTTGCCTTGTTCCTAATAGATCACTAAATGCTGTGAATTCCACCACAGAAAAACACTGAAATTAATTCAGACTGTTTACTCTCTTGATGAAATGACAACAAATCTTTCTTCATCTAGTTTTTTGAATTCTAACCAGGTCATCAGCTTTTCATGAGTTAGATTTCTGGAAAAAAACAAAAAAAACCCAACCCCCCCAGCCCACAAAACACCATTAAATCCCCCAAAAGAAAAAGGCATAAAACAAAAAGGAAGCAAACAAACGAAATAACAAATCTAGTCATTCTGTTGATGGCTCCACTTCATTGCCAGCATGATTAAGTTCAAACATTTGGATAGATAAAGAAGTACAAATTCTAACCATAATCCTGTTTTTTCCTTAGTATTCTATTCTAATATCTCCTCATTCCAAGTCTATGTTTCAGCTTTTCCAAATTATTCACTGTTATCTCAGCATTTATCATATTTTCTTCTCTTCTTTGTCTTGTGATTTGCCTCTTATTTTCAATCACTCATTCATTTATTTTCTTATTTAATGTGCCTAGCCTCGTTCATTAGTTCAGAACAAGATGGACAATGTCCCCGAATTTGTGGAGTTTACGCTCCTATGGGGGAGACAGATGGTGAAGAAATAAACATAAATATAAACAAACAAACACATAATATCAAAGTATATTTTATGAAGAAAATAAATAATGTAGAGTGAACATCAGTCCTATTTTTGGAAATGTAGACCAAAGCAGCCCCTCGAAGGAGGGAGAATATAAGAAGAGGCCTTGATGTTGAGATGGAATAAGCCATGGGAGAATCTGGTGCTGGAGAGATGCGGTCAGAGGGAAGAGCCAGTGTCAAGACCCCGTCACGAGCGTGAGCCTGGCAGGTTTAAGCAGAAGCAAGAGGTCTAGTGTCTACAAAATATCATGCTGGGATTTGATTGGAATTGCATCGACTCTGTATATGGAGTCGAAAAGAATTGACCTAGTCACACTGTGTTAAATATATGGAGCAGGTTGGAAAGAATTGACATTTTAACAATATTGAATCTCCTAATTCAGGAGCACATACTATCTGTTTATTTAGGTCTTCTTTAATTTCTTTCATCAGTGTTTTGCAGTTTTCTGCATATAGATTTTATAATATTTTGTTAAAGTTTTACTTAAGTATTTCATTTTTTTGGTGCTTTTGTAAATGGCTTTTTGTTTAAAATTTCAAATTTTTCATAGGAAAACAATTGACTTTTGTATACTAACCTTGTATCCTGATGATAATGAACCTGAAGTGAGTTCGCTCACCCCTTGTGCAGCAAGCCAATCTCCAACATCGGGTGTAGTGGAAGAAAGTAGGAATTTTATTATTGCACGGTGTTGAGCAAGGAGAGAGGGCAGCTAATGTGGAAACCCCAAATTCCCTGAAAAGCTAAAAGGAAGGGTTTTTATTTGGGGTTTTAGGTAGGGGAGGGGCAGCATATGGCCTTACTGGTTGGAGCTTTCCCACCAGCCTGTCTTTGGCCTTGATACTACTTGCAGAGAGGAGGGAGCCTGTGACCTTGCTGGTCAGCAGCTTTCCCACCAGCCTGTATATCTTTGCAGGGAGGAGATAACGAATCCAGGTGCATGTCCTTGGCGGTGTCTGTCTCCATGGAGGATAGTGGATTCTGGAGCCAGGAAGCCAGAGAGTAAGCAGGGAATGAGTGTTTTGGTTTTAACCCCATATACGCTGGGTTTAATGTAGGGAAACTCATATCAGGATCAGTATCACTGAGACCTTGCTATACATGCTTGTTAGTTTCAGAAGTTTTTTTGTAGATTCTTTGGGATTTTCTGTAGAGACAATTATGTCATGTGAAATAAACAGTTCTAGTTCCTACTTTCTACTTTCTAATGTGTATACCTATCTCTCTCTCTCTCTTTTTTTTTTTGTCTTATTGTATTAACTGGGACTCTCAGAACAGTGTTAAATAGGAATGGTAAGAGGGCCTATTCTTGCCTTGTTACCAATCTTAGAGGGCAAGTGTCAAGTGTTTCACCTGTATGTATGATGTTAGCTGTGGGCATTTTTTGTGGATGTTCTTTATCAAGTTGTAGAAATCCCCCTCTATTACTAGTTTTCTGAGAGTTTTTTAAATTACGATTGATTGTTTCAATTTGTCTAATGATTTTTCTGAGTCAATTGATATAAGCAAGTGATTTTTCTTGCTTAGCCTCTTGATGTGGTGATTTACATTGATTTTGAATGTTGAACCAGCTTTGGATATGCGTAATAAATCTCACATGATTGTAGTGTCTTATTCTTTTTATACATTATTGTATTGAATTTTCTAATATTTTAACATTAATCTATGTCCCTGAGAGATATTGATTTGTAGGTTTCCTTTCTTGTAATGTCTTTGTCTAGTTTTGGTATTAGGGTAATACTGGCCTCACAGAATGGGTTGGCAAATGTTCCCTCTGCTTGTTTTTTTTCTGGAAGAGATTGTGAAGTATTAGTATCATTTCTTCCTTAAATGTTCAGTAGAATTCAGTAGTAAAACCATCTAGACCTGGAGTATCTTTTATAGAATGTTATTAATTATTGATTTAATTTCTTTAACAGTTATAGGCCTATTCAGATTATCTGTTTCATCTTTTGTGTGAAATACTTTTGGTATTTTGAGTCAAGGACTTTGTCCATTGTACCTAAGCTATGAAGTTGTAGGGCAGAATTACTTGTAGAATTCTTTTGTTATCCACTAAAGAAATACTTTATTTTTTAGAATACTTTTGGGTTCATAGCAAAATTGAGCAGAAAATGGAGTTCTCCATATACCCTCTTTCCCTACAAAGGCATAGCCTCCCCTACTGTCAAGATCCCCCACCAGATTGGTACATTTGTTAAAATTGATGAACCTATATTGACACATCATCACACTAAGTCCATAGTTTACATTAGGGTTCACTCTTGTACATTCTATGGATTTTGACAAATGTACAATAACATGTATCTACCATTGCACTATCATACAGAATAGTTTCCCTGCCCTAAACATCTCGTATTCTACCTGTTCTTCTCTCCCTCCCCACCTAACACCTGGCAATCACTGATCTCTTTACTGTATCTATGGTTTTGCCTTTTCTAGAATGTCATATAGTTGGAATAATGCAGTAGGTAGTTTTTTCAGATTGGCTTCTTTCACTCAAAATTATGCATTTGAGTTTCCTCCACTTATTTTGATGGCTTGATAGCTCATTTCTTTTTAGCACTGAATCATAGTCCATTGTCTAGACATATTGTGGTTTATTTATCCATCCTTCTACTGAAGGACATCTTGGATGATTTGAAGTTTTGGCAATTATGAACAAAGTTACTATGGACATTCACGTACAGGTTTTTGTGTGGGTATACGTTTTAATACTGTGTGTAAAGAGCTCACCTAAAAACCACAGGAGCTTCTGAATTGAGAAGATTCAAACAGTAATATCCAAATGACCTTATTACATAGTATGGGTTAGCAAAATTAAGCACCTAACTTTCGTATTTGCCAAAGTATTTTATTTTGATTGCACCACAGGGAGTATTTATGTGGACATGTGCGAATGCCCAGTTCTTGAAAACAATGCAGTTAGTTGTAAACCAGAGAATGGATATTGCATCGTCATGATGATGTAATCATTATCATAGATAACGGGATCAAGGGTTCACTATGGTCAGGGACTCTTCTTTCCTTCCTTCCTTCCTTCCTCTCTCCCTCCATTCCTTCCCTGATTTATTCTTCCCAATATCACATGGACTACATATCACAATTTTACTCTGTTTTACTTAGAAGGGAGCCAGATCTTAGAGAAGCTCTATGACCTGTCTACAGCATACAATTTGTAATAATAGTGCCAGAGTTAGAGAGCACATTAAATTCAGAATACGAGCTTTTATCCATTATGCCACACTGTTTCACATTTCCTAAAATAATAATATAACTTGGGACCATAGATTTGTTTCTCAGGCTTATCATTTGCTTAACTCTAGCTAATGAACCATTATTATGAAATATTGGCCAAGTCATTTGAAAAATGACTTGCTCGTTCAAATTTGCTGAACGACTATATTTTTTGGATTGTTCTTCATCATTCACTGTTAAAATATAGAAGGATCTTGGCCATAAATCAAGACTATATATTTTGTATTAAGCCAACACTTAACATTAGAGGATCATTATGTGAAAGGAGCTATGTATTTATCATGAACACAACCGATATAGATTAAAAATGACCCATTTAATTTGAACAAGATTATGTAGATTCTATAGCAATTTATTTTTTAATTGAGGTAACATTGGTTTATAACACTACATAAATTTCAAGTGTACATCATTATATTTCTACTTTTGTATAGACTACAACGTGATCACCACCAAAAGTCTAGTTGCCATCTATCACTGGCATCCACCACTGGCAAAGGAGTAAATGTCCTCCTTTACTCCTTTTGCCCTCCCCCACTCCTTCCACCTCTGGTAACCACCAACCTATTTTCTATATCTATGAATTTGTTGTTGTTTTTTTATCTTCCTCACATGAATGAAGTCATACCATGTTTGGTTTTCTCTGTCTGACTTATTTTGCTTAGCATCATACCTGCAAGTTTCATTCATGTTATCACAAATGGCAAGATTTCATCTTTTTGTATGGCTTAGTAGTACTCTATACATATATGTACATACATACACATATACATAAGATACATACATACCATATCTTCTTTATCAATTCATCTTTTGGTGGGCACTTAGGTTGTTTCCAAGTCTTGGCTATTGCGAATAATGCTGCAATGAATATAGGGGTGTATATATCTTATCAGTTTAGTGTTTTCGTGTTCTTTGGATAAATACCCAGAATTGGAAAGCTGGATCACATGATAGTTTTATTTTTAATTTTTTGTGGAATTTCCATACTGTTTTCCATAGTGGCTACACCAATTTACATTCCTACCAGCAGTATGCAAGGGTTCCCTTTTCTCCACATCCCTCCAACACTTATTTCTTATCTTTTTCATAATAACCATTCTGATGGGTATGAGGTGATATCTCATTGTGGTTTTTATTTGCATTTCCCCAATGATTAGTGATGTTGAAGGTATTTTCTGATGCCTGTTGACCATCTGTATATCTTTGAAAAAATATCTGTTCAGATCCTCTGCCCACTTTTTAATCAGATGGTTTGCTTTTTGTCATTGAGTTGTATGAGTTCTTTATATATTTTGAATATTAACTTCTTATCAGATATATGATTTAAAAATGTCTTCTCCCAATTAGTGGTTGTCTTTTTGCTTTACTGATGGTTTCCTTTCTTTGCAGAAGCTTTTTAGTTTGATGTAGTCCCCTTTGTTTATTTTTTCTTTTGTTTCCTTTGCCTTAGGAAACATGATATTCAGAAAGATCCTGCTAGGGCCATTGTTGAAGAGCATAATGCCTATATTTTCTTCTGGGAGTTTTATGGTTTCAAGTCTTACATTCAAGTCTTCAATCCATTTTGAGTTAATTTTTGTGTATGGTGTAAGATAGTGGTCTACTTTCATTTTTTTTGCATGTGGCTGTCCAGTTTTACCCAACACCATTTATTAAAGAGACTTTCCTTTCTCTATTGTGTGTTCTTGGCGCCTTTGTAAAAAACGACCTATCTATATGTGTGTGGGTTTGTTTCTGGGCTCTCAATTCTTTTCCATTGATCTGTTTGCCTGTTTTTCTGCCCATACCATACTTTTTTGATTATATAGATTTGTAGTATACTTTGAAATCAGGCAGTGTGGTGCCTCCAGCTTTGTTTTTTGTCTTAGGATTGCTTTGACTGTTCAAGATCTTTTGTTGTTCCATATAAATTTTAGAATTCTTTCTTCTACTTCCTTGAAAAATGTCATTGGGACTTTGATAAGGATTTCATTCATTCTCTATATTGCTTTAGGTAGTATGGATATTTTAACCATATCAATTTTTCCAACCTATGAGTCTAGAATATCTTTTTATTTCTTTGTGTCTTCTTTGATTTCTTTCAACTATGTTTTATAGTTTTCAGTGTATAGGTCTTTCTCCTCCTTGGTTGAATTGATTCCTAGGTATGTTATTCTTTTTGTTGTGATTGTAAGTGAGATTGTATTCTTGTTTTTTCTTTCTGCTGTTTTGTTGTTAGTATAGAAACATGACTGATTTTTGTATGTTGATTTTGTACCCTGTAACTTTATTGTGTTCATTTATTATTTCTAATAGTTTTTTAGTAGATTCCTTAGGGTTTTCTATCTATAAAATCATGTCATCTATAAATAGTGACAGTTTTACTTCTTCTTTTCCAATTTGGATCCTTTTTATTCTTTTTCTTGTCTAGTTTCTCTGGCTAGGGCTTCCAATACTATATTGAATATGAGTGGCAAAAGTGGGCATCCTTGTCTTGTTCTTGTTCTTAGAGGGATAGCTTTCAGTTTTTCACTGTTGAGTATGATGGTAGTTGTGGGTTTGTTGTATATGGTCACTATTATGTTGAGGTGTATTCCTTCCATATCTATTTTATTCAGAATTTATCATAAACAGATGCTGTATCTTGTCAAATGCTTTCTCTGCATCTATTGAGATGACCATGTGATTTTTATACTTCATTTTGTTACTGATTGATTCATGGATGTTGAACCATCCTTGTATCCCTAGAATAAATCCTACTTGATCATGATGTATGATCCTTTTAATGTATTGTATTCAATTTGCTAATATTTTGTTGAGGATTTCTGCATCTACATTAATCTGTGATATCTGCCTGTAATTTTCTTTTTTGGTCTTGTCCTTGTCTGGTTTTGGTATCAGGGTAATATTGGCCTCGTAAAATTAGTTAGGAAATGTCCCCTTCTCTTCAATGTTTTGGAAGAGTTTTAAAAGAATAGGCATTCAACATCCTTTGAATATTTGGTAGAATTCACTGGGGAAGTCGTCTGGTCCTGAACTTTTGTTTTTTGGGAGGTTTTTGATTACGGTTTCAATCTCCTTACTAGTGATTAGTCTATTCAGATTATTTTTTCTTGATTCAGTTTTGGAAGGTTGTATGATTCTATGAATCAATCCATTTCTTCTAGTTATCCAATCTGTTGGTGTATAGCTTTTCATAGTATTCTCTTATAATTCATTTTATTTCTGTTGTATCCATTGCAATTTCTCTTATTTTGTTTGAGCCTTCTCTCGTTTTTTCTTAGTGAGTCCAGCTAAAAGTTTGCCAGTTTTGTTTATCTTTTCAGAGAACCAGCTCTTAACTTCATTGACCTTTCCTATTGTCTTTTCTTAGTCTCTATTTCATTTATTTCTGCTCTAATTTTAATTATTTCCATCCCACTACTGACTTTGGGCTACATTTGTTCTTCTTTTTCTAGTTCCTTTAAGTGAAATGTTAGATTGTTTATTTGAGATTTTTCTTATTTCTTGAGGAAGTTCTGTATTACTGTAAACTTTTCTGTTAGTACTGCTTTTGCTAAATAAATTTTGATATGCCATATTTTCATTTTCAATTGTCTCCATGTATTTTTTTAATTTCTCCTTTGATTTCTTCATTGACCCAATAGTTTTTCAGTAGTATTTTGTTCAATCTCCACATAGTTGTGACTTTTCTAGTTTTCTTCTTGTAGTTGATGTCTAGTTTCATACCATTGTGTTCAGAAAAGATTCTTGATGTTATTTCAATATTCTTAAATATATTGAGACTTGTTTTGTGGCCTAACATGTGTCTATCCTGGAGAATATTCCATGTGCATTTGACAGGGAAGTATATTCTGCTGTTTTTGGATGGAATGTTCTATATACATCTATTAAGTCCATTTGGTCTAATATGTCATTTAAGACCAATTTTTCCTTATTGATTGTCTGTCTGGATGATCTATCCATTGACATAAGTGGGGTTATATTGATTTATTAACTTTTTCTATTTATGTCACTTTCATGAATAACTATGCCCACTTTAGAGATAACTGGAAACTGAGAAGGAAATCAGATCACAAATCACAAGAATGAATCTCAGTTGGTATAATTCAAGGGTTTTTTATCCTATGTTTTCTTCTCCTTGACTTCATGAAAAGCGTATAGCTAATATATGTATGACTAAACACATGAGTATCTCAGATGAGGAAAAGCTCTTTCTTGTAGGGATTCTAGGCCTTGCGAGTTCCTGGTGACTACATATCAATTCCTTTGATTTGGGTTATATCTCTGCTTTCTTTTCCTAGAAATCAGAGTCCATTAATTTAGGATCAGAGAGACCTCCCTAGCTAGCCACCAGTTTCTTTTCTTACATACTTTATTTTCTTAATTAATCTTACAGTTCTTTCAATAGCTATTTGGAAATTTGTTTTGAGGGCCATTTCATCTTAATTTCCTTTGTGGATGTTTTCTAATGTATTCTATACTGGTTACTATTGCTCATTATTCCCTTCACATTCTATCTTGCTTTATTTAATTTGGTTCACTATTTTACACTCTGGCATCAACTACACTTATATATTGATAACTTGCAGTCCTACCTTTTCCTTTAGTTTCATTTTCTTCTGTCCAGCTATTTATAAATATTTGCTCTGACACAGATATCTTTGACAAACCATTTCAAAACCAAAACTTTTAATTTTTCTCTAAAACCCACTTCTCTACCTGCTTTTCCCATTAGTTCATGGTCTTAAAATAAAAAAAAAAATTATACTAAGATAGAAACCTTGACATAATCCCTGTTCTTTCAACCCAATATCTGATTGCTTCATAAGACCATTTATTAATACATTTTGACATGGTTTGGCTCTTGCCTCTCCTTTCCTGATGTGTCATACCTCCCACAACTATTCCACCCCCATACAACCTATTTATCTCTTCCTTGTGTTCTGTTGATCTTTAGATTCCAAGACAAAAGCATGGTGCTAAATAGAGTAGGCCATGCTGTTTCATGTCCCCTTGCTTTCATATATGGTTGCTCTTCCCCATTGTGATCCTCCTAAAGAACTCAGAATTATCTTTAAGATCAATCAAATTTCTTCTGATCTTGCAGAGTAGAGTTTCATGGCTTTTTCTTTCAATACACTGTGAGACCTTAAAGACTAGCTGTTATTCTAGCTGACTGTGGCATAGGACAAGCAAGGAGCCAGGTACTTCAGACATATTTAATAAATGTTTGATAAATGGATAAATGAATAAAAGAAATATAAATACAAGTATTCATACTTCTTGGGAAGAAAAGCATCTAGTTCAGCTCTGATACTTAATCTTTGTTGTATTCTTTCTTTTTTATCATCAAGGCAGATTTTTTTTTTCAACATTTATCCTTATTTTTGATGGCTTGACCATACCAGGTATGCCTTGACCCAGTAAATGAAAACGTTAAGACTATTTTTTATAATTATTTTCATAAAGGGGTACAATTTGAGATCTTAATTAATAACAACCCTGTTGGTTGAATGAATAAATAGAGCCAAGTGTCTCTGTTTTTCATTTCAGTACCATCTGTCTGATTTAATTTTTCTCAAATGATATACAAGTATATTTCTATTGTACAGCATTTAAGCACTGTATGAGTATGTAAGTAAACTTTGGGAATCTCCCCTTCTGCTATCATCCAGTTCCCAATTCCTTTTTCAAGGTAATGGTTTCGTTTGTACATTTTCTCTCTTTTTAAAATCTAGCACATGCATAGTACTAGTATAGTAGTATGTATATTTGTGTGTTTTCATAATATATTTCCCCATGATTTTTCTTTCATTATTTTTAATTAACAGTACTTCTTAGCGATATCTTCATATCGTATGAAATTCTTCTTTATATTCTTCACTTGGTAGAATATTCAGTCATGAATTAGGTAGACTTTCCTCTAATAATAGATATTTCGATTGTTTCCAATTTTTTTTCACTTCAATAAACAATGCTGTAGTAAGTATCCTTTTATATACTTTTGGAGATATTTCTGATAGTAGAATTGTTCCATGAAAGGTTATGCATATTTAGGTTTTAATAGATATTATCTAATAGCTCTCCAAAAGAGAAAAAAGCCTTTATCAACCTCTAAGCTCCTGTACCCTTGCCAGCACTTGCTCTTATGCACTATTCTAATATGTGCCCTTGTGCTGTGGAGAACAAAAACATAAATAGCTCATCTCACTTCAGTTTGCATTTCCCTGATTTTTGCTACACCGTTTTCTTGCAATTTTGGCTATTTGTATAGTTTTGTGACTTACTTATAATCATAGTGTATGTTTCTATTGGATTACTTAAGATGTTTTATATGTTATTTTATTGTTCAGAGGTTTTAAATTGTAAGTAGTCAGATCTCACAACCGTTTCCCACTTAGGCTTTCTGATATCTACTTGGAGACTCCCATGGAAGGGGACAGCGTAAGTCCTCCGATTATAAACATTTTTATTTGGATATAACGTTGTACCTATCGCATTTCTCTTTTTTAACAGTTTTTGTCTACTTCATTCTAACAAAGAACTTATGAGATAAGTAAGGAAGTTATTATTATTCATATTTTATATTTGAGGAATCCGAGGATACCCAGGTTAAAATAATACAAAGAAACAACTAGAAACTCCACTGCATTTTAAGCATTCAATAGATAGTTGTATAATGTGACTATGAGGCGAACTTTTGTTACTCTCTTGACCAAGAGAGTTTAGATTCTTTCTTGGCAGATCCTGATAAAATTTAAATCTGAGAGATTGGAATGGAGTTCTGAATCGAAACTAGTTGATAAACCCAGTGATGACAACCTCTGATATATCCTGACGGTGGTCAAATGTTGCACTCCCTTCCATCACGGTAGAAGTTCAGGTCTGTTTCATTCCAGATCCAAGTAACTAAACGAGCTTTGCACAAGCAAGGCCTATATGACCTTTTTCATTGTACTTGTGTGTGTATCCAGGATCAACAACTTTTTGGCACATTTGCAATTTTAAAAAGTTAGATTACATTAATTTTACCTCTGCAAACTTCTTATTGGTAATGTGAACTGGCTTTTCAGAAAAATTAAGTGGGTTGGCAAAATGTTGCAGTTATTCTCATAGTTGCATGTCCTTATAAGAAGAGGGTGCAGCAGTGGCTTTTTCTGGAGATTAGAATGTAGGTGGAATTTTCCATTTTCTATGGGTCTGTATTATAAACTAATAGTTTTGGATATTAGCATTTGAATATGTACTTAAAATGCTATACAGGCTATTGCCTCTTTGGAACACGTTCTGACTCATTTTGCTGGGTAACTAATTCCAAACTCCAAGATGAAATTGAGTGTATTAATGCACATGAAAGCATTTAGAAAAATACGATATTACACATGTTTGAAAAGGCAGTGTACATTATTGTTGGTCTAATTTTTGAATATTTAGCTATATATAATATAGCTTAAAATATGTAATTAGGTGCACAAATAAAAAGTGCTGAGAATGTTAGATTTTTTAAAGTTTTAAAAAATTATTTCTTTGGCATCTGATTTAAGATAGTTGGTGTTCTCAACACAATTCAGCATCTTTAACTAGAACTTTAGAAAATTGCAATGTTGATTGGTGCCGTATAATATTTATGTGGTAAAGAGATTCAAATAAGGCATTTCCATTGAAATATAGATGAAATTCTAATTGCTTCTTCTTTTTTTCTTTAAGAGGATCATGTTATTTCAGTATTTGCAATTTTGTCTTTTGTGGTACAGTTGAAGAAAGAATCCAAAGCTCCAATAAAAATGCAAAATATGGGGCCGGCTCCGTGGCCGAGTGGTTAAGTTCACGCGCTCCGCTGCGCTCCGCTGCGGTGGCCCAGGGTTTGGATCCTGGGCTCGGACATGGCACTGCTCGTCAGGCCACGTTGAGACGGCGTCCCACATCCCACAACTAGAAGGACATGCAACTAAGATATACAACTGTGTACAGGGGGGGTTTGGGGAGATAAAGCAGAGAAAAAAAAAAAGATTGGCAACAGTTGTTAGCCCAGGTGCCAATCTTAAAAAAAAAAACAAAACGCAAAATGTGACGACAAAAAAAAATACAAATGTCTTTTATTTTACCTCTAGCAAATAAAAATAATGCTTTTCTTAATCCAATAAATCCTAGTACAGACACCTGGGGGCAGTAAAACTTCACTACCTACAATTTAAACTCAAGGAATTACTTCTTTCCGTTAAAAAATGTGCTATAATCGCAGGAAGACTATAATAGGAACTCCTGGGCATCATTTTTCATTTAGAGAGGAGGCCATCAATTCACACACTTTACACAGTAACAGCAGTATTTCCAGACCTTTTCATTTTGGTGAAGGTTTCCTATTAAATTAAAGAAATGGTTAATTTTTTCCCTTGCCTAGACATCTCTTCTTGCTGCTTATATTACCTACGTAATGACTGTGTCCTCAAAGTAATAGTACATAGTTACATTGAATTTTACACACAAAATGAATCATTTGTAACTTTTAGTGAACTGAAATCTCTAGTGATTAATTTTTTATGATCCTAGAATAGCTTATGCTCATATTAGAAGAACTACATGCATATGTGTATTTAATAAATCATCTAACATCACTATCAGTTTTCTTTTTTCTTAATGTCATGTCCATACCCTCATTCAATAATTCTTATCTTGACCTATGCAATTCAAAATGATTGAGGCCAGATTGTTAAATCTATAAAGATATCGGAAATACATCTATAATCCTCTTATCCCACTCGACCTCATCCCCACGAAGAAAGGAGATTTGGATTTAGCATGGACTATTCTAAGGCTCAGAAAAATGTACCATGATAATCAGAGAAGGGTTTAATTTAATTTAATTTATTTGTTTCCCAACTTTATTGAGGTATAATTGATAAATAAAATTATAATATATATATTATGTTATATATAATATAAACAATATTATAATATATTTATACGTGATGATTTGATATATGTATTGTGAAATGATTTACACAGTCGAGTTAATAAACATCCATCACCTCACATAGTTATTATTATTTTTTTTGGTGAGGTTTACTCTAACAAATTTTAAGTTCACAATGCAATATTATTAACTATAGTCATCATGCTATCTATATATGGGAAACTCAGAGCTTACTCATTTTATAACCAACCTCTTGACTGACCTTTCTCCATTTGCCCCAGTCTCCAGCCTCCAGCAACCACCATTCTACTTTCTGGTTCAATTATTATTTTTTTTTAGATTTCACATACAAGTGATACAATGCAGTATTTGTCTTTCTCTGTCCGGCTTATTTCACTTAACATAATATTCTCCACGTTCATCCATGTTGTAACTAGCAGGATTTCTTTCTTTTTTAAGGCTGAATGATATTCCATTATGTGTATATATATATATCACATTTTTCCTTTCATCTCTTGACAGACACTTAGGTTGCTTCCATGTCTTGGCTATTATAAATAATGCTGCAATAAATATGGGGAATGTTGATATCTCTTTGAGATAGAGATTTCATTTCCTGAGGATATATACCCAGAAGTGGGATTGCTGGTAGTTCTGTCTTTAATTTTTTTTTTTTTTGAGGAAGACTAGACCTGAGCTAACATCCCCTGCCAATCTTCCTCTTTTTGCTGAGGAAGGCTGGCCCTGAGCTAACATCTGTGCCCATTTCCTCTACTTTATATGTGGAACGCCTACCACAGCATGGCGTGCCAAGAGGTGCCATGTCCGCACCCAGGATCCGAACCGGTGAACCCCGGGCCGCCGAAGCAGAACATGTACACTTAACTGCTGCTTCACCGGGCCGGCCGCCTCTATCTTTAATTTTTAATATTCATATAGTAGTTCTATTTTTAATTGTTTTGAGGAACCTCCATACTGTTTTTTACAATAGCTGTGCCAATGTACATTCCTACCAACAGTGTACAAGGGTTCTCTTTTGTCTACATCCTCTCCAACATATGTTATCTTTGTCTTTTTGATAATAGACATCCTAAGAGGTGATCTTAACAGGTGAGGTGATAATTAATTGTGGTTTTGATCTGCATTTCCCTGATGATTAGTGACGCTGAGCACCTTTTCATATACCTATTGGCCATTTCTTCTTGTATATCTTCTTTGGAAAATGTCTATTCAGGTCCTTTGCTCATTTTTTAATTAGGTTATTTGTTCTTTTGCTATTTTTTTGAATTCCTTATATATTTTAGATATTAACTCCTTATCAAATATATGGTTTACAAATATTTTCTCCATGTCATAGGTTGCCTTTTCATTTTGTTGAGTTTTTCCTTTGCTGTGCAGAAACTTTTTAGTTTGATGTAGTCCCACTTGTTTATTTTTGCTTCTGTTGGCCTTGCTTTTGGTATCAAGTCCAAAAAATCGTAGCCAAGACTGAAGTTAAGTAGCTTTTCCTATATGTTTAAGTCTTTAACCCACTTCGAGTTGACATCTATGTGTGGTGTAAAATAGGGGTCCAGTTTCATCCTTTTGCATCTGGCTCTCCAGTTTTCCCAACACCAATTATTGTAGAGACTATCCTTTCTCCATCGTGTATTCTTGGCCCCTTTGTTGAAAACTAGTTGACCAAATATGCGTGGGTTTATTTCTGGGGTTCTACTATGTTTTATTGATCTATGTGTCTGTTTTTATGCCATAGCCGTACTGTTTTCATTACTATAGCTTTATAATATAGTTTGAAATCAGGAACTATGATGCCTCCAAATCTTCTCTCTTAATCAATAAATATAATATACCATTTAACAAAGTGAAGGATAAAAATCATAAGGCCATCTCAATAGTTGTAGAAAAAGCATTTGACAAAATTCAACATTCTTTCCTGATAAAAACTCTCAACAAATTAGGTATAGATCAAATGCACGTGAATATAATAAAGGCCGTATATGACAAAACCACAGATAGCATTATACTCACTGGTGAAAAAGCTAAAAGCTTTTATTCTAAGATCAGGAAGAAGACAAGGATGCCCACTCTTATCATTTCTATTCAGTGTGGTACTGGAAGTCCTAGCCAGAGCAATTAGCCAAGAAAAAGAAACAGAAGGCATCCAAATCTGAAAGGAAGAAGTAAAATTGTTTCTGTTTCCAGATGATATGATCTCATACATATAAAACACTAAAGACTGCACCAAAAAACTGTTAAAACTGAGAAACGAATTCAGTAAAGTTGCAGGATACAAAACAAACATACAGAAATCAGTTGTGTTTCTATATAGTAACAATGAACTGACCAAAAAAGAAATTAAGAAAACAATCTCATTTACAATAGTATCAAAAGAAGGAAATAATAACAAGTGTAACCAAGAAGGTGGCAGGTATGTACACTGAAAACTATAAAAGATTGATGGAGGAAACTGAAGAAGACACAAATAAAGGGAAAGATATCCCACATTCATAGATTGGAAGAATTAATATTGTTAAAATGCCCATAATACCCAAAATAATCTACAGATTCAATGCAATCTTTATGAAAATGCCAATGGCATTTTGTGCAAAAATAGGAAAAACAATCCTAAAATTCATATGGAACCACAAAAGACCCTGAATAGCTAAAGCAGTCTTGAGAGAAAAGGGAATTCTAAATGATTACTTCAAACATATTTTGGCATTGTATCTTTTAGCTTATTCAAAATATGTATTTTTTAAGTAAATGGTGCTGCCAATGAAGTAGTTTCAGCATTATCTTCCATATGGTTTTGGATATTTAACATATTTTCCAACCAATATTTCAGAGATTAGGCTCTAGTAAACCTATGAAACAACGTTGTCTTTGATATGTAAAGAGCTAGCACTACATTCAGTTTATCTGACTGGTTTCTCTGTCTCTTGGGTTGCTGAGAACACAATCTTGTCTTAACATCGAAACAACGGTCTCCAAAGACTTAAGACTGGTTTTTGTCTTCACTTGTGGAAAACATCTACACTGCTTTGTTGCCATCTAGAACTTGTCTATTGGGTAACATCACCATGGCAGTGTTGACCATGACAGATTTCAGAAGGTAACCAGAAAACTTTGCTCTTTTTCTCTGTTCTCAGAGAGTGTATCTTTCTCTCAGAGAACACACCACAGGGGAAAATTAGGGAGAGAAGGGTAGATTTTTCTGCTAGAAAAGACGTTCTTATGATGAGATTATGTTTTGATCAGATCATCAGATCAGATTGATCAAAAGACTAATTTGTGGCTTACAGCGCTTTTTTTCCTGCACTAAGCTCATATGATTTCATATGCTATTATTTGGGAAATTCTGCCTCTTTCTCAATCTAGAAAGATGAAAATGCTTATTTTTTTAAAGCCATTCAGTTTCTAATATGAAGTTTCCCTCTCTTGTTTCCACATGTATAGAATGCATTGTCTTTAAATTTGTAATGTGACAGGGTATATTCTAAATAATCATTTATATAATTGGCTGAATTTTTTATTGTGGACAGTTGAAGAGTCTCCACATTGACCTGGATTGGAAAGAACAGATGGCCACTTTCTAAAGTTTCTTTTGTATTTTTTAAACATTTGGCTCTGGTTACCAGAAAGGGAACACATTTTTGTCTATCTCAGCAGAGGAGATGGACAGTTCAATTGTCTGATAAGGTAAGCAACGACTACCCGACCCCTCTTGTAGTTGCAGACATGCACGTTTTGTGACCTGATTTGACTGCAATCTAAATATCTGAGTTGATCAGATTCAGTGGATAAATGCTTGGATTTGTGCTTCACTCTGCATTTTCAGACAGGCCAAGTGAGAGCCCCAGAATAGAACATAGAGGGCCTCTCTCCTAGGATTTGCCTACCTACCCTCTTAGGTAACATTATTTTTTCTGAGCTTTCTAAAAGGACTTGCCTGCTTTTTAAATACTTCTTTTTTCATTTAAAGAGATGTGCTAAAAGGCCAGTTGGAAATCCAGGCCTGGTCCCCAGGCATGCGATACCTTTGTGGGGCTAGTGGTCCTTTGAGATTGGATTTTCAGCTTTGTAAGGCCAGAAACTCAATCCCATCATTAAACACAGATTTGATCTGACTCAAGGGAACTGACTCATGCTAATGAAACTCATAAGAGACTCATGATAAGCCAGAAGGCTAGTTCATTAATTCATAATTAGAAATAGATCTGCCAAGAGGAAGGAAATACAGCTGGTCAGCACATTCTCTCCCAGAAAGAAAATTTACATGCAAATTCAAAAAGGTAGCTTCGTGGATACAGAACTGGTGGAAAGTGAGCTGCAGAATATTAGTGCACAGTTTGATCTAGTTATGCCAGCTTCAGATTCCCTTTTCCTTACAGGCTTCTGCCTAGAAAAGGGACTGTGGTCCTCCTTTTCACAAGGCAGAGTCCTTCTGAGCTGAAGAGACACTGGTTCAAGCTTGCAGCTGGGGTCATTTCAAGTCAGTCAGTTTACAATATAAATGAATGGCTAATTTCTTTACATTAACGTGTTCATAGCATCTTATGAATGTAACTTGATCTTCTTCATGGAGTCTAAGAGAAACTCAATTTCAACCAGCAACAACGTATTTACAAATCATCCCTAAGGATGAGTTACTATGGAAGTGGGTAGTTTCTCATTTCGGAGTGATTTTCAGTCTCAAAGAGTGGCCTCGCTAAGCTTAGGTCCCCATATCCTGTAAGAGACCCTTATACTTTATACAGGTTTATGTAGATATGAATATTCTGTATCAGTAATCAGCCTCATTTGAAAATAAATGATATATCACAGTACATTCTCTGGGATACTTTAAGGTAGAGCAAAGAAATGCCCTCATTAATTTGGGGGTCCAGCTATCTTCAGATCATTTGTGATATTCTTTCTACAGCATCCATGCAACATGATGAGAAAAGAAAACAACTGACCCATGTGAACAGTTTAACTTCCTTTTCCTGAACAGTTTGAACACCCATTCCATGTGAGCACAGACTATTAGTGAGGTAGTATTGATAAGGTGAGGATGAACAAGAATGCCAGTCTCAATTCCTTCTTACACGGAGCTGACAAATATATAATAATGCATTTTTTTCCTGCTTAATAAAAATACACATAATTTAACACTAGTCAAAATATAATTTTCTGTATCTTGGGTGACTTAGAAGGACTTCTAGGGCCAATGTCATGAATATCCATTGTCACTCTAGGCCATAGCAGTCTAATAGACCTTAAACAGTCTACTTTATTTAAAAACGTACCATAGAGATATCAAATAAGGAGAGAGATGGAAAGCTAATTATATTAGTAGATAGCTTAATGGCAAGTTCTAACTCATTCACAGGTAATTTATGGGTTAGAATAGATTGGGAAACACCAATAAATCCAAAGACTTTTAGCTCCATCTCATAGAAATGATTTTATATTTAAAAAATTGAGGGGCTGGCTGGATTGCATAGTGGTTAGGTTTGTACACTCCACTTTGGTGGCCCAGGGTTTGCAGGTTTGGATGCTGGGTGTGCACCTACACACAGCTCATCAAGTCATGTTCTGGTGGTGTCCCACATGCTGGGTAGAGGAAGATTGGCACAGATGTTAGCTCAGGGACAATCGTCATCAAGCAGAAAGAGGAAGATTGGCAAGAGATGTTCATTCAGGGCCAATCTTCCTCACCAAAAAAAGAAAAAAGAAAAGAAAAAGAAAATTCTCATTTTGGGAATCTAGTGTTCTTAGAGAAAATGAGATGATTAGAGTAAATTTTGCCCTAATTTTGACCCAAATTTTCTTAATCATGATAAAAGTTCGGTTGAAATTTTTTTTTTTCCTTTTTCTCCCCAAAGCCACCTGGTACATAGTTGTATATTCTTTGTTGTGGGTCCTTCTAGTTGTGGCATGTGGGACGCTGCCTCAGCGTGGTTTGATGAGCAGTGCCATGTCCGTGCCCAGGATTCGAACCAACGAAACACTGGGCCGCCTGCAGCGGAGTGCGTGAACTTAACCACTCGGCCACGGGGCCAGGCCTCGGTTGAAATTTTTATTTAATACTTTATGGAATGGTATTTTGGGAGTAACTTGCCTGATTTTTTTCTTAAAGGTGCCAACATTTTACTGTTGGGGCTTTATTTAGCTATTTAGTGCTAATAAATTTTACCATAGAAAATCATAGTACGTGAATCTAGATTTTTTTTAACCACGTAGCTGAGAATTCTGAAAGACAGATTATTTACATTTCTTGCAAACTCTTCTTATACATTCAAGCTTAAAAAGTGAATCAAGCATACTATTTTCTCTCTATATATCTATATTATGGATTCATTTATTTTTGAGACATTTGGCAGTTGCAAGCAAGCAAATACTTCCCATAAACTGCCACCCATCCACCACACTCTTGTGAAGAAGAGTCATCAAAAATGGGAAAGGACAAGCAAAAGTTGTACCTGAGAGAGCGCACATTCCTGCAACACGCACCATGCCCTATCAGGGGTTTGCTCCCACACCTGCTGCCACCTCCCTACCCCCAGCTCTGTGAGAGCAGGTGCCAACGTCCGTCCCTCTCCAGTGTAAGAAGTTCCAAGTGTTGAGGGGAAAGTCTTTTAGATAACAGAAATATTGTGTTAGCTATATGTTTTTAAAAAGAGAGTATCATGGAATCTGTAACTGTTTTTTTTCAGTCTTCTGATTCACTCTAGAATCAGCAAAAAGTGCATGAAGAAACTCAAGAAATGCTTCTGCTCTATTTTCTGTTTTTTGTCTCCTTTACTTTTCATTCTCCAAACTCTTAAGATAAGGACATTTTTGTGTAAATTTTGTTCTTATTCAGATAAAACATTTTTTTAATAAAAATGACGCTTGGGAAGCACTCTGGTTTAAAAAAAAATCAACAACAACAAATTGACCTTCGGGTAGGAAGTTTATTCTTAGTTCTTTATCCTTTATTCTTAGTTCTTGACTGTAAAATTCTGCCAAGGTTACATGAATCAGCCAATACTAACGCCAAATAAATATTTTAAAAATCCACTGAAAGAGTGAGAGTATAAAACTTCAGGTTTGGGCTTCACCTGAGTAAAAATTGTTTTATAAATTCATGCATAATATAGTTACTAACTCTGGATACAGGGACACTATTTTTTTTCTCAATGTTACAACTGCAGTTTGAGAATATTTTCTCTAAGTCTCATGTTTTCCATAATTTCACAGAAAGAACAAGAATTTTTATGGATTGAAAAAATCTTTTAGTGCTCTTCCTCAAGCGAAAGGAAAAGTTCTTGGTCGTAGGATGGATTGCATCTAGAAAATGATACCTTCTTACAATGATGATGTTGCAGTTAAGGCAGAGAGAGAGAAAAGGAAGAAGGGAAAAATGACACAGAATAAAAAATACTGAGGTAGTGAGACTCGCCGCCAGATGGCTCTTGAGGGTGTGGGCACACTCAGAATTTTATGCCAGGCAGACAGACACGTGTTAGAACTTAAGACACCTTGCTCTGCTTGTCCACTGTTGCCTCAAGTCTCAAAGTCAGTGGCTTTAAACAACTGTTGGTTTCTCCTTTGGGATAGCTCATGTATTTGCAGTCTTGGCAATTGGGCTGGGAGTCATCTGATGGCTGGAGTGGACATCCAAAATGGCTTCTTATTCATATGTCTGATACCTCAGAGCCTGGTTTCCCAGCAGAGAAGTCTGGGATGCTGTTTTCTTTTCTTTTTTTTTTTTAACAGCTTTATTGGGCTATAGTTTACATATCATAAAAACCATTCATTTTAAATAAACAATTCAATGATTTTTAGCAAAGTTTTAGAGTTGTCAGAAATCACCACAATCCAGTTTTAGAACATTTTCGTCACCCCAAAAACTTCCCTCAAGCCTGTTTTTTTAAGGTCAAGACTGAAGTCACTGTTTTGAAATTTTCCTTTTGTTCTGATATGAGTGTTTCAAACTATAAATTTCCCTATGAACACTACTTCAGCTGCATCTCATAAATTTTGATATGTTTTTCTTTCATTTGCTTCCAGGTCAAAACACTTTTTAATTTCCCTGCAATTTCTTCTTTGACTGTGGATTATTTAGAAGTCAGCAGCTTAATTGCCAAAAATTTGTGATGGTCCAGCATTTTCTGTTGTAGAGCTCTAATTTAACTCTATTTTGATCAGAAACTTATTTGTATTATCTTGGCTTTCTAAAATTTATTGAGAATTGTTTTGTAGCCCAATTATAGTCTATATTGGAGAACGTTTTTTATGTACCTGAAAAGAAGGCATATTCTGCAATCATTGGGTGGAGTGTTCTGTAAATGTCAATCTGGCTATTTGGTCGATAGTGTCGTTCAAGTCACCTTCACTGATGTTCTGTCTAGTTGTTCTATCACTTATTGGGAGTGGGGTATTGAACTCTTCAATCATAATTGTTGAAATGTCTACTCTTTCAATTTAGTCGGTCTTTGTTTTAGGGCTCAGTCCTTGTATCTGGGACTCCTAAATTGAATCTCAGGCTTCAAGAGGCAGAAGGCAGAAACTGAAGATTAGGTCAAATGGGCACAGTAGCAGCTCTATCTTATTCTGTTGGTAAGAGAAGTCACAGGCCAGTCAGATACAAAGGAGTGCAGGAATAGACCCCATTTTTCAGTGAGGGAAGTTCTCCCCCAGGAGAGAAGGAAATGATGGAGGCCAGCCTGGGAGACAAGCTACCACATACCTTGAGGCTTTTTATTGTTCATTTATCCTGGGTTTTAAGTGCTGAGAGTTTTTTGGTTACTCTTTTTTTTTTTTCATTTATACCAACTAGAATTTCAGTATATGTGAAAACAAAGGGAAATAGCCAGAGGCAGTTAAAAGCCTCTAGGACCTTGCTACTTAAAGTGTGGTTCAAGACAAGTAGCATCAGCATCACCTCGGAGTCGGCTATCAGTGCAGAATCTTGGTCCCTGTGCTCACCTTACCAAGTCAGAACCCGCACTTTAACAAGATCCACAGTAGGTAGATTCGTAGGCACATTAGAGTTCAAGAAGCACTGGTCTAGGACACCTCATGGGTCAGAAAAGATCATTGACTTTTTCTTCAAAGAATGAATTTACTGCAATTTTTGTGTTAATATTTACACCATCTGCACTGGCATCTTCCCATTTAATAACCTACCTCTGTAAAAAGTGAAATTCGCTCATTCATTTATTGCAATAGTTTTCTGGATGATTTCTCTCCTAGGTAATGTATTTCAGTCCAAACCATACTCCACACTGTGTGCAGTGATCATTACTGTGTTTGCCTTAAGTATTGTTACTTCCTTGTTTTCAAAGGATACAGTTTATTGAGAAATAGTCTAGGTATTAAGAGAATTAATCATGAAAAGTTTTATGGTCTTTGGGGCCTTAGATGAATATTAGTCTCTCATTTGGATTGTTTCATTTGGAAAGGTGGAAAAAAAGTCAGAACTACAGCCATGGGCTGTGAAGGACAGAATTTCCCAGAATGAGTTTGTATGTTTGACTCTAAGATTAGATTTAGAGTCAAGAATTGGGACTGCCACTTACTTAAGCTGCAGTTAATAATAACCAACCAGCTGTTACAGACCAGTTGCAACTGTATCCTTCATCTTGGCTCTTGAAGTATCACATTTAGCCTGCTTTTGAGAGTGTTACTTAAATTCTGCTGTTTTAATAAACGATAATATTTTTGTAAAAATCAAAAGAGGGACCGCACAATTACCATCTTTGTTCAGGTAAAAGCCATCAGCAGCAACAGCACACGCCTGGCTGGGCCTTGCAGCCTTGGCCACAGTATACTGCCTTCCCTGGTAGCAACATTCTTTAACGTTAGGTCCTATGTTTTCGATAATTGAAGGTAAATATGACAATTATGAAAGTGCAGAATGTAAGCAAAACTCTTATTTAAACACTTTGTTGTAATCCTTGATTAGGTTATTTAGCACACACTAGTACACTTCTCGGCATAACAGGGAGACCCCATAAGGAAAATCAAAGCTTTACTAATTTACTAGCAGGTATTAAGTGGATCCATGGGGGCAGTGTCTGGACATGACTTTTTGGACACTTACTAGCACAATACATGGCACAAAGTAAATGCCTCATAACTGATTGTTGGGTGAATAACTAAACAATTGAATGAATCGATGAGTAAATTAATGAATGAGTAAATGACCTGTTGCTAGGTTATTGCAAGAAATAAACCATGAGGTTACTCTTTTTTTGAAGCAGAACTGGCCAAACTTCATATTCTGTCTGGGAGACAAAGGTAGATTTGAGGTTTTGAACCAATGTCAGTTTTTGGGTGTCAGAATAGAAGATGATAAAAGCCAAATTATGTGAAAGAGCAGAGACAGACTTGGGAACAGAAGCCAAAGACAGTGAGCAGCAGAGGCAGAGAAGCTTCCAGAAGGAGCGCTGGAAGTAGATGTGGGACCTCGAAACAAAAGCCTGAAAACCAATGTCTTGCTCTTGTGTGACTTCTTTTAAAAGGCAGGGTTTAGGTCTTGCTGAAGGCTTCCCTTGGATCTGCCACTGAGCAGGGAAGACTGGGAAGCAAGTGGTATATCATGACTTTATATTCGGAGAGTCATTTCAAAAGAGCTTTCTCCATGCTTCCCGTTGTCGGTGTTACTCTAGCAAATCTATTCTGTCATCCTGACAGCGTCTCTAAAATTCCACACTGGAAGATTCGGTCTCACTCAGAGCACTCCTGCAGCAGTTCAGATCTCTGACATGAACAGGATCACAAGAGTTGCTCTATCCTGAGAGGACGTTGACATTTATTCTCCTCACCTGACAAAGCTGCTCAAACCCAGAAGCTGCTTCTGGAACGCACATTATAATGGTAATATGAAAAGGTTAATTAGTTTGAGCTATCCACATCTTTGAATTTCAGAGCACTATTCTATGGAATCCTACTGTTTTAAGCCACGATACCTTTTTTTTTTAAAGGAAAATTCTCATCAGGTCTGCATCTACCTTTATTTATGCCCTCATATTTTTTACTTGAAACCAATTAATTATGCAATTATTTTTTAAACAAGGCCCCACCTACTTTCATATGGATGCTCTTACCTTTAAGTCTGATTCTGTGCAGATTACAATTTGTTTCCTTTCTAGATAGAATGTTGACTTAGTATTTTACCTGAATCTTTTGTGTAGATTGATTATCTATGTTCCTGATGCCAACATACTCCCATTCCTTATTTTCTGATTTCCTGGAATTTCCCAAGTCTTCAGGGATTTCAGATTGATTTTTCAAAAACAGATTTAATTGGGCCAGCCCAGTGGTATAGCAAAGTTCTTGTGCTCTGCTTCCACGGCCCGGGGTTTGCTGGTTTGGATCCTGGGCATGGACCTATGCACCACTTGGCAAGCCATGCTGTGGCAGGTATCCCACATATAAAATGGAGGAAGATGGGCACAGATGTTAGCTCAGGGCCAGTCTTTCCCAGTGAAAAGAGGAGGATTGGTGGCAGATGTTAGCTCAGGGCTAATCTTTCTCAAAAAAAAGATTTAATTTTTTAGAGCAATTTTAGGTGCACAGCAAAACTGAGTGGAAAGTCCAGAGAATTCCCCTACACTCCCTGACCCCCACAGGCACTGACTCCGCAACTATCAACATCCACCACAGGGTGGCAGATTTGTTATCATCGATGAACCTACAGCGACACATCATTATCACTTAAAGTCCAGAGTTTACATTAGAGTTAACTCTTGGTGGTGTACATTCCATGGATTTTGACAAGTATGTAATGACACATATCATATCCACCATTACAATATCGTACAGGATAATTTCACTTTCCTAAAAATCCTTTGTGCTTTGCCTATTTATCCCTCCCTTCCCCTTCCCTCCAACTCCTGGCAACCACTGATTTTTTTACTGTCGCCATATTTTGCCTTTTCTAGGTTGTCGTATAGTTGGAATCATGTGGTATGTAGTCTTTTCAAATTGCCTTCTTTCACTTAGTAATATGTATTTAAAGTTCCTCCAATTCTTTTCATGACTTGATGGCTCAGTTCTTTTTAGCACTGAATAATCCATTATCTGGATATACCCCAGTTTATTTATCCATTCACTTACTGAAAGACTTCTTGGTTGCTTCCAAGTTTTGGCAATTATGAACAAAGTTGCTATAAACATCTGCGTGTAGGTTTTTGTGTGGACATAAATTTCAACTCATTTCTATAAATACCAAGGAGTATGTTTGCTGGATCTTATGATTAGAGTATGTTTAGTTTTGTTAGAAACTGCCAACCTGTCTTCCAAAGTAGCTGAACCATTTTGTATTCCCACTAGCAATGAATGAGTGTTCCTGTTGTTCCACATACGTGCCAGGATTTGGTGTTGTTAGTGTTGTAGATTTTGGCCGTTCTAATAGGTGTATAATGGTATCTCATTGTTTTAAATTGGGAGTTTCTTAATGGCATATGATGTTGAGCATCTTTTTCTATGCTTACTTGCCATCTGTACATCTTGTTTGGTGAGTTGTCTGTTCAGGTCTTTTGCCCATTTTTTAATCAGGTTGTTCATTTTCCTATTGCTGAGCGTTAAGAGTTTTTGTATATTTTGGTAACAGTCCTTTATCAGATGTATGCAAATATTCTTTTCCAATCTGTGTCTTTTCTCCTTATTCTCTTGACAGATTCTCTTTTACGCTTTGAAATTTCCCCTATGTTATTTCTATCTTGCTACTCGACTGCTTGCCTGAGTTAACTACTGCCTTACCCTGACACTGTCCACCAGGATAAGTTGTGTCTTCCAACTAGATTCATATGTCCAACTTCAACTTGTTTGTCTGCTTCTGATTTCTGTGGGGCAGTGAGCTCACTCAGAGATCTTACCATGCTCTCAGACAGCTTTCGTGGCCTTGTTGTGGCCCTATCTCCTGTCCTCATGCATGCAGCCTTGGAGCTGATTCATTAATGTAGAAAACAATCAAGGAACTATGTGACCTCTTTCCAGTAACTATGTACACAGTGAGCCTTCCTTAACCTTGCATCAGCCCTCTGTAATGTATGAACATGACATTATTTACCTTCTGTGCTCCTTTCAGAAGTTAATAATATTTGATGTATATCAAAAGGTATATGGAACAAATATGTAAATTATGAATCATGACGTTAAAATAAACACCTGGCAATCCAGCTTCCAATTTAAGATTAATTACACTGCAATAACATTGACACTACTCTGCCAGCTTCCCTCAGGTAACCACAAACCTAAATTTCATTTCATTATTCTGTTGGTTTTAAAAAAATTGTTTTACCATAGATGTCTAGTCCTAAATGGCATATTGTTTAGGTTTGATTATTTTGAGTGCTTTAAAACTTCTAATATACTGTGCAGTGTTTGGCAACTTGCTTTGTTTTCCTTATCCTGTTTCCTGAGATTCGTCAAAGTCCCATATGGGTATTGAAGAAGGCTTTGGGATGTTCTCCCAGAAGCTACTCCTCGTCTCTGCACAAGTGTTCCTTCTTTCCGTACTATATCCCAGAATCGTCATGCTATTTCCCATTCAAATTATATTCTGTTTTCAAATTTATTGAGATATCTTTGACGTGAAAATTATAGAGATTCAATGTATACAACTTGATATCTTGATATATTTATATATTGTGAAAGGATCACCCCAATCAAGCTAAATAACTTGTCCATCACTTCCACCTAGTTACCATTGTGTGTGTGTGTGTTTTGAGAAGATTTAGTTTAAGGTCTCTCTTCTTGGCAAATTTCAAGCGTACAATACAACGCTGTTAACTGTAGTCCCCATGCTGTACATTAGATCTCCGGAACTCACTCGTCTTGCATAACTGCAACTTTGTACCCTTTGATCAGCGTCTTCTCATCCTGGCTCCCCCACCCCAACTACCCTCAGCAGCCACCATTCTGCTCTTCCACACATAAGTGCCATCGAGCAGTATTTATCTTTCTATGTCTGGCTTGTTTCATTTAATATAATGTCCTCTGGGTTCATCCATGTTGTTACAAATGGCAAGATTTCCTTATTTTTTAAGGCAGCATAATGTTCCATTATAAATATTTAAGCCACATTTTCTTCATCTGTCAATGGACATTCAAGTTGTTTCTATATCTTGGTTATTTTGAATAATGCTGCAATGAACATGGGAGTACAGATATCTCTTTGAGATACAGGTTTCATTTCCTTTGGGTATATCCCCAGAAGTGGGATTCCTGGGTCATATGGTAGTTCTATTTTTAACCTGTTGAGCAATCTCTGTACGGTTTCCCAAAGTGACTGTGCCAATTTACATTCTCACTGCCGGTGCACTAGGGTTCCCTTTCTCCACATCCTCACCCACACAACTTTGTCTCCTTGATAATAGCCATTTTAATCTGAAACTCCCTTATTCTGAAGGATATTTACCTGATACTTCCTCAGAATTCTAATGGAATCAAAACCACAAGCTGAAGGATTATAAACGTCTATACAGGAAGTGTAGGGACCAAAGAACATGTAGAGATTGATCTGGGGAAGTGGCGATCTTTCCAGCAATCTTGAAATTACAACAAGAAAGTAGTTTTTGCTTCCAGCCACATATAAGCTCAGCCTTTCATTATAACAAGGAACTTATTTTTAAAAGGTCTGCTTTTGACATGCATGCTAATGTAGTTTACTGACTGGCTAGCTGGGAGCCATCAGAAACGAAAGGAGTTTTCGTGATAAATTGAAGGATGCATAAATGGTCTAGTTTCATGTACAGTGCAGAGATACATTCTTTGTGAATTAAACTCAATTAAGTTCAATTTTACACTATTCTATATTAGACTGTCTTGGTAGAACTAAGAAATATCTTTTTATAGTAGATATTTCCAATTTTTCTAGAGTCAGTGAATCTACTGGATAACATAGTTTCGTGCATATTAAGTTGTTTGAGTTGAATAGTCTTTGGGATTTCAGCAACAAATGTTATTTGTTTTCAATTCCTGTTGCCTTTACGATTGTTACCTTAAAATATTTCTCTTCTTTTCTCATCAATACACTAACATTCAAAGTGAACATATGCCTTTGTAAGTAAACATAAATCCAATTCTCAAAAAAATCTGAGTTAAAGCTAAATATAATCTTGCTTTTCCACCATCACATGTCTGGCATCTGCACTGACTTTACACTAACAAACTGAATATTTCTTAGAAAATTCCCACCTAAGAAAGTGCTACAGTTGAGGAGATTTAAAATTTCTAATGTTCAGGAAAAAAGAACCCAGCTTAACATATGACAATTTTCTATTTTTCATCATCCCATTCTGTTCTCTTTTCAGCCATGATTTTGAGGTGCATTTTTTTCTCTCAATATTGTTACTCTAATCCACTTCCGTAACTGTATCAGTTTTTATTTTAATCTCACTTCTATAACAGCTAGGACTTTTTCAGTAATCAGTTTTGACAACCCCAGAAAATAGCTAACTAAGGAAGTAAATATAAGTAAATAATGGAGTCAGCACATTTTCTAATTCCAAATATACTACCTCTATTTTCCACGAGGAATTACTCTCAGCTAAGAAGCACATTATCAAATGAGAAATAAAAAGGAACAACAAATATATTCTGAGAAATTTCTTCATTGCTTCTTGAACAAAACATACTTCTTTCTGCACTTTCTTTTCTTTACTGGTCTTCCTTACTCTTTCAGCTCAACTTGTAAAATCTGCCATCTTTCATGGCTTAGAGTTTGTCTTCTTTCTTCATTGTTTCCGCTGAATCCTCTTAATTCTTGAACTTTAGTGTGAATGTATTTTTAAAATCTAGGATGTAAATATTTTTGACATTTTAATTTTTTTACATCTAAAATATGCTCTACACTTGATTTAAATGTTTTGTATGGTAGATTTTGTTATCCCTCAAAGCTGGATATTAAATTGTTTTATTTACTGAGCCATCCTTAGTTTGCTCTTGAGTGGCCTTTTTTCTTTTGGACCCTATTTCATAGGGTGACATTTTATGTGTTTCTCCACCCATATGGGGTACCATTTTTTATTTGACCCTTTAATCTGTCCCAAGTCAGGTTAGGACTTCCTTGAGCTGAAAAGAGAGAAAGAGAATAAGGAGAGAGAAAGAGACTCATTGCTGGTGGCATTTGAGTTCTATTTTCTATTTTCCCTAGGTCTTACATGGAACCCCGCCTCTGCAAGTCCCATAGTTTGATGACTTAACCTTTACTTTCTTTACATAGAGTACCACAGTAGACTTTTGACAAATTCCCCTCCTACATAGGAAATGTGTAAAGAGTTCTGATTAATACAAGCTATTATTGGATGATGTGTTTTATAATCAGTGTTCTCATTGAATTGAAAAAATTTGCATTTTTTCTCTTTCACTCTATTCATAGTCTGGGGAAATCTTTGTAGCAGCATTGACTAGTCAACTGCCATTTGGAAATCGTCTTCTATCTCAGAGCAGAACCGTTTTGCATTTTATTTGTTCCTATTTCACGTCAGTTAATCTTGTCTCTACATCTGAGTTGTAACTTCTTGAGTTCAGGAATCATCAAAAAATGTTCAGTATCTCCAACATTGTAATTTATTTATCTTTGCCTCGGAGTTTAGGACGTTTCCAGCGATAAGCGTTACGTGGGATGAGACTGTGGAGTGATTGTAATTGATTAAATGATTTTTGAAAGCAAGAGATTTCCTGTATTGAGTTCATTAATTTCCAGCCTGATCACTTTCAATCCAACCACTGTCAATTAAGATCCTAATTACAACATGGCCACAGGCTGCACAGCTGACAATAAAATGAACCACAGTTACTGACTACTCTCTTTAGGTAGATGCTGACTTAGTATAGTAACTCCCTCAGGTCTTGCCCTGGAATTGAATAAAATGAACTAATACTGATATGACACTTGTTACTGCTTAAAGCTGTTTTGGCTTTCAAAATCTCCTAGAGGTTGAGGTTTTTCCTTTACCATTTTATATTTACCATATCAGAACCAGTGTAATTACAAAGTCTTGTATCATTTTATCTTAGGTTGTCTTTTGCAGCAGCAAGGTTATTATCATTTGTCCACTTATTTGTAAGGTGATGAAACTACATTTGAGGTGGATGGAATCTTAATTCCTGGACTCCTCAACTAGCTGTGGGGATAGCTGCCTCAGTGTCACAGAAGGAGATATGCGAGAAGACAAACCCAGGCAATTACTAAATTACCAGCTAGAGACTAGCTTCAAATCTATGTGGTCAACTGATTTCTCTTTTCATTCTAAATTTTAATCCTGCCTGAAATATGAGATCATGCTCTGTGGTTCTTTCCTCTACCTCAGACCCTAATCTCACACTTGGTGATAACAGTCAGAAGAGCCAAGTAGAAATGAAGCCAAGTAAAAGCGTACCAAGAGAAAAGGAAAGGAATTTGTCCCTAAGGTCTAGTGAGGAGCTGGTCTAGTCTGTCACTCATATCTTCTCATGAGCACAGAGTGGCATAGTTCAGGGAGCAGGAGAGCTCCCTGAAATATCAGGCAAAATTTACCTCCAAATTATTTTACCAAAGGTAAATATTGTTTTACCAGGTCACCTGCATGGGTTGTAGGATTCCAGAAAAGGATGAATAAAATACCCAAACTGAGCCAAACCAAACACCACTGTTATCACCAACAATGAGAGCAACAATAACAACAACAAACAGCATTCCTTATGTGGCTTAAATTTTATTCTCTAAGTGGAACTCCCTTCTGTGGTCCATCACATGCTTGTTTTGCCTCTAAGCTATACTTCATTCCTCCCTTCAGGGTCAAAATGAGTAAGTAGACTTAGTGTCAGGGAATTATAAGGAACAACACTGTTCCTTTATAAGTTTTAGCTTTTCTGAGGATCAGTGGCCAGAACTATACAAAGATTTCCAACGATGAACAAACATTGGCTTTGTACAATGGTACATTGACAATTTTGTTTTTCTTCTAACAAATTTCTTTCTGATGGCCAGCACTACCGATTTTCCACCTACGGGCATTTAGTCAACACTCCTACCCTGACGGTTTTAGTCAACACTCTGAACTTTAAAATGTAGTTCTTCGGTTTAGCTCTTTCTTTGGAACCCAATTTGTTGTAAGTAGATCTTGGACTTAATTTGGCAAATGTATTATAAAAAGATTGAAAGTCAGTTATTGTTTTTCTACCCACTCAGTATTTTCACGTTAGCCTGCGTTTTATCCCCGTTAGCATGATCTGTGATTACCTAGAAAATTTAATATTATTTGGAAGAATTGAAGATCTTTATAAAACACCGGGTAAAACTTGTCCAAGTATCATCCCCAGGGAATCCTGCTGTTTACACAAGAAGAGCTTCCGAGAAGTGCTTAGAAGGACTTGTCATTGATCCTTTTTCTGCTTCCTCTTTCTAAGCCAGGAAATAATTCCTTTTACACATTCCTGTCACACTGTGTCTTTTAAAAGAATCCTATCAGATGTTAGAAATAAAAAACTAAACTAAATACGTTATAAAGACTGGTTTATCTATACTTGCATCCTTATTTTTCCCCTCGGTGAATACCTCAAGACAAGTTAGCTTGAAGTCCCCCCTGCTCCACAGCCCCCACCAAACACAAACAATTTATATTGGTTTAGTTAGTATTTCACCGCAGAATTTGCCAACTTGCACAAACTGAGAGGAGATTGTTTGGGCATCTTCCTGGGATGCTTTTGTGTGTGTAGGGCTAATACAGACATGCTGTATTCTCTAACACTGTGGTTGTTCTGAACAACAGGATTCGTGTTTCCTCTCTGAGTTCCTTTGTCACCCTTGAGTGAATGCAATATGAGCTCAGTGATATTCTTATATATAATATGTCAGTTGTCCCCAGCTACACTGTGACACTGCCTTAAACTTCTTTTGAAGCCAGAGAGAGCACTATTACTATTACTTAGTAAAGATTACTTATTTTTATCTCTGCATTGCATATGACAATTGCATTAGGGAACAGCTATTTTTGTAAAACAGACTTTTAAGTAGAATTTTCATTTTGCTTATTATTGATCTCTTTAATAAACAGATAGCAAGTCAGAATTATTCTAGTGAAAAAACGGTGAGTTGAAAGCATGTGCTGATAGATCACTTTAATTAAATTTACTTTCATTCTTTCAGGAAAAGCATAATACATTTCTTCTACCAAAACTATCCTTGAAAGAACATTACCTAATGGAGGGTACACAGGTATTACTATTGTTTTTTAAAATTACACGTACATAGTATTTAATCAAAAAATATTTCAGTCTGTTTTTATAAAAGTTTCTATAAACTTTTTGGATGTTTTCTGGGTGGCATAATCATGGCTAAGAGAGTACTCAATTATAAACGTTGTGATAAAGAATTATATATCTAAGGTTTTTTTTAACCATAGTTATGGTTAAAAATTTTAGTTAAAATTATTTGTTATAGGTTGGTTTACTTTCACAACATCAGTAGGCCAACTACTCACTTAGATTTGTTACTTCTTAGTAGAATTTCTGTCTGTCTTTCTCTCTCTGTCTCTCTGTGTCTCTCTTTCCAGTTCACCTAGATGTGTACTCTATGTTGTAAATACAAAATATATAAAAAGAAAGCGTCATCATGACTGAATCTCTGACTGTTGACTTTCTGGTCATCCTAACCTTGTCCTATATTGATAGACTAGAAAATAGTTTCCAAAGTGGTCTGGGCTTGTTGCAAAATGGCTTGAAAACAGAAGATGAATTTATTTTTCAAACCCACAAAAATGTCATTTAGACTCCATTATATGAGCTTAGAACATTTTGTGCTTTCAGTATTTACTTTTCTGTTAATGACATACATGAATCACTCTACTTTTTATAATATTCGACCTGATAAAAATATATTTATATCCACTATAACAAATGGCAAACATAAATTAGAATATACAGAGAGCATGTTAAAAGAAAGATATATCCACTATAACAAATGGCAAACATAAATTAGAATATACAGAGAGCATGTTAAAAGAAAGAGCACATTTGGGGAGCAGTAGACTATATAAACTGTTGAGTTCAGTAAGGAAACTACAGTGTATACTACTAAACAGGAGAATATCGTTCCCTGACTTCCCTGACATTCTTCAGATACCACTGCCAGTGCTTGATATAATTGTCTCAGGTCATCAAATTTCCCCCTCTTTCCTGCACCCGCACTGTAAAAAGTGAATATAGTATGGAATTCTGATGTAGTGGCGTATTTTTCCCACTATATCACATAGTAAGCACTGACATTTTCAACTACTTGAAAAGATAATTTTATAAACAAAGAACAAGGATGTCTGCTATCTCAGTATTTTCCAGAAGTTTTAGCCAGTGTTAATCACAAAAGAAAATAGATATAAAGTAATTGGAAAAAATCCCATAATTGTACTTAGCATACGAGATGATGGTTTCCTTAGAGAATGTTAGAGCACTAATCAAAAGAACTATGAGAGCTATCAAGAGTGCATAGAGATGACTTCATATAAGACAAATATCAAAATCCAGGACCATCTTTGAATATAAGAATAAACCACTTAAAGATATAGTGAATACAATATTCCATTTACAGTAATAACATAATCAAACATCAAATATATGAGTAATTGGACACTTCAATACCCCTCAATAATTCATAAAACAACTAGATGGAAAAATCAACAAGGATATTGAAGAATTCACACCATCAACCCACAGAATATTACCAACATTTATAAACAACCTGCAAAATCACAGCAGAATATACAGTTTTCAATTGCCCACATGACGTATATCAAGATAAACCATGGCCTGGGCTGTAAAATAAATCTTACCAAATGCAGAAGAACTGAAATGAACAGAGTACAGTCTGTGACGATGATGGAATTGCACTAGAAATCAACACAGATAACAGGAAATCCTTGAAGCACTGGGAACCTAAAGAATATACTTCTAAATAATGCATTGATCAAAGAAGAAGTCTCAAGGGAAACAAATAAATTGAACTGAATGGAAAGGAAAATTCACCACATCAAAATTGTGAGAAGCAGCTAAAGCAGTGTTGAGAGGGATACTTATAGTAGTAAACGCTTACATTTCAAAGAGAAAAAGTCTCAAATCAATGGTCTAAGTTTCCACAACAAGAAACTAGAAAAAGAAGAGCAAATTCAAGCAAACAGAAAGAAGGAAATAATAAATATAAAACAGTCTTCAATGAAAATAAAAACAGAAAAAAATAGAAAAATAAATAAAATAACAAGTTGGTTGTTTGAAAATATCAATGAAACTGACCAACTTCTAGTAAGACTGACAAAGGAAAACAGAGAGAAGACACAAATTAGCAATATCCAGAATGAAATGGGATATGTTTATAGATCTTGGAGACATCAAAAATAAAATAAAGGAACATTATTAACAACTCTACGCATGTACATTTAACAACGTATATGAAATTAACCAATTACTTGAAAAGCACAAACTACCATAATTTATTTAATACGAAATAGTAATTGGAATAATTCTGTAACTATTAAAGAAATTGAATTTGTAATTTAAAATCTCTCAAAAAATAAATTTCCAGGCATTGATGGTTTTCCAGGAGAATTCTACCAAACATTTAAAGTAGGATTAATGTCTATTCTACACTATATTTTCCAAAAAATTGAAGAAGAGGGAACATTTTCCACTTCATTCTATGAAGCCAGTATTACCCTAATACCACATCTAAATATAATACCTCCCCCCCAAAATTATAGATCAATATCCCTCATGAATATAGGCATAAAACTTCTTAACACAATATTTCAAATAGAATCCAACAACATATAAAAAGAGTTAAACACCATGACCAAGCGACTTTCGTTTCAGAGGTGCAAATATGATTCAATATTTGAAAATCTATCAGTGTCTATCAGTATCCATTATAGTAACAGGCTAAAGAAGAAGCATCACATGATCACATCAATTTTTTTTGTTTGTTTTGAGGAAGATTAGCCCTGAGCTAACATCTGAGGGCAATCCTCCTCCTTTTGCTGAGGAAGCCTGGCCCTGAGCTAACATCCGTGCCTAACTTCTTCTACTTTATATGTGGGACACCTGTCACAGCATGGCTTGACAAGCGGTGCTTAGGTCCACACTCAGGATCTGAACTGGAGAACCCCAGGCCTCCGAAGCGGAATATGCGAACTTAACCGCTGCACCACTGGGCTGGCCCCCTGATCGTATCAATTGATGCACAAAAAGTATTTGACAAAATTCAACATCTATTCATGATAAACATCTCAGAAAAGTAGAAAGAGAGGAGAATTTCTTCAACTTGATTAAAAAAACTACAAAAAATTTTAAGAAACTAACATCATACTTAACGGCAAAAGATTAGATGCTTTCCCCTAAGACTGGGGAAAGGGCAAGATGTGTCCCCTCCCCGCTGCTATTCAACATATTACTGGAAGTTCTAGCCAGGACAAGAAAGCAAGAAAAGGCAATAACAGGCTTAGGAGTCAGAAAAGGAAGAAATACAACAGTCCTTATTTGTAGATGATGTGACTTTCTACATGGAACATCCAAAGGATTTTGTAAAAACTCTTAAAAACTGGTAAGTAAATTCAAGGTCACAGGATATAAGATAAACACGCAAAAATCTATTGTATTTTTATATTCTAGTGATGAAAATGTAGAAACTGAAATTAAAAATCCAGTATCATTTACAATGGCTCAAAATATGAAACGTGTAAATAAGATGACTTGTACACTGAAAACCATCACACTCAATGAAAAAATCAAAGGAGGTCTAAATAAATGAAGAGATATGCTGTGTTCATGGATTGGAATACTCAGTGTAGTAAGCCTCTCAAGATCTCCCCAAAATGATATACCAGTTTTACATAATTCCTACCAAAATCTCAGTAATATTTTTTGCAGATGTAGAAAAGATTATTCTAAAACATATTGAAAGACACAGAAGACAAGATAGCTAAAATACGTTTGAAAAAGAAGATTAAAATTAGAGCTATCACTCTGCCAAATTTAAAGATTAATTACATAGCTACAATAGTCAAGACTGTGTTGTACTAGGGGAGGAACAGACACATAGATCAACAGAATAAAATAGAAAACTTAGACATAGCCTTATAAAAGTTTTATCCACTAATTTTTGATAAAGATGCAAAAGTAATTAAGTAGAAGGCTATTATTTTCAACAAGTGGAGGTGGAATAATCAGCTATTCATAGGCAAAAAAGTGAGCCTTAATCTAAACTTTACACCTTTTACCAAAGAATAGAAATTCTTTGGTAAATCTGAGATTTAAATGCAAAAAGTAAAATTATAAAACTTTCAGAAGATAGCATATGGGAAAATCTATGGTCCTAAGGCATGGTGAGGAGTTTTTAAGCATGGCGCCAAAATCACGAGCCATGGAAAGAAAAGGTAAATTGAACTATGTTAAAATTAAAAACTTGTGCTCTTTGAGAGTGTTTATTAAGAGGATGAAAAGAAAAAATACTTATCAGTATAAACATTTTATATATATATATATCTGACAACGACTCATATCCAGAATATACAAATAGCTCTCAAAACTCAACTATAAAAAGACAAAGAATACACTTAGAAAATGGGCAAAAAACATGAAGATTCATTCACTGAAGAGGATATACAGATGGCAAATGAGACGTTTGAACTCACTAGCCATTAGGAAAAGGGGAAATTAAGACACTATGAGATGTCACCACACACTTATTATAAAAATTGAAATAGAAATAGCGACAATACCAAATACCAGTGATTATGTGCAGAAACTGGATCAAAGATACATTGCTAGTGAGAACGTATAATGGTACAGCCATGTTGGAAAACAGTTTGGTAGTTTCTTAAGAATTATACATGTACTTACTATACAACCCAGCAATTGTACTACTAGACATTTACCCCAGAGAAAGGAAAACTTGTGCCTGCCTAAACACATGAACACAACGGTTCACAGCAGATTTATTTGTAATAATAAAAAACCCGAAAAAAATCAAAAAGTCCTTCAATAGGTGACTCGATAAACAAACTATGGTATCCCCACACCATGGATACTACTCAGCAATAAAAAGCAATAAACTACTGATACATTCAACAATGTACATGAATCTCAAGAATACTATGTTGAGTGAAAAAAAGCCAATCACAAAGGATAACAAATTGTTTGATATCATTCATATATCTTTCTTGAAATGACAAAATTATAAAGATGGAAAACAGATTACCTGTTGCCAGAGGCTAGAGATGATGGAATGAATTTCAGTGGATGTGGTTATAAAAGGATAGCAAAGAGAAACATTTGTGGTGAAGGAATAGCTCAATAATGGTTGTGGTTACATGAATTGGCACATGTGACAAAATGATCTAGAATTATATACATATGTTGTCCAATGGCAAAATCCTTGTTTGATATTGTACTATAGTTATATAAAATGTAACCATCGGGGGAAACTGCATGAAAGGTACAAAGTACCTCTCTGTACTACCTTTTCAACTTCCTGTGAATTTCTAATTTTTTCAAAATAAAAGAATCAAAAAGTATATAATGGAATCAATCTCTCCTTTACAATAGCAACTGTATTAGTCATGGCTCTCCAGAGAAACAAAACCAATAGGGTATCTATATCTATATCCATATCTCCATATAAAGAGATTTGTAATAAGTAGTTGGCTCACGCATTTATGGAGACTGACAAGTCCAGAATCTGCAGTCGATGGCCCAGTTCTAGTATGAAGGCTGGAAGCTGCTGTAGAAGCAGGAAGAGGTGATGTCCTAGTTTGAAGGTCATCAGGCAGGAGGAATTCTTTCTTAATCCAAGGAGGGCCAGCATATTGTTCTGTTTAGGCCTTTCACTGATTGGATGAGGCTCACTCAGTTCAGGGAGGGCAATCTGCTTTATTCAGTCTACTGATTCAGATGTTAATCTATCCAAAAACACTCTGACAGAAACACCCAGAATAATGCTTGACAAATATCTGGGTACCTCAGGTCCAGTCAACTTGACACATAAAATTAACCTTCACAGCAAACCAGTTAAATATTGAGGAACTAAAAGAATGACATGTAAGTGTAAAGCAACATACTTGATTTAATCTCCAATTTAGACTTGTCTCTCTCTTTTTTTTTTTTTCTGCTGAGGAAGATTTGCCCTGAGCTAACATCTATGCCAATCTTCCTCGAAGATTTGGCCTGAGCTGACGTCTGTGCTGGTCTTACTCTATTCTGTATGTGGCTCATCGCCTCAGCATGGCCACCAATGAGCGGTGTAGGTTCACGCCTGGGAACAGAACCCAGGCTGCTGAAGTGGACTGCGCTGAACTTAACCACCAGGCCACTGGGGCTGGCCCCAGACTTGTTTCTTTGTGACATAATAATTGAGGACAAGGATATTGTCAATAATTTCTTAAGTTCTGTTTTTGGAATTATATTTCACTGGTAGTATTTATTTTTGGCTATTCTGAGTGTAGCAGAGCTTAATCCACTGAGGATGGACATTACTTTTGGAAATAGTTAAAATTCATTCTAAGTTAATTCTGGTGAAGACAGTCGTTTAGTAAGCTACATAAGGTCATTTGTTCTAAAAGGAAAATATACATTTAAATTAGTCAAACTTGTTTCTTTGTAGTGTAACAAATAAAATTCTCATACGGCAAGACCCAAAAGAAAAATTCAAGAGTATTTTATGTAATAGCAAAATCAACAGAATAAGTATATGCTCTTCCACATGCCAATATTAAAGAACAGGAGTTTTTGATTTTTCAAAATTCCTAGATATTTATTTATTCCTAGGTTAAAATCAGACTCATTATGTTACTGCCATATATTTCATACTCTTTAGAGTCGTGAAAATGACGTTTAACAGTGTCAAGTCCAACTCTTGATATTATTGAGAAAATTGAGACTTAGAGAAGTTAAAGTGCCTTGTCCAGGGTCATGGGGCTGGTTAGTGGCAGAAGCAAGACTAGAATCCAGATGGCTGGAAGTTTTTCAACAATGCATTTGCAATATCACATGAAGGCTTACATTCTCATTTTATTTTTCTGTGCACTCAAAAAATATTTTCACTTTATCTTTTAAATAGAAATAAGACTTCAGGTTTTCTGTAGTAGAATTTTTTGGAGAAGTGAACAGAAGTGAGGAGCTGTTTTTAACCACGTTGTTCTCATTAAAAGAAAACAATTTTTAATCTTAGCTCCTTTCATTTAGGAATTTTAAAACTAGAAATTATTTTTTACATTTCTCCTCATTTCAAAAGGAAAGCTGGCAGAGACAAAATTGAATCGTGTCCTCTGGCATTGTGGAAGTGGAGTTTTACTTTAAATTAAGGTAATTTTTCTCTGTAACTTTTCATTGCTAATTTTATTTTCATTACTACTCTATTCTTCTTCTTCTTTAAGGTCGGGGTAGATAAATCCATACACTGTCTAAAGCTATAGAAAGAAATTTGGAAATTCTAGATCATTATTTGAATAATCTTAAATCAAAATGTGATACCCTGTTACAAGCAGCTAATCAAGGTCGACAAACATTTCTATTTGGTTTTACCCTGAATTGACCAGAAAATAATACCTTTTTCCCGTCTCACTTAGATATCTATTGAATTTCCAATTAATCAGAAACTTTAATGAACACACTCAAGTTTATATAAATGAGATTTAAAAAAGTCTTATCCCTTTCTAATATTAAGGAAAGGAGAATTCCGTCTAAGGAGAACTCTGCGTGTTTGTTCAGTTCCCAAGCTTTTTTTCGGAGGTAGAAGAAGTCTATTGGATGGGAGATGAACAGAGATGCACTAGGGAGCTGGGTTTACTTGCTTGGAAAGGATACCGATTTGTACGTGGAAAAGAAGAGGCTAGATCTGTAGCCCATCTGTATTCTCATATTCTCTTGGATCCTTTTACCATTTTCATGCTTTTCGATTCCCTGTGTGCCTTCACGCCAGCCCCTGGGACTCTGTGGAAGGTTGCCCTCAGGCTGATGGAAACTATTTTGCTTGTGCATATGGAAGACAGAAGTACCTGGGAGCTGATATCCTCACTGCGCCAAAGATGGTGCAGCCTATAAATACTCCAGCTTTCTTACCCTAGATTGACACTGTGCGCAGATCTCTGTGGGACTGAGCCAGTGACTGCCCATGGAGCTTTGTCTGAGATTGTGTCCTTCTTTAGCCTATTTCCCCTGCCAGAGCAATTTCCATACTCCCATGTTGAGGATCCTTTCTAACAAAGCAGTTTCATGTGAATCTTTGTCTCACTCTCCTTCTAACCTCGTGAGGAAGGGCAGACCACAAGGACAAGCCACAGTGGGTCAGGCTAGGGAATGGAAGCGTTTGGAATGAGAGAAGAGGCTAGAAGGGGTAAAGGTGCTTCTGGGAGTGAAAGATCTCCATTGGTAGAAGGAAAGAAGATTTGAAAAGTTTTATTGTAGATTATGAATGGAATCCTGCTGACTTAGATTCTGCGTTCCCTGGAAACAGACTTTGCGGCAGACTTCATATTGCACGTAGTATTGCATGTAGTTATTGACCAGTGCCCTTGGGAGATACACCTTGTTATTGTCATTGCTTTCTGTGGGCTGGTATTTCTTTTGAAGTGCAGTACTATAATGGAAGGTGCTACTATGTAATCTACCTTTTTGTGGTTTACTAGAATATTTTGTCTTTGTGTATGTTAGAACTGGTAAACAGAAATGAGTTTCAAAAAAATATTTTTCACAATCAGCAGAAACTGAAAAATTATGCAACAAAAACAGATATTAGAGAAAAAAAACTCTTGTGTAGATATCCAGATTAACAATATTGGACTGTATGTAAATATTGCCTATAAATCTTGAAGTGATAGAAGATAATAAATTACTACTGAGAAAAGATGTGCCTTAGTCAAGGCATAAACTTAAAAAAATGTATACACAACTTATTCAGGTTTGTTTTGGTAGCTGATGCTCGTGCATTGAGAAAACTGCTCCATTGCGGTACGATGCAACCCCCCAGCAACAGTTGACCAGTCCAAGTTAAACACTTGAGTCAAGCACCCAAAGCTGTTTTTCATGCCGTGTTTGATTCCTCATGGTTAAGCCTCCAGTCCAACTTGACTAATGTGACATTTTTGCAAAATATTTGGACTTGAGATTTGTAGCATAAGATGTCTCAATGTGTAGCTGATAAAAAAAATGAAAGCTTTTGAGCTGTTGTGGCTTTGTTTTCTACTGTGAGGACTGTGGAGAAGAATCCAGTGTGAGAGCACGAGCAGTGTGAAACCCACGTGAGGAAAGAGGCAGAGGAGACAGAGATAAAACCGCCACAGCCTTCTGTTCCCTGGTTGCGTTTATTCCCAAGGCCAAGATATCAACCTACCTTGAAATGGCTTGGGTGTTGAACTCATCTTTAGGTTTCTCCAGCTTATCTCTAGAGCAAGGAAGTGACTATTTAAACTCCTTGCAAATTTGGGAGAGATATATACCTGAAATAACCTCAATTAGTGCTAGATTTGAATCAACATAATACAAGAAAAATAGATTTAAAAGAAACTTAACGTAGATTTAGTAATTAAGGAAGATGATCTTACAAGTGCAGGGACAAATGCCATTTTAATGAATTTTTTTTAAAAGACTACATAAAAAGCAATGCAATTATTATCTACTTATAAACTCCAAAAGAAGATAAGCATGTATTATCAATATTAATTAGAGGATTTGTTGGGTTTCCTGTGCACAAAATCAACTGCATTTGTAACAAACAGTTAAAATCATGAAATGTAATGAGAACCAGATAACATTTTAAACATATCAAATAATTAGGTGAACACAGGAAAATTATAAAATTTTACTGGATAATAAAAACATCTAAACAGAGAGACATGCCGTATTCATGTACTAAAAGATCTCAATATCAAAATGTGAAATTTCTTGTAAACAGTTCCATGATTCAATACAATTCCAATGAAAATACAGGTTTTCTGTTTTTGGCAAGATGATAATGTAGAAAGAGCATAAGAAAGAATTGTATAAAATTATTTCATTAAATGGGAAGTGAACAAATGTTTCAAAATTCATCTATTATCATATAGGAGGTTAAAAGTATATATAAATGTATTAAAATAGTCACTCATTTTATCTGTACTCTATATATTTACACATTAAATTTGAACAAAAATTTACTTTTAGAAAATAGAGGATCACTTTATATTTGTGACTGCATTGTATTTGGGCATACACTGGGAAAAATAAGCTTTTGGGTTTTTTTTAAGAACAATTGTTCAAATTTACTTTTTCTGACTGGGTATTTTTTGGATTGAAATGCTCTGATTAACACTTTAGCTAGAATATGGGCTGTATCATCCCCCTCCTGACTTGATTTTCTCTGTCCTTTGTCTGTCCTCTGTCCCAGAGCTGTGTTTCTCTCTGCCCAGCCCTCCTCCCAGCTGTCAGACCCACTCTCTGTGATGATCAGCTTGTGCCTGACTGTTCTGTAGTGGGTGGGGTCTCTCCTAAGGCTGCCACAAACCTTTGCTTTTTGGCGAATCATCTTTCCTTTGGCGAATCATCTATTTTTAGCTTCTTTTCTAATATTTCACCACTCCTCTTCCTTCTCTCCTTAAAGGTCTTGTTCCTCTGTTATTTTATTGTTACCTTGGGATTACATAATCAATCTCATTCTCTGCCCTTTGGATCTAAAACTAGATATTGAAATCTTATATGAGTTATACCAGGATGGGGACTTGCTTCCCTCTCTGCCGTCCGGGGCTGCCTTACTGGAGGGAGAGGTTTTCCCTTAAGCAAATCTGAAATTTATAAACATCCCAATAAAAGACTCATTCAATCCTTTGTCATTTTAGTTTTTCTCGAAAAAAATTTTGTTTTTTTGAGGAAGATTAGTCCTGAGCTAACATTTGCTGCCAATCGTCCTCTTTTTGCTGAGGAAGACTGGTCCTGAGCTAACATCCGTGCCCTTCTTCCTCTATTTTTTATATGTGGGATGCCTGCCACAGCATGGCGTGCCAAGTAGTGCCATGTCCACACCTGGGATCCGAACCGGCAAACCCTGGGTCGCCGAAGCAGAACATGCACACTTAACTGCTGCACCACTGGGGTGGTCCCTTTCTTGAAATTTTATATAAGAATTGCTTCTACTTAAAGTTGCTTAAGTAGCATATTTGTGTTGATTTCTTTTATTATTTTTCTACTTTCTCTAATTCATTCCCAGTATTAATTCTGGTGCTATCCTCCCACTGTATTATAAACTTCTTAAGATAAAGGATGGTTTCTTCTCTTAATTTCGTACTTTTTTTTTTTTTTGAGGAAGATTAGCCCTGAGCTAACATCTGCCACCAATTCTCCTCTTCTTTTGCTAAGGAAGACTGGCCCTGAGCTAACGTCTGTGCCCATCTTCTTCTACTTTATATGTGGGATGCCTACCACAGAATGGCTTGCCAGGAGGTGCATAGGTCCGCACCCAGGATCCAAACTGCTGAACCCCAGGCCGCCGAATTGGAACATGTGAGCTTAATCGCTGTGCCACTGGGCAGGCCCCTTAATTTTGTATCTTTATTGAAAGCCAAAATGGAGTATGCAGAGTATTGCAAGCACTAAATAAAAGTTAACTGCTTTGAGTAAGCAAATACCATCAATTTTTAATTATTCATTTCAGTGGAGAAGAAATTTCACTTCAATGGAGAAGCGATAGGTCTCAAACAATGCAGAGCACTTATACGTTTTTCTTTGAGCTTTCACACTAGAAATTCGTGATATGTATAATAGTAATAATAATAATAATAGACAACATTATTGAGTTATTCTAATTTCCTATGTATGTAAATGCATTATGTCATGCTTTTCTCACAATAGCATCATGAGGAAAGATTTTTTTCCGTACAAGAGAAAACTTCAGGACAGAAATGCTGAGTAAGTTGACTAAAGCCATCCAAACGGTAAAGGGTGAAGTTATGAATTGAATCCAGGCATATTCCATGTTAAAGCCTAACTGTCTCTCTTAAGTAAGTACAAAAGCTTGTGAAGATTTATTTTGGCATGATTTGGGAAAATTTTCACCTTCTCTATCCTATTTCTCTGCCTAGAAATCTTTCCTAAGACTTCTCATTCCATGTTGCATAGATCAGCATTGCAGCCTACACTGATTAAATACCAGTAAAACCATTCTTCCTAAATGTGTAAAGCTCCATGTGTAGCTTTCAGGGTATAATAGATGCTAATCAAATGATAACTATTATTTTTATTAATCCCACGGGACTGGTGATTGTTCATTTTGAATGTCCGTGATTATGACATAGCTGTTGTGATGTGGTGCAGGAGATGGCAGTTAATATGACTAAATATGATGAATTTCTAAGTTTAAAAAAATATTGTGATCAATTATGTTAGTGCAAATTTTATTCCCAAATCTCTACCCATGGTGGGAAAAAAATTTGCAGATTTTGTTTTTAAATGTAGTGTCATGAGCTTTTTTACAAACTATACAAGTCTGAGGTCCTCTATCAAATCTATATTTTCCCCTTCCTCTGTATTTTCTTGACATAGTTTCTGTAATTTTGCTTATTTTTCTTTAATTATTCCTAAAAAATATCGATTTTATTTTTTCTTATCTTAATCGTGTTTTATTGGTCAACAATCTACTTTCTTACACTGTATTTTCATTTTTTTCCTGTTTTCCTTGACTTCACCATATTTTTTAAAGGAAACCTAAACATCCATGAAAATATTAATATATTAGACTACATTAAAGTCTGGAATTATTTTCATTAAAAGGCACCATATAAGGGATGAAAACAAACAAAACCTGGGAGAAGATATTTACAACATATACAATTGATGACAGTTATCAGCATATTTTCTGAAGCCATTTTGAAGTTTGATATGTGAGATTGATCATTGCTATATATTTGGCAGCCTTGATAACAAAATAAAATGTGTTGTGGTAATTGTAGAAAATATAATTTTAAATTAAACAAGAGACACGTACATTGAAGACATAGTATGAAATTGATAACTGATGATAGAGATTTCACCAAATATAGATGTTTAAATCCATCAGCTGAAGATGGACAAAATTGCCTTGGGATGTCTAACTGGGAGCTATGAGCGGTAGAGTTGCTCATTGCTATTGGTTCATTTATTCTTTCTTCTGGCATAGAATAATTATCAGAAAGCCTGATGATAATTTAATCTTCTGTCTATTGTAAGTCATTTATAAGTCACTACCATATGCCTTGGGTTGGTTTTTCTGGGGATTATGATTTCAGAAACACAATGTGCTCTTTTCATAAGTAGTTTAAATCTTTTTGTTTGGTTGGTTATTTGTTTTAAATTTTATGACTTGGACATATGCATTGAAAGAGCATAACATTCATCTGAGAAGAGAGTCACACTGGCCAAAGATGGGTGTCTTTTTTAGGGATTCCTATTATTTGTATGTTGGATATTCTTTGCCTATTTGATGTTTAATTTTTTTCTTGAGTTGCTTTAAGCTTTTCATTTCTTTTACTTTTTAAATTGCCCCTCTCTTTAATCTTTCATTTTTCTTAAGACATAATCTGTTATTTTTATATTCTTTGTTCCTTCTACTTTAGTCTTTATTTCTGAAATAATTTTTTTCTACTTCTTTCCTGAGTTCTGTTACCTTACTTTTTAAGCATTTCTATTCTAATTTGTGTTATCTTTCCGTGTCTTGAATTATTTCATTAATATAGTTTAGTTTGTTTCAAAATAGAATATTGCTATGTTTATCTCTTCTGTGAGATGTCTGTCTGGCATTTTAGAGATAACATTCTGTCCTTTTAAAAATTTATATAGGATTTGCGCCAATAGTTTCTCTTGCTCGTTTTAGTGTGAAACTAGTTTTCCTTGAATTTTCAAAGGAGGTGTGGTTCAGAGCTTTTCTGAGTTCACAGCTCCCTCGTCTGTAGTTTTCCTATAGTTTATTCTTTGAGGTCTCCTGGTTCTGTTTGTCTGCCTCTACTTTTATCTGGTCTTTCTTTTCTCTTCATCACTGCTGCACCTATCCTGCTCAATTTCAATTCCATTCTTAGTTGCTTCTCCTTGGTGTGAGGTCATGTTCTAGAAGACAAGCTTTTCAGGTCAGTTAGCAAGTCTCTAGGGGCTGGACTGTACCCACCATGCAGTCCTTCTGTAGATCACTGAAACTTACCTGCTGTATGAAAGGACCAAACCCCTCCCAGTGCTAGCTGCTGTTCTCCCATTATCTGGCCTAACATGCTTTCCAATGAATATCTGTTGTCTATTTTCTGTTCTCAGATTTATAGATGCCCTACTTCTTCCTTCTGCTTGATCCCATACAGCTATCATGCAGCTCTTGTGACTGTGGGGTCTCTCACATCTCTCTGTATTTTCACATTAATGGATATTTCCAAGTTTCATCACAAATGTTGTCCGTGGGTTTTGGTTCTTGGCTATCTGATTAGTATACCTATTTTTATGGTGAAATTTGGAGAGATTTAAGAACTGTGACATCATTATTATTATCTCCCCAGAATCTCCTAGATTTATTTTGTACTACATATTCAATTGCTACTTATTTATATTTTCTCTACTTTATAGACTTTGGGTGATCTATCGTATATTTATTGACTTTTCTTCAATGCCTCTGCACTTAAATGTTATCTGTTGGAGCTGGTTTCTTTAGGCTAATTTGGAGGACATTTCTAAGCAATATTCTGAAAGAAGAATCGCAACTGTGTTTTAATTATGTGTTTCTTGAAGAAAATTTACTCTTTTTCCATAGTCATGGAATTTAATGTCCTTCTAATTCACCGTTCATAAGGTATACTAATATACTCTAAATATGCCTTTTTGAAGGTAAATCCTAGACAATTATTGATAAACCCTATTTTGTTTTTAATTTATAAAGCAAGATACAAAGATAAGATTTGAAAAGAGTACACATATTATTTTAGAAAATGATAATCTTAGAATATGGGAAAAATTAGAAATGTATCAATAATAGAAGAGGTTTGGGAGAAGGAGGATCAGATAAAAATAAATTGTAATTTAAGATATATACAGTTTTTACTTTGAGTATACAATTTCCTGGATTCACCAAATCCTTCATAGAGGAAATTATATAATAATATCCATACTTGAATATGTCTCCTTTTTTTTTTTGGCAAGGAAGATTTGCCCTGAGCTAACATCAGTTGCTGATCTTCCCCTGTGTTTTTTTGAGGAAGATTAGCTCTGAGCTACCATCTGCTGCCAATCCTCCTCTTATTTTGCCAAGGGAGATAGGTCCTGAGTTAACATCTGTGCCCATCTTCCTCTACTTTATATGTGGGATGCCTGCCACAGCATGGCTTGATGAGCAGTGCTAGATCTGCGTCTGGGATCTGAACCAATGAACCCTGGGCCACTGAATCGGAGCATGCCAACTTAACTGCTGCACCATCGGGCTGGTCCCTTCCTCTTTTTTTTTTGCTTCAAGAAGATTAGCCCTGAGCTAACATCTGTGTAAATCTTCCTCTACTTTGTATGTGGGATGCCTCCACAGCACGGCTGATGAGTGGAGCAGGTCTGTGCCCAGGATCCAAACCCACGATCCAAACCAGGGCTGCCAGAGCAGAGAAGGCAGAACTTTAACCACTTGGCCACAGGGCCAGCCCCCATTTTTTATGTTTCACTCTAAGATCTTGATTTGTCTCACAATTCTCTCTTTAGAAAATCTTTTGCAGTAGTAAAGTACTTAACAGCAGAAATTTAATTAAAGATCAGATGCATTTTCAGAGCATATTATACAGCAACACTTTTGTGAAATAGGCATATTTATAGTTTTGGGGGATGGTTCTTGATATAATTCTATCATTATTATTCTATTTCTTATAAGCTGTAACTATACCTTTACTAATTCAACAATATTTAAGTGGGTCCTACTGTATCAAGCACTGTACATAATATTGAGGGGTTCAACAATGATGAACATGTAAAATATCTCCACCCTGTAGGAGTATACATTTAATAAACAAATAGTGAAGTGAACATCTTATTCAGGCTGTGGTAATGCTCTGAAGGCAATGAACAGGATGATGTGAAAAGAGTACCTGAGTTAGTTCGAGAAAGAATCCCTGGAAAAGGGACAAATGAACTGATCTTTTAAAGATGAAAATTAGCCATCCTTTCCAAGAGCTGGGAAAAGAATTCCAGGTGGAGATGGCAGCAAGTGCACCTGACCAGGAAAAGCTTTATACATTCAAAGGACAGAATAATGATAATTATGACTGGAGCTTAGGGAAAGAAGCCTAATATCAGATGTAGTTTGAGAGAGAGGCAAGAGCTACATCAGGCACAATTTTGGAGGCATGGGCAGAAGTTTTAATTCTGAAAACAACAGGAAGCCATCAGAGAGGTAGAATTAAACAGTAGTTAAGAGGTTGGTTCATATTCTAGCTTTTCCAAGTATGAATTCTGTTAACTTTGGGCTAGTTACTTAACATCTCTGTTTCGGTTTTCTCATCTTTAAAAAATGGATGATAATAATGATTTATTCCATTATGTTTGTTGAGAATATTGACTAAAATACTAATATAAAATAAATTGAAGTTTGCCTGGCATAAAACAAGACATCAATAAGTGATAGCTATTACCATGTTGAAGGACTTTAAGAGAGAAATTGGTATCAAAATAAAGATCACTCTACCTGCTCTACTGAGAATAGACTGAATGAGTAGAGAGTGAGTGTGGGAGCAGGGAAACTTCCTAAGCATGTGCTGCAGTATTTCAGGATGGTGGCAGAAAAGAGAGGAAAGTCAGATCCTTTTTGAACTTAATAAGTTTGAGAGGCATCAGGGGAATCATTTGATGTAAAGAAATCAAATGAGCAGTTAGACATGTCAAACTCAGAGAAGAGATGTGGGCTGGAGGTTATACATTTGGAAGTGAATTAAAACTGTGGAATTGGATGTATTCACCTAAAGAATGGTTTTAGACAGAGAAACAGGCTTGAGCCTATGGTATAGGATCTATAATATTTTCTTTTCTGGATAAATTAGTCAAGACACAACTGTTAATTTATTTGAGGAGACAAAGGTTGGGCTCTACATTGGACCAAATCTGTGCATCTTCACAGATTTCATCCAATTCCTCTTTCTTTTTTATCTCATAGTCATTACCCCATCCACATTGTGTCATACCTTCACTCTTAGACCTGAGGTCATGTCTGCTTCCGAAGAGAACTGTGAAGGGCTGGATAACACAAACCAGATGTGGAGAGGAGCTAGTTTCCCATGGAGTGAACATTGACCAAGGGGAACCAAGACATAGAAAGGGGCTCTGTAGGTAAATTTCATCATTTTCTCTCTCCAGTGGACCACTACAAGGGACAATCTCTCCTTAAAACCTTTTTAAGAAGTCCCAGATGTCCAGCAAACAGATATTCTGAGTGACTTGCTGTTTGCACCTATGGCTTGTGATGAAGCAATGACCAATACAATACTTTGAATTTTTGCAACAAATTATTTCAAGTATTTTCTTAACTTGCTTCCATTTTCCCCCTCATTTTCACTAGCCCAAGCTTAAACTTATGAAATAAAATGTTGCTTTTAAACTTGCTTCACACTGAGTTTTGTAGAACCTGGATTAAAACAGGATCCTGAGAAATAAAGATGCTGCAAACACTTAACAAAGATGGATGTATTAGATGTTTATGAAGTTCCCAAGACTTTGTAGTTTTGAAGATTAACTTTCCATCTCTTTGGTAATTCTTCCAATGTCATTTCTCCAATTTTCCTTCACAATTGATTTTTTTTGTTGGTTTTCAAGAATATATCGTAGGTAGTGATATGTTCTTTATTGGGAGGCAAAAAATATGTGAAGTTTTCTTTAAGTGATATTAGTAGCCATTGATTTTCAATGCCTAGTTCTAGTAATTCAACTGGAGTTACAAAATGATAACATTCTCTCATTCTTTCTTCACTTATTTGCAGGAATAGTCTATAAAGCAAAATTTTACCTCATCACTATTTGTTCACCCATTGGTACAGTTTATATATGCAAGAGATGGTGTTTGATTATTTACCAGTTCTCAAAATAGTTCCCTAACATCCTCTGAAGTTGACCAATTAGTTGCTTTGTTTTTAAAATTATTATGAAATCAAGTATCTAAGCATATTTGATACTTTTTGTTTTGCCGCAATCATTATCCATAGTGATTCTCAATTTATCCTATCTTTTGGCCAGTGAAAATCCCTTTAAATTAGCTCTCCAGTGCTTTTGACATGTCCCTAGAAGTATTTGAAAGCTTCTTTAATCATTGGTGTGAAAATATATTTCAGGTTCATTTTGAACATTTGTAGTCCCAGACCTGGAATCAGCCATTCCTCTAAATGTATTAGAATGTTCTTGTTTTTTGTTCTTGTGAATTATTGCCTCCAGGTATGCAATGTGTACTTTCCTCATGTATTTTCAAATTTTTTTTTTTTAATTTTCAGAATCTCAGTCTTGAATTATGGGTTTTATTATTTGTTCTGTTCTCTTGCTTAGGCATTTGTCTTAAGTGGCCACTATCATACATGTGTTGGATCTTCTGGGCCTTCTTGCTATATTGTTATTTTCATGCAAATTCTTTTCATCTTTCTCTTCATTTATTTTTTATTTTAAAAATTTCCCAAATTCCGTCTTTTATCCCTTTATAGGTATTATGTGTTGTGTTTATTCACTCTTGAATACCTTCTAGTTTGATCTTCATTTTTGTATGATTTTTTAAGTTCTAAAGTTTTTCTTAAATTCCACCACCTCATTTATGAGTTTTCCTAATTTTGATTTAGATTGCTTTTTATATCTCTGTATAATACTCAGAATATTTTTTCACTCATTTTGAAGTTAAATTAGATTACAGATTTAATGTGTTTTGTGGGTATTTCTGTCACGATTTTTTAAATCTATTGTAATGTTATTCTGCTCCTTATTCTTTAATGCTATCTTTCTATAAGATTTGACTTTTGTTTTTTGTTGTTGCTCATTTAATATGAAATAAGAGCTTTTGAAATCATAGAAGGAAAATGTAATTGAGGACAAAGATTGCAAATTATTTTGGTGAAGTGTTCAAAAAACAATGGTGGCTTATTTTCTCTGATTTCTTGGATTCATGCCTTTCTTCCACTTTTATCTGCATTTTTTTTCTCTTATCCTACTAAATTTGGATTCTATTTCCAGTAGTTTCTCCTTCATCTGGGGTTTTGTCCTTAGTGTAGGTTTTTCTGGTTAGATTTTTAGAATTCATAGTTTTAACTTTTCCATGAACATCTTTTACTCATCTGCCATTCTGAAAATCCATCCCAGTTTTAGCTGTCATTCTCAAATGGCCTTGTTGAGCTATCAATGAAAGGACATGTTGATTTTCAATTATTCAGGCTTATAAGACAACCTATTGCTTCTTCCTTTACAGACACTCCCACTACACAGGTCTTGTAGCTATTGCTGTTAGTTGCCACCACTTATGTTTTAGGGGTTTGTGTCTTGTCACTTAGCTTTGATTTTAGGTGATGAATGTGGGAAATTTTTTTCATAGGAAGTTATTTGGAGAAATTCCAAAAATATGCTATTGCTGCTGTGATCTCATAAATACATCCTAGTGAGACACTTGTGGTCCATTCTACCTGTCCTTCAAGCATGACTGAATTTTAAGATGAGAGTAATTTTGTTTCTATTTGAGATTATTGCCATTTAACATTTGATATTTTTGAAGGGTTTATGTAATGGATGGACTTCTTAATCCAGAAAGTCATGATTCATTGTCTTTCTATAACTGAATGGAATTTCTATTTATAAAACTATATTTTATCTTTACATTTTTTTTTAAAGATTGGCACCTGAGCTAACAACTGTTGCCAATCTTTTTCTTTTCTGCTTTTTTTTCCTCCCCAAATCCCCCCAGCACATAGTTGTGTATTCTTTTTTTGTAGTTGTAGATCCTTCTAGTTGTGGCACATGGGATGCTGCCTCAACGTGGCCTGATGAGTAGTACTGTGTCTGTGCCCAGGATCTGAACCAGTGAAACCCTGGGCCGCAGAAAGCAGAGCACATAAACTTAACCACTCAGCCATGGGGCTGGCCCCTTATCTCTACAATTTTGATAGCAGATAATTGACCTCAGTCAATTCAGGACTTTTTCTCCAAGTTTGTTTCTAAATCCCTAAGGAATTGCATGGTGGCAAGGCATTAAATATCATCTGGTCCTTGGAGATGTCATCAATCAATGATATAATCCATTGAGCTATCTTCGTTTTCACTGGATCTTCTCTCAATAGGATATGCCAGGTCAGGGTGAGTTGTTCCTTATTTTCAACCTCAAGTCTCTCTCTCAATCTCTTTCTTGACAATTTTAGACAGAATCTTCCTCTATGTCTTTATGCTATACTGGGCCCTAGGGAACTGGGAACTGTGATATTGTCTGAGGTCTTATCTACATTCACTCTTCCCCATTTGTTTCTTTTCAGGGAGCTTGCTGACTTCCCAAGGATCTTTGTGTGAACAAAGCAAAATATTCCCTTTGCCTCTCAGATTTCCCTAAGTTATCAGGGCATTTCAAGGGGATCAGAGTGGGTGAATTGAGAGAGTGATGTAAAATTGGCATGAAGATGTGGGGGCTCATGTGTTCTCAGAGACCCATATGTTTATATACTCTTGGCTTCACTTGTAACTTCTCCTCTCCAAAACAAAAAAAAAGAGTTACTAGTGTTTTTTTTTTGTTATAAAGTTTTGATCTTGCTTATTATATATGTTTTCAAATATAATTTATGCATTAAGGCCTAGGATTTTGAAATTCTCAAACATTTCCTTTCCCTTTTGCTTTAGTAAGATTTTCTGGGGCCTATGGATGCCACAGAGTCTGACTTCTCCATGGAGAGAAACAAGGGATACAGGGCAAGGAAGAGGAAGGGAAAACTTGGCTAATAGTTAAAATATTACATTTTTACACCTCAAGTATTTCATATATTTTCCCTATTGACATTCTGTGCTATATGTAATTCATACAGCAACCTTGGAAAAGTATTAGATGTTGTATTTGACCATGGTTAACTAAAAACTAAAATAAATAGTGGATTAAACAAAATAATTTTCTCATATAAGAAGAAAACGGAGGTGGTTAGTCCATTGTTGATATAGCCCCTCAACTGTTCTACCAGGGTCCTCCAATCATTCTTCCCAGACATTCTTAGCAAGTGACTTTGCACTTATGATTTTCTCTTCATGGTGTCAAGATATCTACACCAACTCTTGCAACACATATGTAATCCAGGCAAGAAAAAGGAGTTGGACAAATGGTAAAGTAAAGGGTCAAACCAGCTGGGTCTATCCCCTTCCAAACAACCTTCGTTGTAAATCAACCCAATGATTTCACTAGGTACTGTTTGGCCATTTATTTATCATTGGTGACTCTGCTGAAAGACTGGTAAGAGTTTTTTTTTTTTTTTTTTCTCTTTAGTTGGGATATCCCATCATTCCAAAAAAATATGAGGTTTTATTAATAAGGAAGGAAGGGAATATTTACTGGCCAACTTACAGTTTTGCTACCTTATTTAATATATGAGGAAACCTTACCATGGAAAATTTAAGGAACCTTGTAGATGCTCACAAATCCAGGAAACAGTAAAGCTGGAAATCACTTCTACTGGCTAAAAAGTTGGTTCTCATTACTATACCAGTACAAATAGACAGAGTTTAATTTTGACGATCTTTTTTCCTTCTTCTTTGCAGTTTTCCCACTTATCTGGAACCCAATTGCTTTAAGGCTACCCTTTCTGTTCAAGTTAGAAATAGTTTTATTAAAAAAATTTTCTTTTCAGCACTTAAAGTTTTAAAGTAATTTCACATATTTTAATTTGTTTCTTGTAGTAACCTTACATTAGGGAGGTCAAAAGGTGCTGTTGTCATGGTTTAGATTAAGAAATTAGAATTATGATTTTAAATGATGTCCAAGGTCACACAAGTAAGCAATGGTGAATTCAGACATCTTACCAGGAAAAAATGGTAAAAATACAATCAGTTGTTTTTTATTTAGGACCTTAGAAGCATCTTGGGAAAGATATGCCTAACCTAGAAATATTCTTTTTGATACATAAATCACACACCTTTATGTTAAGCATCATTTCAGGAAAGACAAGTATACCTTTCATTATTTTGAGTTAAGCATCACTTCCTGAAAATAAAATATTGGTAACACCAAGGTATTAAGCCACTAACCCCTTGGACCCAATTTGTGACCTACTCGAGATGCTGCCAATACATGGCAAGGAGCTCCAAAATTTATGAGCTAAGCACCTTATGTAGACTTTATGCATACTCAATAAATACAATATCTCACACGTACTTGAGCACATGAGGCTAACAGGCTTTTCAATCCGACCTGGATTTGAATTCCTTCAGAAACCTAAGATCCCAAGAAAGCAAGTCTATAAGAAGAATTGGCTTTAGAAGGGCAAACAAAGGAACCAGAAGTAGATGAAGAACAGACCATGATTTGCATTATTAGTTAAGAGTAATGTACTTTCCAGGATTGAATTGTCCTTAATTTTAGGATTAACATGTGTGGTACACTTTTTAGGTAATGTGGTTGAGTTCCAAAGACACATAGGAAAATCACTGTCTTTACTTTAAACTTAAACCTCCTTTCCCCAAGCAGCAACTCAAAGGCTTGGTAGTGTTAATTATGTTGCAGTTCAAGGAAAATGCGTGTTTGTGAAATGTATCTTTGCTCCTTCAAATGTTTTCCTGTTTTCTGATTCTATTGTGGAGACTACTTACAATAGCTATCCTTTGTGAACTAGTGTGTAAATAATTAATTCAAAAAAGCCGTATCAATAGACCTGTACAGGGCCAGAACTTGAGAATAGAATGAGATTAAGTGAACAATATTGTTGTTATACAAGAAAATAGAGACCATATCAGTTAACAAGGACATTGATATTTACATAATATTTGAGCCTCTGTGCACTTAAATTTGAGCACAGTTTAACCATGTGGCATGCAAATGAAAAGACTCATCAAGTGAACAGATGATCATAAGTAGATGCACAGAAAGAAATGAGCTCATTAAATTATACATGGATACATGTCTGCTTAGTCACCTGTATTATATCAATACCAATTCCCTTCTTGATTGAAAATGTTACCTGTTTGTAAAGCCAAGACAAGGAAATCATTAACGGGTCAATTGATGCCAATGATACTGTAGATCAGAATTTTTTGTTTATAAAGTTACATCTAACTCTGAATGGTTGGAAAGTTGAACTAAACTTGACCTTAGCAGAGTTCTACAAGGGAGTGAATCTAGTCAAAATTTTTTTCTCTGACCCAACTCATCCAGAAAGATCTCAGGAATATCTTTTCATGAAATATGTGTTAATAGGCAAAGAAGACTAAATAGTGTAGGCCTATGTGTATTGCTTGTGTGTTTAAAACACTTGCCACTCTTGTTCTTTCTTTAGTTTTACAGCATCTGCAATGTACAGTACTTTTCGAATGTTCTCCATTTCCGAGGCATAACACTCATGTCTTGTCAGGCATCGCTTTTTACAAGTCCCTGTATGTCATGCAAAACACAGTCTGTTAAATTAATATATAACTAGCCCAAATCATGTTGTAATGAACAGCCTGGTTCAAACAGACCTCTTTGAAATGAGTAGTGGACCCACAGAATATAAACTATAAGGGACTAAACTCTTTAAAACTTAAGAGGAACCACTGAGGCTTATGATCGCACTCTTTACCTTTAAGATAGCCAACGTGTGACTTATGTAACTTCTTCCCAGCTGCTAAGACTTGTATACAGCTCCTCTTTAAACTACATCAGGAAAAGTTTGCTTTATTAAAAATTATTCTTAAAGGAAATGGTATGACAATTGTCTAATTTTCCAGAGATTTAAGCCTATTTTCTTCCATATTGAATTGTCATCGTAAAAAATCACCTTCTTTTATTAGTTCAATCTCTTTCCAGCTCAGTTATTAAAAATAAAATCCTATAACAATTTGCTGCTCCAGGATTTGCTTTTGGAAATTAACAATCTTATAAGATAACTGTAGAAGTAAAAATGTCTTATTCCATTAATATAACATGTATTTTCAGTATCTAATTTTAAGGGAAATTATTGTTATGGTCAGAAATATTGCATAATAATGATATTGGTAATGCTGCTTACAGAATTGCAGGAAGGAAATTTTCAGTGTTTGAGAACAATAAATTATGCTTATGTCAAAAATAATGATTTCAGAGTAACAAATCTTGATGATCCAAGAGATTAACCTTTTTTTAAAAAATCTCAGTGGTTCTAAATTAGGGGTGATTTTGCCGCCTTCCCCAAGGGACATTTGGTGATGTCTGGAGAAATTTTGGTTGTAAGGTTGGGGAAGTGCTGCTGGCATCTGGAGGACAGAGGTCAGGAATGCTGTTAAACATCTTACAATGCATGTGATAGCCTCTCCCTCAACCCAAAGAATTAGCAAGCTCAAGGTGACATTAGTGCCAAAGCAGAGTATCTCTACCCAACTGATTTGCTTTTTGTATTGCAACAATGTGGTCAGTAAGTTACAATATTTAGAATATTGGACTTCTCAGGTTCTGGAGAGAGTCCTTTCTCCAAATACAACTGTTAACTTCAGAGAAATTGTTCCACAGATTAATCTTTGATGATAGTTATCTTGTCCACGTGCGGTTAATAGTTATTTGAAAGAAAGAAAGAAAAACCAGAATGTTAGATGTAGATGTAAATATGGGGATAGCCTAACACTAGTTTCTCACAATATATAAGATAATAGAGATTCACAGAGATTGTTTGACTTAGTCGTAGTCATATATTTAGCGGCAGGGCTGGGCTTCCCCATCTGTTGCCCTTCAGACTAAACTGAGATACAAATTTTACCCATAATTTATAATATAAGTTAATTAAACAATAAGTCCTGTTGAAACAAATATGATAACAAATAATTGGTTGAGAAAGGGGGAGTAGACTTGGTTTCAGAATAGTTAAATTATTTCCAATGTGTATAGATGTTGATTTTTATAAAAAGGTGCCCTTTGAATAAGCTCTTAGTTCAGAAATATCCAGTAAACGTTCGTTCCCTAAAAGGATCTGGACCTGAAACGTTTAAATATCACAAGAGTTGAAATGCTATTTCTATTTTAGAAAAAGCAATTATGGAAACTCATAGACATTTTTGCTCTTTTGCCATCAACCTATAATTATTTAGGGTTTGATTATCTTCTGTGTGAAATGTGAAAGTCTTTACTCTCCTGATGCTCTGTTTTTCTCATTTCCTTACTCATTAACACCTGTCCTAGAGAGAGAGGAAGAACAAGGAAGGGAGATAAAGCACCAGGCAGTCAATGTTTTTACTTGTTAATAATCAGAAAGGGAGAAATCAAAAGGTAGAAATAAGATTTTCTTATCCCCTATGCAGCTCGATGTGACTCACTGCAAAAGACGGAGAAAACGGAGAATAAAGCTTCACAAATCCTTTACTAAGAATAATATTCAATTATTAAATAAAATGGCCCATTATCTCTTTAGCTCCTTAATCATAAATGAAAACACGCATTTACTGTGTTTTACAAATTACAATTTTCAGCTTTTCATCATTTATACCATTGTCACAATATTCCTGAAAGGTAATCAGACAGGTATTAATATCTCCTTTTGTACAGCTAAGGAAACTAAAGTTCAGAGAAGTTATTTATTTCAAGATCATATGCCTGGAAAAATCATCAAACTGAAAATGAGACTTGGGTCTTATGATTCCTCAACCCAACTAGGACTCTTTTTAATGTTCTAATTAATCCATTCATTTGAAATAAGGTTTGGGTGGGAAATGAATCAATTTATTTATGTTTTTTTGTGGAGCAAGTTTTTATAAAGAATTATTCTAGTAACTACAATAAAGGTAATCACACGTGCCAAACTTAGTGCATCCTTAGAGATCAAAAAGATATTTTGGGGATGTTTAGAACTTTTTGTTTTGGCTTTTTAGTTAGTTTGTATGTTTAAATGTTTTATTTTAAAGTAGATTTGGGGTGAAGATTGCATATGGGATCCTCCATGGATATTTCAACCACTTCCATTCAAATATCTTTCTCCAAATAGTAAGGGCTTGGAGAGCAGAGTATCTAAACAATCTTGTATTCTCTGGAGCATTTATCAGAGTGTGTGGCACACAACAGATTTGCAATATATGTAGGAAACAAACAAACTAAAGAATGAGTGAATGGATTGCTTGGGAGCCTTGACAAAGTAAAAATAGTTATATACTTTGGGTAGCATCCAGGAGGACTGAAGTTCTGATTGAGGAAGAACCACTGTCTTGAGCTACCTTTAGGACTCGGTTGATTATACTCCTGGGAATGAATATAAATGCAAAATTCGTTCCAAATGAATTTAAGCTGTATCTTTAAATGAGGGTCTGCTACTCTTCATTATGACAAGGCTCAGAGTCAAAATGCAATTAAGATCTAGACAAGTAGGTCAATGAAACATTGAAAAAAAAAACGTAACCAATCTAGTCTGGAGCAATCACTTTTTCCTGGGTCACCTTCCTTCCTAGAAATCTAGGTAAATTCAAAGAAGCAAAATGTGCCAAAAAATACATTTTTAATTAAAAATTGGACTAAATTCATGAAAATACGTTCATGAATTCATGGCATACATTCATAGCAACTAGGAATGTTATTGTAGTCACCTTGAGGCTGAGAGGAACTGGTGGTGTTTCTCGAACTTGAAGGATAGAAACCGGAGGCTGAGTAACCCCAGATAATGAGCCTTGGAAGAATAATTTTATTCTTAGTGTTTCAGGGAACAGAGCTGGACAACAGGGGAAGATTAGTCTTGGTCTCGAGGGCAAACCCCAACTAAAATCCAGCTTTAGCAAAATAAGAGAGATGACAGAACCAGCAGCTCACTTTCTCCAGGTGAGCCTGCATCAGCAGGAGAAAATGGTTTTATTTTTCGTGAGAATATATGAAAAGCAAGCCTTTTCTCTCTACAATAATTTTTCGCAAAGAATAATAGTTCCAAAAGAGGCCAACAATCTTACTAATGCAAATAATAATCCTTCCCCACTAAACTGCTAAAAATGCACTAACCAACAAAGCTGAAACTTTTGTTTTTGTTATTATCGTCTGCATTCTAGTTTTTGACTAAATAGTTATGCTTGCTGTTCTCTAAGTCACGATGGCACTTTCCTCCCCTTCTTTCTACCTGGAATTCAGATAGTCACTTCTGCAATCCATCTTGTAGGTTGTGTATTCAGTCAAGGTCTTATTCCATCTTTGTATTTCTCTTCTCACTCCACAAAGCCTTGAACAGAGTGAGAATCTAATATATGTTTGCAAATAAGAGATGATAGAAAGGACTGGAATATACAAGACAGGGCTAGGGAAATGGTTCAAGAATATTTAAGATCATGTTTGAATATGATTTTTATACTTTCAGAGATCAAATAGAATCATAGAAAATTTGAACTTGAAGAGATTGTAGAAATCATTTGGTCCAACCTTATCATTGTAGCCATAAAAACAGGACTCTTAGAGTGTTTGATCTAATTTAAGAGAGTAAGTTAGTGGGAAAAATATTCTAACACCGGTCTCCTTTTCTCAGTGTATTACTCTTTTCATCTAATCAAATCTCATTAAAATTTCTACATTATTTTAGATATAGTGTCACATTTGTCTTCAAGTTGAAGTAGAGAAAATTGAAGTTTGTGTACATAATGAGATTTAATGAGGTAAAACAGTGAAAGGGAGCAGAATATCAAACCCCAAAATGTGCCACTTTGGCCTGTGGATTTTTTGAGCTAAAGGCAATTAAGACCCGGCAAACTCAGGAAAAGCGTTTTACCTATCCTTAACTGCCTAAAAGAATTTAGATAGGAGGCCTGTACCAGGAAGAGAGCGCTATTACCAGATATCAGTTTTTGTATCAGATTTATCCACATGATGTGGCAAGCATTTGCTCTTCTCATCTTCCTGTGAATTGTCTTCCTCCCCTTTGAAGCCCCAGACCACTACCCCTTCTCCTTAGCTCAGAGTGGTGTATATGCCTCAATTGCCTGACTCCCTTTGACTCTTTAGGTCTTTGTGGACTCCTGCAATTAAATTTGTTTTTCTCCTATTACTCTGTCTTATGTCAATTTGATTATTAGACCAGCCAAAGAACCTAGAAGTGAAGAAGGGAAAATTTTTCTACCCCCACAGCAGTTATTCTCAAACTTAAGATACATTAAAGTCAGAGGGCTTGTTAAAACACAGACTGCTGGGAGCCACTTTCAGAGAGTCTGATTTATAAGATTTGGGGTGGGCCCCACAAATCTGCGTTTCTGTCACATTCTTAGACCTTGCAGATGCATCCAGGAATAGTGCCTTGAGGGACAATGCCTAGAGTATTGTTTTGTGTCGGTCATGGGAGGGGAAGGAGAGATGGCACCTTCTTGGTGGAAAAGAGAACTGTTTGTGTGACATTTCTTGCTTCTCTCTTTTTAACCCCTTAAGCCCTTCTGGCAGTGAAGTGGCTTATCTAATAGATCAACACAGGAAGGTCGGTCAACTCTTCCTCTAAGGGCTGCTGGGCCACAGAGCACAAGGTTATTCCAATTCTCCTGCAGAAGCTCTGCCTCTTCGGGGAAATGTCTCTTCCTAGCATTGATGTGACTGAGTGGGAAAGTCAGCTTCGTTCATGTATTAATGAGTCATTTTTGGCCAAATAAATAGAACACATCTAACTCTTTCACCTCTCAGGAATAAGGATGATGTTTTGATCTCTATATTGTCTCATAGTTTTCTTTCTTAATAGAACAGAATTGAGAAGAGAAAGGGAGTGTAATTTATTTGGGGTCTCCTTGGGAAATCCCTACCCTTTGATACAGAGAAGTTTGTTACAAATTGCTCAAGTATTTCAGTCTGTTACATTCACTTACATATTCTCTAAAGTTTTTAAGTAACTTGATGAGCATCATAACAGCTGTTTCTAGATATTTAATCATGCCCAACAACCCTAGACTTCCAATTATATATCTATATATTTATATATCTATATCTGTCTATCTATAGATCCATATACCTATCTATAGATGGATTGATAGATAGATATAGATATAGATTATATATCTATCTATAGATATTTAGATCTATAGATAGATAGATAGATAGGTATTTTTTTATGCTGAAGAAGATTCTTCCTGAGCTAACATCTGTTGCCAATGCTCCTCTATTTTGTATGTGAACCACCATCAGAGCACGGTCACTGACAGACAAGTGGTGTAGGTCTGCGCCCAGGAATTGAACCCAGGCCACCAAAGTGGAGTGTGCTGAACTTAACCACTAGGCAACCAGGGCTGGCCCGATTTTTTATTTTTTTAAAGAAAGAATTGGAGGTCATATGATCTGGAAGTCCTTGAACTCTCTTTCTGGAATAAATCAGTGCAATCTGCAGTCCAGCTCTTACTTGCCAAGTTAAGAAAAAGTTATGGATCTCTCACACTATTTAGCACAAATCAAACCTGGAGTTTGATACATTTTTCCTATATCTTGTTATGTCAATAACCTGCATGGATTTTATATTAAGAAGTTTTTTCTAAGTTTACATTTTATTATTAATATTTAAAAATAAATGAAACAAAAGTACATGAGTGCATTTTTATTGTGACAAGAAAGTACACCAAAAAGAAAGCTACTCTTTCTGAATCCATTCTCCTTTCCAGAGGTAAAAACTATTATTAGTTTGCTGTGAATCTTTCCATATTTTTAATTATACATTTAAATGCATAATTTCATATTTTTATTTAAATGACAATGCGTATATTATTTTGTTTCTGATTTTAAATTTTTGTTATAATATTTAATATGTAAATATGTAATACAAAATAATGCATTTAAATGTTTGGTAAGTTATGAAGCATAATAATGAACCAATTATGAAAGAGTCACATCGGAAGGATTAGAATATTAGTACATTGAAGCTCCTTTTATGGATTACTTTCATCTTCCTGCTAGTTTCCCCCCAGTTAGCTACTATCCTGAATTTTGTGTTCTTTTTTCTCCTGGGTTGGAAAATCATTTTTACCATGTATATACATATCCCTAAACAATATGCTGTTTAGTTTAGATGAAATCTGAAGTTTGTAAAAGTGATGTCATAGCTTAAGCAGACTTCTGCACATTTATTCTTTATACTACTCAACATTCTGTTTCCATGATTCGTTCGTACTACTGCAGGTAGCTATGTTTCATTCATTTTTACTGACCTGTCTATCTATCTCTTGAGAGTTATGCATTATTCATGAATTCTCCTGTTGAACAATATGTAGGTTGTTAATAGTTTTGATTTATAAAGATCTATACCACCATGAATATTCATGTATGTCCTTGAGTCACATGTGAATGAGTTTATTTAGGATACAAAATTAGGAGTGCAGTTTCTGAGTTGTGAGGCATGCACATCCTCAGCTTTACAAAATAATGCCAAGTTGTTTTCCAAAGCAAGTGTACCAATTTACAGCCCTATGAATGCTGGGTAAAACTTTCCGGTGCTCCACATCCTTGTCAACGCTTGATCTTCAATAACTGTTTTATTGTAAATCAAGTTTCTGGGCTCACTATTCTAACATGTTCTACTAATTGTTTTTTCCTTCTGTAAACCCAAACTGTCTCTTTTGGTCTCTAGCATTATCGTAAGTCTTGCTGTATGGTAAGGCAATTTCACCAGGCTTGTTTTTTTCTTCAAGGCATCTTGGTTATACTTGTCTTTGCCCTTTTACATACAATTAAGAATCAGCTTGTAAACTTCCTCAAATATCCTTTTTGGATTTTTTTAGGAAATTACTTTGAATCTAAAGATCAATTAAGGGAGAACTGGTATCTTTAGCTACTTGAACTTTCCATCAATAAACATGCCATATCTGTCTGTACAATATAATGTTCTCTCTGATTCCTCTTCCCCAAACTAGATTTCAAGCCGCAAAGTACCAAAATCTGTGTGCAAAGGAAGACCATTCTCTTACTACCTCAGTTCCCAAAATTCTTCTTATTCTTTTGTTATGAATGACTAACCCAGGGGTTATTATTACAAACAGGATGATCACCTAACAGTTGAGTGGGTATCCATGCCATATCATCCACGGAACAGATAATAGCTTGTTCTCGCAAATAAGTTATTAATCCTAGCAGTAGCGGGGATGAGGTGGCCAGCTAGGAGAAGAAAGAACAGAGCTGAGGCCTCAGAAAGAATCGTGGTGTTCTGCTTGTCCTCAGATAGCCCAGAGAAATAAGAATGAGAGCAAAACATCTGAAGTAATGACAAAATCTAATTTAAGACAGGGAGCAACATAGTTGTAAAAAGGTAGAACCTTGTTCTTTTGAAGAACTTCTGATTGTTACTTTCAGTATGGAAAATGAGAATTTAGAGAAGTCAGAATTATGCAGGTGATTATGCTACGTGGATATCACACCTTAAGATCCTGACATATGCCTTGGCTAACTACCAGGATATGCTTGTCCTAAAAGTATAGATATTAGTTTCCAGATGACCCAGTCGATAACATGGCAGTGACTGTCAATGTGATTTCTCCTTGCCCTTCACTTTCACAGGACTGGCTGGGTCTAACCTACTTCACATATATTTTACATGACTTTGAAGATTTTTATTCACTTAAAAGTACAAAAGAAGTAAAATGTATTTGCTAAATTTTTGCAATGATTTCTTTTCAGTTCTAAAGACTCAGAAGCAGAAGCTTTCCTCTTATTCTCTTCATCAAATCCCAGACAAGGATTATTGAACATTCTGCTTCCAATGAATACTAGTCAGAAAGGCCATTTCTACATTACCTGCACCGGTCCCTGCATCTTATGATTTTATTCTCAAGACTGTTATATTTTATGGCATAAAGTGTGCTGGAAAAAAATCAAGCAAACCAATATGGCACTGACTGATCATCTTTTTGATTATTTGGCTACCCTATATTTTACTAATCGCTTCAGTACGGCATTTACCACCTTATTTCTCTTTGTTTCATTACCCGTTGTTTGGCTTGATGGTTTTATTTAAGGTAGTCACATCACACCAAATTCTCTATGCTAAGGTTCTGGAAGGCATAAATAGTCTATTATCTTTGATTTGAAATAGGAGTTACAGGGCAGAGAAAATAATCTATTTTGATTTCAGGAACATAGTTTAAAAAATTAGTGAAGTTTTGTTTCAGAAATTGGTGACATATCTACAACATAAAAATAACCTTGTGTTCAGTGTTTTTTCCAGTGAGAGTAATGAATAGCAATACCTAGTACCTAGCAATGACCAGTAACAATAGCAATGCTGGAAGCAGCAGGCGTTTACTTATTTTTTTTTGCACGAAGATTAGCCCTGAGCTAACTACTGCCAATCCTCCTCTTTTTGCTGAGGAAGACTGGCCCTGAGCTAACATCCGTGCCCATCCTCCTCCGCTTTATATGTGGGACGCCTACCACAGCATGACTTGCCAAGCGGTGCCATGTCCGCACTTGGGATCCGAACCAGTGAACTCTGGGGCTCCAAAGCGGAACGTGCGCACTTAACCACTGCACCACCAGACCGGCCCCCGGGTATTTACTTTTGCATGTGTTATTTTCCCATGATGAAATTCAGCAAAGAAAGATATTCTTCTGTGTAACTATCGACAAAAAAGGTAAACTGTTAAGCAAGAAAAGTAAAAGCCACCCGTTACTCACTAACAGTTGTCTTCTTTCCCTAAACATATAGTTAGAAGTAAGCTTTTGAGATCATACAATATATCCTTTTTGGCTTGCCTTGTAAGCATATTTTCAAAAAAATTAACCAATTTAGCAAAAATTCAACAGATAGATCATTAGAATAGTGTAGTGGTAGTTGTTTTGAGCAAATTGAGGAAGAATTAAGACTTCTTGTACTCTCTTAATGAATTGATGATCCAACATAGTTTGAGGAGAAGGGAATGGACTTAATACTTGTTAAATATTAAATATATGTTAGGAACTATGCTAGATAGGATTAAAAATAGTGAAAAGTATAGACTTGTGTCAACTGTGATATAAGTATGCTCATTCTTACAGACAATTCAAAGAAGGGGAGAAGCCCAGGGGATCTACAGAGTCTGAAAGGAGGAGGAGGAATGAGAGGGGCATCAAAGAGAAGTAGACAAGTGATATGTGGAGAGAAGAAAGTCTAAGGAGAAGAGCATAAATACGTACATGGCGAGGATTGAAGATCATGATGTTGCCTCTGAGCAATATGGAAACATTAATGAAGCTGGAGGCGTGGGTCCTGTGGAAGAGCAGTTGGAGTTACAGTAGAAGGATGTCTTAGGGACAAGGTCCAGCAGACAACCTTGATATCCAGGCTCTGAGATTTGAGTGTAATTTAATTGGTCAAAAGAGAATGATTTGTTTTGTTGGTTTACATCTTTTTCTGTTGAGTTTCTGATGCAAACAAGGGAAAACTCATCAAGAACATTTGCTACCGCCCTCTAGTGTTTCTTTCCAGCTTACCTGCTCCCTGGAAATTCCCCCAAGTGGATACTTTTCAGACCTGGAGCACTTTGCTAAGCTCATTCCTGGCTCTTGGGAGACTTCTGGTTGACTAGATTTGAGGCACTGACCTATGTAACCAACCTTTCTAAGGAAGATGGTCCCTTATTTTTATCCTTTTCTGCCTGGTTAGCGTACTCCTGAATTCTGCATATGAACACCATCAGTAAACTTGGAAAAGTTTAAGAAGCATTTACCCAAGAAAAGTAAAGAGAAAGGGAGAGAGAAAAAACCCTATAGATATCATCTAGACATGAATCCTTTTCCATTCTTAGAATTGTTTCCTCATCTTTGCGTTTCCTTAACAGCAGTTTTGCAAATCAAAGACATCTGTCTTAGTTCATTGTTAGATCATATCACACAATTTACTTCAGTTCCTTTAGAGTAATTCCTATTTTATTAGCTCATTATTACCCCTTGAGGATTTAAATTAGTAGGGACTGAATGCAAGTATGTTGAATTGTTAATTGAAATGTTTCTCATCTTATCTCTTATTCAATGATTATGACCTGCCCTGGAGTATCACCTTTGTGATATAGGACAGATATTATTTATAAATGCAAGAGCTTAATAAGAAGGGCTTAGAGGAAAGTACTAATGGGCCAAAAATTCTAATTTTTTAGTGGATTTTATTTATTTCAAATTTGTCAGTCACAAATACTCATTCGCATACACACAGATACACACACTCCTGTGAAGGTACACTCTAGTCATCATTTTGGGCCATAGCAGCTATCTTGAATTATAGCCAAGTGAGAATGTTGCAAAAGGTAAGTGAGTCAAGAGAAACAGGGGACAGGAGAGAAAGGCAGAAAGAGAAAACAGTAGGAAATAATAGAATGCTAACCAGGGAAAACACCAACAACAAGATAATTGAGAAACAGAGGAGAGAGAAGTGGAGAGGAGTGATAAGGCCGGGTAGGTATGTGGATGTTGGGGGAGAGCATGGGCATGGCTTGTCTGGACATGAGTAAATCATCGATTCTGAAATCATTGCTTTCTTATTGCACTCTGCCATCCTCGTGGGGCACGCTGATGATTGTGCATTGTTGCTTGGCTTTCTGTATTTTTCTGCATTTTGCTGCTGGAGCCACTTAATGTCCATCTATGGCATGAACTCCAATTTGTATTCTGACATTCCTTTTTTTTTTTTTTAAGGTTTATTTGAATTGGCCAAGATGAGAAGGCAGGAGCATGGGTTCTCTCAAATCTATCTGTGTTTTTTTTTTTTTTGGAGAAAGATTAGTCCTGAGCTAACATTTGCTGCCAATCGTCCTCTTTTTGCTGAGGAAGACTGGCCCTGAGCTAACATCTGTGCCCATCTTCCTCTATTATTTTATATGTGGGACGCCTACCACAGCATGGCTTACCAAGTGGTGCCATGTCCTCCGCACCCAGGATCCAAACCAGCTAACGCCAGCTGCCAAAGCAGAACGTGTGTGCTAAACTGCTGTGCCACTGGGCCGGCCCAGTATTCTGAGATTCTTATTCTATCTTTATGAAACTCTTCAGTTGATCACCTCTTAAAAATAATAGCTGGAAATCTGAGTATCAATCTGTTGTTTTGTTTTTGACAGAAGAGTGTAAAGACATCTTTTACATGATTTGCATATTTTATACTAATTGGCTTCAAAATAATCTGCATTCAGATCTGGTTTCCAAAGCAAAAAAAACCTTGCATATCATAAGAAACGAATTATTTTTTATGATGAATCTTTTAATAGATTTTGGTAGTTTAATATGGAAGACTATAGAATTATGGGCCAGCTGTTAGAATTAAGGATTCATTTAAGTGACATAATTTGTTGATAAGCACCTCAGTCACATGGTTAACTCCAAGTTCCGGAATCAGAATACTTATCTGCAAATCTGAGTTTGAATACTTTCTAACCATGAGATCTTCAAGAATAACTTAGCCTTTCTAATTCTCAGTTTCCTTGGGTGTGAAAAGGAATGATAACTACCTATTTCAAAAAGTTGAGATATTGAATACATAAGAGCCACCGTGAAACTAAGCTTGTTCGCTCATGGGACATTTGTGTATGTGGTTCCTTCTGCCTGGTGTCTATTCCTCCCAGGTCTTTTCATTGCTCTGTGCCTTACTTCATTTGGGTCTCTTGTCACTGAACACTCATTCTGCAAGCGTGTCCATCCTTTTCCCCTGTGCTCTCTTTCTTTGTCCTGTTTATTTTCCTTCTGCAGCTGAATTATAATAACATATTTGTTTGCCTCTTCTACTGCAGAGAATTTGTCTAACTTGTTTCTCACTATATCTTTGACACATAGAAGATGTTCCAACAACTGTTTTTTAAATGATTAAATGAATTGGTAAAATGCATAATAAAGCACACAGCAAAGGAAACTGCCATCAACTTTAACCATTAAGGTTAAGTGCTAACATGGTAAACACGAATTCTTGGATTCTATTTGTATTAAAAAATATATTACATAAATCTCAGTTTGACCTTGAGATTATAAAGTTACATAGTATTCTTTTGTAAATGATTGTCAGCATCATTCCTAAATTGTACTTTAGATGTTTAATCGGCTTGTTGGTATTTGAGAACATTGAGAAACATGAACTGACTGATTTTTCTGAGGCTTTATAATTCTAGAATGAATATTTTTGCTGAAAAACAAACAACTAAAACTTTGTCTTTTCATCTGTTAAAGATATATAAGGAAATAATATGAAAATAAATTTCCAATTTTTGCAGACTGTGATTAAAAACGTGAATCAGAAAGAGTGAAGTTTTTTTTTCTTTTCTGCAAGTTGAGACTCAATTTTTTTCCAGGTTTAAAATAAAGAAGGCTAAAGATCTTGCTGACTATCATAAGTTAAAATTACACTTCATTGAGGCTTTTTGTTTTTATTTTTTATTTTTTGCTTGAGGAAGATTTGCCCTGAGCTAACATCTGTGCCAATCTTCCTCTGTTTTGTATGTGGGATGCCTCCGCTGCATGGCTGATGAGTGGAGTAGGTCTGTGCTCTGGATCTGAACCCATGAACCCAGGCGACCAAAGCAGAGCATGCAGACCTTTAACCACTCGCCATGGGGCTGGCCTGCTTATGGAATTTTTAATAATTAATGCTGTAATCCACTATTAACGAGATAGGTTGTTCATCCTAAGTGAATTTTCTGGATGACTAAAGTTTATGCTTGCTCTGTTATGCATCTGTACACACACACAAACACTTACATACAGAATTGAATATCCTCTCTTTTAAAAATAGAATATACTTGGTAGAATTGGACTCAGTTAGCCCTGATCTGGGTTAAACAAGGATACCACTGCATGTGTTGAGAGACTGGCAAAAATCCCAGTCAACAAATGGATTCTCTTCCAACAAATGAAAGCATAGTGATAGTACAGAGTACAGCGTTAGAGAAGTTCTTCACTTTTGGACAGAGGCCCCTTCTCCACTCTTAAAAGTTATTGAGGATGCCAAGTGCTTTTGTTTATGTGGATCATATCAACTGATACTTAGTGTATTAGAAATTGAAACTGAGACATTTTAAAATATTTATTTATTAATTCATTTAAACATAATAACAAATTCATAGCATGTTAACATATATTTTTATGAAAAATAACAATGCTTTCCAAAACAAACAAAAAAGTGTGAGAAGAGTGACAGTGTTTTTACTTTTATGCAACTAAAAAAAAAAACTCTGTCTTAAGAAGGCAGCAGATTTTCACATCTGCTCCTGCATTCAATCTGTTGGACTAGGTTGGTTTGGTTGACATAGATCATGAATATTCAGACACACGCAGAGAAATAATTGGAAAAGGATATAACAGCTTTTTTCAAACATTTTAGATACTGTATTTGCATACTGTTACCAACTCAGTAAGTGGTAGTTTCTTGAAGGATAATTGCAGTGTGGAATCTGAAGTCTTATCAGTTTTCTTACTCCATTACCTTAAAAATCCATTGGTCTATGTCACATTTTGAAAGGATCTCCTAACCTTACTAGATTTTGTAATGTCATACATCAGTCATTTGGAAAATATGGTTTACTGAGTTACCAAATGAGATTTTCCAAATGTTGACATATTTCATTAGGCATTGGCAAAAAAAATCACATTCATTAATAACACTACTGATTTCCCTGGAGATCAGTTGAGAAGCTGCCAAGTTCATGGTGGCACTTTTTCCTAAAATTCTAACTTTTGCTTGAAAGCTCAAATTTTATCATTGGCAAAAAATCAGTCAGTTTTCTTTGCAAGGCTCACTTTGTTCACTTCTTTGGGGGAAAAAAAACGCCTGTAAAGTATCCAAATGTGACTAACTGGAGCTTCTCTGTCATTTGTTCTTTTAAATAAAAATGGTATTGCATGAAAAACGTGGCTAGGTTAGCTGACAATTAAACAATCGTTCATGTGCATCTCCTTGAGCTAACCATGACACTTCCTCATGGAACAGAAGTGCTTCATGCATGCTTCTATTTTGTCACACACAATAATAAAAATACATTAAAAACACATACTCGAGGGGCCGGCCTGGTGGTGCAGTGGTTAAGTTCCCGTGCTCCACTTTGGTGGCCTGGGGTTCACCGATCTGGATCCCAGGCACAGACCTACGCCCTGCTCATCAAGCTGTACTGTGGCAGGCGTCCACATATAAAGTAGAGGGAGATGGGCACAGATGTTAGCTCAGACCAACCTTCCTCAGCAAAAAGGGGAGGATTGGCAGAGGATGTTAGCTCAGGGCTAATCTTCCTCAAAAAACTCCCAAGAAACCACGTACTCAAGAGTTGGTATTTAATAACCCTAATAATATATTATTCTTCCATTGAAGATATTCTTAAGTGAAACTGGCATGCTTTTGAATATGAGTGTGTGGAGGTGGTGAATTCAATGACTGTTGAATTTTCTTGAGTCAAGAACTATTTCTCCTGGATTTTCAGCCAAATTTGTAAAATTTGAGATTCAATTTCATATAAGAAACACTACATTTTATTTACTGCATATCAGAAACTATGTGAGGCACTGAAGATATATAATAAGGAAAATATAGCCATTACATCTGCTCTAAACAGTCAAGCCTTGAATTCAGACACATAAATAATTAACTTTAACACAGTGAGATAAGTGACCTAATGGTGGTATTTATAAAGCACTTTGTGCACAGAGAGGAAGGGTAATCCATTCTTCATCTGGAGCTAAGCTTGTGGTGGTGAAGTAAAGTAAAAAGGGTGCATTTGATTGAAAGGTCAGTGTTATTTATTATAGTTGGTGCTACTGTAAAATATAGAGCAGATTAATTAGTATCATTGTGGCAATGATTAATGTCAGTAAACATTTATGTTGTATTTTAAAGGCTGAAATATGCTGAAATGATCACCGAATGTTAGCTATTAAAAGACAATAGCAACAACAACAACTGTTTGAGGTTCAGATGTTCATGTGGCAAACTAACATATGCTTCATGAAAAATAAAAGAGAACTCCAAAGTTGGACCCAAGCCAGGCTCTATTGGAGAATGAGGTCAGAACCAGGTCTCATAGCACAAGCTAAGTCGACATGCATTGTTTAAAGATGAGATTGACTTGTTCTCTTCTGAAACTTATGAATAACGTAAAGGTAAAGTGACAGCCTGTCTTCAAAGAACTGTCAATAAAACTGAAATTGTGTATCTTGTATACTTTCATTTATTATCTTTGACTTCATAAGTATGTGAGCAATAGATTTATAACTATCAGAGTCAGTGTAAATGAATCTTAATGTAGGTTTAATTAGTTGTGATTATGATGTTGCATCAATATACCATGCCATTGTATTTTGAGTCAATTCTCTCCCTCAATGATAAGGTGATTCCCTATTCTGAAACAATTTCAGATTGGTCATAATCAATAACAAATAGTAAATCTGATGAAAAAGGGAAGGGCATGAGCAATAGCATGATTTAAACCTCAGATACGTGACAGAGTGGTTCAATGTGGCCAGAGCAGAGGATGATGCTTGGGAAGGAAGATCAGAGTTGATGCTGAAGAGCCAAGAGGCTTGGGCTAAATTGTGAATGGGCTCATACAGTAGGCATAGAAGTTGGAACTTTAGCCTACAGATTGTTAAAATAACTTAGGTAGAGGAATGAGTCCTCAGATCATCTTGGGAGCAGTGGGGAAGATACTTTGGAGGTTGATGAAATAGAGGCAGGCAGATGAATTAGCAGATAATTGAAATAATATGGCACATAAATGACCTCTTGATGAGCGAGGCAACATTGTACCAAAATATGTGAGCATATCCTTTGATTTCGTGGACAGGATTGCATAGGTAAATTGCCAGGCCGTTTATAACACCGAGTTAGCCCTCCAGGTTCTCAAGAATATGTCAGAGCTTTTCAAATCTCCCTATGAACATCTCACCCAGTTTTTCCTTTTAAGCATTTCCTTTTTAACCCTGTTTGCCCCAATTGTTATTCCCTACTCAGTCAGCAGAGATGTTCACTTATTGTCTGTGATTGTTTTCAACAATTGTTCACGAGGAGAAGGCTGTTTCCACTGGGAATGCACTGAGTCAGGTCGTGTAAAGACAGTCTTGCATGTTAGGTCTTCCAGGGACCTACCAGACAGGTCAATCACGATGCTCCTCTGGGAATGGGACTTTAAAGGAGTTCCAATCCCATATTTCCGCTCTGGTGACTGGCTGCCAGCTTCTTGGTTTTCATTGTGATTGTGGGAGGTTGGATTTGAGGCTGTTGTGGAGCTTTTGAGAGGAAATAGAAATAGTGCACATGGAAACCTGCCAAAGGTCATGAGTCCTAACAAGTTCTTTCCTTAAATTCTTTCTAGATTGCTGCAACTCTTTGGTTAACTTCCAGAGTTCTGAAAAAGCTGATTTTTCCAATTTTTGTCAGTGTTGTCATGGTTTTTGAGGTGGAGATTATTTCTGAAGGTTCCATTTTCCCTGATGTCACTCTTTTAGACTCATTTTTTATTTTAATTAATTAATTGATTTGCAATGCAGATTCATTGAAGGGTTTTTTCCCGGTTTTATTGAGGTATAACTGACAAATACAATTGTAAATGTACAAAGTGATGATTTGATATATGTATACATTGTGAAATGATTACCCCAATCAGATAAATTAATACATCCATCACCTCGCATAGTTGCCATTTTGTGTGTGTGGTGAGACACTTAAGATCTATTCTTTTAGTAAATTTCATGTACATAATATGGTATTATTACCCATAGTTGCTATACTATATATTAAATCCCCATTAAATTAAATTAAATTATAATTAAATAAATTTAAAAATTTATTCATTTTACAACTGAAGGTTCATACTCTTTGACCAGCACCTCCCTATTTCCTCTTCCCTCCAGCCCCTGACCAGCATTCTATTCTCTGTTCTAGTCTATTCTCTGTTCTATTCTATTCTCTGGTTCTATGAACTTGAATTTTTTTTTAAATCACACAACTTGCAAGTGTCCTGTTTTTTTCTTTAAGGTATGTTTTTGGTGAGGAAGATTGGCCCTGAGCTAATATCTTTTGTCAATCTTCCTCTTTTTTCTCCCCACAGCCCCAGTGCACAGTTATATATCCTAGGTGTACGACCTTCTAGTTCTTCCACGTGAGAAGTCGCCTCAGCATGGCTTGATGAGTAGTGTGTAGGTCTGTGCCCAGGATCTGAACAAGTGAACAGAGCTTGTGAACTTAACCACTACGCCATGGTGCCAGTCCCTGAATTTTTTTTAAGATTCAACATATAAGTGAGATCATACAGTGTTTGTCTTTCTCTGTCTGGCCTATTTCACTTAGCATAATGTCCTCAAGGTTGCCATCCAAATTGTGCAAATTGTAGGATCTCCTCCTTTTCTATGGCTGCCCAATATTCCATTGTATATATACCACATCTTCTTTATCCATTCATCCATCGATGAACACTTTGGTTGTCTCCATATCTTGCCTGTTGTGAATAATGCTGCAATCAACAGGGAAGTGAGGAGCAATGTGAGATGCAGATTTCATTTCCTTTGGATATACGCCCAGCAGTGGAATTGCTGGATCGTATGGTAGTTCACTTTCATCCTATATGTGTCCTTAAAGCTGAAGTGAGTTTAGACTCATTTTTAATATCATTGGGTTCCTACGTAGTTTTCCTATGTCAGATTTCCTGACTTATTATTCTATCTGGTAATTGCTTATATCAGATTTCCTGTCTTATTATTCCTGCCTTGGGGCCATCTCTTACCCTCAACCTTTCTAGTGCCTGAGGTAGTTTGACGTAAGGAAAAGCAAATGTGGATTAGAGACGAAGGAGCTGAGGTTGACCTTTGGCCTTCATATTTTACAGGTTGTTGGGCTCAAGAACAGCATTTAGCTTTTATCATCCTTAGTTTCCACACAATTTGACTTTACTTTAAAAATCTCTTGTCTTGGGGCTGGCCCCGTGGCCGAGTGGTTAAGTTCGCGCGCTCCGCTGCAGGCGGCCCAGTGTTTCGTTAGTTCGAATCCTGGGCGCGGACATGGCACTGCTCATCAAACCACGCTGAGGCAGCGTCCCACATGCCACAACTAGAAGGATCCACAACGAAGAATACACAACTATGTACTGGGGGGCTTTGGGGAGAAAAAGGAAAAAATAAAATCTTTAAAAAAAAAAAAAAAAAAAAAAATCTCTTGTCTTGTCACTTAGAAAAAAAATTATGATGGAAATCCATCCACCCAAACTAGTAACTAAATATTTAATGAACCTAGAATCTGAATTTACCCTCTTTCCCAGGGAGAGGTTCATTATTATTGTGGGCATTTCATTGAATAATCCGTAAGATCTACACCCAGCATTAATTTATATATGCAAGCCATATAAAATATGCCATGTAAAATACTTTTGTTTAAAAATGTAAACTATTTTACAAAGAATTTATTGTTTATTTAATACATAATAAAAATTACAGTGCATGAAATGAACTGCCCTATATCAGAAAAGATTATCACAAATTACCTAAACCAGAGATATTTTGGAGAGGATGCCTGTTTCAAATGAAAACTTGGCTTCACCTACTGTTCTAATCTATGTACTGAGTACAACGTCAATCACCATCTGTCGTTCTCCTCTCCTTCATTTAACTTGCCTCGACATATAGTTGTGTGTGGTTTTTTGGGGGTGGGAGGGTGGCATAGTTATACCTTCTGCCTAAGTTTCCTCTTTTAAAGACAGTCAAATGTCAACAACTAATAATTCCTTTCACTTTTAATATTTTTTTTGTATAAAAGTAAAAAAGGAAAACTACAGAACAAAGAGATTAATTCACTTTTCTAAAGTAATACAGAACTTTATGCAAAACCCAACATTTACTCATCTTATTATTAATAAATAAGATTGATTTTCTTTTAAATAACATTTTTTTGAAAAATCTGTACAAGTTTATTAATGAAAATTTGGAAACGAGAGAGTACAAAGAAAAAATAAAAAGGACTCATGATGCTCGTATCTACAGATAATATTTAAAACCTTAATTAACACATATACACACAGAAACAAGTGTTCAATTAAGGCTTAACGCTTGGCTAGTCTTTGCTCATTTTCAATTTCTTTTGGTTTTGCCCAGCTACCCATTCTGTTCTTGTTTTGTGTTTGGTTTGTTCGTATGGTCTCTTACTGTGACTGAGTCTACTCTACTATGAACAATTAGCTTGTTTACCTGGGAAATAAACATTAAAAGTCAACATTTGTAATCATTTTACTACTTGGCTGAAAAGATTTGAAATGAGTCTTTTTCTTTCTTTGATTAGAAAATTACTTGCTTATGAAGAATTAGAGAAGATTTTTATCTTACCAAATTTAGGTGTATGTGCCTTTATAAAATTACAAGCTTTTGAAAATTGAAATTTGTGCTTTGACCGTAAGGGTGAACTTTGAATCAGTGCATGCACTCAAGGTCAGAATAATTCCTCCACGTTCCATCGTTGGTACCACTTAATGCAGTGGAAAGAAAGTATGCCCTTTGCTCATCAAGCAGAATTCTGGGTAAGATACGTCAAGCTGCCCCGTGTGAGGGAGGAGGCTTTCATTATTGAATACCAATTTTTTTGAAAGTTGTGTTGAGCCACAGCACACTTCAAGAACAGTATTATTTCTGGAGACATCATGCACTGACTTGGTGATTTCTTGCAAAAATTCCATTATGTGCAAGAGGATATCATCCCCTAGTCTGTTGTAGTATTCAATCATCCATGAGTCTTCTCACAATTTCTTAGGCAATAGCATTGGCTTGATGACTGTCATTTTTGTATGGTACTGTCAATACGTTTAATTAGTTTTTCAAAATAACAAATTTCACATTCATACTTCAGTGTACTGAGTTGAAAAGGGCTTTCCATAAGGACATTTTAAGCCTGAAAGTCAGCTAAGTAATTTAATGCTGGAATTGAAAATATGGAGTCATATGAGAGTGGTTTATCTTTACCACTTTACACTTGCCAAAACTATTTTATAAGCAGTATTTGTTCTGACTTAATGAAGAAATAAACAGGAAAATAGTGAACGGAATTTAGGAAAGTTGATTAGATAAAGGTACAAAGGTTTGTAAGGATCCATTTCCAACTCCTGTCTCATTGTGATTTTTCTTCTTTCTAATAAACTTTTATGTCTCCCTTTTGATAGACATTGCTTCTGCTAGCTGTTATTCTATGAAAGAAAGGTAGAGGAAAAAAAATAAACAAAAATGCTAAGATATTAACTGATAATAGCTGATAGTATTAAATTTTTTGCCTCTTATACCCTCAGCATTTATTTTATATTCTTAGGCCAATAACTGATTTAATTCTAAAATGTTTTGAGGTGACTGAAAATGATCAAAGATCAAAATGCTTTCCTAAATGCAGTATTCAGTGGAAAACTAGGTTTTGAATGGAAAGAAATACATGACTGATAAGGACAGTCAAGATTTTCATGGAAAAGGAAGGCCCGCTAACAGTCTAAAGATGGAGGAGGAAGAGAGAGATTCATATTTTGGAGTTCTCATAATAATTGAATGATTGAAGTGATTGAATGATGTAACACGGATGTCTCCAAGCCATCGAGTCATCTGAGGCCATCCTCTACGTTAGTAAATGAGTAATAGGTCTTTATCTTGCTCCACAAAATGTGATCCCAATCCTGTCTCCGGTATTTCCTCCGATTTCTTAAGGGGCTTACATCATCATCATCATCATCACCATCATCATCATTATCATCATCATCATCATTATTATTATTTTATCAGAAATGTCTTCATGGCTGATACTTAAATCAATATTTCTTTTCAGTGTCACTCTTTATAGTGTGGTGTATGTAGATCTGTTTCCCTTCTCTTGATTTGCCAAATTACCACAGTGTGGTGTGTGTAACAGAAATATACAGAGGTTTACTAAAGGTTTGGTGGAAGCAGAGAGTATTTGCATCATACATAAGCAAGCAGCTTCATATTTAATACTAGATGCCATCTTCTCAGAATTTATTAGTTATTTCCTTATCAAGAGGGATTCTAATGGCAGTTTCCTTCTCATGACACCTTGCTGTGAGGATTCACCTCTCTCCATCTTAGCATTTTTTTCCCTCCTCCTTTCTGGGACCCTTACAGTGTCTCAGCGAACAACTCCTGGACCCAGATAACTTTCTAACTCAGGACATAGTGCATTTATCTCTTTTTTTCTCCCTACTTTTAGGCAACAGGTAAGGGAGGAGCTTTGTCTTTCACATCCAAAGAGAGTCACCTAGGTATTTTACTAGACTCACTCCTAAAACTCTCCTGAATTCTATTTCTCATTTAGATGGTATTTGTTGTTATGATTAATATTTGTTTTGAAAATAGTTACTTACCTCTAGCTTTATCAACTATTCAAGTTGAGAGGTCACACAAATATTTGACCCTTTTTTTTGCCCCAAAGTGTTTACCTTTGGGTAAACTTTTTCAAAATAATTCTATTTGCATACTATGTATTTCTAAATTTTGATCTATATATGGGCTGAATTGTGTCCCCTGAAAATTCGTGTGTTGAAGTTCTAACCTCCGGTACCTCACAATGTGACTGTATTTGAAAATAGGGCCTTTAAAGAGGGGATTAAGTTAAACTGAGGCCCTTAGGGTGGGTCCTCCTTCAATCTGACTAGTGTCCTTACAGGAAGAGGAAATGTGGACACACAGAGACACCTGGGATGCCTGCTCAGAGAAAAGGCCATGTGAGGGCACAGAGAGAAGAGAGCTCATCTGCAAGTCCAGGAGCCAGGCCTCAGGCGAGCTCAATCCCATTGACACATTGATTTTGGACTTCTAGCCTCCAGAAATGTAGGAAAATAAATGTCTGTTGGTTAAGCCATCCAGTCTGTGGTGTTGGGTTATGGCAGCCCTAGAAAATTAATATTATCTGATAGCCACTATTTTTGAAACCTCGCCAGAACAAGGAAAAAGCAGTAATTATACATTGAAAAAAGAGAACGGTAACCCAGTCTAAGAATCAAGTTACATAGAAGTTTCTTTGGAAATGTGGAAGATAGTTTTCCAAATGACATTAACATAAAGAATAGGTAAAATACAGTCTGGATGATTATCCCAATTTATATATTCAAAGGAAAATAAATAAATGATGGTAATGATAGAGTACAAATGTAAAATATCCTAAAAATACCTGGTAGTCCTACAGACATGACGTCTAAGCTAGACTAGCATAACTTTATAGCACTATACCTCGGTTATTTTGATTGTGAAATATGTACTCTTTTTGAAGTTTACATTTAAAGCACTTAGGTTTTTTTATTCATGAATATGACAAGCAAAGAGTCCAAATCGATTTGAATGTATTTGGCATTAAATCTTCAAATAAGTATTTTCTAATTTAATAAGCAGCAAAGACTCTCTTCTCCACATTTGTAATAGAAAATATGTTTAATTCAGCATTATAAGTTCAACTGTGCTCTGCTTTAATATCATCAATATTTACTTAAAAATCCAGGAGAAAAAAAATGAAATATTTTCTAGAGTGTTCTTTAGAAATTTTCTCTGTTTGGACAACTAGAGCTTTCAAGAACAGAATGAGGAAGAAATGATACAGTCAGTGCTGGAAGTTTCTTATGTTACCCAACAACTCCATTTAAATAAACTTTCTTAGTGACATGGATATTTGTTAAAATTGAAAATCAAAGATATGTAAACTGATAAATAAAGCAAACCCTTTCACTTAATATTTGTTCCATATCGAATTATGGAAAAAGTAAACATCCTGATTTAATACTCAACTTTTGAAGTGATCTTTGGAAAAGTACATCATGTTTTTCCTTGATGTCATGTATGATTCCCTTTTGGAAGGTTAGAAATTTCTGGCCCAAGTCTTTTCTCACTGAGGAGGGTAGAGAAAATTTCTCACACACACACATTTATAAACACTTAAGAAAATGTAATTTTTGACTCTCAAATTCAGACTGGTAATGGTAGTTTTCAAGAAATTAAGAAATTTATATTGGGAAGTCTTCCCTTGAAGCAATAACTTATGTAACCATAGAAATTGCCCATAGGAACAAGTGTGGGTTTTATATGGCCTCGGAAGACAGCCTTAGAAATCTTGACTTTCTGTTTTTCTCTAGAATTCAGGCCACATAATCAATCACAGGCTTGAACAACATTATAGGATTTGTTTCATGTTCTCATGCAATTTCCTTATCTAGAAATTTCTTACCTTTCCATCGATTCCAGGCAAATAACAACGTACTCCTCAGTCACCACAAGAATTTTATGATCCTTAAAATCTGTAATACTTTCCACTTTGCTGTTTCCGTGGCTGCCAGTTTTCTGTACTAATGCATCTGTCTGTCCATCTCATCAGGGATCTGCTTCATGCCTGTTTCAGGTACTGGCTTTGCTCAGGTAGGAGATCAATGATCTATTCCACCTCCTAAATGACTGCCATTTTTCATTCAGTTTATGTTTTCTGACCTCTAAATGATTACAGCTCTTGCAGCAGCTATAAATAAGACTTGCTCTTTCATTCAATTTTATATATCTCTCTAAAAAAGAACTTAGAAGAAGGTCAGAGGACATCAAAAGGATACCATCAAATAAATGTCCTCATTCCATTCTGAGGACTAGTTGGTGGATGGAAGTATATACATGCATAGGTGTGTGTGTATTTACGTATATACTTCAATGAGAATTCCACAAGTTATTTATTATTGTTTCATTCAGAGTTAACATGGAAAAAAACGGGTCACAGAGAAGATAAGTAACTTGTTCAAACTTACAAAACAAGCGTCTTACAAAAGAGATTCAAACCCATAACTCTTTCATCCAAAAGCCCATGCTTCTTTCATGCTGCCATGCTGTGTCTTGAACCAGTTATTTTTATTGTCTTGACTGGCCAACCAACTTAAACAGTTGAACTTTATATCCCTATTCACATATTTCCCATTCATTCCACTGCCGTGAATTCTTGAAAGTTTAATAAATGAGAGCTGCTAATTAGCATCTATTTTATAAGTGGAATGGAAATTTTCATGTCCAAGTTTCTTAACCGTGGTGAAAAAAGGCCCTTTTATGTGAAGCCCGTGGCCTGATGAGTAATCACAGCACAACTGTCAACATTATGAAAACATTCTTTGAAAGTTGTGATTTTTTCAAAGGACTGTCAAAAAAAGAATCAGTCTTTTTGAGCTTCACGTGGTGATGCCTCATGGCCACGACTCAGCAGGTCTTCTTGTGACTCCCTAGGCATAAGATAGTTTTGAACTGATTGCATCAGATCTCTAAATTCAGTAATCTTCTAAAGAAATTATTTTAAAGGGATTTATTTATGTTATTAAATAGATTTGAGAGGTCAGGTTTGGCCTGAAATAAAATCATACGGTAGATGACGTTTGTCTTCGTTTTGCCGATTTTATGCTTTTACATGCCCTTTTCTTGAATTATCCTATGTTTTCATACATCTCTGAGTCTCTCCTATAATAGGAAAGTGAGGGATGGGTTACTTTATATTAATATATGCATAACTAACAAAATGATGACCTCAAAAATTTATTTTTAAACCCAAATAATGAAACTTCGCCGGTAAAAATATCAGTACTGGAGACTTTCATAACTGCCAGGACACCTTCCTATCTCACTCACCCCCACCCTGCATAAATGATTATTTTTTCCATCTGCAGTAGTAGAGGTGTGTGTAGTAGAAAGACTTACCTGATGGCACAGAGCCCTTTTTTCCTCACTCGCAGTGACTTCTCCTCTAAAGATTGGAAGTCAAAATTTTCATGTTCATCTTGGATCAAATTCAACACCAACTGAAATTGTAATTTATTGTAGAGCTGTTGTTTATGAAATTTTATAAAAATGATTGACTGCTTGTTTTGTATCTTTTCACAGTGCAGGGTTATATAAATTGATGAAAGATCCTGAGTTAGCTTTATTGCCTTACTCACATTTTCCTGGTTTGTATTCTACATTTCCGTTTTATCATTATCTGGTTGCATGTTCTCTTATGAAAGCCATTTAAAGTCACAACTCTATTGTGGATTAGATTTCATGCACTGGTGAAAGTAATACTGAAACTGAAACTCTCATCCTCAGGCTCAAACACTGTTAAAGGAAAAATGTCCAATATCCTAAACTAGGGCACAGGAATTTCTTTTCCTACTACACCTGTGCTTGTCCCAATCCACTAGTGAAGATGACTTTCTGTAGTTACTTTTAATCTTCTCTCTGATTCCCATCATGAGAGCTAGCCCTATTCATTCCTTCTTCCTTCTATCAGACACCTTTTATCCTAAGCTCTAAGGTCTCCAGCATATTACATTTGGCTCTCAGATTCCTACTTATTTCCCCATCTGCCTCATCCCCTCCCGAGGTTTTAAACAATGTGTATTTTTTTTGCTACAAAATTAATGTATGTTTATTGTAGATTTTATGTTATTTCTTAAAAGATGATATTTAATTATTTGGAAGTACCGGAATTTATTTAAAAATTTTATATGAAATTTTTAGAACTTTTTCTCCAAATTGTGAATACTTCAGGAAGGAAATCTTTGTCCACAAATTTTTGAGTATGCCTCTTAGAATTATGTAAGTTCAATTATTATAAGTGAAATTAATGTCTCAAAGGATAAGACTATTTCTATTTTTAAAGGCTCTTCATATTATATATATGTATACATGTGCAAGATATATGTGTACACACACATAAACACAATACACACACATATATTGTTTTCCAGAAGGGTTATCACAATTAACAAACCTGTTTCTATAATGCATGTCATTGTCTTTCTCCTCAAATCATTTATTTTTTAAATTTGTGCCAATTTGATAGGTAAAATTATTAACTTGCATTGCTTTAGTTATTATAGAAGTTCAGCCTTTTTTCAAGTGCTTAGTGTCTGATTGATTCAGTTTTGGTCATTACATTTGTTTCCCTTAGTTTTATATTTGTAATTTGTGTTTTTTTAACTTGCAAGATAACTGTATGCATTAAGGCTATACACTTGAGTATATACATTTACGCTATTTATTGGAAATTTTTTCTAGTCTGTTTTTTGTCTTTTAATATTGTTTATGGTTTATTTGTGTACACTTGACTTACAAGGTAAGTCTGAATTCTATTGGTTTTTCTTCTGTGATTTCTCTGTTAACAAGCAACTTTAAAGCAATGGCTTTTATAAGCAAACCTGTACCAAGGTTTCATGTTTATACACTTGGGCCTGCTCCAAATCTCTGACATTTGGAGAGAGAAAAAAAGGACATGAATCAGAATGATTTTTCTTCTTAAGATTTAAAAAAACAAAACACAGTGCAGATCACACAAGGCTAAAAAGAAAGTTTAGTCACACACAACAGTGCTATCTATTATCTTTTCTGTCTCATAACATTTAAGAAACACTACTTTCCTTAACCAATATAGAGTCTCAGCTGCGGTAAAAGTAGCCACAGACACAAAGGAGAGCATGGTCTTCATTTCCTGTTAGTCCCTGACTGAATATTTTCCTTCTTGGCCTCAGACTTCTTTTCTGAGAATGTATTCATCATTGCTTTAAGTCTAAGGGTTCATCTCATAAAAAGTTGAAGTCTTCCAATTGATGACTTTCATATTCTCATTCCGTTTTATCCATGAGTCATTTCTAAAACCTTTTTAGAGCCCACTAATCAGGAAAATTCTTTTTTCTCCCCAAAGCCCCCCGGTACATAGTTGTATATTCTTCGTGCTGGGTCCTTCTAGTTGTGGCATGTGGGATGCTGCCTCAGCATGGTTTGATGAGCAGTGCCATGTCTGCACCCAGGATTCCAACCAACGAAACACTGGGCTGCCTGCAGCAGAGTGAGCAAACTTAACCACTCGGCCACGGGACCAGCCCCAGGAAAATTCTTTCATCTCCTTTAATCCTTGCAGGCAGATCATCTTTTAAGACTCTTACTACCTATCATCAATACCTGCCTTGCTAAACTCCACTTAAATTTAGTCATTCCAGTTATTGAAGAGATTTTTTAAAGGCAAGAAATGTCGTACAATTTGGCTGTTTTTATAGAAATACCTAAAAAATCTAAAAATAGCATTTATTACCAACTTCTTTAATTATCAAATAATTCAAAGTCTTATACTCACTTTGAGTTTTACCTTACTTGTTCTTTTTAACCCTGAGCCTCTTTGTTTTCCTAAATATCACACTGGGTCTGAATGATTAGGCTTAAGGAAGGTGCGTAGGTCAAGGATATTATAATACGTAAAAAAATAATGGCAAAGTTACGTTAAGATATTCCCAGACCAATATTAAAATCAGAAAAAATTCTATCTCCCTTAGTAAACTTACATGAAGTGAATAAATTCCTAGAATGCCTCAAATTATAAACCTAACTCAAAAAAATCACAGAAAATTGGAATAGACCTATAACAATTCAAGGAATTGACATAGGAATTAAAAATCACCACACAAAGAAAAATACTGGGCCAGATGCTTTTGTTGATAAATGCTATCAAACTTAAAAAACAAAACCAATAATTTGGAAACTTAGAAGTTAGAGAAGAATGAATACTTAACTACTCCATCAGTGAAAGTAGAGTTACTCTTATACCAAAGTTAGATAAACATACCTTAAGAAAGGAAAATATGAACTCATTATAAAATATAAAAATATCCCTCATTAATATAGATGAAACCATTCTCAACTAAATAAACTGAATCCAGAAAGATATAAAAAGAATTATACACAATGATCAAAAGGCATTTATCCCAGAAATGCAAGTTTGGTTTAACATCCAAAAATCAATTAATGGACTACACCATATTATGGAATAAGGGAGAAAAAACATACGATTATCTTAATAGAAACAGAAAATCACTTGACAAAATCTAATGTCTATTATTGATAAAAATCTCAACAAAATGAAATGTAAATGGAATGGAATTATCTCAATGATAAACGGCATCTACAAAAACATACAGCTAACGTAATTAATAGTGAAAGAAAGACTGTCTTTCCCCTAAGATCGGAAATAAGATGATGATGTCTGCCGTTGCCATTTCTATTCCACAGTATGTAAGAGGTTTAAGCCAGTGCAGTCAAGCAAGAAATAGAAATGTAAGGAATATAGATTATAAACAAAGAAATAAAATTGTGTTATGTCTAGATGACATGATTCTATATCTAGGAGATTCTAAATGAGTCACAATAAAATTACAGTATAAATAATAGGAAATTTCAACATGGTTACAAGATAAAATATCAATATAAAAATATGTGCAATGAAATTAAGGAAACAATTCCATTCAAAACAAACAAAATAATTACTAATAAATTTAACAAAAGAAATGCAAAATTGCTGTACTACAAACTATAAAATACTGCTGAGAGAAATGAAACAAAGTGAAATAAATGGATAGAAATTCCAGGCTTATTGATTGGAAGAAAATATTATTAGCGTGGTAATTCTCACAAAATTGATCTCTAGATTCAACATAAAAAAATTAAAATTTCAGGATTTTTTGTTTTGAAGAAAATGACAAGTTGATCCTAAAATTTATATGAAAATGCAGAAGACTCAGAATAGCCAAAGCAGTTTTGAAAAAGAACAAAATTTGGAAAACTAAACTTCCATATTTCAAAACTTCCTATAAAGCTACAGTAATTAAACAATATGGTACTAATATAAGGATAGAGACAGATCAATGGAGCAGAACTGAGAGTCCAGGAATAAACTCTTACTTTTATATTCAACTGATTTTCAAAAAAAAGGAGCCAAGACAATTCAATAGGAGAAAAGGTAGTCTTTTCAACAAATGATGCTGGGATAACAGAATGCTTGCATGCAAGAATATTAATTCAAACCCTTAGCTCACTCCAAACATACAGTTTAACTCAAAATGGGCTATAATACTAAATGTAGGAGCCCAAATTATAAAACTTTTGGAATAAAGTATAGGAGAAAATATTTATTACCTTTAGGTTAGATAATTTATATATATTACACCAAAAACACAGTCTGTAAAAGAAAAAGAAATGGTAAATTAAGCTTCATAATAATTTTTAAAATGTACGTCAAAAGAAACCATTAAGGGGGCCAGCCCCATGGCGTAGTGGTAAAGTTTGGTGTGCTTTGTTTTGTTAGTGTGGGTTCGGTTCCTGGGCATGAACCTACACCACTCAGCCATTCTGTGGTGGCAACCCACATATAAAAAGTGGAGGAAGATTGGCATAGATGTTAGCTCAGGGCTAATCTTCCTCAGCAAAAAAATAAAAGAAAGAAAAGAAAAGAAAAAGAAAAAAAAGAAAAGCAACCATTAAGAAAATGAAGAACAAGCTTTAGATGGGCAAGATATTTGCAAAACATGTATTAACATATGTTAGTATATTATAAGCTTATATTTTACTCCAGAATATATAAGGACTCCTATAACTCAGTATTAAGAAGATGAATTACCTAATTTGAAAATAAACAAAAAGACTTTAGCATACTTTTTACCAAGAAAGATGTATGAAGGTCTAATAAGCACGTGAAATGATGTGCAACGTTATTAGTCATTAAGGAAATGCAAATTAAATAAGATATCCCTCTATACTCACTAGAATGTTTATAATAAAAAAGTCATATGGTAATAAATGTCAGGATGTAGAGAAACCACAATCCTCATATATTACTGGTAAGAATATAAAATATTAGAGCCATTTTGGAAAATATTTTAAAAAGTTATACATAAATATACCATATAATATAGCAAGGCCACATCTAGGTGTCTATCCAAGGAAAATAAAAACGTGTGACCACACAAAGACTTGTACATGAATGCTCCTACCAGCCTTATTCATAATAGACAATCAGTAGAAACAATCCAAATATCTATCAGCTGGCGAATGGATAAACAAAATGCATATCTATGCATTGGAATGCTATGCAGTAATATAAAGAATTTTGATACATACCATAATATAGATGATCCTCAAAAACATTATTCTAAGTGGAAGAAGCCAGACCTAAAAAGCCTACATAGTATGAGTCCATTCATATGATATCTTCATAAAAGGCAAATCTATAGAGACAGGAACCAAATTATAGGTTGTTAAGACTCGGGGGTCAGAATGTAGATTGACTGGACTTTTTGGAATGATGGAAATATACAGTTATGCATTGCTTAATGATGGGGGTATGTTCTGAGAAATGCATTGCTGGGCGATTTCATCCTTGTGCAAACATCATAGAGTGTGCTTATGCAAACGTAGATGGTGTATATAGTCTACCACACACCTAGGTTGTGTGTTACTCATCTTATAGGACAGGGCCACCAGCACACATGCAGCCCATCCTTGAGCGAACTTTCATTACGTGGTGTGTGACTGTACTACAACTGGATGGTAAAGATTATACCATTTTAAATTTACTAAGAATCTCTGAATTGTACACTTACGATGTGTAATTATTTTTTTTCCTGAGGACGATTCACCCTGAGTTAACATCCGTTACCAATCTTCCTCTTTTCTTCTTTTCATGTGAGCTGCCGACACAGCATGACCACTAACTGACAGGTGGTATAGGTCTGCATCCAGGAACCGAACCTGAGTTCCCGAAGTGGAGCATGCCAAACTTAACCACCAGGCCGCCATGGCTGGCCCTACAATGTGTAAATTTTATAATATGTAAATTATGCCTCAATAAAGTATAAAAATATGTCTGTTCTATGTTTATGTTGATATGTCTGTTGTGCATATGAATATAACTTGAATTATAGTTTTTATTTGTTTTTACTCTCATTAAACCTCTCAAATGCAGAGACACGTCCCTTTGGTTCAGCTCTAATTTCCCTTATACATTATCTAATCACAATATCTAATTCTCTAATCACAATAGGTACCTAGTAAATATCACAACCGTGGACTCACTCTCCACAGGAATATGAGGCCTTCGTTTATTCTGTTTATTGGTTATTTTCATTAGCATTTTATGCTGGGATTTTTAAGGACCTATTTTATGTATAATAACACATACAATTCTCATAGTAACACCATGAGGGATTATTTTCCCCATTTTAAAAATGAAAAAACGGGAGACGCAGGTCAAGCAACACAGCACAAGGAGGGGGTGATCAAGTGAGGATGTGGAGCAGGGCGTCTCTGTACTTAACCATCCTTCCTCTCTTGCCTCCCACTTGAGAACAGTTGCTTCTGAAGTGCGTTCATTTTCTAAGTAATATTTTTAGAGTAAAGAAAGAACTATCTTAGGAAAAAGCCTTGGTATCAGCTTTTCATTTCACGTTATGACAACTTTTATGATTATCAGTGTTTTGAGGAATTACGTATAAAGGGGCAGTTAAAAAGAAATTTGCAAGTAGAAAGAAAGAAGCATATGCAACTATAGATAGCAAATTCGAGGTCCTCATTTCCAGGGATGGCCTTAATAGTAGGTAAATTGGCAGTTTTTACTGCAATGATCCTTCACTCCTTTTTAACAAAATAAAACCCAAACATGGAACCCTACAGCTCTCTGATCCTGAATGTTAACCCTAAACAGTAAGCTTGTGATATAGCAAACTGAAATAAATGCCTTTTGCATAAACCAAACAAATTTTGCCCTAATTCATTGTAATTCTTAAGGCTTATACATAAATTTATCATTTAATTGAATGATTTTAAGGACATTTTTTGAGACCATATTTTAATTAAGTAACAGTCCATCAAATTCAAAGGAAATACGAGAGGCATGGGGCCTGGTACCTATTGAGTGAAAAGGAGAAAAAGGAAAAGAAACAAGAATGTAGAATTTTGAAGAGAAATGTTACCCTCCTCAAATGTTTCTTTACCAAGGCCAGTCTCAAATTATATATCAAAGATCTGAGGATTAGGGAATTTGTTGATTTATTTGTTAGTTTGGTCAGTAAATATCTGTTGAATACCAACAAGGGCTTGATACAGTGTGCCACGTCCTGAGTTAAAATACTGAATGAGTCATAGAGCCATATTCCTCTCAGGAAGATAGATAATACTTAAATAATCGTGCAAGTTCATGAAGGCAGGCTTGACCAAGGCTCTCCAGGATTAGTACGGAATGCTGGGGAAGTATTTTACAAAGGGACTTGATCTAGTCTAAAATGTTAGTCACTTGTTGAAAGAACTTTGAACTGAGAGCCACACAATGTGTAAGAATTAACTAGATTCAGTGGAGTTGTCTGGGTAAGTGGGTGGGACTGAATCCATAGCCATAGACATTACCAGGACGTTTTTACTCTCATAGTTTATTTACATTTTAGAACCTTTAGGTACAAGCTTAGCCCACTTAAGTTTTTCCATTTTAATATAATATTCTTTTATTAAACCATCCAGATGTAACTGAAGAGAAATAGCAGTAATATTTTCTGAATCTCTCAACTCTAGGAGTTAACCATCCTTCGCTGTTGTTGTTTATTGCTGCACCCTCATGCCTAGAACAATGCTTGGCAAAAGGGAAGTACTCAAGAAATATTTATTTATTGAATGTATGAATCAATCAAACCATCAAAAATATCTGAGAAAAAACATTGCGTTTTCTGTGTTACTGCTTCTCCATTAATTGTGATGTACTACATAAACACACACTCAAAAATGCTTACTTATCCTTTTCAGTTCTTTGCTGCAATTATCTTCTGAAAACATAATGTTTCAACTCCCCCACGAAATGTGTGAAAGCTTTGAAAGCAGGTGGACATTCCTTGTTTCATGATGCTTTGATTCAATATGCAAATGATGTGGTTAATCAGGCCAAAGAAATTCCTAAAGCCTGCCTTTTCTCTGATTTGCATATTGTCCTTTAAACAAGGCTTGTGAATGCACAGTAAAAGATTGATTGGTATACTTATACTACTTTGTATAGTCAAATTTTTACTATATGATTATACTTGCTGCTACTAGGATTCTTACATAGAAAATATATTTTATTGTAAATATTTTTGAATATATTAGAATCATAATATCTTGCTAAACATCAAAAAATCACATCTATGGTCACTTAATACTGTGGATTATATATTCCTCATAACTCTAAATCTTTGTTATGTGTAAGTTCATCTCTTTTTGAAATCTTGAATCAATGCTTATTCAATTAGCTTCTTTCATCACCTTCTTAAGATATCTCTGAATGCATAGATGCTTAATGATATACTTTTACTAGGCAAATGAAAATTTAGTTAAGAATATTTTCAATTCAGTTACCCAGGATGGACAAAGTCTCTTAGTCATCCAGAGTCATAGAAAGATATGACACTAATAGAATATAAATAAATAGAATAAGAAGTGGCAATTGCAAGCTTGTTTATAATTGATTTTAAAATAAGATAAGTCATTCTGATAGGGGTTCTCTTTACTGGGTACTAAAATTTCCAAGGGAGAAACATTAAAATCTTATTCTCTATGTATTTATAATAATACATATTTATATGTATGAATATACCATTTATCAACTGGCTGATTATTTTTTCCCTGATTGATAAATGTGCACTGTGGCTATGCATTTCCACAAATTAAATGCCACACTTATGGAGTCATCAGCATTTAATTGTCATTAATAATTCTAAAATATTTAAAGAGAAAAATGATTATATCCTACATAGTATTTAATAACTGTAGTGGATGCTGTGGTGAGCTGCCCAGATCTGTACCCCTTCCTAACCGAGGCACTCATCCCTCTGCTGCTGGGAGATTTGGCTGCTGATGTGTCTCAGCTGAGTCCCATTTCTGGAACTGCTCTCAGCCAAAGAAGTTTGCCTTGTCAAAGTCATGCCCCCTCCACAGGGGGCAGCCAGTAACCAACGACTGCTAGATACAGGCTGTAGAGGTCCAGTCTCCTTGGCTCAAGGTGTGACAGCATGAAACAACATTCTAATTTCAGTGCTTCCTGTGGGATCAGCTGAGGCCTCAGTTGTAGCTATTGAAGTTCAGTTCCTCCCTCTGGCCCGTCTTACTTACCCTCACAAATGTTGATTCCCAAGTGTGCTCCCTAAATTTCTGTCTTGTGTGCAAATTTCTGTCTGAGTATCTCCTGGGAAATCTGATCTTAGACAGCTGGTGGCAGGTGTGGTCTAAGGAATCTAACTCTAAAATGGATTTGAAGTTGGACCACCAGCCCACTAGCTGACTTCAGGAGCTCTGTCACTAGCAGTAGGTGGAAAAGTGGTATCTCTGGCATGCTATCAAGGTGCAGTAACAACTCTCACTGGGGTGGCATACCAGAGGGAGGGAATTTAGTTGATGGCACAATACTTCAGGGCTTTGAGATATTCAGAGAATGCTATGATGATAGGGACAGGCAAATAGAATGGCTCTTGCTGAGCGCCATTTATGTACTGTAGAAAAACAATGGAAATCTGAGGCAAGTGTGAAAGTGGAAGAGCTTCCTCAACAGCACATAAAGCAACTGTGGTTTCCTGCAGCTGGAGGGCAGAAATGCTCAGAGCCATGCCTAGGACTTCCTTATAAGAACAGCTAACCCACAGAGAGTGTCAAATATTCAGCCCTGGCCAGTCTGCCACAGCAAGGTCAGGCCGCTGACTGGCAAGTGCACAACCTAGAGAGGGAATTCTTCCTTAAAATTGGTATTCTAGGCCCTCACTTACCTCACCCTCGACTTGGTCCTGACTGTGAGAAGGAGAATCCAGTTGTCAGTGCTGATGCTTCTTGGGTGGGGACGCAATGAAGCTGCTTTTATAAGTGTTGAAAGCACTGCAAAATGGATTCAACTGTTGTTACAGTATGGAACCGCCACAGCCAGAGTGAAGAATCATTGCTTGAATGATGCACACACTAAAAGGGAAGCACACAGGAAGCCCACAGTAGCAAACAGGAAGAGCAAGTCATTTCTTCTTCTTCCAGCCTTGAAGTCTCTCTCTAGTGACCCATATTGGCAGATCCTACGGTGTCAGCAGGCAAAGCAGAAATGTGGTTTCAGAGTCCCAGCACCAACATGCAAAGCTGAATCTACAGCATTGCATACAGAAGGGTGAAGGTGAGAGATGCTCATTTAGCAATAGCCGTGGCAGCATGAAAGCAGGTAAAGCCCAGGAGAGAGAATTGGAAGAGAGGACTCTTGAGATAGTGAATACATGAAAATCTTCAAGTTTCTATAAAGTGATGCTTCAGAGTGGGTCATTAGCTAGAGGGGCAGGAGGAATCAAGAAGAAAAATTGTTTTTTAAATAGAAGAAACAACAGCATGTTTGTGTTTTGTTAGGAATGATTCAATAAAAGGCAGGGGAGAAGGAATGCTCCAACATAAAAAATTGCTACAGTAATGTTCTGGAGTTGACATGATGGGGCAGTGGAGTGCTTGGCCTCGGATAGAGGCCTGTAGAGTTTGTACATATTAGTAAAGATGGCAGAGTTCATTAAAACTGATGAAACTGGTTTTGTAGATGCGGTAGAAGGAACGTGTGAATGTTCTCACTACTTTTCTCAGTGAATAGGAAGCAAGATTACCAGCTGAAAGTGAAGGGAGGTGGGAGAGGAGATTTAAGTGTTTTTTAATATTTGTTCACATGGGTGGTAGAAGGAAATGATCAAGGAAAGGGCCCCCTTGAGTTTAGTGATCATGAATTTAAAATGAGGTTGTGTGTTTTCTCCAACTATATTCAACTGTGAAGAGAGAGACATGGAATAGGTTGACATTTGGATAATGCTAAGGTTGGGGTTTAAAGAGCTAGAGGGAAAAGGGAATGATTATAATAATACATCTTGAATGTAAGAGGACTAAAGTGCAAGAATAAGAAATGCGAGACCCAATGGAAAGATGTTACGGTGACAAGATAGTGACTTGCATCAAATGAATGACAGAGAGATAGATAGAGTGTGCTCGAAAGAAAGACAAAATTGATTAATTTTGATCTTCCTTCCAATCCATTTTGGAAGATAAAATTAACCCACAATCAGGCATACATTATGTACCCAATTCATTATTCAGCATCAAAGTCATTTTTAAGATAAAGGCAAATATTCTCTTTACCAGTACATTTTTGTAATATTAGATAGAAACAAAGTGGTTAGATATAAAACAAGTTTATATGGTTCAAACCAATAAAGGTGCTAGGTATTTGTCACAGGCATATTATATTGTCTTTTGTATAATAGGAACTATAGGAAAACTGAGCTCCTGATTAATTGATCTGAGAGAATTTAACTGGAAAAGTAGGAAATGTGAAGCCTCCACCCCTTGAGAACTGGAACCAAATACATTCTTGTGCCTGTGCTAAACGGTCCTGAGATGAAGCCTACTTTTCCCTTTCTGTGCTAAAAGGCACTTGGACTAAGTAAAACTAAATTGAGCTACTTGTTCCAAGAAATATTTGCTTCTGGAAGATAAGAACAACTAACTCTGATTAGCAGAATTCTAAGATGACACATAGTGACTCCGTCCTTGCATAATCCTCTCCCTTTAATGTGGGCAGTATTTATGAATTGCCTCTAAACAACTCAATATGGCAAAGGTAATGACATATCACTGCTGTATTGTCTTATGTTATATGGCAAAAAGTGAAGGCATTTTGCAGATGTCATGAGGGTCCTGAATGAGTTAACTTTGAGATCATCAAAAAGGATGCTATCCTGAGTGGACTTGCCCTAATCAGGTGAGCCCTTTAAAAGAGGCACCAGCCAGAATTTGACTCAAGCAAATGGGTTTGGGTTGAACTCATTTTTAAAAAGGTAGAAATCATGGTTGGGATCCAAGATGGCGCCATGAGTAGTCCTCTTTGTCTCTCTCCCCTTCGAGTCTACAACTATTTGGACACTTATCGCTTAACAAAGGATATCCAGACAGCATCTCAGGACGTCTGAGAGACCCACGCAACTATACATCGGAAGGCGGATGGACTTTCCTCTGGGAGGATGTGGAAATAGGTGAAAACTCTCCAACCCCGACCGAACAGCCTAGTACCCGCAAGTGGCTTTCTTCCAACGGACGCCCCCAGAAGATCAACACACATCTAGGGCAGGAGTGAGCATACAACAGAGGAGCGACGGTGGAAACAGGTGACCAGAACCCTACCTAAACCCCCCGCAATTACTCCTAAACGCAGAGGGAAACTCTAGAGTTACACACCTGAGCCTGCTGGGAGAGTCTCTCCCCACCATTGGCGGGGAGATCCCGCCTAGTGTTCACGGCGCCCGGAGGGTCCCAGAGAGAATCGCTGAGGGTACGGAGGTCCCCCGGCTGCCACTGCCTGCACGGTGGGGCTAGGGATTGCCGGAGATCTCGGAGCGGACTGGGGATGGGTGAAGCTCCAGAGGCCGGCTCCGCGCCCCGGAGGGGAAGCTCCAGAGTTCCGCCTGGGCAGCAGACAAAACTCTCTGTCTGCCATTAGTGGAGGGGCCATTCCCAGCATTCACAACTCTGGGAAAGTCCCAGAGAGAATCCCAGAGGGTGAGGTGACCTCCAGCTGCCGTTGCCCGCCCCATGGGGCTAGGGATTGCCAGAGATCTCGGAGAGGACTGGGGCTGGGTGAAGCTCCAGAGGTAGGCTCTGCGCCCCGGAGGGGAAGCTCCAGAGTTCTGCCCCGGCAGCAGACAAAACTCTCTGTCTGCTATTAGCAGAGGGGCCACGCCCAGCATCCACAACACTGGGAGGGTCCTGGAGAGGAGAATATCAGGCAGGGCAGCAGCTGACCAGCTACGACTGAAATCAGGATCTCTGGCTATCCCCCAAGACAGGGCAAAGGGCTCCCCGAGTTCCTGGGGAACAGGACTGGGGCTGGGTGGAGTTCCAGCAACCCAGCTCCGTAGCCTAGGAGGAAACCCTACAGGCTCACAGAAGCCTCAGGGAAAGCCTCTGCACAGCACTAGTAGAAAGCACCCATCCGGCAGCCACAAGGCTGGAAGACCCCGGGACAAAAGTAGCATAGCTAGGTGAACTAACCACAGACTGTAGAAGATGCCAATAGCCCGCCTGCGACCCATAGTGGACAAGTGAGATTTTGTGGGTGCCGACAGTGATGGAGCGACAAATATAAGTGATCCTACCCCTGGCCACTGGAAAAGCCCATAACACCGTTGCAGACCCCAAGGAGGGAGCACATCTAGGTGGGCTGCAACAGTATGCACCAGCAGCCTGAAGCCCCCCTGTGACAGCCCCCACGGCAGAGGAGGGAATCCAAAGGACCACTGTGTCTACGAGGAGGGGCCCAGGCCCAGTTAGCAACTGCGGATAGGGTTCCTGGTTGGTGCAGTATAAACAGCTGCTCCCCCACCTCAGCAGCAGAAACAAGTGAAAGGAGCAGCTAAACTCTATCTCTATGCGGAGGCACAAATCAACAACATCAAGCAATATGAAAAAATACATTAAATCTCCAGAACAGAAGGAAAATAACAAATACACAGAAAACAATCCCAAAGAAAATGAGATATATAACCTAAATGATGATGACTTCAAAACAGCCATCATTAAAATACTCAATGAGTTAAGAGAGAATTCAGATAGACAACTCAACGAGTTCAGGAGCTATGTCACAAAAGAGTTTGATACGATAAAGAAGAACCAAACAGAAATATTGGAAATGAAGAACACAATAGAGGAGATTAAGAAAAATCTAGATGCACTGAACAATAGGGCCGATAATATGGAGGAAAGAATTAGCAATTTGGAAGATGGCAATATAGAAATGCTGCAGGCAGAGGAGGAGAGAGAAGTAAGACTAAAAAGAAATGAAGAAACTCTCCGAGAATTATCAGACACAATTAGGAGATGCAACGTAAGGATTATAGGTATACCAGAGGGAGAAGAGAAGGAGAAAGGGGCGGAAAGCCTATTCAAAGAAATAATGGCTGAGAATTTCCAAAATCTGGTGAGAGAGATGGATCTTCAGGTGACAGAAGCCAATAGATCTCCAAACTTTATCAATGCAAGAAGACCAACCCCACGGCATATAGTAGTGAAGCTAGCAAAAGTCAACAACAAGGAGAAAATACTAAGGACAGCCAGGCAAAAGAAACTAACCTACAAAGGAACCCCCATCAGGCTATCAGCAGATTTCTCAGCAGAAACTTTACAGGCTAGAAGAGAGTGGAATGATATATTCAAAAATCTGAAGGACAAAAATCTACAGCCGAGAATTCTCTACCCAGCGAAAATATCCTTCAAATACGATGGAGAAATAAAAACTTTCCCAGATAAACAAAAATTAAGGGAGTTCATTGCCACAAAACCTCCTCTTCAGGAAATCCTCAGGAAAACCCTCATTCCTGAAAAATCCAAAAAAGGAAAGGGGCTACAAAACCAAGAGCAGAGGAGATAAGTAGTAGGACAACAACAGAGAGTAGCAGTTCTTCATCAGAACAGATTAAACCATGGGACGAGAAACAAAGGAAATTGAAGAAAACCAGAAAACAAGACACAAAATGGTAGTGGTAGGCCCCCACATCTCAATAATCACTCTAAATGTAAATGGATTGAACTCCCCAATCAAAAGACACAGAGTGGCAGGATGGATCAAAGAACAAGACCCAACACTATGCTGCCTCCAGGAAACACACCTCAGCCCCAAAGACAAACACAGACTCAGAGTGAAGGGATGGAGAACAATACTCCAAGCTAAGAATGAACAAAAGAAAGCAGGTGTCGCTATACTAATATCAGACAAGGTAGATTTCAAAGCAAAACAGATAAAGAAAGACAAAGAGGGAGAGTATATAATGATAAAAGGGACTCTCCACCAAGAAGACATAACACTTATAAATATATACACACCCAACACAGGAGCACCAAAATTTGTAAAGCAACTCTTAATAGAACTAAAAGAAGACAACAACAACAATACAATAATAGTAGGGGACCTCAACACACCATTAACACCAATGGACAGAACATCCAGACAGAAAATCAACAAGGAAATAATAGAATTAAATGAAAAATTAGACCAGATGGACTTAATAGATATATATAGAACACTTCATCCAAAAACAGCAGGTTACACATTCTTCTCAAGTGCACATGGAACATTCTCAAGGATTCACCATATTTTGGGAAACAAAGCAAACATCAATAAATACAAGAGAGTTGAAATAATATCAAGCATCTTTTCTGATCATAATGCTATGAAACTAGAAATCAACTACAAGAAAAAAGCAGAGAAAGGTGCAAAAATGTGGAGACTAAACAACACGCTTCTGAACAAACAATGCATCATTGAAGAAATTAAAGAAGAAATCAAATATTATCTGGAGACAAATGAAAATGAGAACACGACATACCAAATCATTTGGGATGCAGCAAAAGCAGTCCTAAGAGGGAAATTCATCGCAATACAGGCTCACCTCACTAAACAAGAAAAAGCTCACATAAGCAACCTCAAACGACACCTAACAGAACTAGAAAAAGAAGAACAAACAAAGCCCAGAGTCAGTAGAAGGAGGGAAATAATAAAAATAAGAGCAGAAATAAATGATATTGAAACAAAAAAGACAATAGAAAGGATCAATGAAACAAAGAGTTGGTTCTTCGAAAGAATTAACAAAATTGACAAACCTTTAGCCGGACTCACCAAGAAAAGAAGAGAGAAATCGCAAATAAATAAAATTAGGAATGAGAGAGGAGAAATCACAACAGATACCAATGAAATACAGGAGATCATTAGAGAATACTATGAAAAACTATATGCCAACAAATTGAACAACCTGGAAGAAATGGACAAATTCCTAGACTCCTACAATCTCCCCAAACTGAATCAGGAAGAAATGGAGAATCTGAATAGACCAACCACAAGTAAGGAAATAGAAACGGTAATCAAAAACCTCCCCAAAAATAAGAGTCCAGGACCAGACGGCTTCTCTGGAGAATTCTACCAAACATTCAAAGAAGACTTAATACCTATTCTTCTCAAACTGTTCCAGAAAATTGAGAAAGATGGAGTAGTCCCTAGCACATTCTATGAAGCCAACATCACTCTGATCCCCAAACCTGACAAGGACAGCACAAAGAAGGAGAACTACAGGCCGATATCACTGATGAACATAGATGCAAAAATCCTCAACAAAATTTTGGCAAACCGAATACAGCAATACATCAAAAAGATTATACACCATGATCAAGTGGGATTTATACCAGGGACACAGGGATGGTTCAACATCTGCAAGTCAATCAACGTGATACACTACATCAACAAAATGAAAAACAAAAACCACATGATCATCTCAATAGATGCAGAGAAAGCATTCGACAAGATCCAACACCCATTTATGATAAAAACCCTCAATAAAATGGGTATAGAAGGAAAGTACCTCAACATAATAAAGGCCATATATGACAGACCCACAGCCAACATCATACTCAATGGACAAAAACTGAAAGCCATCCCTCTGAGGACAGGAACAAAACAAGGGTGCCCACTTTCACCACTCCTATTCAACATAGTACTGGAGGTGCTGGCCAGAGCAATTCAGCAGGAAAAAGAAATAAAAGGAATCCAAATAGGTAATGAAGAAGTAAAACTCTCGCTGTTTGCAGACGACATGATCTTATATATAGAAAACCCCAAAGAATCCATGGAAAAACTATTAGAAATAATCAACAACTACAGCAAAGTAGCAGGGTATAAAATTAACGTGCATAAATCAGTAGCATTTCTATACACTAACAATGAACTAACAGAAAAAGAACTCAAGAACTCAATCACATTCACAATCGCAACGAAAAGAATAAAATACCTTGGGATAAACTTAACCAAGGAAGTGAAGGATCTATACAATGAAAACTACAAGACTTTCTTGAAAGAAATTGACGATGACATAAAGAGATGGAAAGACATTCCATGCACATGGATTGGAAGAATAAACATAGTTAAAATGTCCATACTACCTAAAGCAATCTACAGATTCAATGCTATCCCAATCAGAATCCCAAGAACATTCTTCACAGAAATTGAACAAACAATCCTAAAATTCATATGGGGCAACAAAAGACTGCGAATTGCTAAAGCAATCCTGAGCAAGAAAAACAAAGCCAGCGGAATCACAATCCCTGATTTCAAAACATACTACAAAACTACAGTGTTCAAAACAGCATGGTACTGGTACAAAAACAGGTCCACAGATCAATGGAACAGAATTGAAATCCCAGAGATAAAACCACACATCTATGGACAGCTAATCTTTGACAAAGGAGCAGAGGGCCTACAATGGACAAAAGAAAGTCTCTTCAACAAATGGTGCTGGGAAAACTGGACAGCCACATGCAAAAGATTGAAAATTGACCATTCTTTTTCACCACACACCAAAATAAACTCAAAATGGATCAAAGACCTAAAGATTAGGCCTGAAACAATAACCCTTCTGGAAGAGAATATAGGCAGTACACTCTTTGACATCAGTTTCAAAAGAATCTTTTCGGACACTATAACTCCTCAGTTGAGGGAAACAATAGAAAGAATAAACAAATGGGACTTCATCAGACTAAAGAGCTTCTTCAAGGCAGGGAAAAACAGGATTGAAACAAAAAAACAGCTCACTAATTGGGAAAAAATATTTACAAGCCACTTATCCGACAAAGGGTTAATCTCCATAATATACAAAGAACTCACACTGCTTAACAACAAAAAAACAAACAACCCAATCAAAAGATGGGCAGAGAACATGAACAGACATTTCTCAAAAGAAGATATGAATATGGCCAATAGACACATGAAAAGATGTTCATCATCGCTAATCATCAGGGAAATGCAAATCAAAACTACACTAAGATATCACCTTACAGGGGCTGGCCCCGTGGCCGAGTGGTTAAGTTCGCGCGCTCCGCTGCAGGCGGCCCAGTGTTTCGTCGGTTCGAATCCTGGGCACGGACATGGCACCGCTCGTCAGACCACGCTGAGGCAGCGTCCCACATGCCACAACTAGAAGGACCCACAACGAAGAATATACAACTATGTACTGGGGGGCTTTGGGGAGAAAAAAGGAAAAAATAAAAAAAAATCTTTAAAAAAAAAAAAAAGATATCACCTTACACCTGTTAGATTGGCAAAAACATGCAAAACCAAGAGTGACAAATGTTGGAGAGGTTGTGGAGAAAAAGGAACCCTCATACACTGTTGGTGGGAACGCAAACTGGTACAGCCACTATGGAAAACAGCATGGAGATTTCTCAAAAAGTTAAAAATAGAAATACCCTATGACCCAGCCATCCCATTACTGGGTATCTATCCTAAGAACCTGAAATCAGAAATCTCAAGAGTCCGTTGCACCCCTATGTTCATCGCAGCATTATTTACAATAGCCAAGATGTGGAACCAACCTACATGCCCAGAAACTGATGATTAGATAAAGAAGATGTGGTATATATACACAATGGAATACTACTCAGCCATAAAAAAAGACAAAATTGGCGCATTCACAGCAACGTGGATGGACCTCGAGGGTATTATGTTAAGCGAAATAAGCCAGTCAGAGGAAGATGAACTCTATATGACTCCACTCATAGGTGGAAGTTAGTATATTGATAAGGAGATCTGATCGGTGGTTACCAGGGAAAAGGGGGGGTGGGGGGAGGGCACAAAGGGGAAAGTGGTGTACCCACAACATGACTAACAAAAATGTACAACTGAAATCTCACAAGGTTGTAATCTATCATAACATTAATAAAAGAAAAAAAAAAAAGAGGCACCAGCCATTTGTGACAACATGGATGGACCTTGAGGGTATTATGCTGAGTGAAATAAGTCAGAGGGAGAAAGTCAAATACCATATGATCTCACTCATAAGTAGAAGATAAAAACAACAACAACAAAAAACAACACATAGCATTGGAGATTGGACTGGTGGTTACCATTGGGGAAGGGGGGAGGGGGGAGGTCAAAAGGGGTGATTAGGGTCACATGTGAGGGGAAGCACTATAATTAGTGTTAGGCTGGTGAACATGATGTAATGTATCCAGAATTTGAAATATGATGTACATGCGAAAAAAATAAAAATTAAAAAAAAAAAAAAAAAGAGGCACTGTGATCCTCCTGAGGTCAGAGGGATTCTCCTTCTGTCTTTGAAAAAGTAAGCTGCCAGGTCCTGAGATGGCCTGAGAGAGCCACATGGCAAGAGACTGTGAAGACATCTGGGAGCTAAGAGTGATCCCAGCTAACAAGCAGTAAGAAAGCAGAGACCTCCGTCCCCTAACCACAGGGAACTAAATTCTGCCAACAATCATGTACACTTGGAAGAGGACACCCAGCTCAAAAAAGGAATGCAGTCTGGCTGACATCTAGATTTCAGACTTATGAGACCTTGGTCAGATAAGCCAGGCCAGCTGCGCCCTGATCCAAGGAAACTGTGAGATAATAAATGTTTTAAGCCACTAAGATTGTGGTGATTTGTAATGCAGCAGTAGAAAACTAATACACTAAATTAAATATCAGCATATTTATCAAATATCACACTTTTTCCACTAATGCTTGCATTCAGATCCTTGCTGTTGCTCATAACTCCAAAGCATTGTGTCATAAACTCTGCCCAACCCAACCAGTTCCCTACGTTGCAAGACTTGCCTCAAAAACGCTTAGCCCAGGCCCTAAATCTCCATGAATATCTTTCCCTGATTTCCCCCTTTTGAGATGGCAGTGAGACTGTCAAGTTGGTGTTCTCCCTTATGCAGTAACTTTCATAAAGTGATCTTTGCTTGAGCACCAGGGTTTCTGGTGGTCCTTTGGAGTGTCAACATTAATTCAGCCTCTGATATTTTAAATAAAAGTCGCTTCACAAAATGATTACATGATCAGATAAAAGAATGAAAAGGAACTTAAGTGTGTACTTAATTAATAAATATATAGACATAAATAGAAAGTTAATTAAGCATATGCTCTGCTTTTTTTCCTAATCATTTTTAGAATGTTTCAAGTTCTGGCTCCTTGTCGGTAGATGGTGAAGATTTACAATCTGGAAATATTTTATAAGTAACCCCTGCATGTTCACTTCCATGGGGCTCATTTATTTAACAGGACTTCACTTTCCACAGGCATCAAAATAGAAAATGTTCCAATCTGCCTATATCTCCCAATTGGTTTTTAAGGCAGAATGAAATTCCCAGTTGTCTCAGCAGAACTCAATGTCCCAATGTACAAAAATAAATTATTTACCTTGTGCTGCTTTCCAAGGATGCAAATCTAAAACAAGAAAAACAGTCAAATGAGTAAAACATATCTGAATTTAAATTGATGCAGTTGCTATTTCATAAGTCCCTTCAGAGGCCAAAATTGAAAGCATTACTTATTTAGGTAAGTACTGCCAGTCCTCCTCTTTTTTGCTGAGGAAGACTGGCCCTGAGCTAACATCCATGCCCATCTTCTTCTACTTTATACGTAGGACGCCTGTCACAGCATGGCTTTTGCCAAGAGGTGCCATGTCCACACCCGGGATCCAAACTATCGAACCCCGGACCACCGGAACGAGGAACGTGTGAACTTAACTGCTGCGCCACCAGGCTGGCCCCCAAACATTACTTTTAAACTTTAGATAATCAATGAAAACTTTGTGTTATATGTTTTCAAACAGCCTGGCATTTACCAGATAATCCTTTCCAAATAAGCAAATGTGGATGGAGATGAACTCAAATGATCTTAGTCTTCACTGACGTCACTAGTCCACAGTAGACAGTTTGCTTCTACTTAACAATACATACTTCAGGCATCCTTCCATTTCCTCGCTAATAGACAGCAGCCTTCATCGCCATTACACAGGTTAGAGGGTCTACTTCTATTTATAGAAACTATGTTAATGAAATAAATACATCAGTGTGTGATTTTCAGAAACAACCAATATTTCTTGATCGCCTACTCTGTGGATGGGCCTATTATGCACAATAGTATAGATCAGGGGTCTGCAAACTGTGACCTGTAGACAAAGTGTAGCCCACTGCTTGTTTTTCTATAGTCCATGAACTAAGAATGTTTTCACATTTTTAAATGGTTGAATCGTTATATTAATAATAACAAAAATAGCATTTCTTGACACAGGAAAGTTATATGAAATTCAAATTTCAGAGTCCACAAATGCACTTTTACTGGGAACATGTCAACATTCATTCATTGACATGTTGTCTGTGGCTGTCTTCACCCTACAATGGCAGAGATGAGTAACTGGAACGGAAACCATACAAGGTGCTCTGCTCGTCACTGTGCTCTGCTGCTCAGAGCACTGCAAAATCTCAGGGATGCAGTTATACCTCAAGGATGTTTCAAGTGCTGTGTGTATTGCCGTAACTCAATATTTTGTTTTATGTATGTATGTATGTATGTATTATCAGTGAGCATCCATTACGTCAAAACAAGAAAAGAAAAGAAAAGGGGACTTTGAATGTTTTTCTTTGGAGTGTGGATTAGTTTGTTATCAAATTACATGGCAAAGCATTGTGTTTGTTAAGCAGTGACACTATAACTGGGTTAAAAGAACATTATAAGACTAAGCACCCATCATAATATTCCCAATTCATAGGAAAGCAATGATCAAAATAATTAGAAAATTTAAAATGGAATATCTTATCAGGGCAGAATTTTTCCGAAAACAAAATATGAAAATGAGGCTATAAGCAAAGTTTCCAAGTGTCTCCTTTGCTAATCAAGCAAGGACAGCCATTTACCACGAGTAAGTTAATTCAATCATGTTTGATTGCAGGAGCTGAAGAAATTTGTCCATAGGAAAAAACTTGATTAACTCTATTAGCATTTAGGTAAGCATACTTGAATTGTCTGCATTGTTGAAGACATTGGGAGGAACATCAAAAGGCAAACAAGATAAATCGTTTTGAATAATTGTCATTGGTTCATGATGAGTTGCCCAATGTTCCAACATTGTCACTTTTTTTTTCAAGGACGCAATGCTGAGATTGATGTGACTGAAGCACTAGCCTCTCTGAATATTCTGTGAGAATATTTTCAAGGTTAGAACTCTTTAATTCAGACCAGTGGTGGGAATTTGCTAAGACCTTTAACACTGATGGTGTTAAAAATATGTGTGAAGTAGAAAAAGACATAGTTGAACAAATTTACAACACTTGCAAAAAATGTCAGAAGTGTAAAACCTGTGATTACCCATTATATTATTAACAGATACTTCATGGGAAATGTTTGAATGTATGATGTGTTGTTGAACCTGTAGTGCCAATGATGAGCTTCACTTGCTTTGTGGACGTGAATATCCTGACTTGCTCCACAAAGAGCAATTCAATGGCTTGGCAGTGGATTTCTCTCTTTTTTTGTGATGTGTTTAGCTCAAGGATGAGAGAGAATTTTCCTGAAGGAGAAGAACTGCCGTCAAATACTATTATCAAATACTAAATGGCTTTGGAAATTAGTTTTTGCTTCAAACTTGATAATATTGCTTAATGAATTTAACCAAAATGCTTATATATGAAACTCATACTGCAGCAACATCATTTTAACAACTCACATTTTTGAATCACAAGTAATGTCATGCTGCTTTATACACTCTGTACTGTCAAAAGTTAAAATGGAAGCAAGATCTCCATTCCCACACAAATTATAGTGGATGTATTTGCTCAAACCACAGTTCCATTAACGTTTTTCAAACTTCAACACAAGTGCAAAGGAAATTTATGTATTTCAAAATCTATTTAGCTTTACAATTGAGGAGCGCCCACCTAATCTTCAATTGGAGGGATTAATCTACGATGCAATGACATGTAAAAGGCAACTATCAAGAGAAGAGCCTAATAGAACTCTATCATGCCTTCCAAGTGATGAATATACTCAATTAAAATCACATGCTTGTGGATTGATATCAGTATCATCACTATTTGGCAATACCAATGGATGGGAAAGAAATTTTTACAGATGAAATACATAAAATCTTATTACAGGTCAGCATTAATAGATGAATATTTATCATCAATTTTGATGATAAGGCACATTAACTTAGAACCCCAAATAAGCAAAATATTATCCTCCCCCACAAATAATTATATTCTTCTTTTTAATAGATCTGTATTACAAATAATTTGTACTCAATTATTGTTACTATATTTAAATTTCATCAAAAATTTTGGAAATTTTTTCTCTCTGTTTTATGACTTCTTATGTAATATCCTAGATTTTGACTATTGGACCTCAAATTTTCAAATATTTACTATTTGACATTTAACAGAAAATGTTGTCTGACCTCTGATAGCTGAAAAACGACAGAACTTACACATAAAAGGATAAATAACAATATAAGTTTTTAATGTGTCAAGTAAGAGACAATGGTAATAAAGAATGTTGGGGTAAATGGAGAAAGATATCTCAGGGGAGGTGGGATTTAAGGGTTGCATAGGAAGGAGGAAGAAGAAGAAAGCACAGAAGAAGTTGTTTCATGCAGGGGACATGACATACAGAAAAGACAAAGAGTCAGAAACACAAAAATTATGTTTAAGAAACCATGAGGTGACCAGTTTGACTATATAAAAAGCTTCGTTTAGAAGGGTGTAAGAAGAGAATGTGAGTGGGTAACACTGTCCAAGCTCTTGAATGTCAAGTGTTATGGACTGAATCTTTGTCCTCCCCACCACCCCAAATTCATATATTGACACTCTACCCTCCCAATGTGGTTGTATTAGGAGGCCGATCATTGAGAGATTATTAGGATTAGATGAGGTTATGGGGGTACAGACCTCATGAATGGGATTAATGCCCTTATAAGAGTCACAGGAGAGTTTGGTCCTTCTCTCTTCTCTCTGCCATGCGAGAATACAATGAGAAATTGGCAGTCTGCAACCCAGAAGAAGGCCCTTACCAGAACCCAACTTGGCTGGCACCTGATCTTGGACTTCCAGCCTCCAGAACTGTGAGAAATAAATTTCTTTTGTTTATAAGTCACCTCATCTGTAGTATTTTTGTTTCTGCTGCCCGAGCTAAGACACGTGCTAAAGAGCACAGGGTTTATTTTGTGACATTTTTGAAATTTGTCATATTCATTGAACTACTCCTATTTGCAAACTTCTGTTTATCATTCATAACTTCCAATATCATCTTCTCCTTGATGTTTCCCCTAACTCTTTCAGACAGAATAGAGAATAGGAGAAAGATTCCATAACTAAGAGTGACTAAGATTGCAGCATGACAGAAAGAACACAATTAAAGACTATTTGACAATAATTCATTCTGTTGTTAGGTCGTTCAAGGCGGCTGTAGATTTTGTGGGCTCTAAAATATACTATCTTAAGTCAAGAAAATTATATACTCTGATTTTAGGGAAAGAGATGAAACACTTGATGTTTAAAAATTTAGTTTGGTGGCAAATATATGTCAAACATGCCATACCAATGATGTCACTGGTCAAAATAATGTTTCCTTTAACCACATCACTTTTATTGATTCCTGATTAGAATTAAGGTTTAACCCAAATCCAAGCTTTTGTCCTCAAATTGTGGTAGAAAAAAAATTTTGGAAAAGAAAGAGGAGGAATGGAAGGGGAAGAATTGATAACCTCATTTGCCTTCTAATGCCTCAGTCATGATATTGTCTCCAGGTGGGTTGGAGATTCACTTCCGAGTGACTGTCCCTGTGAAGGGTGAGGAGACGTGTTCAGCCCTTTTCACAGCCCCATGTCTTTATCTTGAAGAGAAGGTTTATCAAAATCAATTTTTAAAACTTCAGTGCCTGTGTCCTAATCTGTGAACAAATGCTTTGCTATAAGCCATCTCATGTAAATATTAATTGAAATGACAAGATTCATAATAACTTTACCCCAGAAGAAAAGATATCTAGTTTATGTGGAATTTTACTATAAAACTAACTGAAATCTTAATTTATGCCTGTATTCATTTGTTTAAAGACACTGTAAATGAAAACATTATTTGCCGTTATTGAACATACCATTTACTTTATAATAAACTTATTTTATTATATCTTGAATTTGTAGCGCAAATGAGTATATAAAAGTGGGATCTAGGGTTAAAAACATTTTGCTACCCCTCTAAACAAAGAAAATATTTTTTAATTGAGAAAGGAAATGGGAAAATGTTATGCCATTATTGTAATATAAATTTTTATGATATTTGACTATCTGTGGCTCAGAGTTCTACCTCCAGGCTTGCTCAGCTCCATAAGGGCTGACACAGTGTGTGAGAAGTTCTTAGATCTTATCTTGTTCAGAGCTATTTTATTTGCGTAAAATTATCAAGTGTACAATTTAAATGCGAATGATTTTATTATATTATTATTTCCCTTTTCCTGTGAGAAGGATGTTGAATGGAAGACTAACTGTATCAATGGTGTTCTTTTTTTACCTAGAGCAGAGGGAAGATGATCTGTTTCCTAGAGTCACAGTTAATATAAAAATGAAGAAACCATCCAGATGGGTGCTTTGAGGCAGTAAAAATCAGTAAGATAGAATGAACATCAAACAAGAGAATTCAGACTAACTGAGAAAAGGATTGTGGAGGCAGAAAATTGGGGACCAGATAGTCAAGTTTATAAGGACACAGAGCCTTGTTGATCTTGGGCAAGTAAATACTTGAAACTCTGAACTTTCCTGGGACTTCCTTCTACAGTTGTTCGCTACTCATCCTGGGTTGCTGGGTCAGGGAGGGGATGGAGGTATTTGAATAAAGGTTGAATATCTGAGTAAACGAAATAAATAGGTTATCTGGTGAAAGGAAGAAAGGAACAAGACTAATCTATAACGTATAAGCTAGGCAAGCGTATCTCAGAGTGTCCCTCAGGGTATTACTTCAGGATATTAATAAACGTTTACGCACACACACACACACACACACACATGCTCACACAAGCACACACACAATCTTTCTGTGATTAAACAGTAGTTTCCAAATTTATTTGGCCATAAACACTTTTTTTAATGGAATATTTTGTGTGTGAATAGCATTTTACAAAGCAAACCTTGAAATTTAGACAATAAATTTCATGTCATGATGACAATAAAGTCCTTGAGATAGCACTTCCGTCCCTTGTATCTCTGTATTCCCAATGCATGGCATATGGTGAGTAGTCAACAGTTGTTGATCCTCATTGCTTGGCTCAATAAACTAGCTAAGCCTGTATTAAGTTAGCTTTATAAGTGAGAGAAATGAAGGGGAAAAAAGTTGTAAGTCATGTGCCCGAGGATCGGGGGATTAAACGCACATCTGTTTAATTCCGACCAGAGATAGGCTGTTGTGCTACTCCAGGGGGATACCATCTCCATAGATTATCATGTGCCTACGCCCCCCCAGGCACAGCTCTAAGAAACATCACGTGAGTGATGAGCCACCTAACGTGTGGTCACATGTGTCCTTGCAAAAGCTGTGCACTTTCCATTCTCTTGTTGGGCAAAGGTGTTCTTGCCTCTCCATCTTCCCACAGCTGTCCAACTCTAGCAGAAGTAGATGAATCTAAAGGAATCTCTGTGGATATTGGTCCTGGTTTGGGCAATCATGAAGGATTTATCTTGGATAATGGGACTTTTAAAAGGTGTGATCATTTCTGGGACAACCAAAGACTTCTGTGCAATGTGCCTTATCTCTAAGGAGCACAGGAATATGGCTTAACTGGTACATTTTGGTCTCTCCCAGAGCGGTGCTTCTTGAACATTAGTCTGTATATGAATTACTCGAGGATCTTATAAAAATGCAGGTTCTGATTTCATAGGTCTGAGGTGGGCTGAGATTCTGTATTTCTACTAAACTCCAAGATGATGCCAATGCTGCTCATCTGCACATCACACTTGTGTAGTAAAGCCCTAGAGTATACTGAAAATTCAGAGGCAGACCCTTCCCCCAATTTGGAATTTGGAATCTTTTTGACACTCTTACTTTGATAAGTGAAACCAAAATTTCTCTCCTGAGTTGTAGAGTGCACTGGTGGGCCAGACATGCTTTCCTGGAGTTGCCACAAAACTCAGCTGTCCCAGAGTTGTGAGATGGTAGAGGCCCTTTATGAAGCTTCCACCTGGTCATCATTGGTGACTTTGTCATCGGTGACTTTGGAGCCTTACTTTCAAATAATATAGAAGTCTTCAGTAAAATATTAGAGGAAACTTTGATATGAATAAACTATTCGAGAAATTTATTAGATTAGTCACATTTCAAGCAAAATATCCAAATAAATTTATTCAATTTAATGGCCTTTGATCACCTATTATTTTGGAGATTAAGGATTTGAAGATGGGAGGGATATGAGTGCAATCTGGCTGCGACATTTGTTACCGTACTGATTGCCAGGGTTGATTTGGCTGATCTGGCTGGCTAGGCAGGTGTCCCCTTCCCCCTTCACCACTCCGTGTGCATCCCTCCACAATGCTGCACACTTGGTCAAACAGGACGATCTTCTCCGATAGAGGAGGACCATTCTTTGTTCAAGGGTATACAATTAGCTATTCTCTCCTGTTAGAACTTCCAAATAAGCTCTCAAGAATTCAAAGATGACTAAGATAGCCTGTTCTTACGGCGGCTATTATCTGATAGAGATAAAAGCTAAATAAAAATATAATTATAAAGCAGTTCAATAACTATAAAACAATATTGCTATGCACAAAATACTACAGATGCAGAAAAAGAACATGCAGCTAATCCTAGGGGGCAGTTAGGGAGGGCTTCAGAGGGGCAGAATGAGAGGCAAGGTGATAGAAGCAATTCTAGGCAACTCGAAGAGCATAGTCAACAACACAGGGAGTGAAAGTGGAAGTGTATTTGGAGTATCATGCCTCACGCTATATATATATACAGAGTTCTAGCTTGGAATTGTGATAGTGAAACGATGGGTAAAGATGAATTTGGAGAGGGACTATAGGTCCGTATGTACAAGGGCTTTGTGTATTATGCTAAGGGATTTTAACTTTATCCAATTGGCAAAATAGAACCATTGGAAGTTATTAATTGTGAGTGGGCGCAATCGGATGTGTGTAATAGAAAGTAACCCTGCTGGGAGAGACAGGGGAGAGACTGGTCATTCTGGTGTACAGGATCAGGGAGACCTTGGACTCAGAGAAACCAGTTTAAACAATGATTGTAGTAAGGATGATGGGATGTAATAAGGATGATGGCTGAACTAAGGCAAAGAACATCTGTAAGATAGAGAGGAAGAAAGAGATTCCAATTCAGGGAGTGAGGAAGAGGTCAGAGCTGAAGACAGAGTGATAAAATGAGACATTTTAGCCACTTGGTAGAAATGATATCACTCTTTAGAGCTGACAGTGACTATAAAGATCATTTGGTAAATATGGTGGGTTTCTCTATGTTACGGCACATTGTAAAAACATGCACTTGCCTTTTAAATTTAGGCTGCATGTTTTTGTCACCAAGAGTGCAGATGCAGATTCACCTGTCCTTTCCGCCCTTTGTAGACGGACAACGGCTGTATTCAGGGAAACTGGTTAGGTCACAGTGACATACAGACTAATTGTCCAAAGCTTACAGGGGGAGAATGCACTCCACCTCAGGGCCCAGCTTAGCTCAGCTTGCCCTACAATCAGCCGACGGGAATTTCTATCATTTTTCTCTGTGGTATTTGTGGAACACTCAAGAGGCAGACCTCATCTTCACCCAGGTTCTCTAGCCACGTATACTTCTGTTTTCCTCTGCCTCCTTCTCAACCTGGGAAGCATCCTTGGTGATCAATACCAAGGAAGTTTCTCTTTGTGTTCCTTCTCCAGGAAGGAAGGCAGACACAGATGGATTCACAGATTGAGGTTTACATAAACTAAACTTTATGGTATCTCCTTTGAGAGTCATTAAACTACAAGTGCTGAATTATGTGTTATCTATTTGATAGACTGGAGACTTTATAAGGTGGATTATTATTCTACTGTACTCCTTGTTTGGTTTAATAAATGCTTTCCATTTTTTTTTGAAAATGAGTTTTGGAAACCCTAAGCTACAAAATCCATGCATATCATCTGAGTAAGTTGAATAGATTATGACAAAAATCTAGGAAAATAAAATGTTTTGCTATTTTGGATATAAATGTTGTACAAACTATTCAACCCAACAAACATTTGTTGAAATCTTTTCATATATACTTTACTGAAATAGCCTCTGTGGGCATCCAAAAACAAACAAGAGAAAGCTGCTAGTTTTGATGGTCTTTTAATATGGTTGAGTACATAGATAGACAGATTAGATGGATGGATAGAAAAGGGAGAGAAGGGAGGGAAGGGGAGGAGGGAGGGAGGAGGGAAGGAAGGATGGAAGATTTGTCCAAAAACTGGCCTGCTATGTGAATGTCACGTGAATGTAAACTGATCCAGTGAAAGCAAGTGAGTGGCCTCTTGAAGAAGATTCCAGCATAGATCAGTCAGAAAGGGACTCTGTAAAGTCAGGAGTCTTCAACCCTCTGTCTTATTTTGTAATATTTTTGAGGTATTTTCTCCCCCAATGCCAGAACACTTTCAAGTGTATTTTAAGTAACTTCTCACAAGCACATGTCCTTCATACTCTCTCCATCCACTCATCAGGCCATGCTGAGGTAATGTCCCACATGCCACAACTAGAAGGACCCACAACTAAAAATATATATATATATACAACTATGTACCTGGGGGATTTGAGGAGAAAAAGCAAAAAAAAAAGAAGATTGGCAACAGTTGTTAGCTCAGGTGCTAATCTTTAAAAAAATAAAAGAACACCAGTACATATTTATTACTCCATTTCTAACTAAACAGCAGCATTTCAAACCTTCAGCATTGCTAAGCATTTCCTAGCCCAAATATTATCTTTATTTGCCTCTATAAACTTAAAGATTTATCTTCTCCTGTGGGACAATACTTAGCATTCCATCATTTTTCAGTAGAAAACGTGGGCTTTCTGCTTCAAATTATGTATGTTCCTTTACAGCAAATAGTACCCTAAGCAAGTTTTTATCCAGTTTCACAAATTCTAGAAACTTTTATTTGTCTTCTATTTGCTCTGTTAACTGATATTTAAAAGAATCTCTCTACTTCACAGTCATGAGATTCTTGGATTTCTCACTCATGTGTTACCAGTGCCAAAACTTCTTGAATAACTAAACTAATCTTTATGTAAATAGAAACATGCCCCACAGTGCTCTGCAGCTGCTATCAAGATGAAAATACCAATCTTTTCACCTCACTCTGCTTACACCCAGCTAAGCAGCATATGTAGCCTAACCTCTTTTGCTTCCAAACAAGGAATTTTAATGATTTAGTCTATCTTTACAAAGAAAGGATTTGTTTACTTTGTTTATGTTTCCAGAGTTGTATGAAGTATTGGCAGCATCAGATATCAAGGAATCATTTTGTGCCGTGCTCGAGGAACCTTCCGAATTTGAGCACGTTTGCTGCTGTGCAGTATGACCCCAGTTTGGCCATTGCTGGTGCCTTTGGATGTAAGGTATCAGTGGATTCATTCCTAATGCAACCCCAGGGAGATACCTGGGGGTGCCACTTAGCCGGAAGTGACTGTGGTCGCTTTATTGAATGAGAGAGAGGTAAAAACTCTGGGCCATTGCCATGGGAACTGGGACTCTTCTCCCGGCTGAAAAGCGCAGTTTGATAATAGCCTTCCAAAGTATGAAATGCTAGTGTTAATTCAGACTGCAGCTGGTCTAAATATTCAAAGACCATATTATTAGAGCTGAGAATACAAATTAAAGGAAAACCCAGTGTGGACAGCTACGTAATGTTCTGAATTCTAGAATGAGCGTATTATCTTGGGTAGAGTTTTTTTCAATGTAAAACTATATACATGACTTCACTTGAAGTACCTGAATGTCAGCTCAAAGGAATTACTTCAGTTAAAAAGATTAGTATAAAAATGAATATGACTCAGCGTTGGGAGTGGGAAGTGTGAGAGCAAAGTTTGGAGGCAAAAAGTGAGTCTGTTAAAGTGTCTTACATAATATTCATAATAAAAAATACACGTATTATCTATGTAGCTGTTGATGTTAACATATTCTGACAATTTGTATCATTTTAGAATTAACATTTACACAAATTTTTCTGAGTAGAATGCCATGTTGGACTATGCACATTCAAGCAGAAAAACCTCTTTTTCTTTTTATGGATATTCTGTATCGGTACTATAGATAATAAGTTTTGTTCTCCTAGCAGAGAATTCCAGAAGTTGAGTTAGGGATGAAATGGTTTTAAATGAAAAGTGAAACCCAGCAATTATACAGTTGGACCTTAGACTTAGTCTTGAATTTCTCTTATTTTTTTTAAATTGTTCATATCAGCTTATGAACGTAAAAATGGTGAAGAATAATCATGAAAAATAACAGACTGCTTTACTAACACACACACAAAATTTAAAAGGTGACTTGTTTTGAAAGACATGTTTCTGAAAATAAGATAGGATTTTAGGTTGTATTTGTTGGTAATTTTCAAAAACTGTCATTTTTCCTCTGATTATGATTGACAGAATTCCAAGATGGCCCCGCAGTTTCCCAGTCCTGGTCTACAGACTCCGTTTGATCTCCAGGACAGTAAATGTGATAGATTTCACGCCTGTATTTAGGTTACGTTCACGGCACAGTTCACCTGAAGCCCTGGACACCGTCTGGAGAGGGCTGACCTGATCCCATCAGCCGCTCCAAAGCAGAGAGTTTTTCTTTGGGTGGTCTCAGAAAGTGAAGTCAGAGAGATTCAACACATGAGAGGGGCTTGATACAAAGGCTATTTTCTGTTGCTGAGATGGACAGGTACCTGAGAACAGCCTCTAGGAGCTGAGAGCTGTCCCTGATCCACAGCCAGCAAAACAACCTCCGTTCCACAACCGCGGGGGAGTGGATTCTGCCAGCAACTTGAACGACTTGGAAGCAGATGGCTCCTCGGAGTCTCCAGATGAGAACGCAGTCCAGCTGGCTCTGTTTTCAGCCCATGAGACCTTGAGAAAAGAACTCAGCCGCATTTTTCCTGAACTCCTGGCCTGGAAAACTGTGAGGTAATGAATGGTTGTTGCTTAAGCCACAAAGCTTGTCGTAATTTGAAAGGCAGCAGTAGAAAAAAAAATACACTAACTTTCCCCAAGATCATTATTTTGTGCCTAGACAGTCATAGACTCAGGAGCTCCAAGCTAGACAGAAACAAAATAGGGCAGTATGTGGCATGCGTTACTCTCTTACTCAGCATTTTTACTCCTTACTCAGCATTTTTGTTCTATCCCTGCCTTCAACTGATTGGATGGGGCCCACCCACATTAGGGTGAGCAATCTGCTTTACTCGGTCTACTGATTCAAATGTTAATCCCATCCAGAAACACCCTCACAGACACACTCAGAATAATGTTTGATCAAATGTCTGGGCACCCTGCAGCCTAGTCAAGTTGATACATAAAATTAACCATCATATCTATCAAGAATTATAATTTTATAATTAGTGTTGACAAGTACTTCAATACATAACTTTCATATTTTGATGTTTGAGGAGAAGAGACAGACAGAAAAGAAAAGCGGAGGGTAGAAAGTAGTAGAGTGGGGAGAGAGGGAGAGGGCAAGGAACAGGGAGAGAAAGAGCAAGAGCAAGAGAGCGAGAGAGAGAGCGAGCGCGAGAGAGAATACAGAGGTATCAGGAAGCCAAAACCTTTGCCGAAGAATGTGAAATGGATGATTTCCAAGGCTGGCAATGAAGCAGTGGCCTTGCACATATTGTTCAGTATCCTTCCTGCAGTATTTCTCCCTTTCAAATGCTGTCATAAAACTGTATTTCTCTTTCTCTCTGTCAGACTTAAATGAACACTCTCTATAACCATAGTTCCAAGAAAAGCTACACTGAACTTTGCCTATGAACTATTACTAGATTTTTTTGGTTTTATATTAAGTTAGTGCCATATCATTCATTATAGATGATAATTTATCAGTTCTATGCTTTCTTGTTGGTTTGATTGATAGTATCTAATGTCTACATAAATTTTCTGGTCGCGATATTTTAACATGCTAATAACTAATTTTAATCCAGAGGAATATGAAAATGTTTGAGAAAATCACAAACTGTCATAGTTCAGTGCAAGGAAGTTGATCATTCTTTAAGAACATTTACAGATCAAAATATTTGTAACCTGTCTATAAAACATATGTTTTTAATGCTCAATTACCTTTACTTTTACCAATCTGTTTCTATATACATTTTCCCACATAGCAAAACTACCAAAGTATTCAGAATTTGTATTTATTGAGATGTACTTGATGGCCAAAGAAATCACTATTAACTAAAATTTTTATTTTATCACATTATATTTAGTTACTCTTTTAGATATGACTGTAATTAATTCAGTGAGTATTTCTTGATTTCATTCATTCAAGCAACAAATATGTACTGAATATGCACTGGGTGCCAGCCTTTCTGTGTGTTCTAAGTATAAAATGGGTTAGATATAATCTCTATATGTACCTGACACTCTCCAAAGTGCTGAAAATATAAGCATAAATAAGATGAGCTCCCCTCTGTGATAGTTTGGGTTCCCGAAATGAAATCAAATGCGCCAGACATTTATAGTGGGAAATTCCTGTGATGGATTAGGTTGGGGGAGATAGAGGAAGTGGAGAGAACCTTCAGACCATGATGCAGGTTTGACACATTTGAGGTAGAGGGAGAAGGAAATAGGATTGGGAAGGGAGAGCCTGAGACTCTAAGAAAGAGTTTAAGAAAATTCTAAGGAGTCTAAGGAAGTTCGGCCAGGTTAATGGAATGTCCTCAAGCCATGGCCATCGGTTGAAAGAATCCAGCCTTGCGCAGGAGAAGTCCTCTGTTAGTATGGCTACCGAGCTCAGTCGTCGGCTACGAGCAGCCCACAGGCAGCACGGCCTCAGCACAAACATGAGGGCGCTTTCAGAAGGGCAGCAGCTGGGCTGTCAGTCTGTTGTGCTTCCTGCAGCCGAAACAGTGAATTTTCATTGGCACCAGAGTCTACCCCATGGTGCAGATCTACTTCTCCATGCATGTCTGGGGAGCAGCTTCTCCAGGGTTCCCGTGGCCTCTTTCCTGAGGGCGAATTTGAAAAGAATGATTAGAGATTAGAAAGGAATGAACTGCACCCCTTATTGCTGCAGTGGGTCTCAAGGTTGAAACTGGTACTCATCCTCTCTCCTATACTATCCATTTCATATTACCCTCATCCTTAGTGATCACGTCAGCTGGCTTAGCTGGTGTGATGATCTAGAACATCTACCTGAGACAATTGAGCCTTTGCTGATTATACGCTTTCCAGGCTGGGTTGCTGCATCATTCATTCACAGTTAAGATGGGACAAGTTATAAAAATAGGAGGCACCCAAGTGATCACTTCAGTTCTATGTTTGTTCCTCCTTAACTGCACTCTTCCTGCTGATCAGTCAATTATTCCTCCACAAAGATGACTTCTCTTCACTCATGTTCTCTGGACACAAGGAGTCCAAAGTGCCGTGGTGGCAGTCATAGCTTACAAATTAGTGGAATCCTTGCTCTGCAACCTGGAAAGAGTAGCTTCCTTTGGGGACCAGGACCTCTCAATACGCAGAGCCTAAAGTTTCAGGAACAGACTTGCAGGGATAAGAAACTCAAATTCTTCAGTGGGTCACTGAGAGGACAGGAGCTGGAGCCACTCCTGCTTTCACCTCTTTGTCTTTGGAGCTGTAGATTCTTTATATAGGGGGCAGGGGGCCATATGGAAGTTTCCGATTTACTGTACCCTAAAGGACAATTACAACACTTTTCTTTCTAAGTGTTGCCTCTGAAGTGGCACTCTAGCTGTGTCTTTGGAACCTGTTTCAGTGCTCAGTAAGACCAGCCTGCTCTGGGATGGTGTGGCTTGTGATATGGCCAGTGGATCTGATGGTCATGTGCCCAGTTCAACACTTCCTGATCAGATACTATATTGTGTGGGATTTCATGCCTGTGAACCAGGCATTTGGTCAGCCTCCAGACAGTGGTGCTGGCTGTGGCTCTGTGGACAGGAAAGACGAACCAAGGCCTGGAATAGGTATTTATCCTTGTGAGGAAAAACTGCTGATCCTTCCAAGGGAAGGGGCTCAATATAGTCAATGTGGCAGCTAGTGACAAATTGGTATCCTTGAGGCAGAGTGCCATGTCAGGGGCTCAGCGTTGGTCTATGTTGCTGTTGGACTCGGTATTCAGAGGCAGCAGCAGCTAGATGGGCTTTGGTAAGTAGAAGTCTATGTTGTTGGGTCGATAAGTAACTTCCACCTCTGCTACTGTGGACAATTTACATGCCCATCATTCCAGTTTAGGGATGGCCAATAGATAAAGATTGGCAACTGGTAGAGTCATTTTCCCTGCTGAGCTTTTCAGTGCTTCTTTCACTGTGGATCGTTTCTGGTGAGAATTAACGTGCAATATAAAGTCTTCACACATTGTGTTGAAGTTTCCCTCCTTTGTGTTTCCATACCACCTTATTTGTATCACAGTTTTGTCCTTGAAACCACATATTTGTTATTGTTTCTTCATTATGTTTAATCTTCTTTTCTGAAAATTCTGTCAAATGTTTTCATATCACTTCAATTTTATTCTTTCTTTTTAAGATTTTTCTCTCAAAATTTCGATATCTTTTTTTTAATTGCAGTAACATTGGATTATAGCAATATATAGCTTTCAGATGTACATCACAATATATTTCCTAAAATTTATATGGAACAACAAAAGACCTCGAATGGCCAAAGGATTCCTGAGAAAAGAGAACAGAGCTGGAGGTACCACACTCCCTGATTTCAAAATATAATACAAAGCCATAGTAACCAAAACAGCATGGTACTGGCATAAAAACAGACACGCAGATCAACCGAACAGAATCGAGAGCCCAGGAATAACCCACACATTTATGGACAGCTAATATTCAACAAGGGAGCCAAGAGCATAGAATGAAGAAAGGAGAGTCTCTTCAATAAATGGTATTGGGAAAACTGGACAGCCACATGCAAAAGAATGAAAGTAGAGCATTACCTTACACCATGCACAAAAATCAACTCAAAATGGATTAAAGACTTGGATGTAAGACCTGAAACCATGAAACTTCTAGAAGAAAATATAAGCAGTACGCTCTTTGACATGGGTCTTAGCAGCATATTTTCAAGTACCACGTCTGACTGGGCAAGGGAAACAAAAGAAAAAATGAACAAATGGGACTACATCAAACTAAAAAGTTTCTGCACAGCAAAGGAAACCATCAACAAAACGAAAAGACAACCTAACAATTGGGAGAAGATATTGCAAACCGTATATCAGATAAAGGGTTAATATCCAAAATATACAAAGAACTCATTCAACTCCACAACAAAAAACCCAACAATCCAATTAGAAAATGGGCAAAAGATCTGAACAGAGATTTCTCCAAAGAAAATATACGGATGGCCAACAGGCACATGAAAAGATGCTCAAGATCATTAGCTATCAGGGAAATGCAAATCAAAACTACAATGAGGTATCACCTCACTCCGTTCAGAATGGCTATAATTAACAAGACAGGAAACAACAAATGTTGGAGAGGGTGTGGAGAGAAGGGAACCCTGTACACTGCTGGTGGGAGTGCAAACTGGTGCAGCCACTATGGAAAGCAGTATGCAGTATCCTCAGAAAATTAAGAATAGATCTTCCATATGATCTAGCTATCCCACCGCTGGGTATTTATCCAAAGAACTTGAAAACGCAAAGGCATAAAAATACATGCACCCCTATGCTCATTGCAGCATTATACACAATAGCCAAGACTTGGAAGCAACCTAGGTGCCCATGAAGGGATGAATGGATAAAGAAGATGTGGTATATGTACACAATGGAATACTACTCAGCCATAACAAATGATGAGATCCAGCCATTTGTGACAACATGGATAGTCCTTGAGGGTATTATGCTGAGTGAAATAAGTCAGAGGGAGAAAGTCAAATACCATATGATCTCACTCATAAGTGGAAGATAAAAACAGCGACAAAAAAACACATAGCATTGGAGATTGGATTGGTGGTTACCACAGGAGAAGTGGGGGAGGGCAAAAGGGGTGATTAGGCTCACATGTGAGGGGATAGACTATAATTAGTTTTTGGGTGGTGAACATGATGTAATCAATTTCTAACTACAATGAGAGGCTATTATACCCACTAGAAGAAATATTATCCAAAAGACTGATAATGCTAAGAGATAGCAAGGATGTGGAAAAAAATGGAAATTTCATACAGCTGTGGAAATGTGAAACATTGAAGCTACTTTAGAAAATAGTTTGATAGTTTCCTAAAAAGTCAAACATATATTTACTAGAAAATCCAGCAGTTACACTTCTAAGTGTCTATCCAAGAGAACTAAAATATACATATTCACACAAATAATTGCTTGTGAATGTTCATAATATCGTTATTCATAGCAGCAATAACTCAGAAAATAATCCAAAAATCCATCTACTAGTGCATGGATAAACAAAATGAGGTACATCTACCACCTCATTTTGGGTAGTCTAGACTACTACTCAGAAGTAACAAGGAACAAAAAGAGGAAGGTTGGCAACAGATGTTAGCTCAGGGCCAATCTTCCTCATCAAAAGAACAAAAAACAAAAACAAAAAAAATTGTACAATTCTTTATGCATTCATATTATCTATTATAGTTCCCAAACAATATTTGTGAACTTCAAAATAACAGTTTTGGAGGCCCCTTCTTTCACTTATGTGTGTGCACACACACACACATGATCAGTGGTAAGTCAATGACACAAATGGTTGGTTCTTAAAATCTATTTGTGCTAATATTGGAAATCCCAAGAAACAAGGAGAGACTTAGTGTTATTTTTAGCTGTTAGATCCTGTGGATATTGACATAACTGGAACATACAGAGACTCTCAATCTTTGACAGGGTTTAATCAGTTAAATCCTCATTTCTGCGTTGCAGGGTGCTTCTCCATGGGCAGAACACAACTGAAGATCCACGGGAAGAGAAAGAAAAATTTGGCCATGGAATACAAATGGGATGTCTATGACCTAATCACAGAATTATTTTAATTTTAGTGAATTAAATTTTAAAATAGTCTAAAAATCATAGAGTACCATCTACACTTTTATGTAGATGATTTGATGTAGTGATTATGATTTTAATTTTTATGTATCATTGAGTGCTAAGTGAATTCATGCATTGGTTTTTTTGCCTTTATTTTTTGTAACAACAAAATGTAATTACCTTTAATTATATTTTGAATTATGTGTCTATTTTTAAAGCCTCTATTTTTTCAGAGCAGTTTTAGATTTACAATAAAATTGAGAGGAAGGTACAGAGATTTCCCAAATATCCCCTGCCCTCACACATGCATAGCCTTCTCTATTATCAACATCATTCATCAGAATGGTACACTTATTTTTCAAAGATGGACTATATTGGCACATCATTATCACTCAAAGTCCATAGTTTATGTTAGAATTCATCCTTGGTGTTGTACATTCAATGGGTTAAGACAAATGTATAATGACATAAATCCATCATTATAATGTCATACAGAGTATTTTCACTGCCCTGCAAATCCTCTGTGCTCTGCCTACTCATCTCCCCCAGCCTACATCCCTGGCAACCATTGGTCTTTTCATTGTTTCTATAGTTTTACCTTGTCCAGAATGTCATATAGTTGGTATCCTACACTACACAGCCTTCTCAAATTGGCTTCTTTCTTAGTAATATCCATTTAACTGTCCTTCATGTCTTTTCATGGCTTAATAGCTCATTTCTTTTTAGCATTGAATAATACCTCAGACTTTACCAGACTTTATCCAGTCGCCTACCGAAGGACATCTTGATTCCTTTCAGGTTTTGGCAATTATGAATAAGCTGCTATAAACATCCATGTACAAATTTTTGTGTAAATGTTATTTTTCAGCTCCCCTGGGCAAATACCAAGGAGCACAACTGCTCTATCATACGGTAACAGTATGTTTAGTTTTGTAAGAAATTGCCAAACTGTCTCCCAAGTGGCTGGACCATTTTGTACTACCAGCAACGTATGAGAGTTTCTATTGTTCCACATCCTCACCAGCGTTTGGTGTTGTCAGTGTTCTGGATTTTGGCCATTCTAATAGGTCTGTATTGGTATCTAATTTTTGTTTTAATTTTCATTTCCCTCATGATCCATTATGTGGAACAGCTTTTAATATTGAATTACTTTTGATGACACAACTTCATGTGCCATTTAGGTAGACTATTTTTTAATGGTTTTCCACTCTCTAAATGATTTGAATATTATATTCATAATGTCTATGGAACCAACTCCCATGTAGACGACACTATTGTATATGTAGAAAAGAAGATCATTTTTTAATATGTAAATATAATAGGTCAGTAGTTGAAGTAAAAGAAAAACAGTCAACTTACAGTTCTTATCCTGAATTTGCAGCTCTGCGGTCTCTCAAATATGACCATATGATCTGTATGTAAGGCTGAGCTCCTGTCATACGAAAAATAATAAAGATGCTGATTGACAACCTTTGGAAGTGGCTTTGAACTTGAGATAGGTTATTTCTACCAAAATTTCTATGTGCTTTGAGGAGAAAGTGAGGAGAGAAAGGTGGTGAACAGAATAGAGAGTAAATTTCTTATCTTGTCAGTACCCTCGGCTTATTAGTAATGCAATTACTATTATTTTCCAAACGACTTCAGATTAGGAGAAGCGTAATTGGGTTTACCCATCTGCGTTTGCACTGAGAGACTGTTCATTCTAGGAAACCTGAACACCCTAGTATCTGGGACTAGACAGAACTTGGGGATAAGCCTGCCTTACCAGAGGGCCATTAGTTGAAGGTTTAAATAGAAAATTCCCTACTTTCTCAACTGCTGGCCAGAAGGAGGATAGACCTAATCCAGAAAGTTGTTTTGACTTTAATTTGTAATTTTAATATTAAAATAATCATCTTGAAAAGTTATGCCATGCATACACATATTATATATGCATATCTCTCTATCTTGCTATCATCTTTCTATCTAAATTTCAAGGGCATATTTTGATGATAAAATTTTTTAACATTAAGACTTTTGTTTTTTTAAAAGGTGGATTTTTTTGCATTTTAATATCAATCGCATATTTTCTTTCATTCACCTTGCTTCTTAAAAGTTTTAAAATCTTAACATCCATTTTATCCTTCATCTTTAAATTTTTCCCACAGATCTTAATTACTCTTTTTATCACGATATTATTTTTGTGGCACTAAATTTCATCTTTCTCTTATCTTTTATTTTATGTTTACAATTTTTTTAAATGGCTAGTTTTCATTTTTTTTTTTTTTATTATTGGTTGCAAGTTCTCTTCTCCTTATTTTTAAACGCAGGTAGAGTTCTCCTTTAAACATTTTAACTTTACCTCAGCTTATATTTTTATTCTGAAATTTTTATTGTGTTCCTCCTATTTAAATATAATCAATTCATTTTAACAACTTTAAATTGTAGAATAATTATTTTGTTCTTAGTATTTACTTCCAAGAATTAACGAATGGAACAAGAAGCAGGTTTTGTAACTCTGTAGCTCATGCTGCTTCTTCTAGACAGTGTTGCTTTCTCTAATGATGTGGTCTGACCTCCTTAGTTGTCACAGAGAAACAAAAGCACCCCCTCAGTGGGCACATGCAGCTAATCTCGCGTTATCTAGGCTACTTAAGGAAAACAGGGCTTCATGTAATCCAGTCAGGGTGAGGCATGTTCACAAAGCCAGCTCCCTGTTCTATCTGAAATCTTTGTTACCACACATTTTGTTGAATATGAAATACGAAGTATGAAAATGGTGGAGAGGGAAATTCATACTCTTTGAAATGCTGGTACATAATGTTCTGAGAGCTAACTGGGCCATTATGAGCTGCAGCATGCTTTGTAATCTGGTTTAAAAAGCAATGTGTCCTTCCTCATAGGCAGGGGAACAAAAAGTAAAATAATTAGATATCTATCTCACACTCATCATGTTGAAAAATAAAATACAATTTTCCATTATTCCAAATGTTACTAGAGATGTGGAAAAATAAGAATCCTTGCAAACTGCTGGTGGCATTATATGAGAGGACCGAAGCGTCGTCTCTCAGTGCGTGCCAAAATTGACACACATTCTACTCCTCATTATTTTTACTGTTAGGTGTGTACCCTTACAGCAAGGGTTCGCAAACTTTTTGGTCTCAGGACACCTTGAAGTTCTAAAAACTTATTGAGAACCTCAAAGAAATTTTATTTTACTTTTGTGGATTATCTCTCTCTCAATATTTGCCATATAGAAATTAATTCTGAGAAAAATTTTAAATATTAATGTATTACTTTATTTTAAAACAACACAAATTCATTACATGTTAAAATCGCACATTTCATGAACTATGTTTTTAAAAAAAGAGAAAAATTAGTGGGAAGAGGGGCATTGTTTACATCTCCTTATCTGGCTTAATGGAACATCATTGGATTCTCGCGTCTACTTCTATATCCATGCTGGTTCAATATGCTATTTTGGTTGAACTATATGAAGAAAATACATATTTTGAAAAGGAAGTAGGATTTGAATATATTTTTCATATAATTATGGATATTATTTTTTATACTAAATCAGAACTCAATAAATCATTCTTTTTAAATGTTTTCTTGCAATGTGGATTCTGTAGCTATGTCAGTAAACATTTTGTACTCTTTTACACTAAAATCCACTGATCTATCTTGTACTTTGAATAGGTCTTATAACTATGCATAATTTTGTTACATCACCCATTGGACATTTGCAAAATATTGGTTCACTGAGTTATGCAAATATTCCAAATGTACACTTACGAGAATAACAGCAAAGGATTTCTTAGTATTATTATAAAAATATTTTTGACTTCACGTATGCTCTTAAAAACTCTTGGGTTCCCCCAAGACTTTCAGATCAAACTTTGATAACTGATGATTTACAGTAACTCTTGCAGGTGTGCACAAAGAGACATGAGTTATGTGGTTAACTTAAGTTTTATTTATATTGGGGAAATCAAGAAACATCTGAATGTTCTCTAGGGGAATAGAAAAACAAATTATGGTACAATCATACAGTTAAATTGAATGAACTAGGGATAAATATATCCCCATGAAGAAGTTTCAAAAATATAATGTTTAGTGGAAAAATTGTTTGGTATGATATAATCCATGTAAAATTTAAGAACACATAAGAAAATGTGGCATGTCATGTATGGATACATAAACACATGGTAAAATATAAGAACATAGATGGGAAAGATACTAACACCAGACTACATGGGAAGAAGGGAACAGAGCTCCTTAAAAAGCCTCAGAGAGGGGCTGGCCCCGTGGCCGAGTGGTTAAGTTCGCGCGCTCCGCTGCAGGCGGCCCAGTGTTTTGTTGGGTCGAATCCTGGGCGCGGACATGGCACTGCTCGTCAGACCACGCTGAGGCAGCGTCCCACATGCGACAACTAGAAGAACCCACAACGAAGAATACACAACTATGTACCGGGGGGCTTTGGGGAGAAAAAGGAAAAAATAAAAAAATCTTTAAAAAAAAAAAAGCCTCAGAAAAACTGTCAGGTTATAGTCAACAAATACAAACAGCAGAGAAACTCTGGCATGCCTATCAGAAGAAATGAATTAAAGGTTCGCATTTAGAACATAAGGTCAGATCTCTATCTGTCTCTTCTTTCCTGTAGCTGTTGAGCTTTTGGCTTCTGTGGTATAATCTGTAGTAAAGCCTTGATATTAAGTTCTAAACAATATGAAAACATTATGTTAATTCTCCAAGTGTGATTTTTGGGCTATAAAGAAGCATATAGTGGCTAAGTTAATTCCAAATAATGATGTGGGTTTGGAGTGAGAGGAGGAAAGGGAGAAACAGTCCTTGAGCAACCATGGAGTTTGCCCCTAAGATAAGTCCAAAAGGATTCCTCTCTGAAGGGGAAGTTCTTGATACCATGTGTTCCCAGAATTCATACTAGACCCTTCCTGAGAGCTAGGACAATATATCCAAGTATCTGAACAGGCAAACAAGAATCAACAATGCCTTTAGGAGATAAAACACGTTGAAAAAGAACAACAAATTAATAAAATGGAACAATGCTGACCAAGGAAAAGAATTAAGAGACAAAAAGAAGACAACCTAATATATATCTAATTAACATCCATTGAGGCATTTGAGAAGGTATCATATCAAAATAATTAACTCTTCTAAAACTAAACAGTACTTTTTAGAAAATAAATATTTAATTACTATAATTAAATGTTCCTCAGTGAATGAACTAATCAGTGGAAGGGACACTGCAGAAGATAGAAAGAGTGAACTGCAGGGTGGAGCCAATAGACGTTACGTATTTGTATACTGCATGTCCCTTTTAGGTAGAATGTACATTCCATGAATGAAGAGATTTTTGTCTCCTTGGTTATTGATGGTGTCCCCGGTGCCCCCCAAAATGACTGATATGAAGCAGGTATTCGAAAAATTTGTTGACTAAAAGAATGAATTATCATGATTATTGAGAGCATATTGATATATCAAGAGCATATTTATATACTGTCTACTTTAATCTTTTGAAATTGAAATTCAATCTTATACTATAAAATGGAATGAAAAAAATATTTGTTTAACTGGCATGAGAGATTATAAATTTATGATTGAAACGCCAAAATTTCATTTGTAATTAAGGAAACAGTGTTTTCCGTTTTCACTCTTTGCACCATCACTCTTTTCAACGTATAACGCATTCTTTCAAGAAGGAGGCTCTGAGGGAAAGAGAAGCCATAGTGTTCTTAACTTATGTTGCATATGCAAAAATAGCTCTCTGAAAAGGGTGATGTTTTTAATGGCACTGGTGACTGAAAAATCATTGTTTTGAAACGGTCAAAATGTTGTACTAATCTGGCCATTTTCTAAGTTTTGCACCATCTCAGTTGGAATGTTTGCTTATTTCATCTCTTCCATTATTTTTTTAATTTCCAAATGTATATTCTTACCTCATCTTTGATTATGGATGTAGTTATTTATTTTAAGTTAATTTCACAGAACAAATTATCTTCTTTTCTTTTTGAAAAATGCATTAAAAATAAATCATGACTTGGCTTATGACAAATGAAACTGCTTGCAGAGAAAAATAGTCAATTATTTTGAATTACAAAATAATGTCCATAACATTTTGTGGGCATGCTTGTCATTAAATTAGCAGATTTGGAATAAACATTTCATCTTTACATCTTAAGCATCACAATTTCACACATATTGATTTTTAGTTTCCAAGAATTCAATGACGTGGATACCTGTAAAATAAAGATGATTTTATTTCATTAATTTGTAGCTTTTTAATACATTAAAAATCAATTGTCATTTAGTTCCTATAGTTTCTTTCTTTTAATTTTTGTGCACCCGCAAGAAAACCTTAGAGTTTTCTGAGTGTGTGAGTATGAGAAGACTATCTAAGATTAAAAATGTTGTATAATTACCTCAGATTGGATAAACCATACTCAGTAAAGGAAATTTGAGTGAAATCATTCCAGATAAAATTACAACCCATTGGAGGGTCTTTTAAATAACCAATGGATTTTTGGAAGTGTACAGTTCATGTCACAATGAGATTTAATCATACTGTTGGATAATCCATGTGACTAAATAACCCTATAACTTAAAGTCATCAAAAACTTTAGTCATGATAAGAACATAGCAACAAATTATAGTCCTCTTAAGCGAACAATTTTCAAGTGCACAGACAATGTAAATAAAGAGTTCTATGAAGAAGAGGTTTAATGAATGTAAAGTTGAGATTGTCTCTTTAGGAGGAATACAATTTTAGAAGCCAGTAAAATAAATATCCTATAGATGTTACCTAAGACTCATCTTGTATTCTCTTTCAACTTTCACTGTATCATTTTTAACACCTTGAATATGAGAAACCCATAAAAAATCTTTACCTGAAAAATTGTTTGACCATTTTTCTCTGTCTTAGTGTCGTATTATCTATCCATAGTGTTCTTGAGAGGGTATTTCCAGACTCACCTAATTTTGGAGGCCTTGCTAATTTTTCATTAATTCTATATGAAGCTGACATTAAGTTTTTATTGATGCTATGTGAAACTAACACCAGAATATCAGAAAGTAAGAATTTGGAAACATTTTTTGAATGCCGATGTATTTCTCCCCTGCCCCCCCCCCCCCAAAACTCTCAAAATATCCTCAAGAATATGCTTTTCTTTGTGGATATATCCAAAAAATTGTAGACCTAGGTAAGTGGTATGAACAGTTAATCCATGTTTCTAAAGGTAAATACGATCAAAGTCAATCACTATCCCTCAGGGTAATAATTGTATAGTAGAATTAATAAAAAATGTACTACTTCTGACTTCTACTGTATCTCTTCTACTTCTCAGTGTCTAGTTTGAATTCCCCTAGACCACACACTAATGGAAGGACTTGTGTTTATTTAGGAGATGATCCTTGGAAGCACAAGTGATGCACTGGGAACGTGAGACAAAGAAAGGAGAAAAATCGTTGAAGCAGGTTACTGGTTTGGGCAAGTAGGGTTCATGCTTATTGTTTGAGAACAGTGTAGAATTCACCTCAGAATTGTTTCTCCAAGGTACAGGAAAGCTGTGGTATTTATATACCATTAGGGTCTATCTTTGAGACTTCTCTGTGGAATATAAAGTTTTCAACTCTTCTAGTCTTTACTGTGTGCAAGATAAGAAAGCTCTCTAGAGAAAGTCTTTAGCAAAAAAGCAGAGTTATTGTCAAAAAGGTGAAAATTTGTCAGTGTATGTACTCACCATTGCTAAATCTTAATGGTAAGAAGGCTGCCTTCTTCTTTTTCCCCATGCCACACCCTGTAAATATGTGATCATGTATACAAATTAATACCCAAAACAATATATCTTATCTTAGGTATAAACTTGACAGTACCCTAAATTCCTAAAACTCCATTTTTCTCCTCTATACCACTAGGTTTTTCCATCATTCTCCTGACCTCGTATTCCCATCTCGTTGTCTGCTTCAGCTCTTCCTTTCTGTTGTACTCAGTCATTTGGCCCTGTTCCCCTGGCTTCCCCTTACCTCCCTCTTACCCTCTGCTCAGCACATTACCTTGCTCTTATTTGATTTAGCTCTTAGCCCCTGAGTCTTTGTTACCTTGTGTCCTGTCCTCTGTTCTCATCTCCATAGGAAGCAGGATCAGATAATTCTCATTTCTCGTTATGTCTGTAATACTGAGAAAACATGTCTAACTAAATTAAGATAAAACAGTCTTACCTCATTTAGGATAAACATTCTCATTTCATCTCGATGAGTAAATTTATCTAGTATTAATTACCAAATAACTCGCTTCTAAATAGATAAAACCTACAGCTGGCCTAATAGTTATCTCCATGAACAAAGCAGAGCAATGAGTTTGCATTTCACTCAATGCCAGCAAATGTATATTTGCATTAATATGTAGTTAAATGTGACTCATAGTATTTATGAGAAATTCATGTGTTTTTCCCTGAGTCTTGAGTAAGCTCATAACACAGCTTTATTCCAACCATTTTAAATAAAATAGAAATATGATTGAAGACTCTTTAAGATATAATACACTGAGTGGTTAATGACGTTCACCTGGTATTTCGTAAAGTAAATTATGTTGATATTGGATTCAATGATTCAGGAAGTCTTATGAGAGCTATTTCAAATTTCCTAAAATTGATATGCTACATTTTATTTGCACTGGAATATTAAATCTACAATTTCTTTTCTTATGAAATCCAAACTATCTGTGAGCAGATGCATAATTGAGAATCCAGGGGAAATGCTTTTTTTAATTACACTAAAACTCTGAATTATTTTATGAGGGTTAAGTTGTTATGAATTAAAAAACTTTTTCAATTGGAATGGGGAAAAATCAAATGAAAAAATGATTTTTATGTGTAATTTTTCACTTAGGGGAAGTGAAATATATTTGTTGTACAATTAAGAGCAAAGCTCTTATATTGGAAAGGAAACTAGTATTCAGGGTTTTAATCCACCAGCGAATATATATCTGTCAATACTTCAGTTATTTCTGTTAATCAGTATAGATACAATTTCAAAGGCAGAATTTGGTTCTCCATTCTTGAGACCCAAATACATACTGATAAACAGTCACAAAAGTTTAGGAGAGATATTTTGGAGACACCAAAATTACCAAAGAGAGAAATCTTTGTTAACAGGGCAAAGAAAATAATGGTTTAGACCTCTTTATTCTGAGGATGATTTTCACAGCTGTGAGAATTTTAAAGTGGGAAATGTGAATGAAATAAAATTTATACTGGTTGCTTATTAATACTGCATTAAGGATGAAAGCAAGAGTCTGGGCTTACTAAAGAGCCTCATAGCATACTAAGGAATAGTTTTGCCTTGAGAAAATTTCTGATTACAATCAAAGAAGATTGATTTACATACATTTTAATGTGATTGGGATTCAGGTAGAGAATTCTGGGAAAACGACTACCAAATACCCAATACCAATTCCCATTCACCTCTGACAGAATTGATAGCGAACTCCATAATTGATTTCATCAGATCAAGTTATCTTTGATATCGAAACCTAATAAAGGCAGTACAAAAAGTTTTAGAACTGTATACTGTTCTCTGGTGAATATAGACATGACATTGAAATAAAATGTTAGAAATAAAATTTTAAAACATCACTCTCAGGGAGAGCACAAGGACCCAGTGGGCTGATATCAGACTTAGAGAGAGGATCCTGCCTTTTGGGGTGTGCAGCTTTTAGGTTGTGTAGTTGGGGAGCACTGGCTCCTCTCCTAACATGAGCAGGAGGCAAGGCTGCGGTCCATTGTTGTTGTTGAAGATGTATGACGTGGTAGAACCTTAGCCCACAGCCTGTTCTGCTTCCTCAAATTCATGATTGAGGGAGGAATCATGAATTTGAGCTGAGTGCTTAAATTCAGCTCACTTGCTGAATTGAGTTGATTGTATTAAGCTCTCAGCTATATCCCATTTCCTTGGAGATTTTCCAGGAGGCCTCACCCTCTCATGAAGACCAGTCTTCAAGTGAGTAGACTTGGGCCAGTTAATACTCAGCTCAGAAACCCAGTGGTGAAAGTGTCTCAGTTGTGTCAAATGCAGGGCATAAGTTAAAAAAAAATGAGGACTTGGAATTAATGTGTAGATTTATCAATATGAGTTCATTTGTCACCCTGAGATGAGCTATTTCAGTGGAGCAGTGAAGTCAAACTAGATTCAAGTGAGCTCGAGAAGATGGCGGGAATAAGAAGTAGAGAAAATCAGTGGAGAAAATATTTACAGGAATTTTATTTTTAAAGTGAAAAGGGAAATTAGTGATAGCACACATAAAATCTAGAGGGCTTTTCTTTTTTTCTTTCCTTTTATCTTCCTTTCTTCCTTCCTGTCTTTCTTTTTTTTTCAAGATGGGAGATATTTCTCCACATTTTTTTGTGATAGGAAGGATATATTAAAAAGTGAGGAATTGATGATTTAGGAGAAAGTGTGGACAATTCCTGGCATAATGTCTTGGAGTGATAAAAAGGAGATGGGATCCAGCAGTGGAGTTTGTTCTAGGTAGGAACACCATCAGCTTTTCAATGATAACTTGGTCAAAGACAACGTGATGTGCATAGAGGCAGTAGCTACTATATAGGGTCAAATAACTGAGTCGCATAATTGGGGTACAAAATGTTATGGTGTAAAGAAGAGAGAAAAATTCATCCAATATAGGAAGATATGGAAAGATCTCTTAGAAGAAACAGCATTACAAGTTTGATCCATCATTATGGATGACATTGACAAAGATACCATATATGAGAGAAATAGAAGGTCCAATATAGACTCTTGAGGAATGTTTGTAATTAGAACATTGGAAGAGGAAAAGAAGGAAGAAAAGATGATTGGAAAGAGGAGAAATCAAAGAAGCCAGAGGAGATCTAAGGCATTTCAATTCATGCAGTTATTGAAACACTGCTCTTATGCCACATACTCTCCTGAGCACTGGAGACATGAACGATTCCATGTCTGTAAGGTATTCACAATCCGATGGTAAGACAATTGAACATCTTTCCCATGACTGGAGATTTTTAGTTTGAGGGAGTCCTGAACACATTTGAAAGGAGAGCCAGAAAATACTGATAATACGTTGAAACGCGAGCTACTTAGTCCAGATATTTATTAGTACCTAGACATGTAAAACCTGGCTGTTTTTTTGAATTATTTTTGTTTAAAATGCACTTTACTATGTACGTGTAGAAATGATCTCTAATTGACTACATTAAATTTTCTACCCTTTGGTTCTACTTTCTCCATGTTCTCAGGACACAGCAGTTCCTTAGCTTTGCTGCTGTGAAAGTTGCATGCAGACCTGTTGGGCTGATTGTACTAGCTGGAAGTAAAATTTGAAATCTTGCCATTCAGTGGAGCATGAAGCCGTTAAAAATGAATTCTCTTAAGACGAGCTGGAAACTATTGGTGAGTTGCATAGGTCAGAACAGCTATTGAACTTCGTTTTCTTCTATGTTAAGGGGCTTTCTTGTTATACAAACTTGTTGCCACACACAACTTGATTTAAAACATGATGCTATTATCTGAGTATCTATTCTTAGTTGGCTGAATAATTCAAATTACAAACTTATTGTATATTGAGTTTTCCTCCATAAAATATTGTAAATTATTTTCTTTCTCTGAATAATAATTGATGAAGTATAGACAAAGCTTAAATTTGTCATCAAAAGAGTATTACAGGCATTTTAGTATGCATTAACTAAGGTTTTAGGGGTAAGGATTTTTCTCCCCTTTCAATGTGGGGTCCTATAACATTTTCAGTGTCTCTAGTTTTTATTTGACGATCCTTGTAGTGGCAAAGGTTGCATGCTGGTGGAGCAGACCTCATCATTGCCTTTAGGAGTTTCTGTTCTTAGACATTGATGACAGGGCGGCAGGCATCTGACCTTTGGCATGACTGGCCTCTCAGTGGAGGAGTCAAACTCATACCCAAGACTTCCGGTTTCTGGTCCAATGCCTCATCTGTGGCCTAAAATATATATTATTCCTTACTAATGTAATGCATGTGTCTCCTTTATCATCTTGGGACATTAATTAATATCACATCCATCATAATAGTTAAATTAAGCAACTCTGAATTCCCCAACCCATCTCTTCTGAAATATCTTCCTTCCTTCATCATTGTCAACCTGGCAGTCTAGTGCTGTCACTGTCTTCTTAAAAGCGTGATTTGGTGACAACGTCATGAGGTCTAATTGCTGATCCAACTTCATTTTCTAATGCAGGAGAAAAGGAAAGACTTTCTTCCTATTGTTCTCTCAGCTATGATCCCCTGTGCCACTCTGACACTACAGGCCTGGACTCCTTGATTCTGAGCTCTTTCCCAAAACAGCTCTTGTCATTTACATACATAAGTACAATATTCCCATAGGGGCAGGGCGGCTGGAACAGGAGGGGTTTGTATTGTGTGTAAATTAGCCTTCTCTAGTGACAAATTTGGCTCTGGTATTGAGTCTTGAGTCGCTTGTTCAGAATCCCCCTACTCATGAAGAATTTAACTTCTGCAGCTCCTAGCATCTTTTCTGCCCATGACCTCAGATTAGGTCACTTCAATTTGTCAGAAATATTCCATCTTCCACTTCAAGATACAATAGTCTGATATTTCACTTTATTCCTTTCCTCCCAGGCCACTTCTTGTTTTCGTATGTAAATCTTTTTGTATCTCTTAGCAATCTTTTAATGCTTTCTTTCAAAAAAAAATAAAGCAAAAACAGCAAAAGAAAATATTGAAACTCTCTTCTAGTAGGCATGCCGTGCCATGGAAATATGATATTTGGAATTGCAACTTCTTTGGAGACTACAGTAAAGATGTGTGGTTTTCTAAACATTAAGTCAATTAGTAAAAATGTTTAGCTCATAGAACAATTGAAATTTTGACAATGCATTCATGATAGCAGAATAAATCATTTTCTTAAAAGGAAGAAAAGTATGTGAAATCTGTTACAAGTTTCAGGAACCCCACTCTCTGAACCTGCTTTTTATGCACTTGGTATAACATAAGGATGAGAGAAAATTTGAGGCTTAAAAAAGTTACTTTATTAATGTCATGATGCATACTTGAAGTATTAGAACGAAGCGATGTATGCTTCCAGCCTACCTTTGACCCTTGTGCGTGTGAGTCAAAAACCCCTTCTTCCTTTGGAACATTTTACTTCTTTCTCTTCTCACTCTGGAATATCATAATGGATAAGAGCATAAACTGTGGACTCAGCCTGCTGGATTTAAATCCCACATCTACTTCTTATTTCCTATGAAACTTTGGGCTAAACTCAGTTTGCCATTCTATAAAATAGTAATAGTAAATTTATCTACCTCATGAAGTTTAAAAACTGTATTTCAGGTAAGATGTTTAACACAATGGCTCACATAGAACAAAGGCTGAATTGTTCTTACTCGTTATTAAAACAACCCCAACTTCCATGACAAGCAGTAGCAACAGGAGGAAGGATCTTGTAGGTGTTTTAGCTTCTCCCTTGAAAGTGTCCTCTTCATTCTCTGAGCTATCAGCATTTGATAGTTTACCAGAAGCATGGAGCTCACCAGTGCTTTTAGGTTTGCAAATTGCTTTTACTCAGCAGCATGACATCAAGGACATTTGGTTTCTTTTCCCATGTCTAGTATCAGTAAGCCAGATACGTATCAATAAGAGGGAAAGAAAAAACACGACATCTAAGACAAATTAGAATGCAAATTATAACTGAGTGTACTTGTTTAATAAAGTACTAGATAATAGAGGTTTCTGATGATTCTAACCGCTAAACTACATGGAAAAACATAAAGCAATTGTGACACAAGACCCTTGCTGCTTAACTCAAAACACAAAGTTGGCCCTGGCCAATTCAAGTCTCAACCTTTCCCATCAGAATCAATGCAATAAGTCAGATAAAATTTGCAGTTCTTCCGAATAATGTAATCTGCAAATGTATTTAATTACCCATAAATCAGGATTCATATTAAAGCTTGATGTGACACTTGCTAGCAGAGAAACTTAATCCATTTATCATTATTTGAAATGTGTTTCTCCTCCTTTGAAATCAAGGGCAGAGTTCATCTTCTAAAATATTGGGCAAATTAGGTTAAGTAATAGGTTTAAGAGCATATGAAGTCAACAGCTGGAACAGGACTGAGGAATCCTGATCTTGCCCCTTTTGCTCAATTCTCAAATAACATTTTGCCTTACTTCTTTAACTACATAAATATTCTTTGTGGTTCTGTTTTTTGTATAGAAATGTAGCCCCAAGTTTGATTATCTGATTAATCTGTAGACAAAGCTATAAGGATAATTATATTAACCTAAAGAGGAAGAGTCACTTTAATTTCACCAGATGCTCCAAAGTTTTGATAAGGGTTATCAAAGACATGGCATTTATTATCTATTTGATCAAGATACTGTTCCACATATCCCTTCCTGTTTTTATATTTTTATTAAATGAAGAGCTTATATTTATATTAAATATGTACCTGGCCTTGGGTGAATGCAGTTAATTGACCTTAAAATATAATCATCTAGGTTCTCCAAGAGTTATTTGACGAGCATAAAATAAACATATTGGGAAACTACTTTATTTTTAGAACTAATGAAGTTAATATTAGTATTGTTATAGCAGCCTCTATTTGTCAGTTGTGTACAGGGTTCTGGATGTCTTAGGTCAGGTTCCCTGGAAGGGACATTGAGATGCAGATCCTTGTGCCAGTGACTTCTTGAGAAAGGGCTCCTAGGTGAATCTGCTAAGGGAATGGGATAAAGAGGGATAAAAGTGGGAGGGAGGCAACATGGATGCCATTTAGGCAAAACTCTATGCAGGCTAGCATCAGCCTGATCCTACAGGAGAAGCCTGGAGAGAAAGTTATGCCTCAGGGGGTATCCCGATTTTAGACCAGGGAGCTGGCACCAGTCAGTCATACATTAAAGATCTTTTTGAGGAGAATGTGAATTCCCAGGCTTTCCATGCCTTTAATCTGACAAAGTAGCCCGCATAGCCCATGGGCAGTTCTCCACCCTAGGGGGAGGGGTGCAAAGAAAGAAGGAGGGTCCACAGATTTCTCCCTGTTCTTTATGAGCTAAACATTAATATCCAAAATTTAATTGAAGAAAGTGAGAGAAGTTTAGCAAATTGTTCAAAATCACACCATAATAAAAGTCAGAAGCTGAATTTGAATAATTTTTAATTGTTCACAATGAATGATAATGATGTCATTTTCACAACAATGAACTGATTCAAGGCACTAAAATAAATGTGGTTTACAAATTCCTCATAACTTTCATTAAATAGGTGACAAAGTGACAACATTTGACTTATTACATAGTATTGCTGACAATATTTCAGAGTCATTATTTTCAGAGACACTATATCCAATTTTTAAAATACTTGCAAATAAAATAACGTAAGATTACTACAGTTAATTATGTAGAAATTGTATGAGAATTTCAGAAGACCCTTAGTTTCAGGATTGGTTCAAGTTAACAATAACTTTCTGTTGTGATGTGAAATAATTTACTAAAATATACAAAGCAGTGGTGCCTGGACCCATCATTAGAGATTAACTACCTGGGTTAAAGGGTAAGAGTCCCGTTTATAATACAAATCTCCTGGGTGGGGTGCTAACTGCTTCAGAGTTTTCAAGGAATTTTTATGAACAATTTCTCACTTATTTCCCATAGTGATCCTCTGTTGTAGGCATTTTTCATTGTTCTTATTTTCTACATCAGAAAATTTAGGATCAAAAAGGTTAAGAAAAATTTCCATTGTTACCCAACTAATTAGATTCATGATCTGAGCCCAGGTATTTTGACTCCGGAGTAGCGTAGTACACTATTGCATTGTGTACCAAAACTACAAAATGTGTGCACTACACATCTACTATGTTCAATGAGCCTCTAGATACCTTCATGTGCCTTGTATCAGAAATTAACAAACCGTTCACATTAAAACAGCATGTGTGTGTGGCGGGGGGGGGGGGGGGGGGGGGGGGGGGGGGGAGCTTGGGGGAGTTATAGGCCCAGTTAAGAATCTCATAAGAAGCAGTGATTCTCTCCCAAGAAAAATTCACAAATACACATATTTTTCACATATGATTTCATGACATTCGAGTCCCTAGGTTAATAAGCTTGTTTTAGAAAACTCTTCAAGTATGAACGTCTTGGAGTAGAATGAGAAGAAGACAAATGCCTTAAGAGGTTTAAGCACATGGTCTATGTATGACAAACCTGGAGCTCAGGAAAGAGAGAAGGAGGTGTAGAAAATGATAGGAAGTTGCCAAAGCTTCATTCTCATGTTCTTCTGTGTTTAGGGATGTTCCTGATATTCTATCATTCAGCTTTTGGGATGAACTTGTCATGCTTTTCTACCTTCTCCAAGTTAACATCTTCTGATTTCCCCAATATGTACAGTCTCTGTATTCTGATCATCTTACAATGTGTACACACTTCCCTATCTCTCCTCTACTCATCACTAGGACCATAGGTATCAGTCAGTATTCCAGCAGAAAAGCAATGGCATTCTCATATTAGGATAAATAAGAATTATCTTATTAAAGACCTATTTACAGAGATTTGGGTGGGCTACAGAGAATCCACAAAGAATGGAGTACTACCCTAGGTTTAGTAACAGTGAGGCTGTTACTAACTTTAGGTCTAGGGGGAGGGTGGAGTAGTTACTAAAACGTGAAAGCGAAGAGTTGTATGAAGAGGATTCTCTTTAAAATAGCTATGACTTTGGTCCCGGGCCACTGTTAGTAGACTGAAAGAATCATTCAATACAGGATCCAGGGGAATAAACACTCTGAATTCTCCTCCTAGACCCTCCAGTTTTGTGCATGGGCTCCCCATTGACCAGCCGAACCCCGCATGAAGCATGAGAGAATCCTCTGCTGTAGTCCAGTCAAGTCATTCTCCCAACAGAAAGCAACTTAAGTCTGGATCCAAAGGGACATACAGAATATATCCAGCGAAGAAAGCAAGGAAACGTGTGTGTGCACACACACACACGCACACACAGTCACCACCACTCTTCCTGCCTCAGTCAAGTCCTGGGAATCACTTGCTCAAGGTAGAATTCAAGTTGTTCCTCTTTACGAAGTCTTTTCTGATGCCCTACCCTGTGCTGGATCTAAAGCAGGTCTTACTCCTTGAAAAGGCATACTACGTTGAGCTAAACCACTACTCTGGCACTTGATCTTCCTTCCACCTGATTTAAAGAATTATCAGTCTTCAGCTTTATCTTCTTCATTAGTTGAAAAATGTCTTAAATGGAAGGACTATATTTTATACAGTTTGACTCTTTCCTGGACTCAATGATGTTTGAGTGCTAGACAGAGGGCTCTGAGAATTTAGTTTTTCTATCTTAGAGTGGGCTATAATTACCAATAATTTTTCTCTTAAAGCACACATCTCATCATTTTAGGCTTTCAGCTTGCCAGACTGAAAAACATTTTATCTGGGTTGCTTGGATACTAATGTTTTCTTCTATGCTTTGTGAAAAGACTTTTTTAACGCCTTTGAAACAATTTGTTCAACCTTTTAATTTTCTCAGGCATGGAAGACTTAGCCAGATGCATTCTAATTTTGATTTACTTACTGTACCCAAAAAAGATTAACATAATACTCTTTCATGTATTTATTTTTTCACTCATTTAATGCATACTTTAAGATGAGGTATGCCTTAAAAATTACAATCAAAGGCAGAAAGCATTAAGTGATTATAAAGGGAATAACACACCAAGTAAGATGCTTACTTCTTGTAAAGGGAGAGTTTATTTCTTACGGGGGCCTGTGGAAAGGCTTTCTGGGTAGCTGTGCTGAGGAGTATTCCAACAGAGGTTTTCTAGGTGGCTGTGACTAACTTGAGCATCAGTAGAGACAAATTAGGTGATCTATACCTATCTGCCTCTGCTGACACCAACTTTTTACCATGTTTCTCCTCTAATCATATTCCCTTTTGCTTTCTTCAGATCCATAGATTGTTCAGCTTAGACGAGACATAGTTCAAATGATCAGTGATAAAAATGATACCTAGGGAACAGAATAGGTCCAAGGATAAACAGCCAATTCTAGTCTAGTTTTGTTGAGAAACCAGATCTTTTGCCTCCCAGACCAGAATTCATGCTGTCCACCCACACTTTTCTGGAGATAGCTGGTTAACCTCAAGAAGGCTGAAAAGAGCAGGGCTAAAGGCATTGAGGTTGCAGAGGAATAGAGGAAGCAAATATTTCAGAGAGCTGACGTGAACAAATCTATAGTTCTGCCTGGTTTTTCAATGCAAAGTAAGATCTGTGCAGATTCCAAAAGCCAGAGATTTCAATAAAGCTGTAAATTAAAATAATAAGAGATTCCTTTTTCCACCCTGGAGGTAAGTTTCCAATCTTCTTGTAGGCTGAGAATTCAAAACCTAGAGAAACTGTAAATGAAAAATAAGATTTAGGGTTGAGTAGACAAGCCAAATATTTAAAAAAGGAAGTGGGCAAGAGCATATTATAGAAGTGGTAATACAGAGAAACATAAAATCTGTAACTTGGCATTGCTCTTAGATGGGAAGTGGATGTTCCCTGCGTGCAGGGCTTTGCAAGTATCGAAACATTGTCTCACTTCCTAAAGTGATTATAGATAATATGCAATAAAATTATTTATACCGTAAATTCCACACTCTAACTTACTGAAACAATAAGTTAACATTTATAAAAGTGGAAAAGGAAGTTGTATATAATATAGGGATACATATTTTTAATAAAAATTTTCTGCATTTGTAATAGAAAGCAGAGCTCTTCTTTTTTCATCAAATCATTGAAATAGCTTTCACGAAAAACTGAATTGGCATTGAAAACATCCTAGTGATCTATAATACAGATTTGTAAGGTGAGGTGTAATCTTTGATTCACAAAGTTCTTGTCTTCATTTTTTAAAAAATTTATAGTCCAAACATTATTCAGATTTTTCAGTTTTTACCTAATATCTTTTTTCTGTCCCAGAATCCCATCCCGGATATCACATTACACTTAGTCATCATATCTCCTTGGGATCCTCTTCTTGTCTTTATTACTGCTTAGCATAAAATCCTTCTCTGTTGCTTAAATTATTTTTGAATGTTCTTAACTGGAATATGGAGGATAAACATAGATAAGAAGTGTGAAGATCAGGATGACAAGAATGAAATTACTTATATTTTATATTTGTATTACACCTGCCTCCTTAATTCTGTGCCTTGGCTTTCACTTCCTGGTATTTTTAATATGAATTGAATTTACAAATCGACTTCAGTTTAGGGATGCGTTACCAACTTGAAACATAAGAAATCACATGTGAGGATGCTGTACTCTACGTGTGAGCCAAGAAGTTCCAAATGAGAGCCTCTCTCTGTGTCATGAAAATGCACAGTTAACAATGTTCGAGTCTTTTATTGGATCTGCCAATTACGTTTTAGCCTCTGGGCTCATTTAAAGGCATCACAGGAAAACAGGCAGCTCTTGCCAGCATCGCTAACAAGACAGAATTAATACAAGGTGTATTTACAGCACTTTAAAGAACATCATAATTGTGACGTAATCAGTGTTCAAAGAGAAGATATGCTAAGGGAACTGTAGAATTAAGTGGAGGAATATTTTAATAGAGTTAATTACTTTGGAGTCATCTAGAACCATACGTATATTCAATGTACTATACATAAATGATTTTCTAAAGCTCTAGTGAAGAAGTGCACACCAGGATGAATTAGACAAGATATCTGTCTTTAAAGGAGCTTATAACGTAGTGGGGGGCATTACACATGTATACACAAATAGTGGACAAGATAATGTGAAAGGAAGTGCCAAATGCGAGCTGACTATGGAGATGGCCACTTGCAAGGTTCTCTGAATGAGAAAACCACTCTAAAATTCTACTTCAGCGCAGCACTGAGATCAGAACAGCAAAACAGGATGGAACAATCAAAAGACAGCCTGAAACTAAGGGACATTTTAAAGTTACAGCATGTTGCCTGTGAAGAATGAATCTTGCTTCTTTCTTAGGTATCAGACCAATAGGTATCTACCAAGCATCTTTAATGCCTACAGAGCCTGTTAGCTTCACAATGCAAAGGGTAAAGAAAATGACCTGTTGGTGGCTATGTAAGAGCGCGAAGATATATTTTTTGGTCTTTGGTTTGAAATACTGCTCATTTTTAGTAGGAGTTGACCTGGTAATAGAACCAAATGGCTAGCTAGTGAGTGGCCCAATTAAGAATGGCTCCTTTTCCTCTGTATGGAACGTCTACTTAAATTTCCCTGCTATGAGAGTTAACAAAGAAAAGACAGACTATGAAGAGTAAACTATAGTAGCAGTCTCTTTGCAGTGAGAGTGAAATATTGGATTTTAATATCTTTGAGCTCTGAGTTAATATATATGTACATCTCCTGAAAATGACAAATTTTGGTGAACTCCAAGCACCACTGGACTATGTAAAGAACAGTATATATCACAGCCCAGGGTAACAGTGGAGCCAGGAAGTATGTGGAATTGCATCAGAGAAGTATTTGCTCACTGGAGAAAATATGTATGCTAACCACATTTGCTTACTTACTTTATAGCTCATTGAATCTCTACGGGAAGATGAAATGGAGTGGGGATAAAAGTTGGAGTATATTTGCATGCAATCTGGATTGATTTTCCTTATGCAGACATGGCTAAAATTGTTGCAGATTCATTTTGTAAGTGTAGTATTTTGTATTGTAAATGTATTTTGTACTGTAAATGTACTTTGTAAATGTAGTTACTTTTGTAAATGTAAAATAATAAAATTGAAGGCACCATTCCATTGTTGGTTTTTATTTTCATGTAGGCAAAGAAAACAACAGGTAGATATCTGTTTTAGTCTCAAGTTCTCACCAAATATAAATTCTAAAGAATAAATGCAGGGCAATCACAGTGCTCAGATATAAATATGAGGCCCATGCAGTTCAGTCAGACGAACTTTGAATTTAGCATGAAATTGACTATGTCAAGACAGGGTTTGACATTAGGTACCTCCTTCTGTTCACTATATCCTTGTTACTGTTCACTAAATCTTCCTACCAGACACTCATACTATTTTATGAAATTTGTGTTGCCTTTTAAGGTGCACTATGGTGTTGTTGCAAATGGCAAGATCTCATTCTTTTTAATGTCTGAGTAATATTCTATTGTGTATATATACCACATCTTCTTTGTCCTTTCTTCTATCGATGGGCAATTAGGTTGCTTCCATATCTTGGCTATTGTAAATAATGCTGCAGTGAACGTAGGGGTGCTTATATCTCTTTGAATTAGTGTTTTTGTTTTCTTCAGATAAATACCCAGAAGTGGAATTGCTGGATCATGTAATAGTTATATTTTTAATTGTTTGAGGCACTTCCATACTGTTTTCCATAGTGGTTGTACTGATTTACCTTCCTACCTACAGGGTACAAGCGTTCCCTTTTCTCCATATCCTTGCCAACCCTTGTTATTTCTTGTTTTTTGGATAATAGCCATTTTGACAGGTTTGAGGTGGTATCTCATTGTGGTTTCAATTTGCGTTTCCCTGATGATTAGTGATGTTGAGCATCTTTTCATGTGCCCATTGGCCATCTGCATGTCTTCTTTGGAAAAATGTCTATTTGGGTCCTCTCCCCATTTTTAATCAGATTGTTTTTTTAATATTGAGTCGTATGAGTTCTTTATATATTTTGGATATCAACTCCTTATTGAATATATTGTTTGCAAATATATTCTCTCATTCACTAGTTTGCTGTTTTGTTTTGTTGATGGTTTCCTTTGTTGTGCAAAATCTTTTGAGTTTGATGTTGTCCCATTTGTTTGCTTTTTCTTTTATTGCCCTTGCCTGAGGAGATATATCTAAAAAAATATTGCTAAGACTGATGTCAAAGAGTTTACTGACTATATTTTCTTCTAGGAGTTTTATAGTTTCAGGTCTTACATTTAAGTCTTTAATCCATTTTGAGTTTATTTTTGTATCTGGTATAAGAAAGTGGTCCAGTTTTATTTTTTGGAATGTAGTTGTCCAGTTTTCCCAACACCATCTATTGAAGAGACTGTCTTTTTCCCATTGTATATTCTTACTTCTTTTGTTGTAGATTGACTATATAAGCGTGGCTTTATTTCTGGGCTCTATTCTTTTCCTTTGATCTGTGTATGTTTTCACATCAGTACCATACTGTTTTGATTACTATACTTTTGTAATATAGTTTGAAATCAGGGAGTGTGATATCTCCAGCTTTGTCCCTCTTTCTCAAGATTTCTTTGGTTATTTGAAGTATTTTGTGGTTCCATACAAATTGTAGAGTTATTTGTTCTAGTTCTGTGAAAAATGCCATAGGTAATTTGATAGGGATTGCATTAAATCGGTATATTGCTTTGGGTAGTATGGCCATTTTAATGATATTAATTCTTCCAATCTATCTATGTTTAGGTCTGTAAGAACCTACAAACAGTCTTCCAAAGTAACTGTACCATTTTGCCTTCCCACCAGCAATGAGTAAGAATTTCTGTTGTTCTGTATCCTTGCCAGCAATTAGCATTGTCCTATTTTTGGATTTTAGCCATCCTAGTGTGGATGCAGTGATGTCCAATATCATTGTTTATCTTTAAATTCCCTAATGACAAGTGATGTTGAATATATTTTCATACTTTTACTTGTCATCAGTATATCTGTTTTCCGGGAGATACCAATGAGCTGAAATGAGGCAGAGAGTGAGAATGCAAAGATGGTGCCTGCCAGTCTCTGTCCCTAGGGAGTATTTCAGCAGGCCCGTAGATGTGTGTTAAATTAGATGCGTGCTCCTCGGTCACCTTTGCTTTAAGGTAATCAAATAAGCCTCTTTCACAGAAAGTCTGGGTGTCTTCAGTCAGCTGCCTCTGTGCTGGGCTCTGGGGCAGGTGAGCCCATGTGTGAGAACCCTTTAAGAGCTGTTTCTCAGTTCGCCATAGCCTTGTGGGTCTCTTGGAGGAAAACCTCATTGGCTCTCAAAGCCAGATGTTTTGGGGGCTTGTTTCTCAGGTGCCAGTCTTAAAAGTTGAGGTGCCTGATGTGGGTTCAAACCCTTTGCTTCTCAGGGTTGGGATTTTGAGTTCCTCCCAACTGTGGGTCGCCACCCCAGGGGTGGGATTTATGACAAGACTGTGTCTTAGCATCTCTTACCTGCTCAATGCGGGTCTTTTCTTTGCCCAGTGAGTTGGTGTTGCTCAGCTAGTTTTTATTTTCTTTTTTTCAGAGGAAATTGTTCTGTGTGTAGCTGTAGATTCAGTGCATCCATAAGAGGAGGTGAGTTCAGGATCTTCCTACAGCACCATCTTGAACTGGAACCTGAATTTGAAATTCTTTATAGGAAATTCTTTACAGAAGAAATGCATCAGACCCTCCCTGGCCTTCAACTTTTTCATAATTATATAGATAAAAATACCATATTTTGAAAAGATTGTACATTTCCCCCAATCTGTTTAACTCAGAGTTCCTCTAATCTACCTTTGCTGTAAATTTTTTTCTTTGCCACTTTATATGATACCAGATGGTAGCAGTGTTTCTTTTCTTTTTTTCAGCTTGATAGGGAAGTAGAGGAAGGTACTTGGTAACCTAATTAGGAATCTTGCCTCTCCTTTAAAGCTGCTCTGGGGCAGCTGCCTCTGCACGTTTGACAGTGGCCTTAGTAGCTCTACCTCTAGGGTTGAAAAATCTTTTAGCTTCTTCAACTCCAACAGGCCATTCCTACCTCTCTATCCAGTGTCCTTCTTGTCTGCTCCCATCTTATCTCCTCCCATCCTTGTAAACTTACTTCACCTGCTTTAAATCCAGCTTTGCTAAACAACTTTGTATGGACAAGCATGGTATTTGCTACTTCTGTAGCACAGATCTGCCCCCAAATTCTCACGTTGCCTCTGAGCAATAGCCTGAAAGTCATTTCAAGAGAGACAAGACTCATAGCTGACATAGTAAGGTCACTATAGAGGACCAGTTTTCCATGGTCGACAGTTTATAAAATGGAATTTTGATCCTTATAAATATTCCATTTATCTAAATCAAATTTACTGCCCTTTAGATATAATAAAACAGAGAAAGCTTTATTTTTAAAGGAAACAAAAGTTTAATAATAAAGACAATTTCTATGAGCAAATTTTGAGCCTTTATGAAGATTTTAAATGGAGAGTGTTGAGTAAATAAGCATATGTCCTGAATAATCACTTCTATTATTTTCAATTTAGCCTCTAAGTGGCTAGTTCAATACAAATCTGCTAAGTCTTTTCACTTTTAAATCCTCCTACTAGGATAGTAATATTAGTTTTCTTTGTGGATATTAAAATTTTCTAAAATAACTTCCCTGAGCCAGCAGTTCTGAGGCAGTTGATTGTAATATACAAGCAGAGAGAGAGCCTGGCACAATGGAAATTAAATAAGAATTAGGACACCTACATTTATTACTCAATTACTCAATTTCACCATCAATTTGCAAGATGAGGTAGGGCAAAGCATTTTATTTCCTCACAATTCCAATTTTCTATCTGTAAAATGGGAAGGCTATTACTGTTTTCTAGATAATTTTTCTCATAAATCAGGTTTATGAACAAAGAATGAAAAGTATAGCATAAGTTCAACATATTTAGATAGATTATTCTAATGCCAGCATACTCCCACATTATGGTGGCCCCTTTGGAAACTGGTTTCAGCCTTGCATATTAATATATTTTCATTGGGTAGGAAGTCACATAATTGAGCAATTTGTTAGACCCTGTCAAAATTACTTTTATTCTGTAGCATAAAATATAACTTGTTTGTTAGGGTAGATAAAGTGTTTTATTAAAAAGGATTCATATCTTTGGGGAACTGCAACCATTATGAATCTTCTTTATCAAAGATGACAACATTACAAAAACAACAAACAACAAGAGAAAGAAACAAACAAAACTAGATTACTTTAGAAAGGTGCCTTATCTTAGGCCAATACCTTCTCCAGAAACCTGGAATAGTTTCACCAGTTGGCAGCCTCATATACGACAACCATCTTGAATCCCAGCTCACAAACATATTGACAATAATGTAGCAGAACATTATTGTCATTAAAAATATTCAATAAATAATTCTACTCTGCGACAGGAAAATTACAGCGAAATGAAACCCCAAATTTTCCACAGACTCCCAGTGTCTCCGTGAAAGGAAAATTTCCTACTCTCAATCCTTTGATGAGTCTTTCTTTAGCAGAGTTCTTTGTGAACCTTTTCTCTGAATTTATTGTAGCAATCTGTGTGTATTGTCCAACAATTATTTACCCAGGTCCTCTTTCCTGTTGTATGGTACTTTGATAACTGCCATACTGCTCAGTGTTGACCATCCTCTGCTGGTCCTCTTTGGACTCTCTTCTTACATAACAAACATACCACTGTGCTGCAAGATGGCGATAGTAGGGCAGGACACGTGTGTGTAGAGACATAGGTGGATGAGAATTCTCTGTACTTTCCACTCAATTTTGCTGTGAAACTAATAGTGCTCTAAAAAATAGAGTTTATTAATTAAAAACAGTTTTAACTCTGGAAGCAGAACAGTTATTGATATAATTTTTAACATTTGAGTGTAAAATGTGTTCACTATTTTATTTCTCTGCAGAATATATACAAAGAAAAGTCCACTAAAAAAATACACACACACACATAATATATATCCCTTTACTTTACTTCAGATATATGTTATGGCCTGAGTTATGTCCACTCAAAGTTCATATGTTGAAGCTGTAACCCCCTCAATGTGACTCTATTTGGAGATAGGAGTTTTAAGGAGGTAATTAAGGTTAAATGGTGTCGTAGAGTGGAACCCTAATCCAACAGGACTGATCTCCTCATAAGAGGAAGAAACACCAAGAGAGTGCATGTACAGAGGAAAGGCCATGTGAGGATTCAGCCAGAACATGTCAGTCTGCAAGTCAGGAAGAGAGGTTACACCAGAAACCAATGCTGCTAGTGCCTTAATCTTGGAGTTCCAGCCTTTAGAATTGTGAGAAAATAAATTTCTCTTGTCTAAGGCACCTAGTCTGTGTCATTCTGTTATGGCAGCCTAGATTAGTATTTTATGTATATATATATATATAGTATTAATATATATGTGTGTATATATGTATAGTACATCTGGTAAAGTACCATGACCAAAGCAACTTGAACCATCGGATTCATATCACAATGCTACTGTGATGCTGCTGACAAGAACAGCATGGAAATTGTCTCTCTCCTCATCTTCCAATCTAATGTCCCCTATTGACCAATTATCTAATGTCTCATATTGGCTGAATTTAAATGGAAGCTAGCTGGCAAGGGAGAAATATGGTTTATAGAGTCCCAGAACAGCATCACACAGCAAAATGTAGAAGAGTAGATATGGAGACAGGGGACAGTAGCTTAATAAGCACATTGTATAACAATAAAATTAAGAAATAATCTAAAATGGTAGCACAAGGCTATAAATTAGATATAGAATAAATTTACAGACAGTAAAATTTGCACATTGAAATGAGTTATCAGGGAGGCTGTGCTTAGTAAGAAGGAGATTAATACATAATCTTTCTCTGGAGATCTTTAAAGGCAGAAAATAATTTGAATTTGTTGGATAGTTTACCACTTCTATTTGAAGATAGGGAAACACATTATTTAAAAAAATCTATGATTCTAATATTCTTAACACATAAACTTTCTAATTAAAAGGAAGTCCTCTTTATTGATAGAATCATTCTTTGATTCATTGAATACTTACACTCTTGTTTTAAGCAAAGGAATATGACACAAATATGTATCATACATAAATCTTAACTTCAAGATGCTTAGTCGATTGGATGATACCATCTATGCCTGTAAGTAAATAAAATATGAGGTACTATATTTTGTATATGCCAGTTAGATTCTTTATGTTATGGAGTCTCATTGTTTCTAATTGGCTGATATGGTGAGCTATGAACAAATCACTGTAAAAAAAAATGTTATGCTTTAATTGGCCAACTCTGCTTCATGTATCTCTGGAATCAGGAATGAAATGAGATCCAGTTGAAGTAAAGTAATGAAGAGGGGAAACAGTGGTTTGATAGAAGAAAATTGGAGTTTTACTGCCAGAAAAGACCACATGTCAGCAAGAGAAAAGATATCTGATAGGTGATGTAATTGTAATAAGGAAAGACACAAATCTTTGGGTGTTCAAAGGTGGAAGAAGGTAGTTCCAAACAAAGTCTTCAAGGAGATGATATTTGGGTTTAGCCAAGAGTAGTGACTTGGGAAAGTACACTCTCAGAAAAGAGAAGTGAGTGGGCAAAAATGTAAAGAAAATGAAGTGAGGTATGCATGGGAAACATTGCAGTGTGGACAGGAAACAAGATGCTTGAAGAAAAGTAGTTGGCAGGGGCTGGCCCGATGGCGGAGTGGCTAAGTTTGCACCTTCCACTCAGTGGCTGGGGGTTCGTTGGTTGGAATCCCGGGTGTGCACATGGCACCGCTTGGCAAGCCATGCTGTGGTAGTCGTCCCACATATAAAGTAGAGGAAGATGGGCACGGATGTTAGCTCAGAGCCAGTCTTCCTCAGCAAAAAGAGAAGGATTGTCAGCAGATGTTAGCTCAGGGCTAATCTTCCTCAAAAAAGAAAAGAAAAGACAAGAAAAGTAGTTGGCAACAGATTATGGAGCATTTTAGCAGTCTAAATAATTTAAAGTTATTTCAGTGGGCAGTGTGTAACCATTGATGTTTTCCAGCAAAGACATGATACGATCATACTTAAAATTATAAATTATAATTATATATATAAATATATATATATATATATATATATATATAATTAAATTATATATATAAACATCCGTGCCCATCTTCCTCTACTTTATATGTGGGACGACTACCACAGCATGGCTTGCCAAGCGGTGCCATGTGCACACCCGGGATTCCAACCAACGAACCCCCAGCCACTGAGTGGAAGGTGCAAACTTAGCCACTCCGCCATCGGGCCAGCCCCTGCCAACTACTTTTCTTCAAGCATCTTGTTTCCTGTCCACACTGCAATGTTTCCCATGCATACCTCACTTCATTTTCTTTACATTTTTGCCCACTCACTTCTCTTTTCTGAGAGTGTACTTTCCCAAGTCACTACTCTTGGCTAAACCCAAATATCATCTCCTTGAAGACTTTGTTTGGAACTACCTTCTTCCACCTTTGAACACCCAAAGATTATATATATATAAATTATATTATATATATAAATTAAAAATATAAATTATAATTAAAGGAGAAAAGTCTGGTAAGAACAATGCTTAGAATAAATAGAATTGGAGAAAAGCAGAGGCAGGAAGACCAGTTAGAAAGTTGTTGCTGTAGTCATAACAGGAAATAATGAGACTGGGACTAATGTAGTAAATTTAGAATGAAAAAAGAGAGGCTGGATTCTTCAGACATTGGAGATGATAGGAGCAGCAGGAATGGATTTGAATGTCAAGGGAAAAGGAGGAATAAAAGATGATTTCTTGTGTATCTAAATAATATCTATTGAATGTCTTTCACAGAACAATGGAACACATAATGGATAGAAGATTTAGGAGAAAGATAATGCATTTTATTAACTCATTTTACAATTTATGTTATTAATTTTTATCAGGGAAATACAAAGTAAAAAAGACTATAATAATACATACGATGTATGAATTAGTTTTCTATTGCTCCTGTAATGAATTATCACAAACTCAGTGGCTTCAAATAACACAAATGTGTTATCTTACAGTTCTGGAGATCACAAGTCCAAAATAGGTTTCACTAGTATAAAATTCAGATGTCTGCAGGGCTATGTTTCTTCTAGAAGCTCTAGAAGAGAATCTATTTCCCTGTATCTCCTCCTTTCTAGAGGCCACCTGCATTCCTTAGCTCATGGCCTCTTCTTGAGTCTTCAGAGATGACAGCAAATATCTTCAAATCTCTTTCCACCTCTCACACAGACTCTCTTGCTGCCCTTGTTAATTTATAAGGAGACTTGATTACATTGGGCCCAACCGGGATAATGCAAGATAAGCTTTCCATCTGGAGAGGCTTAACTTAATTACATTTGTAAAGTCTCTGTTGCCATCTAAGGTAACATATTCACTGGCTCTGGAGACCAGACTCTGGAGAAAAGAAGCCCTAGTCTAACCCAGGAGCTATACCAGGAACCAGCCCGATGCTCACCCCACCGTCAGGTCCCTGAGCAACTCTGGGGCAATCTTCCAACACTCTGGCCATGGGCAGTAACTCCACCTCATCACTGCTGAATGGGTTGTTCACAGGCAAATACATCTGATAGGAATCAGGTCTGAGTCGGTTTTAAATCTTGAAACCTCTGCTCACCTTTTCAGGCAGTGGAGCCCATTTCCCTTATAAGTGTCTCACGTGCAAATAGTGGCTAGGGCATCCTTTTACACAATAGCTCTGAACCAGGTGGCAAAAAACAAAAAGCTGGGTGTACATTTTTTTGTTTGTTCGTTTGAAGAAACCAGGTGAATTTCTGACGGAGTTTCCTTACTATGGTGGTGTCTGGCTCGGGGCTAGGCAAGGGTTGGCCAAATCCTCCCCATTCTGCCCGGGTCTCAATAAGGTGTGAGCAGAAACAAAAAAGTTTAAGGCTGAGGCTGATACTGTGTCATGGATGCAACAAACTGGAAAATCATGTTAATTAAGGAAATGAAAATCCCTCTAAACTCTGCAATACTAAACTCTGCAGTTTTTGGGGAAAAAAAACTCAAAGGAACAAAAATAAAATGCCCAAGCCATAGCTCAGGATGATGCACCCCTGTCCATTCTGAGATGTGGCTGCTGTAATTGGAGTCCTTGATCAACCCTGGACCCAGCCATCATTTGGGGTTGTGAGTGAAGACGACCTCTCGCCTGGCCCCACACTCCTTGCTTGGTGCAGGTCCCAATGATGTCCCAGGAGCATGTCTAGGGGACATCTGGTAGGTTGAAGCACTCAGTGAGGAGGAGGGGGGCAGAGTCTGCTTTTTGATTGGACAGGAAGGAAAAACATTCGCCTTCCCTGAGGAGGGGAGCATTACTCTGCCACAATAGTATATAATATGATAAACACTCAGAAGAGACTAAAGGCACACTGGTCCAACATTTCAATATTTTGGTGAATACCGTGTCCTTTTACTTGGAATTTAGAACTATATCAAATTGAGTGGGCAATACCTAAAACAAAGGCTCCACTGAGCTGAGAGATACATTCTGTTTTAAATTACTAAAAGAATTGTAACACTTGGAAACCATGACTTGATTTTTTTTTTTTTTGATATTTTAAGACATTGTGGTAACCTGGAAAAAGATGGCCACCAATGTTCGAAGATTCTCATAAATAAAAGTGGTGTCTATTTCCCTAGCGTTTGCATCTAGGCTTAGACACATGACTTGTATTGGCCAGTAGTCAATAGCAACCAGGACACTAGTTGAGGTTTGAAAAGGGCATTCACGTTGAGACTTGCTTTCTCTTGTCTTGTTTTTCCAACAGCACATGAACAAACCAGGCTGCACTCCTGGATGATGAGAGACCACACGGAGAAGCATCAGCCACCCATGTGTACTAGCCATCCTTGCCATCCCAGCTCAGGGCTCAGGCATGTGGATGGAGTCCTCATAGACCATCCAGCCCCAGAAAAATGGTCAAGATCATAAGAACAATCCAGTCAGCCACAGAAATGTGAAAAATAATAAATGCTCTTTTTTCTTCCGAGGAAGATCAGCCGTGAGATAACATGTGCTGCCAATCCTCCTCTTTTTGCTGAGAAAGACTGGCCCTGAGCTAACATCCATGCCCATCTCCCTCTACTTTGGATGTGGGATGCATACCACAGCATGGCTTGCCAAGCAGTGCCATGTCCACACCCGGCATCCGAACCGGTGAACCCTGGGCTGCCCAAAGTGGAACATGCGCACTAAACTGCTGTGCTGCTGGGCTGGCCCCAATAAATGCTTTTTTTAAGCCACTAAGTTTTGAGGTGGTTTGCTAGGCTGCAAAAGATAATGGTTACAGAAATTACTGTTGTGGCACTCATCTAGTTTTCAAAGGCAGCTATCTGTGACAGACAGCAAAAACCCTCTAGAATATCGTTGCACTTTTGTTTATCTGGGGAAGTTTTTATTTCTCCAGCATATGTGAAGGATATTTTCACTGGATAGAGTGTTCTTGGCTGAAAGTTTTTGTCTTTCAGAATTTTGAATATGTCATTCCACTCTCTTAGCCTGTAAAGTTTCAGTCAAGAAATCTGCTGAAAGCCTGATAGGGGTTCCTTTGTAAGTTATTTTCTTCTCCCTTGCTGCCCTTAATATTTTTTGTTTGTCATTGACCTTCACCAGTTTTACTACTGTTTGCCTTGGAGAAGGTCTTTTTACGCTGACGTAGTTAGGAGTTCTGTTAGCTTCTTTACTTGTATTTCCAGCTCCTTCCCTAGGTTTGGGAAGTTCTCAGCTATTATTTCTGTGAACAAGCTTTCTGCTCCTTTCTCCCTCCCCTCTCCCTCTAGAATAGTGATAATCCTTATGTTGCATTTCTTAATTGAGTTGGATATTTCCCAGATAATTTTTTCATTTCTTTTTAGTCTTAGTTCTCTCTCCTCCATCTGAAGTGTTTCTATATCTCTGTCCTCCAAACTGCTAATTCTGTCCTCCATAATGTCAACTCTGTTATTCAAGGATTCCAGATTTGTCTTTATCTCATTTATTGTGTTTTTCATCTCCAACATTTCTCACTGGTTTTTCTTTATAGTTTCAATCTCTTTTGTGAAGAATTCCCTCTGTTCATTGATTTTATTTCAGTTTTCATTGAACTGTCTTTCTGAATTTTCTTGTAACTCATCAAGTCTTTTTATCATAGCTATTTTGAATTCTCCATCACTTATATTGTAAATTTCTGTGCCTTTGAGATTGATTTCTGAGTTCCTGTCATTTTCCTTCTGGTCTGGAGTATTAATATACATCCCCATATTATTTGATAGGGTGGATTTGTACCTTCACATATTAGTAGTATCTGGTTGCATGCAGATCCCACCTACTGCCTCTGTAGGTTGGGGGCAGGAGCTGTGTATTCTGAACCCACCATGATCTCTCACATCTGTGCCTGTCCGTTGGAACTTGTGCTGACAGGGCCCATCTGAGATTGCCTGCTTGCAGCTGCTGCTTTACTAATGTATGGGCAGGTGCTCTGGCAGGGGTCCCTTGCTCTGGCCGACTGGCTGAGCTGGTGCATCGGGCAGGGGGAGGGGCACTTTATTTTGTGTGTGCGATCCTGGGAACATTCTCACTCTGCCATCACTATCTGCCCTCCTGGGTGCTGGCTTGATGAAGATACCCCCACAATAGCTTAGCCTCCTCTGTGTGGAGCTTTCCCATGGCTGGTAGGCAATTGTGAGAATGAAGATGTTTCTTGGAGAGCCACCCCTCCCCATCTCCTCTCAGTGCTGTGTGCAGTTCCATGCCATAGGTAGCTGCCAGGGAGGGAGAGGAGATCCCCTTACCTCCTTCTACTTCCTGCTGGGCAGTCTAGCACCTCCCCCTTCAGACATATGGCTGTGTATGTCTCTCAGACGTCTTTTGTGTTATGGGAATGTCCTCTGTTGGTTTATGAATGTCCTTTTTATTGTATCTTGAGGGGAGTGGAATCTAAGGGAAGAACTCACTCTGCCATGATGCTGATGTCACTCTGCACTTTTTATCAAATGACGTGAATTGACAAATAGTGTTTATCTTTATTGTTATATAAAATAATACTTTGATTTGGTACTGTATCATTTCTGAAAGGTCATGTTGGACTCACAAATTTGAGTAATTAAAAACCTCTAATCTCCTTGAGCAATTTAACTATCTAGTTCATTCCAGCCTTGTCAGTCCAGGATAAATGTTTTTGAGTGCCTAGTATGACTATCTGTCAAATTCTGCCAACCACATCTCGTTGCAGCCTCCTTGAGGAGCACAGCTACTCATGTCAAGTAGGAGAGCCCAGGTTCAAATGCTTTGAACACTTGACAGATTCACAATCTAAAATCATGGTCCTATTTTCTCCATCTTTGTATGATTTTTTTTAAAAAGTTACGTCCATCCCAGGGTAATGCATTAGAGAAAAAAATAAAAAGAAAGATATCATATTTCACTCCAAAAAACTCAACTCAAAAGAGTAGTCCTTCCCAAACAAAAAGAACATGGCAGCTATTCTTCGGTGTTTCTTTTACTATCTGAACAGGACAAGGCATTTAGTAGATCCAGATTTGTGCTACTTCTTATTGATGTTTATTGTTCAAAGGGAGATAATTTTTGAGATATTTAACCAATATATTTTTTTATTTACTGTAAGTCTTGTCATCCTGTAGCTCCTCATCCATTTAATCAAAGACATTCCCAATTTAAGAGGAGGAAAGAGGCATCTTAGAACAATGGGCTTGCTTAGGAAGTGGCTTCTTATAGACATAGAACAAATAATAACAAGAGAACAAAGGTCTGAAGACTTTACATATCTTTACTGTTTATTTTTCCTTCTACTTTGTACATGTTGACCTAAATTTTAGGAGAAAGGTATATAATACTTCTTTTTTTCTAAACTATAGCATGAAAAAATAAATATTTCAGGGTAGTTGATACATACATAAGTGGGAAAAATGTGGATTATTTTACCAACAATCATAATCTTACATATATGGTATCCGGTTTAATTCTGAAGAGAATGTTTTCAGTTCTCATTGAGAAAGTATACTGCTGTAATATCAATAGCACAATGGAGAATACTATACATAAATTCTTTTCCATGTTACTGAAACACATTTGACTTTAAATATAATAGAATTCAGGTTTCCTTATAAAATGAAAGAATAGTTTATCAAACTTGGAATAAGTGACAATTCAATATGAGTTTCTATTTTTTTTATTTTTTAACATACAAAGTGTAAAGAAAGCAATATAACAAGAATTTCATACATAAAAACTTCTGAAATATAAAAATTTAATAATTTTTTCCATTTAAATAATCACATTAGAAATCAATCTCTTTCAACCCTATAAATAAATTAAATGTCCTTTCCAAAATGATTCTCTGTAAATTAGAATTTTTTTTAAGTTGCCCTTCTGGGAATAATCTTGGTGCTGTCAATTTCCAGTTTGAGGAAAGTAATTGTTGAGCACAGTTCCCAGGGCAATGGATACTGTCATGTTTTTAATAACCATTTTATGAGCATTTTCAATTTTACCTTTTTTTCATTAAAATATTTTGCCTCTAGCTCTTCCCACTTCTCTTACTCTATATATGCTTATTTTACATAAAACTTTTACAAACCTGGTTGATCATGGTCATAACTTTGTAATAATGGCATTGTACTAACTTATTTTTATGGGAATTTTACTCAAAGGACTAGAAATCACTTACATATCGTATTAATTCATCATATGTCATTTCAGTGAGGCTGGATAGATTTTGGCTTTTTTCACAGATAATATATTTTAATCCTTTAATATTTAGAGTAAAAGGAATATCCCTAGGAGTGAGGACATCGAAATGTATTATACAATGTGTGATTGTGCTTAATATTAACACCTGAATGCATATATGCATATTTATATTTGTACTCCTATGTTCAAATATTTACTTGTAAAAATATTTTACATTGCTTTAGCAAATGATATCATAGCATCACACACATGTAGCCAAGTAAAATACAAAGAATATGCTATAAAGGAGCACAGATGTGACAAGTAATTTTATCTACATGTTTACATCAGTCCCTTAACTCATATCTTTTCTTTCAGTCTCTACCTCTGAAATTATTCTCTACTTTTCTTCTAGAGTGAGTTCTCTATTTGCAAATATGACCATTTTATTTCCCTACTTAAGCCACTTTAATAAGGTTTAAATTTTCTACTGACTTTCAGAAATGTTAAAAGTTATTAGGGAGACATTCTTTGCCTCCAACAAAATGGCTCCTGCCTCTCTCCAGTCCTGTCTCCCACCATTCCATACACCTGCTCTACACTCCAGGCATGTAAGACCGCTCATTGTCACCCCACTTCACTCTGAAGTTTCACAACTCTGTAGTGGTTTTTTGTGTACTAGCTCCTTACCATTAATGACTTGCCTTTCTTATTCAGGTTGTGAATCTTTCAAAACTCACATTAAGCAATTTTTCCTCTTGGAAGCCATTTCTAATTTACCCATGCAAGGCTAATCACTTCTTATTTTTTGCCAATAGTGTGCCAATTATTCAATTAACAAGACGTAATGAAGAGTATTAATTAACGTACTTTTAATTAAATGATTTGTCTCGCCTAATGGATCATGAGTACCTTGGCAGTAAAGACTTATTCATCTTTGTATTTAAAGTAGCCAACAGCGTCATTCAAAACAGGAAGTCCTCACTAATATTGATTAAAACAATTATATATATAATTACAAAATTATATATATAATATATATGTAATATACAAATATATTCTTAAAGTGTTAAACTGGAGAAATTTATTACAAAATTAACTTTATTTTCTTTGATCTTCAAGTACAGAAAAGCATATTGAGTCTCTTTACTTTGGAGAAGGAAGCATGTTAATTTTTCATCAGAAATAACTTTTCCCTGTTCACCTTACTCTAAGAGGACTAGCATATAGTCTTCAGTTTTCCAACAAATAAGACAAAGATATGAATTAGAGCGTCTAAATTGCTTCACATTTTATTTTTTTATAATTCTAATAAAGTGCTTTATATTCCGTATATAAAAACTAATTGTAGCCAACCTTGGACTGCAGCTTTCAGTGAGCGATATATTGAGCCAAACACAAAGGAAAGGTAGCAGGAATTGTTGTTAGTGCTGTGTAGTTGATTCCAACTCCTAGCGACCTTGTGGACAGCAGAGTGGGACCTTGCCTGGTCTTTTCGTGCCATCCTCTCGCCTTCCAGTGTATCTTAGACAGTGCTCTGCTGCTCTTCATAAGGTTTTCACGGGCAATTTTTTCAGAAGTGGGTGGCCGGGTCCTTCTTCCTCATCTGTCTTACTCAGGAAGTTCTGCTGAAACCTGTCCACCACGGGTGACCCTGCTAGAATTTGAAATAACAGTGGCACAGCTTTCAGCATCACAGCAATATGCAGCCACCACAGAACGACAACCGACGGTTGGGTGTGTGGATCCCTGACCAGGAAATGAACCCAGGCCACGCTGGTGAGGGCGCCTAATCTTAACCACTAGACCACCAGGACTGGTATTAGGAATAGATTTTCTGATTTTACGTTCTTTAAAAAAACTATATTTTCATGACTTATTTTAATGATTTCAGTTAAGATTGTATTTTAAATTTTACTTATCAAATTATACAGTTTTTAGTTGAATCTCAATAACATTTGAATCTTGATCAAAATAAATCCCACTCATCATTTTTATTATAATGCTCAATACTCAGCACTTTCCCCCAAGAAAAGTCATGAGTTTTAACTTTTAAAAAAATGGCTCACAAATAAAGATAAAAATAAGATAAACAACAAAATATTCTGCTTTATTTTTGGAAAGAAATTTTTTTCTTTTGCCAGTGTAGAAATAAAATTATCTCTCATTCGTGTTTTTTTCTAAATATTTTTTATTCTAAATATACAGAGAAGAAGAAACTATCCATTGTTTTCCTTTTCCTTCAAGAAACATCTAATTTTTTTTCTTTGGTTTTAAATCATTTTATATCTGCAACTAAAATATGTATTTCTTCTACATTAATCTGATTCGCAAGAAATGGAGAGATTTTTTTATTTTGTTGTATTTTAATTTAATTTAATAGTCAGAGAAAATAAGCCTGGTTTTTAATCACATCTCAGTAGAATATTTGACTTAAGTGAATATTTAAAAATAGCTATAAGAAATCTTTCTAAAATTTAAAGAACAATGGAAAATTCCAACCACAGAGATTTGTGTTCAATTGTTTTTCACTTGTAAGTACTTTGTCCATAAAGGAGAGGAACTGATGGCAATGACCGTCCTCCTTTTCTCTTCTGCCTTAGAAAAATCCCAGAGAACAATTGGTTGATTTAACAGATGTGTTCTATTGTAGCGCTGATTTTAAGTTCCTGGGTATCTAAAGCCTAACAGAATTTTGTTTTTTTCACATGCTGTTTTCAGATCCCCTCTCCCCCAATTTATTTTGCAGTTGTTGGTTGCTGTTGGTCTATCACAATGCAGGAAGTCCAAGAGAACATTAATTTTCAGTATACTATTTAGAATAGAATGACCATACAGAGATGACCCAAACTTGGCATGGCCTGAACTGAATTTATTAGGCTGATAAATACCTTCCAAAAAAGTGTCATTTCCCATCTAGCTTTCAGACTATCACTGAACCAGAAACCTAAAAATTATTTGCAACTTCTTCCTGTTTCTCCT